>NC_052084.1:30589832-31189832 GCF_015852505.1 Tachyglossus aculeatus
ATATATTTGCTGTTCTCCTGGGTCCGGATTCAAGACCACCTCCCCCAACAGCTCCACGCTTCCTGATGAGGCTTCTGACCGGCCACAGTGGTGATTATCCATCCATCAATCAATCGTATTTATGGAGCGCTTACTGTGTGCAGAGCACTGTACTTAAGCGCTTGGGAAGTACAAGTTGGCAACACGTAGAGACGGTCCCTACCCAACAGTGGGCTCACAGTCTAGAAGGGGGAGACAGAGAACGAAACGAAACATATTAACAAAATAAAATAAATAGAATAGATATGTACAAGTAAAATATAGAGTAATAAATACGTACAAACATATATACAGGTGCTGCGGGGAAGGGAAGGAGGTAAGGTGGGGGGGATGGAGAGGGGGAGGTGTTATCAAGTAAAATAAATAAATAAATAGAGTAATAAATACGTACAAACATATATACAGGTGCTGCGGGGAAGGGAAGGAGGTAAGGCGGGGGGGGATGGAGAGGGGGAGGTGTTATCACCTACCTGTTCCTGGCTGGGGCTCAAATGAGGCCCTGCAAGGAATGGACACCCCCCTCACCCCCTCAAAACCCTGCTAGAGGCTCCGAGGAGCGGGAATAGATTCCATGACTGACAGCTGCCAGTGGGTTTGACGCAAGACCCCGTCTTTCAGTGTTTCGAACAGCGCTTTGCCCGTAGTAAGTGCTTAATAAACGCCATCCTTATTATTTCAGGAACACAGAGCCGTCCGAGAAGCGGTTTAGGATGGACAGCTTGGTCCCGGAGCTGGGCGGCAGAGCGGCGCCGGAGGCGGACAGGGCCTTCTCCCGCCACGTCCCCGACGAGTCCAGGTCCCTCTTTCACTGCTACATCGGCGGAGTGGAGCCGTCGGACAGGGCGGCCGTGGGTCCCCGGGCTACCGGCCTGGGTGGCGGCGTCCACCTCCAGGAGGCCCTCGGGGGCCCCGGGCGGGGGGAGGACGACCTCAACGGCCTTCTGAAATTCAACATCCCCAACTTTGTGAACACGGACCCTGGCTCCTCCTTGGGCGAGGATGACCTCCCCGTTTCGGGGGCGCCGATGCCTCTAGAAAACAGGCCGGGCTCCCAGGCCTCTCACACTGTCCTGGACTGAGAGGCCCACGGTCCCTCGGCGGTTTGGGTGGCCTCGACTGTCACGGCACGGAGTTTGGGGGGTGAACCAGCCTGCTCTGGCTTCCCATCCTTGGGTTGTGTGTGGAGGTATACTTGTATCTTGCCAGTTTGTGGCTTTTTTAGGGTGAGGGGAAGAGTTGAAACACCCCCTTCAAGGTGGTTGAACACTTACCTGTTTTAAGTTCTAGGTTGCTGTGGGCTGGCGGGTTTTTGGGGAGCGGAGTTTGCTTTTCTGACGATGCCGAACTATTACCTGCCCTTGGTTAAACTGCAGTTTCTTTCTCACCCTTGAACATCAACATCTGAACCTCAGCTGCAGCAGTCCCGTGGACGAACCGGACCCACCCATGCTGTAAAAAAAAAAAAGAGCCAATCTTTACCCGGTAAGAGCCTTGTGACGTTATAGAGGTTAGCCTGCCCGGGCCTCTCACAGTATGGGGTTTGGGTCTGGCTCCAATTGCTCTCTGCTCTTCACCTAGCAGAGTTCTTCCGTTTTTCAGGTGTGTCCGCTGGGGCAGTTCCCCAGGGAACTGATTGCAGGATGACGCTCCCTGCCACCATTTGCTACCTGAATTCAACCTTCTTTACTCCCGGCTTGCTTTGCAGAGGGTTCTCCCCTCAGAGGACCTGTGGGCCTGCTTTTCTGTCTCTACTTTAAAACGCTCAGCATTATTGAGCGCTTACTGTGTGCAGAACACTGTACCAAGACCTTATAACAGGTACATTCCCAGCCCATAATGAGGGAAATGATCCTAGTGTGCCTCCTTTTCCTGGCCCTCCATGTGAGCTGAGGAGTTAAGGCTTTTCTATGCGGACTTTACCCCCCCATGTGTGTTTCAGGATTCCTTTCTGTCTTTGTTGCAGTGTCTAGCCTTCCCCCAGCTTGTGTTCCTTCCTTTGACCAGCGCTTAGAACAGGGTTTGGCACATGGTAAGTGCTTAAAAAATACCATCATTATTATTACTATTATTACCTCCCCAAGGCCCAGCCGCTGTCAGAATCGGTGCTCTTTAAAGGCAGCCATGTAAAGGCCACTGGCTTTTCCAGCCTAGGGCGAGTAATGGCTTAATCCCAGGAGTTTAAGTGGGGGAAAAAAAAAAGATGGCGATTATAAATATTTTGCTCCTTTTTTGTTTCTGGGTTCTTTGAAAGACCCAGAGAGTCTATTAAAGGTGGTCAGAAAATAGCTGGGAGTTATAGGAAATATTTTGCCATGCAAGCAAAACTTCCCCAAGAGTGAATTGCCTGATTCCTTATTAAATGCAACTGGGAGAGAAGGAACCAGTGCTTTGGAGAATAGCCAGAAAAAAGTGTCTGCCTTTCCCTGAAGATTGGGCTATGAAATAACCTCGCTGGGCAGAGAAGAGGAGGGTCCCACGTGGCCACTGATGTGTTTCCAACTAGGCTGTGCTAGGAATTTCTGTTCTCAGCTGGAAGAGGTGGCTTGGGCACTGCAGTCTATTGGTGACCACCCAGCCCTGAGGGAGAGGAGAGCTGCTCCATCTGAGCTGTCCCTGGCCTCTCCCCACCCCTATCTAAACCCCACACAGGGGGTGTATGGTAAAACTTTGTGCACAGGGCTGCTATCTTGGCTTGCTCCCCGACCCTGGCGGGATGCGCTGCTTTAGTTTAACCAGAACCTGAAAATCCCTCAAGAACCTTGGAGTGCCTCCGGCCTTTCGCTAATAGCAACACCTGTTCTCTCACCCTTGGCCAGGTCTCTATTGTGCATGTCAATTCTAAATGCCAAAAGTCAATAGACGTAGAATTAGGTTCCATTCCAATTACAGCCATGTTACTGCTTCACTGGAATCTTCTTCACAGGGGACACCAATATAGCTGATTGTGTGACTCCTTTGTAGGATGGAAAGCGAATGGTGCGGATTGTTTCAGACCTTAATACAAAAGGTGGCAGGTGAAATGTATTTGTTTTCATAGAAATATGCGATGCTTTTAACCAAGTCTAATTCTCAGATTTCAGCAACCTTAAAAGCTTCGTTTTTGAGGCAAGGATCATAAACAGAATGTTAGGATAGACTCTATATTTTTTTTGTGTAAGACCTGTAGCTTATGTGTGTACATGTGTTTTGGTCCCACCTGTCTCATTAAGTGTGCTGGAAGCGTTCCAACATGTGTAGCTGGATGTTTGTGAGAATTAAATGGCCTTTCCCGCAGAGCACTGTTTGAGATGATGAATTGGTTAAGGGCCTGTCGTTATGGTAGTAAAAAGAAATCAGGATGGTGAAAGGGTAGGAGGGGCATGCCCCAAACTGGAAGCTGTGTGTCTGTGGTCGGGGCTCAGGGCTGGGAGTGGAGATGATTGCCTTTTGCCTGCCAAACGACACAGTTGAGGCTTAGTCTGGGCCTAGTCCCCCTTGGCAGTTTCCAGCCAGCTCCAGCAGAGAGTGGACCCTTTACCCTTCGGCTCGGGGACCACGTGGCGCTTCCCTCACCCCCTTCTGAGGGGGAGGCAGGCCAGACGTTCCAGGGGACCAGGACCCCCACACCTAGGCCCAGGCAGAAGTCGCCGTTGGACCCCATCTCCAGGAGCAAAGCAGCAGACCTCGTTTTCCAGCAGCAACTCAGCGACAGGGCCGAGGCGATCCGTGGAGAGCAGAGGCAGGGGTGAGTAAGATGGTGGGATCAGGGATGGAGGTGGGTGAGGGAGAAGAGAGGGCCAGGAGGCAGGGGGATGATGAGGAAGCGTGGTGAATGGTGGAGGGAAGCTAAATGGCCTTTCCCTTCCACCCACACGAAGCCCTCACATCCTGTCACCACCTCATCTGGGATCCAAGCCTGGCAGACAAGGCTTTTTGCGCCAAGGCTGTGTGGTGCTATTCCTCCTGAGGATGTGGATGGTTCAGCTACCTATACCATCACTCCAACCCCCTTTCCATGAGATTAAGGGACCCGTGGACATTCTGAATTCCAGTGCCTCTTCCTTACCCATCTCCCCCTTCCTCAAGTTTATATTCTGCCCCTGCCCCTGGGACTCCCTAGGCCACCTGGAGAAGTTGCTCCGATTGCCCGGCTGGCTTCGTGCCGGAGGGACTTACCGGTGTGGGTGGCCCAGGTAATCCACGTGATTCCAGGAGATGCCACTTCATAAAAGCAAATTCAGTCTTGCCCAAATGGAGCCCTAGTTCTAGAGTGACCTCAGCCTCTAATTTATTTCTCATGAAGGAGACTACAAAATGTAACAAAAATATATTTATTTCAATCCCTTACAATAAAAAATAGATCCTCTTCAGAGTAAACAAAATCCAGCCATTTCCATAATCATCTGGCAAAAGTGGCCTCGCTTCCCAGAAACACCAAGGTAGTGATTAGCTAACATTTGTCATGGAAAATAGCTACCTTGTTTTGCTCCAGGCTTGTTGTGGAAATTAGTGCGGATAGTCCCGACTCCTCCTTTCCAGTGCCGTTCTTCTGGCCCACCGCTGCTCCTTCGCTGAGGCCTCGGGGATCAGGGTTTCCAGCAGAATTCCACAGGGTTGGAACCGTGGGAAAAGGGAACTGGAATAACAACTCCCTGTCTGTGCAGTTCCTGGAGGACATCTAGTATTGAGTCCAATTCCACCCGAAATTTTTCCAGCTCTTGATTCTTTAGCTGTGCGAGCCTTTTCCACTTTTCCATTTCCTTGATCTGCTCAGCTTCAACTACCTGCCTTGTCTGCTGTATGATCTGCAAATTAAAGTAGTTCCACAGGACAAAGTCACAGCGGGCAGCAATGGTGAGAGATCTCTTAGGGATAAGTGGGAAGAGCAAAAGCCCAGATAACGACGGATTTATTTAGGCCCCTTTCAGTTGTGGCGTGGTTTTGTCCCGTGGACAGGAGCCCTTCCAAGATGGTGGCTGCTCTCGCACCCATTTTATGGATAGCCTCGACCCCAGTAAAGATGGTTAACATCTGTCCCACACCTAAACTACAGACCGGGTAACTTCTGTAAATGTCTCTGTACAACAGAAAGTCAGACCTCTTTATTTTGCAAAGCCTTATCCGATTCATCTGGATTTAGTGTTAACCACAATGGGAAGGGCAATTTGGAGCCATGAGCTGTAAGAAGTCAGGGTACAGACAGTCAGGCTGGAGCCTGACAGAACCTGCGGGAAACAGCTTCGCAAAACAGGAAAATAAATTTGCCGACTCTACCTGCTGGAGTTCTTGCTCTCTTTGTGTGTGTCTGATTTCCATGAGTTTGAGTTTCCTTTCCAGGCCCAGGAAATGTTTCATCTCAGGAGTGTGACTTTCTTCGGCTTTGCGCAGTTCTTCTAAGAGTTTTGTCATCTAAAGTTGGAAGCACCAAAATTTCCTGCCGAGCCTGCTCTCTAAGGAACCAGTTCCTCCCTCTTCTCCGCACCGGCCGCCGAGGGACCAAGCACCAACCCGCCAGGAGGCCTGGGAAACGTGTCCACTCTGACCCCAGCGGGACTCAGTCACCTCCAGGTGAGGGGATTCCTATGGGGCCAGACGGCCCTGGAGTTGAACGGAGGGAAACTCAAGCAGTGGCCCTGGGCCGTCTGCCTTGCTCTGGGTGTGTGTCCCTTTCAAGTGGGGAGCTGGAGTTACTCCACGTTGAATCCGGCAATGCAGCCCCCACATCACCCAGCTGCATCACCCAGTCCTTGCTTTTGCCCTTCAAATGGTCCCCAGGGGCAATTTTTCTGCTCATCTGCCCTCACAGTTGCCCACTCATCCCACTAACACCTTAGTGCTTTGGCATTATGGGTCTCAAACCAGGGGAAAATCTAAAGAGAAGCAGCATGTCCTAGCAGAAAGAGCACAGGCCTGGGTTCTAATGCCAGTTCTGCCACGTCTGCTACGTGATCTTGTCACTTAAACTCTGTGCCTCAATTAGCTCATCTGTAAACTGGGGATTAAAACCGTGAGCCCACGTGGGACATGGACTGGGTCCAACCTGATTAGCTCGCATCTACCCCAGCACTTGGTAAGTACCTAACAAATACCATGTAAAGCCAAAACAAAACAACTCTAGGGCAGCTACTGCAAGATCCTGGGGGCTGGTTTAAGTTTTCCTCATTGCTTCAATTTCAATTGAGTTACTTCTTTAATATATTTGAAATTTGGATTCTGGGCTGGAGAGTTTGAGAGGGTCTCTCAGGACACTGAAGGGCATTTTAAAAACTGCTCACGCAGAAGACAGAGAGAAACGCTTTTGGGAGAAGCAGTTAACTTAGTGCTGTGCTCAACATCTCCAGCCACAGAGAGGGTTGCTGCCTGCTAAACTGGGAAATCAATCAGTGGTATTTATTGAAGGCTTACTTTGTGCAAAGCACTGTGCCCAGGCCCCTCTCTTTTTCCCCCTTGCCTGCAGGGATGGGGAAAAAGAGAGAGGGAAAGGCCAAAAGAACCCATGTAATGGATTCTGTCTGGGTACATGCTCACCATTACTGGTATTTTTGTTGGGTTCCTCTCTGCCTCCAGCTCCTGCATAACTATTTCTTTCGGGTCACTCTGATAGACCAAAGAGCAGGTGTTTGCCCTGTATTCCGCTTTGTTCTGCCCCGATTATCGTGTATCCTCCCTAATGCTTAGTTCAGTGCTTGGCACACAGTATGTGCTTAAATACAACAGTAATAACAATAATTCAACACTTAACTAAAGAGCCTGCCTTCTACCTTAGTTGTGAAACAATGACTCACAAATCTAGTCATTCCAAACCTATTGAAGAAAGCGACATTATATAAGCTTTAATATTTTATTCAGAATGTTCTGTTTCCTGGTCCATCACAGGGGCCAAAAAGCAGTCATTAGAATTCAAAACTTGGCCTGGGAGAAGTGCAAATGTTTTATTAAAACCTCAGCTCTTCCTCACATAATTAACTGATGATGCCTGAGAAATATTTCCTGGGATTTTTATTTACACAAGTTTTAAGGGATGCAAAACCCATATGGAAATAGGGATTTGGCGCAAGGTACCTCAAAGGGCAGAAATAATGCTTAAAAAAATAATTTACCTCTTTCTGGAGGACTTCCTCTCGAACCTGAGAAACAGCCAGGGCCTCTTGACATCGCTGTAGCTCATTAACTTGTTCTTGGAGATGTGTGATGAAGACCTAGGGGGATGTTTTTAATATGCTTCATTATAATTGCAGGCATGGATCAGCTATGTGAAAAAATATAAGCACATTGTTTTCATGCGATTTTCTCTATTCTAATTACTGGCATCAAGAAATGAAGGGCTGGTAAAAATAAGCCCAAAGAGCATAATGAACAACCCAATTCCACTGTAAGAAAGACCATAATAAAAGTGTCAGAGAAGCAGTGTAACCTAGTGGATAGAGCATGGGGCCTGAGAGTCAGAAAGACCTGAATTCTATTCCTGGCTCTGCCACTTGTCAGCTGTGTGACCTTGGGCAGGTCAATTTACTTCTCTGTGCCTCAGTTACCTCAACTATAAAATGGGGATTAAGACTGTGAGCCCCGTTGTTGGGTAGGGATTGTCTCTCTCTGTTGCCAAACTGCACTTTCCAAGTGCTTAGTACAGTGCTCTGCACACAGTAAGCGCTCAATAAATATGATTGAATGAATACATCCCAATGCTCAGAACAGTGACTGGCACATAGTAAGCGTTTAACTATGACGATTATTATTAAGTGGAAGAGAGGTTCTTTGCTCTGTTCAGACCGTGAGAAAGTGGATACATTCTACCCTCCTAAGTGCTTAGTATGGTGTACTTCCCATCGTAAGCACTCGATAAATACCCTTGATTGATTGATTTATTAGAAGGACATGCTGCTCTGTGGGACCCTCCATTTCTGAATCCAACCTTTATTATGATGGCCCCAAACCACTGCTCACAGACATCATCCCTCAACATCTCACTGAGGGGTTTGGTTAGCTTAGTAACAGAAAACTCAGCCCACCCTCGCCCTAGGATTTAGGTCCCTGCGCCGGACCTCGGCCAGGGAAGTTTCCCGGGAGCTCCCTTGGCTTAGGTTGTGGGGAGGGACCAGACCGGGCCCTGCTTAACAAGGTTAGTTTGCGGCTTACACTATGACAAGCACTGTACTAAGGGCTGCACATTCGAGGTAATCAGCTCAGAAACAGTCTGTCTTCCATGGAGCTTCAAGTCTAAGGGAGTGGGAAAACAAGTATTTAATCCTGATTTTAAAGGTGAGGAAACTGAGGCACAGAGAAGTTAAGTGACTTGCCCAAAGTTACCCAGCAGGTATACGATGGAACTGGGATTTGAACCACGAACCCCTGACTCCTAGATCCTTGTGTTTTTCTTGCTGGTTCCTTCTCCTTCTTTCCTGCTTCTCCTACTGTCTGATTTCCTTCTAACAGTCGCTCCCTCTGTTTCCCCTCAGCTCCCCGCATCGCTGCCTTGCAGAAAGACATGAGAGCTGAATGCCCAGGAAAAAGCGAAAGCAGATGGAAGAGGAGAGGGAATCCAGACTGCTGAAAGCAAAAGTAAGGAAAAATAACTAGATAAGTGCATGAATGAACATAAATGCGAATGATGGCTGTTGAATAGTCAGTTGCATCCAGGGAGGGGGGAGTTAAATCAGGGACGTTCTTTGGAGGAGGTGAGCTGGTAGGGAGGCTTTGAAAGGTGAAGCTAGCTGTGGCCTGGCAGATTTGAGGGGAAGGAATTCCTACGAATTATAGGAAAAAAGGTCAAAGGAACCGGGGCCACCTAAATGTAAGGCCCCTTTGAGGGTCGGGGAGAAAGTAGCTGCCCACTGGGATATTAGCTCAGTTAAGGCAAAGATGGACACTACAGGCCTAAGCCATGTGGCACCCTTCCCTCTCCTGAACTTCCAGAGCCTGGTCTCATCCCAAGCCTAGGACAGCTTCAGGTCTTCTCCAACCCCTTTCTTGGCTTTCTAGCCCCAGGACTGAGGTGCCGGGAGAACGGTTCCAGACCGAGCCTCTCTCCTCTCTCCTGACATGTAAGCAATGAAAATAGCACCAGGAATGGTGAACGCCAAATACACCCGCACCCCCAAGGGAAGGGTTGGCGGGTGCACAATGGCCTTTCTGCCACCTCACACTTGTGGCTAAATTTCAATGTGAACAGAGAGATCTTTAATAGAAAAGGCAGCAACTGTAATCCCTCCTACCCTGGCTGGCACAGGCAGCCTGACCACATCTCTCTGGCCTCCGCCTACAATGCTTTCATGTGATTTTCCTCAATGCATTTTACTAAATCTGACGACTGAAAATCACGTTCTTTAAAAAGAACAATTCTTCTAAAAATTCCCGTAGATAGCCCCTGGAAGCCTTCCCCCGTCAAAGACAAAATCATGAGGTGTGAACAGCAGTGTTATTTACCTCTTGAGTTGCTACTTTACGATTTAGTTCGGCTACCCTGGAGGAAGAATTTTCAATGGCGTGCTGGCAGATAAGCTTCTCTACTTCCCTCTGATGAGCGGCTTTTAGGGATGCCAGGTGTTCCGCTGTTTCTTCTCTGGTCCTGTAAAGCAAAAACAAGAAAGACCCACACATCAGCCCTTCCTTCTCTTCTGCTGATGTGCAATCTGTAAAAAGCCAAGGTCTCCACGTGCAATCAGGGCCATTCCACTGCTGGTGACATTAAGCTCCTGTTCAGATTTCATTCCCATCAAATGCTCTCGCCCCTCACTTATGGCCCTTACAGCTTTTGGATCCAATTTTCAATGGGAGAAGTAAATTTTCTGATTTCAGCTTTTTCAGACAGCTTAAAAACAAAGGCACAGTTCAGCTTGTCCAGACCATGCTGATAAATAATTCACTTTTTTCTGGGGTGATGTGCTGGTCCAGAAGCAGCAGCATGGTAGTGGGAGTACAGTTATCTTTACAGAGCAGTTCAGTTCAAAGTTGCCTGAGATCTTTGATGACTAAAGAACAATTTTGCCTGAAAGATATTGGGTCTGATGCAGGAGAGAGGAGAAAAATTGCTCCCTTGCTTGAGAGGCGTGAACCCTTTTTGACCACCAGGGTACCATCTGGGTAGAGAAAGATGTAACTGAGGAAATAAATATCCCAATCTGGAGGTTCTTAAAGGAAGTGGACAATTTATTGCCTTTTCTCTGGAAGGAATTGGCCCAATCTTTCATGATAAAGTAGCAGTGTCTGATGCAGTGCCTTAGTGGGGGGGGGGGCGGGGGGAGACAAGACTGATGGAGGCTTGAGAATCCAAACTTTAAATCTCCTCCTGAGTAGCTCCCTAATGAACCTGGAGTTTTTTATGGCGGGGTGGGGGTCCTCTGGAAGATGGGGATTGACCTGGAAATGGGATATTTCCCTCAGGTTGCCCTGATTTTGACTCTACAAAATTCTGCAGAGAATGGTATTCACACATCTGAGATGAAGGGGCATACCCCCCAAATAGGGGGGGAATGGGAAAAGGAGTGAGGGGAGGGGAGAGAGGAGGGTGAGTTTTACCTTTCCTACCACAGCTCCGGCCTGGCACAGACACGGCTCTCAGGATGGGTCAGTCCATTTAGCTGGATTAGGTCAGAGGCACTGACCTACCCTGGGGGAGGGGAATGTCCCCTAGGGCCATCATACAATTGTGCCGGTGACACAGCCGATAGAACTTACCGTGTCTCCCGAGGAAAGTGGCAGAGGTGGCTGCAGAAGTGGCCCTGCTTCTAGTGGGCCCTGTCGGGGCTGTGAATTAATCGGGAGTGTCTGGTACAAATGGAAACACTGAATTCTAGACTGTACCAGAAATTCCTGTTCAGGCCTGACCCCAGCAATGCTTTTAGAGCTGGTGGTGATGGTAGCAGGAGCAGCAGCAATAACTGAAGAGAAAGAAGAGGAGGGGGCTCCTCCTCTGCCCTGGGGCAGCAGTTGCCCCTGCTGTCAGCACCTGGCTACCCCAGATGAAAACCACATCCTGAACAGGTCCTGCCCCTTGCCTGGAACTTTCTCCCAACTTCACATCACACCCAGCAGACCATAACTCTCCCCATCCTCAAAGACCTTCTAAAATCACATCTCCTCCAGGAGTCTTATGTGATTAATTTCTCAACTCCTCACCCTGCCCCCCCGTCAACTGCCACTTCAATACTTCTGCCCCACCTATGCATTTGGGTACACCCCAGAGACCTGCCTCATATTTCACTACCTCTTCCTAGCAGTAATTTCTTGTAGGAGCCTTCTCCCCAGCTAAATTGTAAGCTCTTTGAAGGCAACAATCATGTTGTTTAATTCTCTTGTACTCTCCTAAGCCTTTAGTTCAGTGCTCTGCACACAGGAGGCGCTCAAACCCTGACGGGCGCTTGCCATGCCCTCCCAACACCCACTGCTGAACCAAACTATGTCACCTGAGGGGCAAAACCCAATCAGAAGGGTTGGCATACTGTCACAACAGAGTTTGTCTGTTAATGACTAAGTGAAAAAAATTTAAATTGCTTTCACTGGCCCTGAACCTTGGATCTGATTGAACAATCAATCTCTAAAAGCCAAGATTAATAACCAGCAGTCAGGTGTCTTGTTCAGCTGTCAGAAGCCCAATCATCTAAAATATCGTTCCTCATCATCCGACCTAACAAAAACCCCTCACCTCAACCAACAGTGGCCCTAGTTCTCTTACCCTAATGAGATTTTCTTTGATGTCTGACAGTTGTAAATGGGTGGATTTCTAAATTTGAAAATGCTAATAAGTGGAACCTCTTTACTATCAGTCTGTAGGCATTTCACTTTGGGGTTTTAACCATGTCACTCCCATGTGTGTTTTAATAAATGTTCTGGTTTAACATTTTACCTTCTCAAAGTATCTTCAGAATGAACCAATGCTGCTTCAGACTTCACTTTCTGTTCACTCATCTCCAAAGTGAGTTTCTCTAGCTTATCTTTTAACGTGGAGTTTTCTTGTAAAATTTCTGAAACATGGGAATCGGCAAAGGCCTGCGGCTGGTAGAGTTTGTTATCCATAGCTCCTGAGAAAGGTTCGGCGATGTTTGATTTCCATTTGTTTCCAGAAGAAACCTCTTTCTTCATCTTCTTGGCAGATTTTTCCTGACTGCTTATTCTGCCACATGTGTTCGGATCAGACAACATTCTTCTTCTCTCTCTTTGCAGTCTCTCCACTGTTTTGGTAAGGTCTTGAATTTCTTTGCCTTTGGCAACTAATTCTTGATTGAGTCTTGCCAGTCTGGCCTTTGCGTGGGCTTGTTCTACTTGGAATTCTATCGCCTGGAAATCTTGATCCCCTCTTTCATTTTTCTGGCGATCTAACTGGGCATTTTGCTTTTTAAGTTCTTCTATTTCAGCTTCGAGGTTTCTTACAGTGATCTGATGGGCTTCCTTCACGTCACAAAGCTCTTGCTCCAGGGCCTTAACGTGGGCTGGGCTGTTGCTTCGTTTTGGCGGCTCCTCCATTAACTTATGTGAAAGTAGCTGCTCAAGCTCTTCTATTCTCTGCTCATATTGAATCTGGAAAAGAACACAACTATAAATTGCACGTCTCCTCTACTGGTTGACTAAGTCTTCCTAGTATTTCAATCAAGCATATTTATTTAGTGTTCACTGTGTGCAGAGAACTGTGCTAAGTGCTTGGGAGAGAACAATATAACAGAGTTGGTAGACATGTCCTCTGTCCTGGGATGGTTGACTGAATGCATGGACTGGTCTTATTCTGTAACGGCGTTTATCTCTTTTGGTTATTACGTTATCTAACTTTACTGGAGGAGGAGCCTGCAAAAGAGACTGAGAATGAGCAGTCAGAGATAAGAGGAGAACCAGGAGAGGACATTGTCAGTGAAGACAAGGTTGGATACTATTTCCAGAAGGGGGTGATCGAAAATATCGAAGGCAGCAGGGATGTTGAGGAGGATAAGGATGGAGTAGAGGTCTTTGGATTTGGCAAGGAGATGATCACTGGTATGGTAATACAGTTATTGGTACAGTAGTACAATATAGACTATATATAGAATACAGGCATTTCTATGTGTTTGGTAATCAGTTTACTCAGTTTGGCCACAGCATGCATTTTCACATGTTTTGCCTGTAACAAAGAGGCAGTAGGGTATAGTTCAGTGCTCTGCACATAGTAAGTGATCAATAAATGTCATTAATTGATTAAAACAAAACAAAAAAACTACCACACACACACACACACACACACACACATGCTGCAAACACTGTATCACAATGTGACTTTTCCTCAACACAGGGTTCTGCAAGAATGTATTCCTTGTGTTACAGGAAAACTGATGTTCCTAGCTAATTCATTAACTGGGATATTTGTTAAGCACTTACTATTTTGCTAAGCACTGTGATAGATACAGGATAATTAGAATAGGCCTGTCCATGTGCCACATGGGGCTCAGAGACTGAGTGGGAGGGAGAAGAGGAATTTAATCTCCACTTTGCAGATGAGGAAACTGAGGTAAAGAGAAGCTGAGTTATTTGCCCAAGGCCACAAAGCAGGAAAGTGGTGGAGCCAGGACTAAAACTCAGGTCTCCTTATTTCTAGATCTGTGCTCTTTTCCATTAGGTTGCATTGCTTCTCCTCATCCAGTTAAACCTGTAAGCTCACCAACCATGGTGTCCTTTCACTAGATTTAAACAATGAAACTGTTACTTTGGTACACCACTAATGACAAAATCCTGTGGGGACTTTCAATCAATGTTTTCATGATGACATAGTGTGCAAATTAGAGGGGGTTTACCCAAACAATGACAGCCTCAGTTTAGAACCAATTCCTGACAGAAAATAATCAAGATTTGTGGTCAGTAATAGTTGCTATAACACCTAATTACCTTTATTTTTTGAAACTGCTGTTCCATGGTTCGGAGACTTTTCTTTGCTTCTTCATCTTTGCCCTCAAGATCAGCCTCCAATTTTCTAACTCTTTTTTCCATAAATTCAGCTCTGTTTTTGGCAGAAATGTCTCCATCTCCTTCTGCAGATGCCGCAAAGATTAAGGCAGGCAAGGAATTTGGATATCTCCTTTTAAGAATTCCTTCCATTTCTTTAACCTATTAAAAAAAGGCTACATTAAGGTATGGTAGTCTAGAACCACTCTTCAAACACACACAATCAAGCACTTTTACACATTTTATTTTTTCTACTTTTAACTTTCCCTGAGAAAGTGGGTTCTGGTTTAGTTGTTCTTTTTTTTTTCTAGGGTGAGAGAGTAAATATATGAGGGAGGTTTGCTAGCTGGGCAGATGGTGAGATGACATGTCCATGTATCTCCTCCCCTAAACAAAATCCTCTCTCCATTCCACTGTGCCATCCAGCCATCGTCCTGTCTCCCTCTTGCCATTCTTGTCCAATCCTTCAAAAGGGTTGTGTATACACTGCTTCCACTTCATCTCCTTCAACTCCCTCCTTGATCCCC
This sequence comes from Tachyglossus aculeatus, assembly GCF_015852505.1. Taxonomy (NCBI): domain Eukaryota; kingdom Metazoa; phylum Chordata; class Mammalia; order Monotremata; family Tachyglossidae; genus Tachyglossus; species Tachyglossus aculeatus. The sequence goes on from NC_052084.1 coordinate 30,604,277, forward strand.
TACACCTGACACCTTCCTCCCCCCAAAACTAAACCACTCAAAAAAGATGCCTGGCTCTTTTTGGAATGGAATGTGTTCATGAAAAGTCACAGCTACAACCTAAATATACACTTCAACTGGTGCATGAGTAAAAAGGTCCTTGAAATTACCGACAAACAACATACTATGTTTCGCACAGAAAGAGCAATTGGCAAAACTATTAAAAACCCAAAAGTAGTGTCCACTTTAAAAGACAAAAAAAAGCATTTGAGGTAAATTAAGGGGGTAATCAAACTTTAACCAAAATGAAAAGAGATTATTAAGAAATTATTCAAGTGACTGAGACTAGCTTTATAAATATTCCTGCCAAGCTTTGCTGTGCTTGGACATCGGGGAAATTTTTCATTCACAGAAAGTATTGCATACTATTAAATGTACAAAGTCTTTGGCTGATCTCATATAATACATTTTCACCCTTCTGGGAATTTGTAACAAAATAACTGCTTTTATTCATAGTGAAGATTCACTACTCATATCAACGTGAGACAGGCGTATTTTTTAGGAGTTTTGTGGGTGTTGGTTTAACCCTAGCAGAAGTTGCTTTGGAACCGCGTGCGTAACGCACACCTCTCAGCCCGGTTTGCCTGAGCCTGATATGAGCAGGTCTTCTTGAAGGGCAGGAAGACTTTCTGGCATTCCCAGCTTCTGGCAATGTTTCACCACACTGCTGCTTCCCTTTGGGAGGAGCAGGGGCTGGGGTAAGTTAGGCTGGGAGTAGAATAAGGGATGGAGGGTTGGGGTAGGGGCACAGATCAGTGCCACAAAACTCAATAGTAGCAACTCTCAATCAGGCAAAGCTCTGGGCCACTTACCACACAAGGATGTTAGCTGTATTACCTCAATACTGCTATACCATGACAAAAAAAATTACCATTAGCTTCTCTAAGTAATAGTGGCTAATGAACTAAATTTGCTTTGGGGCAACTGTTTGTGGCCTCTAAAACAACTTTTATCTGCTCAGCAGATTTGTCTTGTGCACACATTTCCATTTGCCTATGAATGTCACTAATTTGATATGGGCAAAAGGCACATCGGTGTCATTTACTTTTAACCAATTTCTTGGGTCGTATATAGACTGCTACGGAATCTTGATTTTTCTATAGGCAATTTTCTTTATGTTGGTCCAAGATCATTCATCTACTCATTCTACTGTACTCTCCTAAGTGCTTAGTAACAGTGCTCTGCACACAGTAAGCACTCAATAAATACAACAATGAATGAATGAATATACTACCCCTTGACTGATAATACTGAGCTAACCCTTGGTGCATAAAGCATACCAAGACATAATCTTATAGGCTCCTCACTGCATCCTCAAGGACGGTGGCACAGAATGGGTTGAATAGGAGAATATGAAATTAACTTTTACATGTACCTGTCGTTGAAGATCTTGAATTTTTTTAGCATCGACCGCTCTGTCCTTTAGGCGTACCTTCTGTTGCGCAGACTGATCCCCGGCTTCTGTTTTCAGCTTCTCAACCTAGTCAAAAAAGGAAAAATGCAAACCAGAAAGTCACTGCAATTAGCGTCCTAGAATGTTCCTGTCTAAATGACCTCAAACTTCTATTTCCACGGCACTTGGAAATGGTGCTCTACCTTCACCTGCCCAAGCCGCTTGATCACTTGAGAGTTCTTTAGGCTTCAGAGCTGGGAAGCCAAGATGAATGTATGTTTGGCTCCTACGTAGTTCTGACATTCCAACATACAATGAAGAGAACAGGTCACTTAGGTTCCAACTACCAATTCTGAGTTGCTAACCCGAGGTAAGTCAGACTGGATAAATGGAGAGCAGTAGGGGTCGGTGGAAAAATATCAATGTCCTCAGCATTACTTGCAAGCCTCCTGGCAACTGAAAGTTGAAGACAATGTGGCCCTCGAACCAAAGCTATTCTAATTGATTTCAGTTACCTGAAGTTTGAGTTTCTCAATTTCTTCATTGGCTTCTCTAAGTCGAGCTGCGTCTTTATCCAGAAGATCCTGGTTTTCGGCGTACCACTGCAATCTCTTCTGCAGACGGCTGATTTCTTGTTTGTGGGTTTCTTCCACAATCTTTATCTTATACTCTGTCTCATCTACAAGATGAAATATCTCCAATTAGGAAAGAAAAAAAATGTTTTTTTTGGGGGAAAAAAGGGACCTGCCTGATTGGATATGAGATCCAAATATCCAAAGTTAAATTTCTAGAAAAACAATTTAGAGCTACCAGTCCATGGGTTTTTACCACAGGTCAGCTGATGGATCGGGTTAGACTTCTCATTACCCAACCCCAAGAGTTAGAACACTGAAAGCTGGGAAGCTGTAAAATTGGAGTCCTCCTGCTGCAAAAGAGCAGCAAAGGCAGATCATATAAAGGGATCCTAGTCAAATCTTCCTTAACCAAAACAAAGAGTTTGATTTCCATCTGAACAGTGGGGAAATAGGATACAGGGATTCTTATTATAAGGCTCTTCTTTTGGTGTTCTTCCACTGATAGGGCTATTACATTTTAATAGCTATTTCCTACAGATAATGCTCTGGCTATGCTGCCCTGGCTAAGTTTACCTTGGCTCAAACCCCTCACCTCTTCCCTCTGAACCTTTGAAGTGCTTTGACTGACTGGAACGAAGAGATTAAAAACACATTTCAGTAACACTTTGTCCACGTTTGGCAACAAATAAGAAGAGCTCCTTAGGGTGTCTTTTTGATGAATAGTTTGCAAAAGAAAATACTTTTGAAAAATATTTATTATAATTCATTCACATAAAATAATTACTTATATTAATGTCAGTCTCTCTCTTTAGTCTATAAGCCCATTGTGGGCAGGAAGCATATCTACTAACTCTGTTGTATTCTCCAAAGCACATAGTACAGTACTTTGTACACAGTAAGTGATCAAATACCATATTGTGTTTTATTATTGTTTTAATATATTTATATTGTTTTGATCTTTGGGACTGCATTAGTATTCTTCACATTATTTCCTATGGGAAATTGTACTTTGCCTAGCACTCTTTGGTTTACCACTATTTCCATGGAAACAAGTGGGAGTGCTAATCGAGGTAGGTAAATTAGTGAGAACTCTGTAGAACTACATCAAAAATAGACAGGAAAGTAGACAGGACTGATTAACCAAATGAACTTATGTCCTGATAAGTGTTTTGATACAGCAATCCAAACAATCTTCCTACTTTTGCCTCACTGATGGACTAATATTGCTGACTGTATATTTCCAATAGTGACCACCAACTTACAGGAAAGAAGACCGAGAGATCCTTAATGGTCAGAAGTAAACTTTCATTTGGAACTGTAAAGGAATGGAGAGCCTGGGGGATGACTTGGAAATCAACAAATCAATAAATGGTATTTACTGAGCACTTTTTAAAATTATGGCATTTGTTAAGTGCTTACTATGTGCCAAGGACTGTTCTAAGCGCTGGGCTAGGTACAAGGTTATCAGGTCGTCCCACGTGGGGCTCACAGTCAATCTCCATTTTACATATGAGGTAATTGAGGGCACAGAGAAGTTAAGTGACTTGCCCAAAGTCACAAAGCTGACAAGTGGTAGAGCCGGGATTAGAACCCATAACCTCTGACTCCCAAGCCCCCTGCTCTTTTTACTAAGCCACACGGAGGGCACTTTACTAAGCGCTTGGGAAAGTACAATACAACAAAGTTGGCAGACATGTTCCCTGTCTACAATGAGCTTCACAGCCTAGAGATGAGAAGAAAGGGAAATGTGTTACATCAGTGACAAGGGAATGTTATTTTAGCAGGGGCATTTGGACCTGAATTCAAACGAGCAAAATGAAGGGCAAGGAGGCTAAGGAAAAAAAGATGATTTCTACAATTAAAGGAAACATTTATTTTCTATGAAATCTGGCACAACTCATTTAGAATTCACATAAAAAGGAAAATTCAACTAAAACGTTCAAATCAAACGTATTTATTGAGTGCTTATCATGTGCAGAGCACTGTACTAACTGCGTGCGAGAGTACAGTGTAACAAAATTAGCAGAGATGTTCCCTCTCTGTAACAAGCTTAAATTAGGTTTAAGAACTGGCAGTACAATTAAGAAAAGTGAAGCTTTTATAAGGCAAGCCCATTTCAAAAGCTTCGGGATATCTTACACTAAAATCAAGAGCAAAATTTCATCTCTATTTTTCTGCTTCTAGTCTAGAGTCAGAACAATCTTCAATGTAACCAATGACCTTCTCAGCCAAGATTTTACCTGAAATGTAAACAACTTGATCCTTAGCCAGGTCTCTCTCTCTCTTCATCTGGCCCAAGTCCACTTCAAGGGCTTGTTTGTCTTGCTTTAGTCGTTTCAGTTCTTCTAGCAAATTGCTGTTTTCTTTCTTAATGAAAAATACAGCAAAATAAAAAGCAATTCCACATTTTCCAGGAAACTGACTTCTAAAATCATCCTATGGCTACCACTTTAATTGGGTACAGAACTATCATCTCCTATAGCAATCTTGAGAAATTTCAAAATAGACATATAGTACATAGATATGCTGGCAGGATTTTCAAATTGGCATTTCATTTTGAGAAAACAGTCTAGTTCTGCATCACCATAAGGGAAATTTAACTTGGCTTAAACACCTCCCTCTCTCTCCCTAACATTTTGCATTTAGACAAACTTAAGTGGAGATTAAAATCCACTTTAGTTTAGCCTCTGATATAAAATCTGTTATCGCTACATATTTACCCTGATACTTGCTCACATAACAATATTTACTGTGTTCTTTTACCATAATTTGTATTTGCATTTATATAGTTTGGCTCAATATTTTTGAATCTTGGAAGAGCACTAATGCATTTTGTATTATTTCCTCTGGGAAACTATGCCTTATTTAGTACTTTCACTTTACATTATATTTTCATGGAACTGAATAAGAGCAGTCCAATCACCTTATGCACTACACACCATTACAAATATGGCTGCAAACTCCTATTTCATAATTGATCAGGTTTCTCTTAATTCAGTCAATTTGAATAATGGTCAATTCCAGCAATGGTACTGCTTATAATGTCCTATGTTCCTCAATTAAACTCAACACTACAAGTAATGACACACTATTTGCTTTGTTGATGGATGTCTACCAAAACAAATATTAGAACTCATTTGCTCTGAGAGATGAATACTAAGATTTATACAAATATTCTACGCTGATAGGACAAATCAGTCCACCTTTAATCTCTTTTATGACCATTTCCAAGAGGCTTATTAAAAACAGTGAATTAGTGAAAGAGTGTAAGACCACTGCACCGTGTACCACAGCTCGTGGTAGACGTATGATGTGTTCCATTCAAGAAAGTTTACAGGGTAGAAATATCAGTAGGTACCGGAGGGGGTTGGATAAATTCACGGGGGCCAGGGCCATTAAGTTTACTGGATGGAAAGGCAGGAATGCAGAGGGAAAGGTTTGGGTTATTGGATGCAGTTGCATGCCTAGGAGGACAATCATCAAATGTTTCCTCCTTCCATCTTGTTGTCAATGCAAAATCCTGGAATGGTGACTGGATGAACAGACTGGTCTTATTCAGTAACGGCGCTTATCTCCTTTGGTTATCATGCTATCTAACTTTACTAGCTTAGTCTTAACAGCTAGATGAACCAAGTTAAAAAAAACAAACTAGTTTTAAGTGCATGGTTTACTACAGTATACTTTGTAGGTCCACATATTTTCATTGGTTTTAAGACTGCAATAAGCAAAAAAGCTCAAGCCATTTATTTACCTGGACTGCTCGAAGGTCTGTCAGCAGTTCTGTAAAACTCATGTTTCTCTGTGGCTCTGGATCCTGAGCTACTTGAGATGGGAAGGTGCTTTTATGTAGCTGTTCTCTGATTTAATATGAAAAAGAACGCATTGACATTTTATTGTGAAGCATTCCGCTTCAAGATACTGAGAAAATACTATTTGGAAAGAAATTTGAAATGTACACAGACAAAACCTTAAAGATAATCTTAGAAGCTGATGTGCCAACATCTTCATCTTTTGGAAGAAAAGAAATATAGAAGGTTTAAAAGGGTATATGCTTTTTACATTTTTAAGGTACCATTTTACAGTTCAATTATTAAGGGAAAAATGAGAGAGGGCTAGAAATGTGCATTATAAATATCTAAAAATATAGAATACACATATTGTCAGAGCTCTAAAAGCATGAGGTCTACATTTTTTAATTGAGCAGAACCTGCATTGTGGTATGGATGCTCTGAATAGCACGGTGAGCATGTGCACGACTGTTTTTTCTCTCTGTTCTCTGAATTCCTGTTGATTTAAGTGAGACCTAGGTGGCTCAGGGGTGCCCAGCAGGTCTTTTGTTTGATTTTACACACCTAGGGAGTGGTGTGATACATCTGAATAGCTATTAAAAGGCATAAACATAGAGTTGTCCGTCATATTCAAAGATGACTCTCCTGGTGGGTGATGTTTAGCTCTGGGAAAGGCTGATGGGGGACCGATGGTTCTCAACCACAACATTTTCACAATGACTGCTCCTTTAGAGTAGATGTGCCAGCAGTATACAGTGTTCAGTGTTGTTTTCATTTTTGCCTTAATCTCATACCTCTTGCTTCTAATCAAAAAGAATGCCTTTATGATTGCAGCACGTAGCACTGGCCGCAGTTGCTTCCAACAGGTGGTTAAGTCAGTCAATTAATAGTACTGATCGAGTGCTTAAAGGTCCCTTAACAAGCCAGTGGCAAAAGTAAAACCCCCAGTTCCATGCCTTTCCTGGCGCACACTATAGCATTACCTAGTTTTTCATTAGAGTAGAGTCAGGCCAGAGATGTGGGATGGCTCTGCAAAGTAGTTAATAGGCATCTGCCGAGTCACAGCATTGCGAACGCAATGGCACGGCAAGGGGCTTTCTTTCTTCTAGACTGTGAGCCCACTGTTGGGTAGGGACCGTCTCTGTATGTTGCCAACTTGTACTTCCCAAGCGCTTAGTACAGTGCTCTGCACACAGTAAGTGCTCAATAAATATAATTGAATGGATGAATGTCTCCTTGGGGGCCTCTAAGGCACAGTCATCTGCATAGAGCAAGCCAGCGATGCCCATTTCTATGACCTCTCTTAGGTTGGGCAACAGGTTTTTAACACCAATGTCCAGATCCCTTATTTCACCCTCCAGCAAGACTACACAGAAAACATCACACGGTTCTGGGCCAACTGCAGGAGCCTTGCTTTACCCCACTAGTGACGGGGACACTGCAGCAAAGAGCTTAGAACAGTGCTTTGCACACAGTAAGCGCTTAATAAATGCCAGAATTTAGATCCACTCATTTCAAATGCCTTTTCAAAGAAAGTAAAAACTGTTTAAAAGACAGTAGACGAGCAAGGAAGGTCACATCCACCACACCACACAAAAATTCCAAGAGGAGCAATCCACGATCTGCTCCGGGAACCGTTCCAGAGGGACTCTGGCTAAGGTCCTGCTGGCAATGTAAAGCAGAGAAACGACACAAGTAACCTCATCTTCCACCTATCTAGGGAGTCCCTTCCCTCCCGGTTTGTAGATACCTATGTTTTATCATTTTTATGGCTCTGACTGTGGAGGCGATTTCCTCGATTGTTGGAACGAATGCCATACCTTGACAGGCTGATAGGGCCTAGTCCTTGTAAGGCCTTGTCGTCATAAGAAAAAGGTACAGTAAGAGAATATTGACATGCTGTTGCTCTCTTCACAGGATTCCCCGTAACTCTTCACTTTGCCCAGGCTGCCTTACACAGTGGCTGATGCAGACAGAACTAAAAGTTCCAGTAATCACACTGAACCACAAACACCATTTAGCATTGCTCACTGCTTCTCAGTTTCAACCATTTCTCATTGTAAGAAGTGCTATTAAATACGAACACGCTTAAAATATATTAGTTTGCCCCAACCATTATAATCAAAAGCAAAAATGCATTAAATGTAGTTTACACTTTTCATTTTTTAAAAAGTACTTTAAGGATAAAATTCAGAAGACTCACTTCAGAGAAGCCAATTCGTTCAATAGACACTGATTTTCTTTAAACATCCTTTCCTCATTGGCCTTGTTTTGTGCATGGAGTTCTTTCCCTTGCTTATATAATCTTTCATTTTCCTTTCAAAAAATGAAAAAGTACATTTTACTTCCAAATCAATGTCAATTATAAATTGATAAAGGCTATTCAATTTAACTTAAGTTCTTAAATCTTTCAAAGACTCAGTCCCTGGATAAACATTGTTAATAAATGCAGTGTTACTGCCCCACAGCACTTACGTACATGTTCATAATTTATTTTAACATCTGCCCCTTCCTCTAGGCTGTAAACCCATTCTGTGCAAGGAACACATCTACTAACTCTGTTGCACTGCATTCTCCCAAGTGCATAATATAATGCTCTGCACACAGTTAAGTGCTCAACAAATACAATTGATTGATAATATAGTAAAAATGGTATTCAGTGCAGTCTTATAAAAGTTTTACATTCAGGTTTAGTTAGACTTTGCATTGTGCTCCCTCAAGAGCTTAGTACAGTGCTTTGCCCACAGTAAGTGCTCAATAAGTAACACTGATAGATTGATTGATTGGGGGAGTCATAGGCAAACATTTTAGTGAAATTGTAAATTCAGAAAATATCACCTTAAGAATATAGTTTTAAAATTTGCATCAGGGTCGTAAGTATAAATACTTCGCAGAATGTATTGAAGTTCTCTTCATATTTGTGATTTCCTTTTTTTCTTGGACCTACGGTCGAATACTAATTTGTATGGTGGAGGTAGTAGGGAGTAAGTGAAAATATTGTTCCTTCTGTTGTACTAATTCATTTCCTGAATACTTGGCTCTTAAAATTTGTACAGTAAACCTGATCTTGACCAGTGATCTTTTTTTTTTACCAGTATTCAGTGATTTTAAAATATGCTTTAATAATATTTTGAAATATCTCATTATTTAAGTAGAGGTAATTTAGGATTCATTAGGTTACTAATGAAATTTACATGCTACAAATGAGCATTCATTAAATCAAATTACTGTGTCAAAGGCATTCCTTTAATGTGATTATGATTATCTTGAAATGAGGATGGTTGTTCCGTCAGCCCATTAATCCCTGAAATTTGTATGCTGCTTATCTTTTGTTAACTACCTCCATTCTTCACCCACTGTTCTTTTCATCTTTCTGACCATAAAATGTGGAAGGTTTACATTGGTGCCAAAGTTAATGCTTCCATTACTTCATTCTTGGCGGTGATTTAATTTCCATAGCACAGAAGCATTATGGCCTAATGGAAAGAGCACCAACCTGAGAGTCAGATGTGTCTGCTGTGTGACCTTAGACAAGTCATTTAATTTACTGCAGGTTCCTCATCTGTAAAATGGCAACTCCAACCCTGTTCTTCCTAATCAGAGGAGAGCTCATATTGTGTAAGACCTGATTACTTTGCATCTACCCCAGTGTTTAGTACAGTATTTGGCACATAGTCAACACTTAATGCCACTATTACTATTATAATTAAAATACATGATTTTATCCCTGTAACCTCTTATGCAAAATTAAACACCATGCTTTACTTTTAAACCACTTGCTCATACTGCACTGATGCTGACACAAAGTAATGAATATTTATTTAGCACCTACAAATACAAAACCATTGATCTTGTATACTAAATTGTTCCAGTGCAGAATTAAATGAAATCAAAAATGAATTCCCCTACTGGAAAATTATTTTCAAAAGATATGCTTGGTTGCCTAAGAAAAAGCAGGAAGCTGACTAATGGTAAGGGAAAAAAAATGGTAGGGAAAGAGCCAGGATTTCAAAAGTGCTTAGTACAAGTGCTCTGCACACATTAAGCGCTTAATACAATTGAATGAATCACTGGACCCCATCACAGAAACTAAAGTTGCCCGCAGTCTCAGAGCTGTGCTGTGGTTTTTGACAAAGACGATGAGCTAAAAGCAATGTTGTTGATGGGAAAATTACCAAACATCTAGTTCATGGTCGATACTGGATTCTTAGGAGTCTCATTCATCCTTGAAAACATCATATAATTTTTCCTTGAGGTTTACAGTCAATAAATTTTGGAATTTACACCTGACCATGTTTTTAATCATTGGTCATTTTTTTTCATCCTAGAATGGAAACTACTCTGGCATCCTGTTAGCTGACTAGATTTATGTTTCTGAACGAGAGCAGAAATTATCCAATATGTTCTCTCAAAAACACTTTCAAAAATAGCTTCAGGGAAAACTGACCCATCTTTAAGAAACAGCTTAAAAATATTTTCTAGCATGTGGGACTCACTTCCAAATTATTTGCTGGTCTCTTGCCCCTTCCCCTCCACATTTCAATAGGTAGCTCAGAAACTATTTACTGTATTCCAGTATTTTACAGTGAAGAATCTGCAAAAAAAAAAAAGCCTACCAAATTTATATAACACTAATGAGTTTTACTCTACCTGCTGATATCCTTTAAGAAGGACCTCTTGTTCTTCAATTTCTTTTTGGATTTGCTGCAACTTTTCTTCAGTGACAAGACCGACTGCTTCACCAGAGGACAGGAACTTCGGTTTTTTGTTTGTCTCTTCAAAATTATTCACCTTTTGAATAAAGCCAAAGGTTTGCCACATTTAGGTGAGAGAGACATAAAGAAAATTTTTGAATAAAACTTTTAAAGTGACTTTTATAAAACCTACTACTGCTTTCCTCTATCAAACCTTTTGGCTCTCAATATTTTTTGCAACATTTTTGAACTGAAGATAAGGAAAAAACTTTTCAAGCTGATAATTTATCAAAGGAATGACTTTTCACTCATAACATTTAGGTCCAGCAATTCTACTACAATCATCAAGCATGCTGTGTATGGGAGTATATAACTTAATAATGGACCAAAAAGAAAATAGTGTACTACAAGAGAAGAGGTGAATCCAAGCTCATCCTGGCTGAGGATTTTACGTACAAACCACTGGTAGTTAGTGAGCGCTTCCTGTGTGCAGAGCACTGTACTAAGCGCTTGGGAGAGTACAATACAGCAGAGTTGGTAGACACGTTTCCTGCCCACACAATTCTGGCTTCCAGTAGCTATTGTGGCAGCTGAACAAAAAGTGGCAGATGTGAATAGATCATTCACCTTCAACTTTCCATTTCGATGAACTGACTTCAGTTTTCCACCCTTCATCCAGGTTCATACCTACCTAAGAGCATTCATGCCCTCTTGAAATGAGTGAGGGGGTTGAGGGAGGGGGACAATGGTGGTTCCCTAGAGTATCTTCCTGGGAAGATAAAACAGTAGAGAGCTTTCAAGTCGAAACCCAAACTAGACCCCTGAAAATAGCAAAAGTTTCCATTCACGCAACATCCTAATGGGCTACGTGTACAGAAAATCACGAGGACAAAGCACTCCCAAGTAGAATTTAGTTAGCGCAAAACATGACAGTTGCTGGAAAACACCCAAGTTCCAAAAAAAACGTTAAGAGCTGAGACTAATTTCAATGGAATCTTTCACGGTCATTTTAAAATAAAATACCTACGGGCTGGTGAGCACCCTGGTAATATCTGAGCAACGCTGCTGCTTCTGTCCCTGGGTACCATCCTGGCTCAGCTCAAGGAAAGCCATTCTGGTATGGACCATTTAGTAGGGTGGACTGTCTGGACTGGAAGGAGAAAAGGCCCTGGGCCTTCAGCGTTTCCTACCATGCATCCCCCAGAAGCAGATTGGCAGCATGGAATTTTCTCGATACCTTGGTTTGCAGTATATAATTTTCTTGACTCAGCCGCAGAATTTCTTTTTCTTGTTTTCCTTTCATTTCTTCCATCTTATTCACCAGCTCTATCTCTTTCTGTTGGAAGGTGGCTTTAATCTGCTCAATTACTGTCTGTGCCCCATTCCATTTCTCCTCCGCTTCTTGAACTCTTTTCAGCATGTATAATTCTCTCTCCCGGCTTCCACCTGGGGGTAACAAGGGATCCTATGGAGACATAATTTTTATTTCATTACAGCAGATGTACATAAAAAGACCAAGATTACCCTCTAAGCAGAAAAATCAGAAGATTGAAAATGATTCAATAAATAGTGTTCCTTCACTTGAAACCAATCGGTGCTAAATGACCATTACTTAATTATCTTTTGTATAAAGTAAACTTCCTATGGGTTGTTTCACCAGGGAAGAATTGCTTATACTATTTTGTAAAGGGGAAAAGTTCTGACCACCCATTCCAAATTCCACATACTCACATGTTCCCCCGGCCTAGAAGAGTCTACTTTTGCTACAGCCTGCAATAGGAGGTCATCAGCCGTCAGTTTGGTGGCTTCAGCAGCTACTAGACTGTCAGATTTCAGAGATGGTCTCGCTGCAGTAGCCGACCGGATTACTTTTGTTGTAGAGAATGTTTCTAAATTAAAAAAAAAAATCAAGAGCAACATTCAGTGTCACACTCTTAGCTCTGGCACTCTGCTATGTTCACTTTAACTGTAAATGAGCGTCTTGCCTGCAAAAAACCTTCATAATAATAATGATGACAATAATAATAATAATAATAATATTCAAGTGCTTACTATGTGGCACGCATACTTAGTGCTGAGAAAGATGTAAGGTCAGACAGAGTTCCTATCTCAACATTGGGCTCCTAGTCCAAGTGTGAAGTAGAACAGGTATTTAATCCCCATTTTACAGATGAGGAAATTGAGGTACAGAGAAATGAAGTGGCTTGCCCAAAGTCACACAGCTGGCAAGAGGCAGATCCAGATTCTCTGATTTCTAGGACCATGCTCTCTGCACCAGGACATGTTGCTTCTCACACTGCTCTTTGTAAAACCGCTGAACACCTACATGCCTATTATACTTGGTACCCTGGGGACATTACTGGCAGGAACCAATTCCTTCTCCGCATGCTCATCCGTAGTTCTTGCCTCAAGACTTCATTATCACCATCATCACAAACTAAAGAAAATGGGGATGAATATCCATATGACAATTAAGAACTAATTAAAAGAACCCTCTACTGAGAAAAAAAAAGAACCCACACCTCCAAAGTATACTTCCATCAACCACCAATAATTTAAAATTAACTGCCGAACTTCTACAGATAGTGACAGGAGATAGAATCAATGGCACTTATTGAGCACTTACTGTGTGCAGAGCACTGTACCTAGCACTTGAGAGAGTACAATAAGGTAGAGTTTGGTAGGCATGTTGCCTGCCCACAATGAGCTTACAGTATAGAGGAGGAGATAGGCATTAAAATTTTGGATATGTTGGATAAGTGCATAGACTATGCACAAGGGAGAGGAAGTCGGGGAAAAGAGGTATTGATTGGCAAAGGCCTCTTGGAGGAGATATGACTATAGTGCATATATTAAAATATGTATATTACATATACTCTGGAAAGGCAGTTTGTGGGCATCAAATCGTCCCTGTATTCAACTGATAGTATGAATAAACTGAATCTTGGAAAATTTCACAAAGTTAATTTATATAAAAAGAATTGGGAGTAGAGGGATCTGCGAATGGGTGAAGAATCCTGAAATTCATATAAAACTCTTAATTCTTTCTACAGATTATGAATGGCTGCTGGAGATATTTGATTTCCAATTTTGAAGGAGCACACAAGTCAATTAAACAGTTGGCTGTTAATCTGTATGTCTGAGATGTCAAAACTATATTAACAAGAACTAGATCTCAGTGAAAATACAGGCACGGATGGCTATAAAAAACATCTATGAAGGTTCTGAATTCCCTCACTTTTATGAGAAATGTCTGAGTCTCTCTCTGGAAAAACAAGATGTGTAGTGAATAATAGATTAAGAGCAAAATCAATATTATTTCTAGTCACGGCACCCTCAAAAAAGATGATTCATTTGCAATTGTTTGATTTTATGAGGATAAGAGACTTAAGTCACAACAAATGTAGAAAAATTACACTATCTCTGTGACAAAGAAATACTGCTTTGGCCACTGCTTCAAAAAAAGACTGAGGTAATGAATCTTTAAATCTAATGGCTTTCTGAGGGAAAAAAATAGCCATAAAAAGAGAAGTCAAAATTTATGACAGCTCCTGAATGTAAAAGTCAGTGAAGCCAAATTTCCCCTCACTTAGCAATTTATTTGGGCAAGCAGTATGACTCTCCATGCCAGGAATGGTCTAAGGGCTAAATCTGTCCGTCCCTGCCCTAGGTGAACGCCATCATAAACAATTTAACAATTAACAGAAGCCGTGGACTATTAAAGTCTGCATTAGAAGACATCGAACCGAGTTTTCTCTGTTCTCATTCCAACAAGAACATCCAGGATGTTGGACACGTTCTCTAAGACTGCCACTTGTGCACTGGCTTTCATCTTTGGGTAGGGACTGTCTCTATATGTTGCCAACTTGTACTTCCCAAGCGCTTAGTACAGTGCTCTGCACACAGTAAGCGCTCAATAAATACGATTGATGATGATCTGAAAAATCCAGAACTGAAGATCTCTGAAGTCCAGGCTGCCTAGGTCTGAGCCACCAGATAGGGTAAACCACTGGTGGGCAGCAATTGTGTCTAACAACTCGATCATACTGTGCTCTCCCAAGTGCAGTATTCGGCACATAATAAGTGCTCAATAAATGCCACTGATTGATTGATCGGTACCTCCTCCTTCTGGCCCCTGAACTGCTAGTCCCACTTCCAGGAAGGAGGAAAAGAGCCAAAGAGGCTGATTTTGCCATTTCCTAACCTTCCCTCTTCCCTTCTGATCAGTGGGAAGGGTTGGAGGGAGGGGAACTAAACTTTTTAGTAAATAGCATCTTCCACCAAAAGAAATTCGCCACTCAATAAATAACATTGATTGATTGATTTCCGTTATTTCTATCGAGAACCACCCTCTGAGATGGACAAAGAAGATAATATTAAACATACAGGTTTCTGAACTGCTAAAAACTCCTACTGCCATTACACAGAGATCTTAGCTGTGACGGAATGTCCAAAATAAAATGAATAAATTACATGAGTTATACCTTTTTGCCTTGCTTTATCTGGAGGAGATCTCATTTTCAGGCTTGCCTTTTTCATTACGTCCTTTGATGCTTTTTTTTCACTGACAGTAGAAAACGGTTTGAATGGTGAATTTGATTTACCGTACCCAGAGCTCTTAACTGATCCATAAAGGCCACTTTGAGGCTTTTTATTACAAAATACCGGAATACCCTTGATCTTTTTGTATGTTGTTTGTTTGCTGACCATAGTATCCGCAGCATCCTTCTCCCTAGAGCTGGGTCGTGATCCAAAGCCCTGCAGAGAACAATCACAGTTTCACACAAGCAGAAGGTACTGCAGTTTAGAAGGCAGCTTTACAGGAGCAGTAACCATACTCTCAAGAATTCAGGTTCATAGAGGAACCTTCTTGGAAGACACACCTAGAAGGCCCATAGAATACCTCAGGGCTAAGTCAGGGTCTTGGTCAAAAAGAGCAAGGTTAGTTGGAAAGGAGAATAGGGAAGGATTCAAAAAAGGGTTTTTGCCACATGTGTAATGCAAATAGATTTCCATTACAGAAAGGTTTGCAGGCATAAGCAGTAAAGGTAAGGCATGCATTTTGCAAAAGAAGACGCTTTACAACAAAAGTGATTCATCTACCAGCCCCCCGTACACAGTAAGCACTTAGCAAGTACCATAATTATTATTTATTATGCCGAATGGTTCTGGGCCTCATTTTCAGACAAAAATGATAATAATGATGGTATCTGTTAAGCACTTCCTCTGGACCAAGCCCTGTTCTGTGCACTGAAGTTAAATAGGTCAGACACAGTCTCTGCCTTACGTAGGGCTCACTGTCCAATTAGGAGGGAGAATAGGTGAGGAAACTGAGGCACAGAGGAGATAAGTGCCTTGCCCAAGTTCACACTACAACAGGTGGCAAAGCCAGGATTAGAACCCAGGTCTTCTGATTCCACAGACTTGTGTTCTTTCAACTAGACCACACTGGTTCTCCCAAATGATGGACCAAAATGATGACTTCTGTGGAGTTTTGGTGTGAAACAAAGATGTTAGAAATCCTGGCTAGGCTCTTAATTAGGTACATTTTTGTAGGAATTTCTATATGTCTGGAGAACAGCAAGAAAAGTAAAAAAATAAATTGTATGCTGCTTGGGAAAACTTGAACTCTCCCCTTCTACCTCAGAGCCTGTTCAAGTACCTATTAAGTTAAACTGGCTGATATTGGAGTACGTTCTTATTTATAGGTAGCTTAAATAACTTTGCTTTTTTAAAAATATACAATATTACTTACTTGATTATTCTTGTTTTCTTGTTGTGACACTAAGGACAACTTTTTTCTCAGAATATCAAGATACATTTTATCCATCTTTTCTTCCTCAACAGCCGTTCTCTGATAGCTTTCTTCACTAGCTTCATTCCCTGCTGTTTGTAATAATGGATTCTTCTCATTCTTTTTTTCAAGGCAATAATCTAAATGCTGCTTTTCCTGAGCCACTTCATTCAGACTCTCCTCACGTGGTAAATGGTCAGTCGATCTGTTTGGACTACAACATAAAATGGCACATCAGAGCTGGTACTATCAATCAATCCACAATCAATCATATTTACTGAGCACTTACAATGTGCAGAGCGCTGCACTGAGGCTTGGGAAAGTACGACATCACACAATTGGTAGACACATTCCCTGCCCTCAACGAGCTCATGGGGGAGACAGACATTAATATAAATTATAACTATGTACATAAATGCTGTGGGGTTGAGGAGGAGGTGAATAAAGGGTACAAAATCCAAGTGCAAGGATGATGCAGAAGGGAGTGCACATTTAGTTCATCTGCACATTTCCAATGTATATTTGTTTTTGCCTCCAAAATTATTTGCTAATTCAGTACATTTGCAATGGGAATATTCTTTCTTTATATGGCTCTCTGAAGCAAATGGGGATTGGAAATTTATACCCATAAACATCCCAAATGGAAACCCAATGTCTTTCTGTAACTCATTGATATCCTAACAGAGATATTTCCTAACTGGAATACAGGGATTTCTTTCATGTGAATAGATGTTCCAGGCAAAAAGCAATATTGTAGGGTACGAGAGAAATGTGATTATTCCTGTCAATAAAAACTACACAGTAGCTTGAAAAGAAGGAAAAAAAAATCACCAATTCTAACATAGTAAAGTAAGCTTTAACGATTACCCCATTTTGAATGAAACTTCTCTGCAAATCTTCAATTGTGAGGCGTTTCCAATTTAGGAAACAAGATTTTAAAATGTGAGGATGAAAATGACACGATTTTAACTTGCTTCCATGAATTTTTGAACCATTTTCCGTGGGGTCCAGCCTTAATTAACTAATGATGACATTTGCTGAGTACTTACTAGGCATCTGGCACTTTTCTAAACAATGGGGTAGATACATAGTCCCTGTCCCACATGGGGCTCACAGTCTGAGTAGGACTTATGTCCTCCTCAGAAAAATACAGCCGGCACGAGGAGAAGATTCCTTTGGCCATGCAGTCTGAGGCCTCTCCTCCACGCAAATCCCGGGGTCCCACAGTGACAGCACCCTGCTCCTGCCCACCATGGGGGGATGAAGGGGGAGATGTCAAGCCCTTTCCCCCAGGCCCTGGAATTGCAGGAGATACACCAGCACACTTTCCTAGCATTCAGAACACTGGGAAAGTTGGGACTGTTGCATTAGGGTTAACGTCCTACAGTCCTGAAAACGTTCTTTAGCACTACTCTATACTGCAATTCTTGTCTGTATTGTTGTACTTGCTTTGTTTATTTATTGGCTTGGCTCTATCAGGCTATTCCCCCCACCAGTCTCCACCCCACTTTAAAAATGCAAGCCCTCGCTGGGTTAGGGATCGTGTCCAAAGCATTCATTCATTCAGTTGTATTTATTGAGCGCTTACTGTGTGCAGAGCACTGTACTAAAATCAATATTTATATACTGCTCCCCAGGCTTAGCGCAACGTTTTATTCAAAGTGCTCGACAAATGCAATAAAGAAATAGAAATTTGATCATCAGGACTGAAAGTGGGGGCTTCCAGATACATCCAAATCAATGTCTCCCCTGGAGACCCCAGAAGATGCTTGAAGGAATAACGTGATGTCTGTTCCCTAGACATCCACCTTCATGGCTATGAGGATACCATTTTAACGTTCATCACTGTCATCAATAATGGTATTTATTGAGCACTTACTGGGTTCAGTGCACAGTACTAAAGCACTTGGGAGAATACAATTCATTACAACGCGATAGTTGGCAGACATATTCCCTGCCCACAGCAGGCTAACATGCCTAGCTTTTTCCCCTAATTACCAAGCAGCATGGCCTAGTGGACAGAGCACGGGCCTGGAACTCAGAAGGACCTAGATTCTAATCCCAGCTCTGCCACTTGTCTGCTGTGTGACCTTGGGCAAGTCACTTAACTTCTCTGTGCCTCAGTTAGCTCATCTATAAAATGGGGATAAAGCTTATGAGCCCCATGTCGAACATGAACTATGTCCAACTACTCCAGCACTTAGTACAGTGCCTGGCACATAGTAAGCAGTTTGAGACTGCCATAAGATCGATTTAACCCTTCTCAAGTATTCTTAATTTACCCTCTAATAACACATCCTTAAAGCTATTCAATTGCTTTTTGGCCATACTAATATTTTCTGTCAGCAGGGGTACAGGTGTATTCTTTGGCTTCTCCCCCTTCCTCTGTTCTTCTGAGTTAGACCCCATTTGGAGGCAACGTGGGGTGAGGCAGAACAAGCAAGCATGGTTCTAGGAGGAGGAGGATGGTAGGAGATCAGAAAGCCTAACTCAAATATTAACTAAAAATAACGTATAAGGAGAAAATAATTGTTCTGAAATGACTGAAGGATCCTAAAATCCCCAAGAATGTTTCACAAGAACCTGGTACCTGGCAGGTCGCAGGTTAAAACCTCTGCCAAAAAGTGAATCCGCTTTGATAGGCTTCATCAGTTCCTCCACGGTGGGCAAGTCTGAGAAAAGAAATGAGTTGTGGGCTGGTCAGAATTTTACTTTAAGCAACAAAGAAGTAGAGTAGGTTACAGTTATTTCTTTTTTAAATGGTTTAAAAGGCTGTAAACAAAAACAAGAGAGACATTTTTCCCAGCTAAGTCATTAATCTACATTCATGTTCAAATTATTAATACTAACTTTACCAGATTCAGTAGTAGAGATATGTTTTGAACACTTTTCACTGTCTTGAGGAACAGCTTCAGAGCCCGTGGCATTTTCTATTGCACTGCTTTGAATTCTTTGTTCATCTGTATCTCCCAGAGACTGATCAATATGATAATATGCCTGCTGCAGTGCCTCAATGTCACTGTTGGTTTGTCCATAAGAACCACCTGTTGGAAATAAACGTAATTCCCTCAGTGACATTTCATTAGAAATCTGCCGCCCAAAATTAGATTCACCTTCTGTTAAAACCAGCATTATGAGCAAATCCGAGTAATTTAGCAATCCAGAAGCAGTAGGTTCGTGCAGATGACCTTTCAACTTTTATTCTGTGATTATATTGAAAGTCCATTGTGCTGTATGTGTAAAATTACTCTGGTTCAGGCTGGCACTTAACCTGATTTTAGGTCGAAAGCATCGAAAGCACTGCTCTCAGTGAAACGGTCTGAATCGCTGGCATGTCTTCTTCCTATGTATTGTGCCTAGGATATCAGCAGACAGTAGCTCATGATTACGATTCTCAGCTAGTTTTCACGGTGTTCTTAGCCTGCTGAGTTGGAAAAGTGGATTCTGGTGTCACAAGCAAGGTTGAACAACCTTTATCTATCGTGTAGTCAGTCCTGTTTCCACCTGGTAGTGATGGGGGGGAAAAGGTACATTCAAGTCTCATTTGGCCAGTCACATTATCATGGAGTAGACTTATGATCTCAATGGATTCCCTAAGGCCACAAAATTTGCTTAGTGGTTGGTGGAGCCTTAGGTCTTTTGATGGCATGCAATACTTTTGCAAAATTCATGACGTAGGAATTTTAACCAATAGGAGATATTCTAATTTATGTGTGGCAATTAGAGGTGCAAGACATACTCTGAGTGACTGGCACAGGATCACAAACACCATCTAACCCTGCAAACAGTGGTCTCAATTACAACAAATTAGAGGACAAACCCTAAGAGTTAAAAAGAACTGTTCCTTCAACCACACTCTAACCGTTGGGCTGGAAAACCATGAAGAATCATCTTTCACATTCAAGGCCGATAGTCATATGAATCCGGTTAAACCCTTCTATTTGAAAAAATAAAAACCACTGAGATTACCTCTACCTGAGGGAAGTTCAGCAGCTTTCAGGAGGGTTATTGGTTTTAAAAAACTTATTTCTACTTGGGAGGAGACCTCTAGCAGCCTGTGAGGATTTCAAATCCCATTCAGGAAATCATGGCTGCCCTGAATAATGGTCCACTCGGGGACTGAGGTGTGGCCTCCAAAACCACGGCACTAATATACATATCCTTATAATCGACTATCTTTCCTATCTGCCATTTATTTTAATATCTGTCTCCCCCTGTAGACTGTGAGCTCCTTGTGAGTAGGGATCGTGTCTACCAACTCTATTGTTTCTGAGGAGGTTCCAGGCAAATTTATTGCTACAGTATATAGTAAGCCCTTTGAGGGCAGGGATTATGTCTACTAGTCATAGTAGTAAGCATTTTCGGAGCACCTACTTGGTGCAGTGCACTGTATTAGGTGCTTGGGGAAGTACGGAAAAATTAAGTGACGGATTACCTGTCCACAAAAAGTTTACACTCTAATGGGGAAGGCAAACAAAAATATTTACAAGTTGAGGGATCAAGAATAAAGTGGACATAAACATGAGTGTTTAAGTAAGATGTAAATAAATTCACAGTGCTAGAGATGGCTAAAGGAAGATAGGGTTCAGGGTTTTCACTGTACTCTCCCAAGTGCTCAGCACAGTGTCAGTACTGTACAGAGTAAGTACTCGAGAAATACTATTAATCGATTTCCCACTAAAAAATAAATTGACCTCATAAGACAAAGAAAACCAACCTTCTTTTCCCCATTTGCCTTCTCCGTATGCTTTTATTATAACTATTTCCTTTCACTGAAACTTATTACGCAGAAAGGAAATGAGAAAATAAAATGAGATATTTTCTAAGGATAACACGGATAAAATGAAATGGAATTTTATAAACTTTGTCTCTTCACTTTTTATCTTGACTTCTTTATCATCACCCACGGGGGCAACATATTACATTTGTACAATTGAGTAGATTGCTTAATCCCCCTAGTGACATCAGTTTTGTTTGATATAACGGGAAATGTGGGCCACAAATAATGATGTCAGGGCAAAAAGAAATGCTTTAGATAAAAGCTTGCTTAAATATAATTTTTTTCTAAAATGCTAGGCAGCTTAGAACCCCCCAAAAGGATTTGAAAGCACCAACACTGTAGAAAGAATGTAATTCAAGTGGAGTTTGACGACTTGCTAGTAATCAAATTATAGAAAAATAATCAGCTCATATTCTATAGGCATTGCAGTAATCCCTTTCAGTTCACAAAGAGTGTTT
Organism: Tachyglossus aculeatus; assembly: GCF_015852505.1. Classification (NCBI taxonomy): domain Eukaryota; kingdom Metazoa; phylum Chordata; class Mammalia; order Monotremata; family Tachyglossidae; genus Tachyglossus; species Tachyglossus aculeatus. The sequence goes on from NC_052084.1 coordinate 30,625,798, forward strand.
TTTGGTTTGTTTTTTGAAATAATACCATCCTGAACATGCTAGGACTCAGATCACCTTCCTAAAAGCATCACTTGGCCTATCATAGCTCGCTCCATTGTTTCCCTGTGTTGCTGCAACAAACAAAATCTCTCCACAACCAGCTCTCCACCATCTGGCCCACTTTGCCTACCTGCTCTCCTCACTTGCTGTTCTTTCTAGCTGTAACTCACTCTTGCCTCTTCGCCTACATCCCTCACTCATGCTGTTTTCCTGACTTGGAACTCCTCTCCCCAAATCAGCTACACCACAGCTCTTCCACATTCAAATCTCTCCTAAAATCCCACTTACTCCAACGAGCTTTTTCCAATTAATCAAAGACACTGAATACATATTTACTGTGGATAGAGCACTGTATTAAACACTCGGGAGCGTACAATATAACCCAGTTGGTAGACATGGTCCCTGCCCACAATAAGCTTACAGACTAGAGCTGACAGTCACCACACCTCTCAGTATCCTCTGTCCTGGCAACAGTGCAAGGACATTTGTGTGCAGGACAATACTTCAGCTAGCATCATTCTGGGCTCAGAGGAGACCAATATCTATTATATAGCACCCTGAATTGCAGACTTAGGATGCAAGTGCCCCAGTCATTTGTGAAATAGCTTTATGTTGGGTGTGCAGGAAAGAGGGACCTTGATACTTAAGAAGGACACTAAAGCAAATACACAAACTGAAAAAAAAAAACCCCAATAAACAATCACCACACTGGCCCAGAAAGGGCCATTAAGAGGTATCCAAGAATACAGATGAGACAAAATAGTGAAAAGAGGGTATTCTTTTTTAAATTCTTATTTTCATGAAGTTGATAGTAGGGGCTTGAATTTCATTTTATAATTGCTGATGCCTGCCCGGAATTCAGCCTGTTCTCTCGGTCCCCAAAAGAAACAAGTTTAAGACTTTGAGAGGCGATGAAATATTTCAAGGCTGGCTTTAATCGAACAATTTCACAATCGGGTACTTTCATTAGTAAAGGAAATTTCAAGTTATCCATAAAACCACCTTTTAACTTAGAGTGGTCTACGAGCTGAAGTTGAATTTAACTAGAACAGGGGAAAATAGGACAAGAGATCATGTCTATTAGCTGTTCTGATTCCAGCTCTGCCATATGCATTTCTTACAGCACTGAAGATCTCCTACTGATGCCACAAATTTGCTAGCTTTTAGTGACACCGCATGTCAAGTGATTGTATTGTCAAACCTTCCAGTCTCTTGGCACAGCCTTTCCCACAAAGGAGAAGATGAGCGAAGAGGGGAAGATTAACAGAACAAAGTAAAGTCAAGGTTCATCTATGTTGCAGAAAAGAACAAGCCTGAGAAACAGCATGACCTAGTTGATAGAGCATGGGCTTAGGAGTCAGAAGGACCTGGGTTCTAATCTCGTCTCCTCCACTTGTCTGTTGTGTGTCCTCGGGTAAGTCACTTAACTTCTCTGTGCCTCAGTTCCCTCACCTGCAAAATGAGGATTACACTGTGAGCCCCATGTGGGACAGGGTCAGTGAACAACCTGAATAGCTTGTATCTACCCCAGCGCTTAGTACGGTGCCTGGCACATAGTAAATGCTTAACAAATACCATTTATAAAAAAAAGAAAAAAAAAATCCCAATTACTTTCAATTTAACCAGCATTAAGTGTGTGTACAAATTAAAAGTGTTATTACCTGTTCCTGCCATTTCACTATCAATGATGGCTTCTGGGTGTGCTGGTAATTCAGGGGTTGTTCTGCCTTGTCGGGAAACAGGAGAGTCTGCGACTGAGTCTAATGAATCGAGCAGTACGACTACAAGGATGTAAAAAAAGGGAAAACATGGAAGACTGTAAAACCATTTTGTGCTTTCTGGGATTTGGCAATCAAATCTGAGGACAAAACCAGACTTTTCTTACCCTAGGAAATATGTAATATTTACCTTTAGCCAGCATGCCAGTTTTTTCTTCTTCCTAAATTAAGATTGGGAGAAATGATTCAAGGGAATTTGATACAAAACCCCAAGAAAAAATATTAACACGTTATTAAAATCCCCTATTCCACGGTGTTGTATACAAATTCATAGTGTGCTGGTATGAACACCATGTGAGAGTTATAAACAATATTTTCTAAAAATACTGTCTCCCACTAAGGAATGTCATACAAACTTCACATGCAGAGTTTGAGCAGAGTGTACAGTATGGTTGAACAAAGTGTACTGAGGAAAAAAAAATATTTCAAAAATAAAACTATTACTAAAATCCGTTTGATGAAGATATTCACAAATGGAAAATACACTAGAACTCCATAGTGGCAGATTAGAAATGTATGTAGTATATATTATTTGTCAAATTTCAAGCATATAATAATCTGATATTTCTCCACACAATGGACATCTTGAACCTGACTTCATTGATGAACATCTCTGTATGTTACATCTGACTTTAAGGGCATTCTGTAAGTGGTGAAAGAGAGAGCAATGCTGTTCTCTATAACCTTTTGATGTACCTGTGTTGGAATAGCTTTGTTTTCTATCGATTTGGGAGTTTGCTTGGCTTCACTCTCTTCATCTTCAGTAGTCAAAAACGCAATAGCATCTCCTTCTTCAAAGTCGTCACTATACTTTTCTGAACGAGAACACAATTAAACAACTCCCCCAAATTCAATTCCCAGACTACCATGCTAATTTGCAAATGAAGTACAGCTTTCAACCCCATATCCCCCCAGATAAACATTAAGTGCTTAGTACACTGCTCTTTCTGGATAAAATTCATTTGTGTAAAAGGCTCATGAAACTTTACTCTTCCCAAGGATATTTTTTTTTCCATTATTTCCTGTATTTCTATAGCCCTGACTCAAGACTTTTAATATAATAAAAAAGCTCAGTCTTTTAATATAACAATTCAGTATACTAATTTCCCATTCCTCAACTATAGGGCAATTGGGCTGTGTTGAAAAAGAAAGGATGGATGGGGAGGAAGGGAAGGGAAAGATACTAACCCACGAGAACTGCAATAGCGTCAGTCCCACAGGAATGATTGTGGCCAGAAAAGTGTGGGGTTCTCGAGTTTTTGGAGCATATCTGTCCTGCTAGGATAAGTCTATCTGCATCAGAAGATCCATTTCTTTGTTCTACGTAAGGCTAGGTTTCCAGCCTATACTGACTGTATCCGGAGGGGAAAAAACTCATAATTTGAGGGGTAAAGGGAAACAATTGATGTACACGTGAGGAATTTGACTCTAAACTAGAGAATACAGGAAAAGAGAGCTGAACGGGACCTCAAAAGATCACTTGGTCCAGCCCCGTACCCCAGAACAGATTCTTGTCTCAGTGCTAAATTTGGTCACTTCTCCTTTTGTGACCCAAATGCCCAACTTGCAAACGGAAGACAGGCATAACTGATCAACGCCCATATTCCCAGGATCACCCAACTCAATTTGAGGTCTGACCTGGGGATGGATGGGGCCAAGTGAGAGCCCACAGCTATAACAAGCTCTCTGTTGCATCCTTTGCCATCTTGATGTCCTCTCCTATCTTCCTACTTTCTCCCGTCCCCCTAAACCGGGAATGTGATGCTGGGTTGGGACAATTAGCCTCACTGATACCATAAGCTCAAAGCATTGCAACTAAAATCCCTGTTCTCCTCCCGAAGGACGCCCTAGTTAAGACACAATCAGAAGACCTGATGTCTCTCCCGTTGTCCTCCTCCCTCCCTTACTTCTGCAGAGTTTTGGTACGGGGATGGGTAGGAGCATCAAGTGGAAGAGTGGAAGCCCGGATGTACAGGAGGGCAGTCATGACGCTGTTTCCCCCAAAATCCCTTTAATGTCATTGTGAGAGGCTGGATGAACTACTGGTCTGATCCAGTATGACAATTTTAGGGCCCTATTTCCTAATGACTGTACCTATTTACATCCTGCAGGGTCTGAACGAAAACCAATTGAGAGGAATATGATCCACTTTATTGATGAAGAGACTGAGGCTCATCATCATTAAGTAATTTGCTCAGGGCATCAGAGTCCAGAACTCTATGCCCAGTTTCCTCACTCTCAGTCCAGTACCTTTTTCACTAGAGTACAGGCTTTTTTTTTTTTTAAACTGATGCTACTTTCCTCTAACAATTTCTTTTTGAGGTCTCACACAAATGTAACAGACAGGAGGCCTTAACAATAAGACTAATATGGAATTACCTGATATCTCTTCGAGTTTAGAGTCATCCTCATTTTCTTCTTCGGGTGATTTTACATAATTTCTGCATAAAACACAGTCACTTCATTAATAGCAGAAAACACATTCATCATACAGTCCCCTGAATATATTCACGAATAAGTTGCCCAGTTATCTCCCAAATGCTCTTTTCTTAAATGCCTTTGTATTATTTAGCAAATGTAAGAGACGGGTGGAAAGAACCAAGGCTCTGCAGACTCTCGGACTGAGAAGGGTGGATGAACCAGGGGAAAGACAGCCTCCTATGGCAATGTTTGTGACTCTCTTTGGATTTTACTGGAGTTCTGCACTCAACTGTACCCATAAAACTGGTGTTTTATGTTAGACTGAGCCCCAGTGCAGATAATCCTCAGCACTTATGTACATATCCTTATAATCAGTTGCTTCCCTTATTCGTAATTTAATGTCTGTCTACCCTACTAGACTATAAGCTCCTCGAGGACAGGGATCGTGTGTACCAACTGTATTGTACTCTCCCAAGCGAGAGCTCAATAAATACCACTTATTGACTGACTCCTGAAAGTCCACAGTTGATTTCTGCCTGGGATTGTTGTTGCTGCCAGCTGGGTGCCACCAAGACCGAGGATCAGTAAACTCACAGCGAAGATGTTGGGGATGTGTCCAGTCCATTGGGAATGCAGACTTGGTGTTCCCACCGAGTCAGGTGTCTCCATCTTCTAACCCCCACTCCCAGGACCCCCCATCACCACAAAGATAAACGAACAACCACTCTAAAAGAGTAATCTGAGCCATGGTTTGAGCAGAGACACCAACCCTTCTTTTGCCTCCTCCCTTCAACTAATACAAATGTACTGAGATCTGAAAAATAGGAAAATTCAATTATCCAGACTTTCTACCGATCTTGAAGCAATGACTTCTTAAATGGTACTCTAGAGCCCTGGGAAAGCTTCTGTGGCTTCCAAAGTCACCCAACTAAAGCCACAGTGCAGTCTCTCAACAGGGTGAATATGGCTCATTAAGTCTAAACATATTTTTTTTTCCAAAATCCAGCTCTCTGGCCTCAAAGTGATTTTACAAAACTTAAAACATCGTTTTCAAAATGACAACAAAAGCAATTTTTCTGAGGAACTTCCACCATGCATTATCCAACTGGGAATCTTCTTAGAAAAGACTTCTGAGAAAGGAGAGAGAGAGTAAACTGTTTTTCAGTGTTGCATCCTGTTTTTATACTTACCCACCCTAATTAGCTGAACTTCTGTACCAACATTCAATAGTTATTAAAAGGCAACACTAAAGATGTAGGTTGCAAATGTAATACAAAGAAATTCAAATGCATTTTTTGTTCTCAAAACACAAACTTTGTTATCTTCCAATAGACCACACTGTTTTCAATCACTGCACTGGGATCAACTGTTTTGCAATTCAGTTTCAATTATCAGCTATTGCAATCGATATAATCTTCCCCTTACCACACTAGCAAAAGAATAATACATTTGAGTTAACCTTTTGGGTATGTTATTTGGCATTACCGAAAAAAACCTTTAAACTGTGTTGGGCTGTTTGAATCCAGTTCTTTGTTTACTCCTGAATAATCAATGGTAGATGTGATGCCTTTTTGAAATCTAGCCAAAAATCTTTCCTTCGCTTCTTGTTCTTCCAATGTATCCAGTCCAATTCCAAAAGCACTGTGATTGGGCCCAGAAGCCAAAATTGAATCTAAATGACAAACACAAACTCCTTTTATCTGTGCACAGAAGTTTCAATGACAACTTCAAAAGCACACCCCCATAAAAATGTTGAGAATTAAAAACCAGCTGTTGCTTCCTCTCCTCTTCTTCTCCCCAAAAGCCCAGAAGCCACAGAATAATAAACTTATATAAATGAGCTGGAAGGCACCTCCAGAGACTATTGTTTCAGTTCTGAGTTGTCCCCTACTAAATCTTTCTAGGGATATGGGGTTGTCTCTTCTATTCTTACTGCTCCTCGAGAAAGAGGTACATGAGTCTAGGTTACCACTCTCCCCACAATTTAAATGGAGCTACACTAACTGGCCAACAACTTAACCACCTATTTCCTTGGAGACCTCTTACCATTTGTTTCCAAGCTGTCTCTGCTTAGGTTGGATGTCCCACTGCTTTTGTGGAGTTGCATTATTTCAGCAGATTCTTCCACCACAGTCTTCACCATAGGCTGCGAAGTCTTCTGTGATTTCAAGAAGTGCCCACTGGCTCCAAGAACTCCTAGAAATGGAAATCGAGGTGGCATGAATGTGTTTTGCTGGGCAGGTGATTCTGAATGCAATGGAGAGTGTTGATGAGCATCTACTATGAATGAGAAAACTTTGTGTTGGACACAATGTGAACACGGAGGCTGGAGGGCAACCTTCACTTCTGAAGTGGGGGGGAGGAGAGTGTGTGTGTGTGTGTGTGTGTGTGTGTGTGTGTGTGTGTGTGTGTGTGTGTGCAGGTGTCTGGGTGTGGGGCGGGGAGAGACAGATGGGATGGGACTCAACGGTTTCATCTCTGTCTGAGCACCTCAAGCACACTATTATTTTGACTATTAATTACCATTATGATCCTCCTAGTGACGCTTAGCCCTTACCAAGTTTAAAGGGGAGGTGCCAGAAGAAAGGGAGCAAACTCCTCCTGGAAATTAGGATAATAATTATGGCATCTGTTAAGCATTTAATGTGCCAAGCACTGAACTAAGCATTGGGGTAGATACAATATAAGCAGATTTGACACGGTCTACCTGCCACAAGGGGTTCACAATCTAAGAAGTGAAGGTGGGAGAAAAAGATCAGGTAGCTTACTCCCACTTTTACAGATGGGGAAACTGAGGCACAAAGAAAGTGACTTGCCCAAGGTCACGCTGAAACATCTCCGCTCCTCTACCAGGCTTGCTGAAACCTCTAATAATAATAATGATGATCGTTAATAGTAATAATAATGGCATTTGTTAAGCGCTTACTATATGCCAAGCACTGGGGCTCACAGTCCAAGCACGAGGGAGAACAGGGATTGAATCCCCATTCTGCAGATGAAAAAATGAGACCCAGAGAAGTGAAGTGACCCAGGTTCTCTGACTTCCAGGGATGTGCTTTTTCCACTGGGCCATGCTGCTCCTACTTAATGCCCTAACACCCTCTGGAAGGTTTCCAAATGGGGTCCGATGGCTTCCGGTGCCATTAAAATTTCCTATGAGGCATCAGGAATTCAGGTGAGGAGGCAGAGTCATCAAGGAGCCAGTTAAACGAACCGGAGCTGTGTGGCCTATTGACTGATGGATGGACAAAGGAAGTCCAGGAGCTCTTTGGTTTGATTATAATAATAATGATGGTATTTGTTAAGCGCTTACTATGTGCAAAGCACTGTTCTAAGTGCTGGGGAGGTTACAAGGTGAGCAGGTTGTCCCACGGGGGGCTCACGGTTTTTTAATCCCCATTTTACAGATGAGGTAACTGAGGCACAGAGAAGTTCAGTGACTTGCCTAAAGTCACACAGCTGACAGTAGGTGGAGCCGGGATTTGAACCCATGACCTCTGACTCCAAAGCCCGTGCTCTTTCCACTGAGCCACGCTGCTTCTTCTGATTATCTGAATCAGCAAGCTCTCCCACAGTGTGTGTGTGCGAGCACACAAGGTGGTGGCTGGCCTTCACACCCCCACCCCAAGGTTAAGGGTGCGTCCAACTATTTCTGTCTACCAAAGTATCCTGGATTAAAATGTGACATTCCTTACCATTGTCTAGACTGTAAACTCATTGTGGGCAGGAAACATGTCTATCAACTCTGTTACACTGTAGTCTTCCAAGCGCTTAGTTCAGTGCTCTGCTCACAGTAAGTGCTCAATAAATACGACTGATTGATGACAGTGAAGGGCCCTCTGGTGTATAGCTGAGATTAATGTCCTCTAATAATGATAATGAAAATTGTGGTAATTAAGTGCTTACTAGCTGCTAAATCACTGCACTAAGTGCTGGGGTAAATATAATTCAACCAGATCAGACATAATCCCTGTCCCACTTGGGCTCACAATCTAAGGGGGAAGGAGAACAGGTCCCCCTTATACACATGAGGAGACTGAGGCACAGAGAAGTTATGTGACTTGCCCAAGGTCACCCAGCAATTACATGGTGGAGCTGGGATTAAGGCCCAAATCCTCTGGCTCGCAGGCCTGTGCTCTTTCCACTAAGCCACCTTGTTTCTCCCATGCCTAAATGTACCTAACTGGAAAAAATGCTAATTTGTATTCCCAAAGTAGAGTGCTCCCTTTAAAATGGGCTCCTTACTTCTACAGCAGATACACTAAGTTACCTTTTCTGTTTGGAGGGTCAGAGACATTTCCTCCTTTGTTGTTTAAGATTGCATTTTTCTCAAGTTCAAAAATGGCAGCAGGAATTGGTGAGCCACCTGTAGCAATGAGAGGGATTTTCTCTAAACCCTCTACAGGTTAACAGTGACTCTTCTATAAAAGTGTACTACATATTTAACATCAGGCATCTATCTCTGCAAAATTATTAAATTTGAGAGAGAACTGAGGTATTTTTCCATTCAAGTAATTCAGTATTCTTAACTTCTTCTAAATCTTTCTTCCTGTTTTCCATACCAGTGTCTTCCTTCCAACCTTGCCTGCTATTTTTCCATTTGTTAAGGAGTAGAACATTTAATATCAAGCAAATCAACTCTTTTACACAATTGCAGCTTGAGTGAATAAAAAGATGAATTTAATACTGCTCTACTGCTACTCTGCTTACTTCCACTGAAACCAGATGAAATAAAGAGCAGTCTGAATTCACTCAATCGACAGAGCCAAACTATTTCTATTCTACTTCTATTCTAAAGAAAGCCACAAGTTGACAGATACCAAAATCAGTATTAGGAAACTAAAGCTAATCGAATGCCATACTGGAAACTTGAGAGTCATCTGTTATTTAGGTTTTTTTAGTTATGTCAATATTCTTTTCTATTCCTCGCTTCTCTCTTCCCAGGTTGATACACTTTTTAGTCTGAAGAGCTTAAGAAAAAAGTCAAGGGGAATTTTTTTTTCTTGCAGAGTATTTGTCAAAACTCCACAACAGAAGAAAGGCCTTGACTGGCACCTTGTGGGCAAAATGATTTAGAGACAGACAAAAAATTTACCGCCATCATCAGAATCATCCTCAGTTATCCACCACGGCGCTGGATCTTTTTTCTTCGATTTCCTTTTCCTTGGCTTCCCAAGGGACTCCAGAACACTTGGTGTCTTCGAGCTTTCAATGGAGTCATCCGAAAGATCCTGAAAAATGAATGAATCAGCAAGTCTACTGTCAGAAAAAAATATTCTAATATGTTGGCTGTGCGCCTTTTAGTAAATAAATGAGAATTTTATGGGAAAACACAAGAGCCAGTAATCAATACTGGGTTTCAACAATGTACACTTCCTTTCAATTGAGTTACATGAAAGCCTGCTGCTATAGCATTTTGATGACAGAATTCATTGTACTAGAGAATATTACCAGGCAAACACACACGAACTAGTCCGGAAGCCACAACAGTCAAATGTTTGTGAAAAATGGCATTAATGGAAAAAAACAACAACAGCCTCGGAGTGGCAAACCTGGTTAGGCAGGAGTGAGAGTGAAGAGATTAGGAAGAGATTAGGAAGAGAAGGGAGGAGCCACTTTGGAGAGTCAGGGTGCGCAGGAATGCTCCTGGATAAAGGGGAGGGGAGCTGGTCTCCTCTAAAGCGGGCAACCTGCCACTGGCTCTTCCCAAGAAGATGGCAAAGCTGGCTAGAAATCAAAAGGCTGGAATGTCAGATCAAATGAGCCCTTGGGAGTGGGGGAATGGAGGGAGAGAGGAAGAGGAGGAGGAAGGCTACTGAGATTCGGGTTGGGAGTCCTCTATGGTCCGGGCCAGACAACGGGCAGCAGAGAGTGTTTGGCAGTGAAAATGGGGTTGCTCCCACAGGCAAGGGATGAGGGTCTTTGACAGGTCTTACTTGCTGCTGCTATGAGCATATATAGGAGGAATTAGAGATGCTTTACACTGACGTACAATACTACAGAAACAGATTTATTGCATTTGCAATGGAAGGCGGACAGACCTGTGAAATACATCATGCACATTTTCATGATCAGTTACCATTTGATATCAGGTCTGCTGAAAGAAATAAAGCTAAAGAAAAGGATTAACATCAACTATTAAGCTTCTCCTGGCATTTTAAACTAGGGCATTAGAAAAACTTGCTCCAATTTTTTGTGAAAATCTCTGAAGAGTGCTTCAATTCATCAATCAATTGCACTTACTGAGCACTTACCAATAATAATGATGACATTTATTAAGTGCTTACTATGTGCAAAGCACTGTTCTAAGCGCTGGGGAGTTTACGAGGTGATCAGGTTGTCCCATGGGGGGCACAGTCTTAATCCCCATTTTACAGATGAGGGAACTGAGGCCCAGAGAAGTGAAGTGACTTGCCCAAAGTCACACAGCTGACAATTGGAAGAGCTGGGATTTGAACCCATGAACTCTGACTCCAAAGCCCGGGCTCCTTCCAGTGAGCCACGCTGCACAGCACTGTACTAAGTGCTTGGGAGAGTACACTATAACAGACATATTCCCTGCCCACATCGAGCTCACAGGCTAAAGGGGGAGACAAACATTAACATAAATAAATTACAGATATGCACATAAGTGCTGTGGGGCTGAGGAAGGGGGGAATAAGGGGGCAAATCAGGGCACTGCAGAAGGCAGTGGGAAAAGAGGAAGTTTTCAAACTAGCTTCCCTAGCCAAGGACCATGAAAACATTCTGTTCCCGCAGATGAATGACTCTGGCACTATCAGATGGGATGTGGACAGTGGGAGAAGTCAGGAGGGAGAGAGAGATGGGATGGGGAGGTGGGATAGGGGGAGACTCTTCTGGTTTCAGAAGCTTTGCTCCCTGTTAAGGACAGAGCTTGGAGCTGTCAAAGTGGCAGCCAGGGAGAGGGAAGTACCTCCTCTATCTCAAATCAATCAAACAAGGGCATTTATTGTGCACTTACCGCAGGTAGCATACTATACTGAATGCACAATACAATGCAGTTGGTGGCCACGATCCCTCCCCACAAGGAGCTTACACCACTCAGACTACATCAACCAAACAAACCCAGAATCCCCACTGGAACCTCTCCTGTTTCTGCAGACTACATTCAGGGGTCCACACCACATTACACCACATTTTCACGTAAAACTGTTTCGGAGCCAGATCGATAGCACTTGATACAAAACTCTGAAAGAAACCTGGAATAACCCCATCACTGAGAATGAAAACAATCTAAAACAAAACAAAACCATCAAGAGGATTCTTCCAACACATGCCATGCACTTGGATTATTAAACCAATCAGAGCAGCTGGAAAAATATGAAAGCAACTCGGAAGGGAAAGCACATATAGTTCAGCCCACTTCGACTCCCAAGCAACTCGGTCAAAAAAATTTCTCGTACTTTCACATTCCTAATATCTGCTCAATAAGTGACCAGTTCAGAATAATTTCCTTACTCCAGTCACAACTGAATTACGGGAACACAGTCCCGAGTGACCTCAGTGATTCTGTACAGCTTTATGTTATTGACAGGGACTTGATGCAATGTTCTGTTATCACTTGCTGTTTCTTTTATGACTCATTGTATCCTCCACTCTGTGAGCAAGGCCTGGGATGAGGCAGATACTCCTTGGAGTACCATAACCAAAGAAACTGAAACCCCCAGATGTTGCGAATGAGCTCTGGAAACTTTCTCTGTCCAACCATCTTGTCAACTGCAAATTGTAAAGTCACAGCTGGAAAAGAAAACTCTGAAATAAAAAATTACTAACATGTTCTTCCCACCGTGTCAGCTGCCCGATCACAGAGACTGTTCCAGTTCAGCTAGTTTCCCTGAATACTCTGGGCTTTCAAAAGAAAGCTTGGCAGAGAAGATTTTTCAGAGAAGAAACTTTGATATCTGCCTTCAAAAGCTAAGCAAATCCCAGCTGGAATTAAATGGATTTCTTCATAATCAGCAGTAAAAACATTAAAGACTTATGCAGAGAGCAAGCATCAGTACAATTCTCCAAAGACCCCAATTTTTTAATCTTTTATGGGCAATACAAAACTTCAAGTTCTCCTTGTTTTTTTCTTTCCAACTTGTAGAACTATGGATTGTTTATAGGTTCATTTTCCCTTGCGGAATACAGCTGCAAAGTTGACCTCAAGGATATGAGGGTTGATAACTTTGCCTGCATCTCAGCTTGGTCTACAGTGACCAAGTGATGAATAGAGACATCTACCCCAATCATTTAGACACATCAAAGAAAAAGCGAGTACTTGGGCCTTCTTTTTGTTTTCTACTTTGAGCAAATTCCCTAGAAATTTCTCAACTCTTACTGCACTCTGAGAAGTATATTTAAAAAAAAAAACACCTATGTGCCCTGTTGTCTGGTTCAAATAGCCACTCAGTGCTCCAGTCATTAATGAGTGACATCACCCAGTAACCGCTGAATGTTACCAACAAACCCAGGGGGCCACAAAAAATATCCTCCGGTGGGGAGAAGGTAATCACAGCGGGCAGAGAAACAGTGGTAGGGACCCTGACAATACCACAGGTCAAAGAAGACTCCTGATGGCACCATTAGTGACCTTGGACACTTGGGGCTAATGAGAGAAAGTGGGTAACAGTAATAGTATTTGTACAGTTTTCTGAGTGCAGAGCACTGCACTAAGGGCTGGGAAAATGCTCTGCGAAAAGCACTGGAAAAGAATAAACAGGTGGGATTGACATGGTTTCCCTGGCCCTTGGTGGGGGCAGTGGGGCTCACCATCTTGGTGAGAAGGAGGATCAGTTTACCCTCCTCCCCAAAGGGAAGAACAAGACTCAGGGAAGAGGAGAGGAGAAGCCCTGAGACAGTGGTTGGGAGGGATCTAGGAAGGCTAAATTCACGTTATCGTACTCACGAAGTTCTCCCAGATTCCACTAGCATAATGGTCTATTCGAATTTCTAGTATCTTCAATGACTTTTTTAAAAAAAAGTCTTTCCCACTATGATAGAGTACTGTTTTGACATTTTCAAAGACAGAATTCAATCGTTCAAAGATGGCTTTTTACTTAGATTTTTCAAAACATTCACTTTTCAAAATCTCTTTGAGACGTCTCTCAAATGCAGGGCAACTTCAAATTAATCAGTAACTGCTAGACATTTTGGCTCTTGGTTCAAGAACAGACCATGAAACTCTATACCAAACTGAAAATCTATGCGGTTGTTAGAGCACAACATAACACAATACAGCAGAAACTTTCCCTGCCCACAATGAGCTTAGAGTCTAGAGCTGTAAAGGCCCATAACAAGCTCTCTGGGCCTACTAGGGAAGATAAATTGATTTTTTCAAGGCTGTCCCCTACAAACCACAGTCAATATCCACCAGCAGGGCCCAAATCCCCCAAAAGAAGTCCTGGATTGCAGTCAGTTTGTTCACTCTGAAGTATCTATTGACCATTTACTGGTGCCCCGGGTACCTAACGTAGACAAGAGTACTGCACTGATGATGACATGACGACTGTGGTTTTTGCTGAGTGCCAACTATGTGTCAAGCCCTGTTCTACGCTCTGAGGTATACAAAATAATCAGGTCGGACACAGTCCCTGCCTCACAAGGGGCTCACAGCCTAAGCAAGCACTGATGGCTACTGGACGCAGAGAACTCTACCAAGTGCTGGGGAAAGGTAAGAATGATAATCCGTGGCCCACTCAAGGGCTCTCAATCACCACCATTACGGAAATCATATCTACCCAGTTCCACGGGGTAAGACTTGTTAAGAAATTGAACTGAGTATACTCATGCAACTTCAGACTGACGGACAGACAGGAAGCACATGAAAGACAAAATAAACTGGCCCACTGGAGTCAGTTTTCTACCTCCCTGTCTACCTTTGAAACACTGAACAAGCACATTGAGGTCCCAATTCAGTGAGGGCACCCAACTTTGGGTCACCGATGTGCTGCCTATTGGTTTTATCTATAGGGCTCACCAAGTGCCAGCGGGTGTATTATCCCAGCATTATTTAAATAATACCTTGGCATTATTTTGGTAGCATGCTTTTATTTTTCCAAAGTGCTTTCACATCAGTTATCTCATTTTATCCTCACACCCTTCCTTGATAAGGGGAGAGGCAGGCATTGTCATCCCTACTTTACAGTTGAGGACTCTGAGGTACAACAAGGCTACGTGACTTGCCCAGGGCCACAGAGCACATCAGTGCATCAGGGCATAAAGTGGATTGGGCTGACTGACTATGGAAACCATTGAGGAGTTATTTCCGATAAGGAAGGAGACTTCAAGGTAAATGCGGAGAATAGCCTTCTGTTGTCCTGCAGGGGTTTGTCCCCATCTTTCCAAATTTTAGGTGTGCGCGTTTATTTCTGTGAATAGATTGGGCACCCCACCAATCTATCAATCATATTTCTTGAGTGCGTACTGTGAGAAGAGCACTGTACTAAACACTAGGGAGAGTACAATATAACAGAATTGGGAGACATGATTGATTCTGTCTCATCTGACTACATCGCATCCATCCTCAGCATTTAGCATAGTGCTTGGCACACAGTAAGCACATATGCTACAATTGTACAAATGCTACAATTATTATTATGGAATTCTAGGGAGTACAGAATTGCTCTCTCCTTCAATAAATGTACATCATAATAATAAAAATAACTGTGGCACTTATTAAGTGCTTACTATGTGCTGGGCACTGTAGTAAGTGCTGCGGCAGATATAAGCAAATCAGGTTGGACGCAGCCCCTGTCCCACGTGGAGCTCACAGTCTCAATCCCCATTTTACAGATGGGGTCACTGAGGCATAGAGGAGTGAAGTGCCTTACCCAAGATCAGAGCAGCCAAGCGGCGTTGCCAGGATCAGAACCCTGGTCCTTCCGATTACCAGACCCATGCACTATCCACTATGCCATGGGAGAGGAAACCAGATGTGTGCTTGAAAAATATATTCTGATCTTGGTTTAGTTCACATTAGTTCACATTCAAAGTAAGGTAAATTACAGGTCAGGGTGAGTCCGGCATTTCTGTGCCACCTACCTTAGAATGGCAAGGTTAGGAGGCGGATATGGAAGTAAGGGAGGTGACAATGGCTTGATCCATCTGCCCCTCCTAAATCCCATACCATTTCCCCAATGAAGCTTATTCAACTTTCAACTCAATCACAGCACGTTAAAAATGAGGTAAAGCGTATGGTCAGTCTCATACACACAAACATACCTCCTTCAGAAACCGTTCAAACTGTTCATCAAGTTCTTCTTTGGAATAACCGGCCATAATTACCAACTGCTAGTTGAACTCAAAAGGATTTACACAATAGGACACCTAGAGAGAGGGAGAAACAGTGTTACAAGCAATTATATATACCAAAAAATAGCAAATCAAACTGGCTCACAAGTGAGCCACAAAGGTGACTAAAAATAAACACACAGCAATTTTTCTTAGGCACACACGTCCACCATGAAATATAGATGTGGACACCTGTGAACAAAACATCGTTCCTTTTTCTCACACAATCGATCCCTGGTAATTTTTGAGTGCTTACTGCTGCTTTGAGCACTCTACTAAGTGCCTGGGAGAGTGCCCAGGGCTTAGAATAGTGCTTTGCATGTAGTAAGCGCTTAACAAATACCATTATTATTATTATTTTAGACTGTGAGCCCACTGTTGGGTAGGCACTGTCTCTATATGTTGCCAACTTGTACTTCGCAAGCGCTTAGTACAGTGCTCTGCACACAGTAAGTGCTCAATAAATACGACTGACTGATTATTAACAGAGTTGGTAGATATGTTCCCTGCTCACGAAGAGCTTACTGTCTCGAGGGGGAGATGGACATTAATATAAACAGTAATAAAAACTGTGATATCTGTTAAGCGCTATTGTGTGCCAGGTGCTGGGGTGGATATAAGCAAATGAGATCGGACACAGTCCCTGTCCCACTTGGGGCTCACAGTCTCCATCCCCGTTTTACAAGATGAGGGAACTGAGGCACAGAGAAGTGACTTGCCCAAGGTCACTCAGCAAAGTGGCAGAGCTGGGATAAGAACCCAGGTCCTACTGACTCCCAGGTTCATACTGTATCCACTAGGCCAAGCTGATTACTGTGCCCTGAGCACTGTACTAAGCACTTGGAGAGCACAATAAATCACTCATAGACAAAAACATAGAGAAGCAGCGTGGCTCAGTGGAGATCCCGGGCTTTGGAGTCAGAGGTCATGGGTTCAAACCCCGGCTCTGCCAATTGTCAGCTGTGTGACTTTGGGTAAGTCACTTAACTTCTCTGGGCCTCAGTTACCTCATCTGTAAAATGGGGATAGAGACTGTGAGCCCCACGTGGGACAACCTGATCACCCTGTAACCTCCCCAGCGCTTAGAACAGTGCTTTGCACATAGTAAGCGCTTAATAAATGCTATTATTATTATTATTTGGGAGATAGATAGCCACTTGATAGCTGTGTGACTTTGGGCACGTCACTTAACTTGTCTGGGCCTCAGTGACCTCACCTGTAAAATGGGGATGAAGACTGTGAGCCCCACGTGGGACAACCTGATCACCTTGTATCCCCCCCAGCGCTTAGAACAGTGCTTCTAGACTGTGAGCCCACTGTTGGGTAGGCACCGTCTGTATATGTTGCCAACTTGTACCTCCCAAGCGCTTAGTACAGTGCTCTCGCACACAGTAAACACTCAATACGATTGACTGCTTTGCACATAGTAAGCACTTAATAAATGCTATTATTATTATTAGGGAGCCACTTGAGAGCTGTGTGACTTTGGGCAAGTCACTTGACTTGTCTTGGGCCTCAGTGACCTCACCTGTAAAATGGGGATGAAGGCTGTGAGCCCCACGTGGGACAGCCTGATCACCCTGTATCCCCCCCCAGCGCTTAGAACAGTGCTTCTAGACTGTTAGCCCACTGATGGGTAGGCACTGTCTCTATATGTTGCCAACTTGTACCTCCCAAGCGCTTAGTACAGTGCTCTGCACACAGTAAACGCTCAATACAACTGATTGCTTTGCACATAGTAAGCACTTAATAAATGCTATTGTTATTATTAGGGAGCCACTTGATAGCTGTGTGACTTTGGGCACGTCACTTGACTTGTCTTGGGCCTCAGTGACCTCATCTGTAAAATGGGGATGAAGACTCTCCCCCTCGTCCACCTCTCCACCCCCCCATCTTACCTCCTTCCCTTCCCCACAGCACCTGCATATATGTATATATGTTTGTACAGATTTATTACTCTATTTATTTATTTATTTATTTTGTACATATCTATTCTATTTATTTTATTTTGTTAGTATGTTTGGTTTGTTCTCTGTCTCCCCCTTTGAGACTGTGAGCCCACTGTTGGGTAGGGACTGTCTCTAGATGTTGCCAACTTGTACTTCCCAAGCGCTTAGTACAGTGCTCTGCACACAGTAATAGCTCAGTAAATACGATTGATGATGATGATGATTGATGATGACTGTGAGCCGCACGTGGGACAGCCTGATCGCCCTGTATCCCCCCCACCAGCGCTTAGAACAGTGCTTTGCACATAGTAAGCGCCTAATAAATGCCATCATTATAATGATGATGATGAAAACGCTGTGGACGAGGGAGGAGGCCGCCTTGGTCCCTCCCGCCCGGGGCCCAACTTGCCTCTGAGGCGGCTTCATCTCGGGTCCGGGGCGTTACCATGGAAACCGTCCTAACGGCCGGCGCGTAGGCGAGGGGCGGCCACGTGACCCGCGGGAACGCTCCCCATTGGCCGCCGCGCCGAGGTCGGGCGATCACGCGGACCCCACGTGACCCGCGACGGGGCCACGTGACCCCCCGGTTGTCACGTGACCGCGCGCCGGCCCTCTAGGCTGCGGCCCTGCCTTCGCCCCAAGCCCCTGCTCTGTTAGACCAGTGTTTGACACATATTCATCAATCAATCAATCAATCGTATTTATTGAGCGCTTACTGTGTGCAGAGCACTGTACTAAGCGCTTGGGAAGTACAAATTGGCAACACACAGAGACAGTCCCTACCCAACAGTGGGCTCCCAGTCTAAAAGGGGGAGACAGAGAACAAAACCAAACATACCAACGAAATAAAATAAATAGGATAGAGATGTACAAGTAAAATAAATAAATAAATAAATAAATAAATAGAGTAATAAATATGTACAACCATATATACATATATACAGGTGCTGTGGGGAAGGGAAGGAGGTAAGATGGGGGGATGGAGAGGGGGACGAGGGGGAGATTCACTCAATCGTATTTATTGAGCGCTTCCTGTGTGCAGAGCACTGTACTAAGCGCTTGGGAAGCACAATCAATCAGTCAATAGTATTTCTTGAGCGCTTACTGTGTGCACAGCGCTGTACTAAGTGCTTGGGAAGTACAAGTCGGCAACGCATAGAGACAGTCCCTACTCAACAGTGGGCTCACAGTCTAGAAAATAATAATAATAATAATGATAATAATAATAATAATAATGATGGCATTTATTAAGCGCTATGTGCAAAGCACCGTTCTAAGCGCTGGGGAGGTTCCAAGGTGATCAGGTTGTCCCATGGGGGGGCTCACAGTCTTAATCCCCATTTTACAGATGAAGGAACTGAGGCTCAGAGAAGTTAAATGACTTGCCCAAGGTCACACAGCAGACATGTGGCGGAGCCGGGATTCAAACCCATGACCTCTGCCTCCAAAGCCCGGGCTCTTTCCACTGAGCCTCGCTGCTTCTCTATAATGGCATTTATTAAGCACTTACTATGTGCAAAGCACCGTTCTAAGCGCTGGGGAGGTTCCAAGGTGATCCGGTTGTCCCACGGGGGGCTCACAATCTTAATCCCCATTTTACAGATGAGGTAACTGAGGCCCAAAGAAGTTAAGTGACTTGCCCAAAATCACACAGCTGACAATTGGCAGAGCCGGAATTTGAACCCATGACCTTTGACTCCGAAGCCCGTGCTCTTTTCCACTGAGCCACGCTGCTTCTCTTGTGCTTCTCAAGCACAAGTTGGCAACATCTAGAGATGGTCCCTACCCAACAGCGGGCTCACAGTCTAGAAGATAGTACACGCTTAGCAAATAATAAAGGATAAAAGAATGCATCCGCGCCGTGGGGGGCATTTCCGTGGAGGAGCTTCGCTTATAAATCATAATAACAATAACGATGGTGTTTGTAAAGCCCTTCCTGTGTGCTAAGCACTGTTCTAAGCGCTGGGGCAGATAACAGGGTAATCAGGTTGTCCCACGTGGGGCTCACAGTCTTCATCCCCATTTTACAGATGAGGGAACTGAGGCACAGAGAAGTCAAGTGGCTTGCCCAAGGTCACATGGCAGACAAGCGGCAAAGGCAGGAATAGAACCCATCACCTTTGACTCCCAAGCCCGTGCTCTTCCACTAAGCATGCTGCAATAGACTCCTTATAATGATAATAATTATGGTATTTTGTTAAGCACTTACTATGTTCCAAGCACTGTACTAAGCGCTGGGGTAGATACAGGTATATTGGGTTGGACACATTCCCTGTCCCACATGGGGCTCGCAGTCTCAATAATAGATTGTGGTAATTGTTTAATAATAATAATAATAATAATAATGGCATTTATTAAGTGCTTACTATGTGCAATGCACTTTTCTAAGCACTGGGGGGATACAAGGTGATCAGGTTGTCCCACATGGGGCTCACAATCTTAATCCCCATTTTACAGATGAGGAAACTGAGGCACAGTGAAGTTAAGTGACTTGCCCAAAGTCACACAGCTGACAAGCGGTGGGGCCGAGATTTGAACCCATGACCTCTGACTCCCAAGCCCAGGCTCTCTCCACTGAGCCATGCTGCTTCTTAGCCAAGCACTGTACTAGGCGCTGGGGTTGATACAAGTACATTGGGTTGGACACATTCCCTGTCCCACATGGGGCTCACAGTCTCAATAATAAATTGTGGTACTTGTTGAGCGTGTACTACGTGCCAAGCACTATACTGAACACTGGGGTAGGTTCAGTGCTTAGAACAGTGCTTGGCACATAGTAAGCGCTTAACAAATAACATCGTTATTATTATTATACAAGTTAACCGGGTTGGACACAGTTCCTGTCCCACAAGGGACTCAAACTCTTAATTCCCCTTTTATAGAGGAGGGAACTGAGGCACAGAGAAGTTAAGTGACTTGCCCAAGGTCATACAGCAGACCAGTGGCAGAGCTGGGATTAGAACCCATATCATTTGACTCCCAAGCCCGTGGCTCTTCCGCTAAGCATGCTGCAACAGAGTCATAATAATGATAATAATTATGGTATTTTGTTGAGCGCTTACTATGTGCCAAGCACTGTATTAAGCTCTGGGGTGGATCCAGCACTTAGAACAGTGCTTGTCACATAGAAAGCGCTTAACAAATGCCATCATCATTACTATTATACAAGTTAATCAGGTTGGACACAGTTTCTGTTCCACAGGGGGCTCAAACTCTTAATCCCCATTTTACAGATGATGAAACTGAGGACCAGAGAAGTTAAGTGAGTTGCCCAAGGTCACACAGCAGACCAGTGGCGGAGTCGGGATGAGAACCCAGGTCCTTCTGACTCCCAGAGCCATACTCTATCTACTAAACAGTGTGGCTCAGTGGTAAGAGCCCGGGCTTTGGCGTCAGAGGTCGTGAGTTCAAATCTCGGCTCTGCCAATTGTCAGCTGTGTGACTTTGGGCAAGTCACTTAACTTCTCTGTGCCTCAGTTAACTCACCTGTAAAATGGGGATGAAGACTGTGAGCCCCCCCGTGGGACAACCTGATCACCTTGTAACCTCCTCAGCGCTTAGAACAGTGCTTTGCACATAGTAAGCGCTTAATAAATGCCATTATTATTATTATTACTAAACCATACCACTAAGCCATATAAAAGCATTTGGTTCATATGTATATGGACATTTTTTGAAAAGTTTTAAAAATCGTGTCAAAGTTTGAAGGTGAACGTGCAATAAACGGTCTAAAATTTTTTAACACATTAACTGGACTTATTTATTTATATTTGCCCAAGGGATTAAAATACCACGGGTCACTTATCATTGCCATGCCTCAGTTGGGTACCGATAATTTGCTGCTGACTCATTTTTTTATATTGCATCTACTCTCCCACTCTTAACTATGGCATATTTGCCCGATTGTGTCTGCTGTCTCCAATAGACTATAAATAAGTGCCGGGATCACAATCAGTAAAGTCAGCAACCCATCAATCTGTCCGGTGGTTTTTTTGAGGGTACCCAGTGTAAGCGGCAGCATTTGAGCATTTTCTGCATGCACAGCACTAATTCTAGTTCGTTGAGAAAATCCAACGGATTCCATCAACTCACCTCACCTTGCATACCTGCTCCTTTCACCTATTACTCTTCAACTCTCTCTCTTTGTTCTTTCTGGGCTAATCTAAATGTACTCCTGCCTCCAACCCTTCACCCTGTTCCCAGGGCTTAAAACTCCTTCACCAACATCAATGGTATTTACTGAGCGCTTTCTGTGTCTGCTCTGTACTAGCGCTTGGGAAAACATAACAGAGTTGGCAGACAGGTTCCCTGCCCTCAACAAGCTTATGGTCTCTGATAAACAATGGCCCTTCCCATATTCAAAGCTCCTCTGGAATTCCACTTCTTCTGACATGCTTGCCCAGATTAATTTACAGCACCCTAAATGACATAAACCCCATAAGCCATCTAAAGCACTCATGTACTACTTATACCTATTATCAGCACTTTATATATATATATACCTATACATATATACACACACACACACATATATATGTATATACATATATATGTTTGTTATGGATCTATACATATATACACACACACACACACACACACACATATGTATATGCATATGTTTGTTCAATTCTACATTTGACTACTTTGGAAATACTTATATCAATCAATCAATCGTATTTATTGAGCGCTTACTATGTGCAGAGCACTGTACTAAGCACTTGGGAAGTACAAATTGGCATCACATAGAGACAGTCCCTACCCAACAGTGGGCTCACAGTCTAAAAGGGGGAGACAGAGAACAGAACCAAACATACTAACAAAATAAAATAAGTAGGATAGAAATGTACAAGTAAAATAAATAAATAAATAAATAAATAAATAGAGTAATAAATATGTACAACCATAAATAAATATGTACAACCATATATGCCTGTCTCCCCACATCAAGCATAAATTTCTTATTGGCAAGGGAATATAACTTCTGTTTGGTTCTTTCCAAGCAATTAGCACAGTGCATTGCACCCAATTCAGGACAATCCAGCTACTCCTATTACTCCTACAGCCAACAGAAGTACAAGACTATTACACACCATTATTGCAACATTTCTAGAGTGCTGGTTGATACTGCAAGGCACAACTTACATGCTCTGAGGCTCAGAATTGCTTTCACTTGGTTCCATTTTCACTTCTCTGCAGATGGGGATCAGTCCTGGTCCTGGGGCTCTGATCAGTCACCCAGCGTGGGGACACGCAGGCAGATTCCGTCACAGCGCTTCATCCAAAGGATCCTGAAATCCACATCTCAATTAGTATCCTATTCTACTTTCCATCAGCATTTTTATTCTTCAGTTTAATGTATTGTCTACAGCAAATATTTGATTTATGAATGTTCACAAAAATTTAGTCTTGAATCAGAGATGAGTGAGAATTGTTTGGTGTGTTTAAGGTTTGCTTAAGCTCACCATGCCTTCATGATCCTTTTAGACTGTGAGCCCACTGTTGGGTAGGGACTGTCTCTATATGTTGCCAACTTGTACTGCCCAAGCGCTTAGTACAGTGCTCTGCACACAGTAAGCACTCAATAAATATGACTGATTGATTGATCACATGCCACTCGCATTTGCTAACTTCACCGACTACCTTTTACGAAACAGTGGAGTTAGAAAATGAACATGTTGAAGGTTATATCGTATTTTGTGGTGGTCAAGGCACAAGTAGGGAACTTTTGAAATTTGTTTTCCCTTTAAAATATAAAATAAATCATAATATTGGATATGACAAAAACAGTTGTGCATTAATCTTTTATTGAAATGAGGATAGGGGGCACCAAATCCCAAGTTCACACAGGATACAATTTTACTTTTGCTTCATAGACTAGCCTTGCATTGATTGACACCTGTACAATAATCAATAAATAGTATGTATTAAGTGCAAAGCACTGTACTAAGCACTTGGGAGAGTATAAGAGACACATTCCCTGCCCACAGTCTAGAAGGGGGAGTAATTAGAAGTAAGGGTTATTTATTTATTAAGCACCTTGGTGCAGTGCACAGATCTAAGCACTTGGGAGAAACTATAAAAGTACAAGATGCATTCCCACTCCACAAATGGGGCCGTCAGACAGAACGATCAATTATGCCTATACTGAGAGTGGAAATAAATACATAAATGAATGAATTAATACATTATTACTTAAGTACATGAGGGAGCTGGAGGGGTGATAAGAATCAGATACTGATCATCAGGGAAGGCTTATTTGAAGAGGTGGGGTTTTAGGAGGCTTCAGCCTGGTGGATGTTATGTCGACCACCCCCTTCTCCCCCCCTACCCAATACACACCCAAATTTGTGGCTGACAAGGGATAGCCGTGCAGGTTACTGCTGTCCTGTCAACAACTGGAACTTGGGGGGGATTCTCACCAAATTCCTCATCCCTCTTCTCTGCTCCTAAATATGCCTTAGTGGGAGATACGGCCTATTCCATTAGAAAGTAAACTCCCTGTGGGCAGGGAGCATGATGAACTGTTGCACTTCCCAAGCGCTTAGGACGGTGCATTGCCTTCAGTGGTTTCTCAAGTACCATTAATACTACTACAACTTCTGTACCCAGGATAGGGGCTATTTTCGGGACAGAGTTAAGAGCTTAAATACAGGCTCTGCATACAATAAGTGCTCAGTAAATACCACTGATTGATAGAGTCAGCTAGAACAAGGGAGGCATGAATCAATCAATCGTATTTACTGAGCGCTTACGGTGTGCAGAGCACTGTACTAAGAGCTTGGGAAGTACAAGTTGGCAACATATATGGCAACATATATATGGCAACATATAGAGACAGTCCCTACCCAACAGTGGGCTTACAGTCTAAAAGGGGGAGACAGAGAACAAAACCAAACATACTAACAACATAAAATAAATAGAATAGATATGTACAAGTAAAATAGAGTAATAAATACGTACAAACATATATACAGGTTATTATGAACAGGGTCAGAACTATAAAATGGAGGTCTGGGAACCCCAGGTTGTAAGGAAAGAAGCAGCATCTCTGCCTTCTCCACTCCGAGGGGCAAGTAAAAGAAGGCCTACTCGTTAGCCTGTTTTCCTGAAAGTGAAAACTTACCTGTTGAAATCACAAACCAGAAGTTGGGTCGGCCCTTCCCCAGAGTCCCTGTCGCCCTCCATAACTCCAGCATCATCTCCTCTAGCAGCAGAAAAGGGGGCCCTCGCATACTCTGGCTAATCCTCTCTTTACACTGGTTCCTGAAGACTAATTAGGGGCAGTGGTCCTTTGCTCATTTCTCTCCCCACTGTCCTGCTTCCCTCTATTTTGGACCGTCCCAAACCCCACTGCTGTCCTAGTTTGACCCCTTGAAGAGAAACTCGGTGGCTCATTTTTCCTGTCTGAGCAAAACTGGACATTTGACTCCCCTGTCCCAGGAGGGCAGCCCGTGGGCCTTTTTCAATAGCCTAATGTTCTTTCTTTATATACACGTGAAATATAGTGCTTGCTAGCTGTTCTGGTCTTTCCTGTACAAAAGTACTACTCATTTACTGTAATGGTGGAAAAAGTTTGAAATCGTGCAGGCATCATCTTAATAAGAACTGAACCCTGTTCAAGAAATACAAGGCAGACACTCTGTCCCAAGGCTAGGCTGACTAAAATTACATCATGTAAAATATGGACGCTTGATTTGGGTTTGGAAAGATTTTTTACAATTTTCCAAAAACACAAGAAATGCCTATGAGAATCTCACTATAGTTTGACTGGATCCATTTAAACATACCACTAGGAACATGTTTTTGCTATTATTATGATTATTATTAGAGGCTTGTGTTTGCTCAATAACAGAACTGAAAAACATTTCATTACTGGGTAGAAACAGGGCAGTGATTCTCCATCCCATTTGATTCTCTAATTAGCCATTGAGTAGTAAGTGTAATTTTCTACAATTTGGTTAAAAAAATCAACTAAATAATAATAATAATGGTATTTGTTAAGCACTTACTATGTGCAAAGCACTGTTCTAAGCGCTGGGGAGGTTACAAGGTGATCAGGTTGTCCCACGGAGGGCTCACAGTCTTAATCCCCATTTTACAGATGAGGTTAACAGGCACAGAGAAGTTAAGTGACTTGCCCAAAGTCATACAGCTAACAGTTGGCGGAGCCGGGATTTGAACCCATGACCTCTGACTCCAAAGCCTGGGCTCTTTCCACTGAGCCACGCTGCTTCTCTAATGCTTTGGCTTTCCACTGTACCTCTTGCTCAAAGAGTTTAGGACATTCATTGAACTTTACTACATTTATCACAAGACTTGGAATGCCAATCTATGAGGCGGGTAGGAGGAAGGTATTTTTATTTTACAGCTAGAGAAACTGAGGAAAAAAAAGTTAATTAATTTGCCAGTAATCCTATAGCAGAGGTGGGAAGGATCTAGCTTCTAATTCTCAACCCTCCAACTATAGTACTTGTTAAGTGCTTACTATGTGCCAGACAATGTACTAAGCACTGGGGTCGATACAAGATAATCTAATCTAATATGAGAAGCAGAGTGGCTCAGTGGAAAGAGCCTGGGGTTTGGAGTCAGAGGTCATGGGTTCAAATCCCCGCTCCGCCACTTGTCAGCTGCGTGACTTTGGGCAAGTCACTTCACTTCTCTGTGCCTCAGTTACCTCATCTATAAAATGGGGATGAAGACTGTGAGCCCCCCGTGGGACAACCTGATCACTCTGTAACCTCCCCAGTGCTTAGAACAGTGCTTGGCACATAGTAAGTGCTTAATAAGTGTCATCATCATTATTATTATTAAGGGGAAGATAAGACAATACACAATAATCAGGTGAGAGGCAATTCCTGACCCACATGGGACTCACAGTAGGATGGACAAAAGGAACTGAATCCCCATTTTTCAGATGAGGAAAATGAGGCACTGAGAAGTTAAGTGATTTTCTCATGGTCATACAGCAGGCATACGGTGGAACGGGGATTAGAACACAGTCCTCTCACTCCCAAGGCCCATGTCCTTCTCACTAAGCAATGCTACACCCCGCAGCTACAGCTATCTCTAGATATAGTTATATGTGAACATATATGGATTTAGAAGAATTTAGGAGAAAATACCTGGGTATCAGAAAATAGATAACATTGATACAAACACATCAAGGAAAATTCTATTAAATACCTGGGTATCAGAAAATAGATAACATTGATACAAACACCTCAAGGAAAATTCTATTAAGTATCTACAATAGGAAATCTTGGGATAGTGTACCAAATTACGGTTTTTCCCTGTGTGGATTTCTGGGAATGGCCAGTATTAAGTGACTCTATGAAGGTAATCCAGTGTAGCCTAGTAAAAGGAAAGGTAGGTTACAGTCCCAAAGCTAGAGGCAAGATGCGGAGAATCGGCCAGGCAATCTGGATAAAAGCTCGGAAAAAAGGCTGACCGTCAGATGCCCTAAAGGCCTCCAAGCTTTCTCACGCAAGAGCAGGAATTCAATCAATCATATTTATTGAGTGCTTACTTTGTGCAGAGCACTGTACTAAGTGCTTGGGAAGTACAAGTTGGCAACATATAGAGACAGTCCCTACCCAACAGTGGGCTCACAGTCTAAAAGGGGGAGACAGAGAACAAAACCAAACATACTAACAAAATAAAATAAATACAATAGATACGTACACGTAAAATAGAGTAATAAATATGTACAAACATATATACATATATACAGGTGCTGTGAGGAAGGGAAGGAGGTAAGATGGGGGGATGGAGAGGGGGACGAGGGGGAGAGGAGGGAAGAGGTTCAGTCTGGGAAGGCCTCTTAATTGTAAGGAATTGTAAGGACAATGAACGTTTGCAAAGTCTTGTTGAGTTCTGAGATCAACGATAGGCAGGGGTGGGTGCTCAATTTCAGAAACTCCTGGACCCTTCCCCTGGAGCTCACTCGAAGTGCTGGAAACTCTTAGTTTCTCCAAGATAACCCTGTGGATGGTGAGATCCAGGCATACATCTGACTGAAAAGGCTTGTCGTCAGAACGACATTCTTCTTCACAAAATCTGTGCATTAAGATGGTCCTGTTCTGCCCCGTACAGGGCCTGCCTCTGGCTGGATCTTGGCATCTCCCTCCTGGTGAAGCCCTGCTCTCTTGATTGCTCCCTGTTGAGGATGGCCTACCTGCTGCAGTGGTCTCCCAAAATACCTCAGCTCTGCCCCGATATTTGACAGAGGGGTCACTTTCAGACACTAAGCAAGAAAGACAGCTGACTCAGAGTGCACGGCCAATTGGGAGGTGGGGGCAAATTTAAAAAATTTGCAACACTTGACTCTTTATTGGTGAGGATTTTCTATTCAGAACTTTTGAATCATGGCAATTTTGAGACACTGTGGATAGTAGGTTACCTGTACCTAATTCCCAACTGAAAATTCTTTCCCAGTGCTTAGTACAGAGCTCTGCGCACAGTAAGTATTGAATTCTTTTGACATTTTAATGGGCTATGCATGATTTATTACTTTCATCATCCCTTCATTTTTATTTAAAAAAAACCCTATTTTATTTGTTTTTATTTTACTTGTATTTTAAGCTCCCAGCTTTCCTTGGTCTAGGCTTCTGCTTCCAAGTCTCAAAGTGGCACCCTATGTGAAATAGGAATCTTGGAGGGGAATGCAATGGCTCTGGAGTAAAAGACCGCGGTGAAGGGTCAAGAGAAAAGCTCTTTGTTCAGGTGGACATCTGCAAAATGCCCCAGATGACATCATTACACTACACTGTGTGCCCAAGCTAGTGCCAGAGTCACTTGTGTCTGGTATTCACAAGTGCCAGTTTGGGCCTTTCTAAGGAGAGGGAAGCAACTGTTTTCCCAACTCAGAACGGCCAAATATTCCAGGTTGGGATTGCATTTTTACAATGTCTTTAAATCAGGCATGGAGCGTGTCTCTCAACTCTGTTGTAATGTGGTATCCCAAACACTTAGTGCAGTGCTCTGCACCCAGCAAGTGCTCAATAAATATCACTGAATGATTTCTTCTGCTGCCCAGCTTGCACATGCTCCCTTTCAGGTACCCACAAGGCAATCCCTTGGGTATCCTGCTATCATCATCTCTCCTCCTCCCTAGCCCCACCCAGTGAAGCCGAGTTACTGCGTCTATTGACTCAACGCTGGCAAGCTGACTGCCTTCCAGGACTTTTTGTTGCTAATGATTTATGGAGAGAGCAATTCAATACATATGGATTCTGCAGAGGTTGCCGTGGCTAGTAATAGAAACGGAGACTTCAGATGTTAAAAACAGCACTGAACGGAGGGCCATCTTGAAGAGATCCTTTGAAACTTAAACAAAACATCAAGGCAGCCGTTCTACAAGAACCCACATGCGGCATACCTGAAAACATGAAGCTTCTACATAACCCCCTATACGCGTGCGCACACACACACAAAGACACACATGTCTATGTACAATGTAAAAGGAAGTTTTTTGCTTTGTTTAAAGAGAGTGTGTAAATTTAGAACTGCAGCTCCAAATCAAACAGTGGAATTTATTGAGGGCTTACCGTGTGCAGAGCACTGCACTAACTCTAGAGAACTCTGTAACAGAGGTGGTAGACATGTTCCTTGCCCTCTAAATGGAAAAAATCATTAAAACTCCCTTCAGCAGGTCATTCAAGGACTGGTCTAATTCCCTCCTCCAAGAGCAAAGTGAGAGAATCCCTTCTGAAAGAGCAGTTTTGAGACCATTATTCTGCAACACTGTTGGTACTCTTGGTGCATACATCATGTCACGTTGCACTTCTACCATGAGAGGTCATTAAAGTACAATGTAGAAGGGAAGATTTATTTTAAGCTGATTTCAATAGAAAGCTAAAAGTCTTAGGAAACCTATTTAACAATGCAGTGCATCTATGAGTCATTTACAAGACTAGCAATGCTGTGGTTTTATAATTACCTGTCCTGCTTGTAATTAGTAGACAACAGTTTCATGAGGAAGATCTGGGTAATAGTTGAAGAGTGAATGCTCTCTGTTAAATAGGAAGTTGTGACTACGTATTTACTCAAGGTAATGTTTTACACATGTCTCCCGTCGCCCCAGACTCTCAAAATCCTCCAATGGTCTCCCACCCTTTTCAGCTTCAAGCCGAACCTCCTGCCCACTCACTTCCCCTACTTATCCTTGCTTGTTCCCTACAACTCGGCCGTAGCTTTTCGCTCCTCCAGAGTCAGCCAACTCACTGTCCCTTGGTCTCACCTCATCTCTCTCACCATCAACCTCCTGCTCCTACCCTCCCTTCCCCTTTACATCCAGCAATCAATCAATCAATCAATCGTATTTATTGAGCGCTTACTGTGTGCAGAGCACTGTATTAAGCGCTTGGGAAGTACAAGTTGGCAACATATAGAGACAGTCCCTACCCAACAGTGGGCTCACAGTCTAAAAGGGGGAGACAGAGAACAAAACCAAACATACTAACAAAATAAAATAAACAGAATAGATATGTACAGGTAAAATAAATCAATAAATAAATAGAGTAATAAATATGTACAAACATATATACATATATACAGGTGCTGTGGGGAAGGGAAGGAGGAAGCAGACCACTACTCTCTTCGTTTTCAAAGCCCTCCTGATATCACATCTCCTCCACCTTCCCTGATCAAACTCTCATTCATTCAATCGTATTTCTTCCCACTCACCACTTCATCACTTCCACAAATTATCTTTGCCCTTGAGCACTCACCCACTAAGGACTTGGTCACTCACCCCATCTCATCCTCTATGATAGCACTTAGTACAGTGCTCTGCCCCCAGTAAGTGCTCAATAAATATCACTGACTATATGCATATACTTAAGTGCAACTGCTTCCCATTAATCACAATTTATTTTAGTGTCTGACTCCCTCAAACTATAAACTCCTTGAAGGCACGGATTATGGCTACTAACTATATTCTTTTGATATTGTGCTCTGCAAAGAGTAAGCACTCAATAAATACTATTAATTTGATTACATTTAGACACTGGAAGTATTAGTCATTACCACTTCGGTCTCTCATAATAATAATAATAATAATGGCATTTATTAAGCGCTTACTATGTGCAAAGCACTGTTCTAAGCGCTGGGGAGGTTACAAGGTGATCATTCCATTGAGACTATATTTGGAATGGTCTCATTCCAAATATAGTATAAAAAATGCCACTTTCAGTTCAATCTGTGCCCTGTGGACACTTTTTATTCACCCCACCATCAGCCCCGCAGCGCTTAATGAACATATCTGTAATTTATTTATATTAAATCTGTCTCCCCCTCTAGACTGTTAGCTCGTCATGGGCAGGGAACATATCTACTAACTCTGTTGTACCATACTCCTCCAAGTGCGTAGTACGTGTTCTGCACACAGTAAATGCTCAATAAACAGCATTAGTTGATTGACTGATGCAGGCGTCCAGGGATAGAGGACTGAGAATCAATTTGACCCTTCAAACTAGCAGTTGCACCCTGCCTGCTTCACTCCCAGGCCTGGAAGTCAGAAGATCTGGGTTTTAATTCCAGCTCCACTACTTGCCTGCTTTGAGACCACAGGTGATCACCTAACTTCTCTGTGCCTCAGTTTCCTCATCTGTGAAATGGGGATTAAATACCTGTTGTCCTCCTGCATAGACTGAGTTCCATGTAGGATAGGGACTATGTTCAACCTGATTACCTTGTATCTAGAGAAGCAGCATGGCCTAGTGGATACAGTACGGGTCTGGGACACAGAAGGACCTCAGTTCTAATCCTGGCTTCGCCATTTGTCTGGTGTGTGACCTTGGGCAAGTCGCTTAACTTCTCTGTGTCTCAGTTACCTCCTCGGTGCGAGACCTTGGGATAAATCCCGCTTAGGTGGGGGCCCCCACGCAAAAAGCCAAGAAAATGAAAATTGCTTCCAAACCCACCCTTAATACTTGGCTGAGCGAAACAATCATGACTACTAATAATGGCTAATACTAGTACAAATACTAATATTTGTAAAGTGCTTACTATGTGCCAAGTTCTGTGCTAAGCATTGGGGTGGATACAAGCGAAGTGGGTTGGGCGCAGTCCCTGTCCCATGTGGGGCTCACAATCTCAATCCCCATTTTACTGATGAGGGAAGTGAGGCCCAGAGAAGTGAAGTGACTTGCGAAGTGGTGGAGCCAGGATTAGAACCCATGACCTTCTGACTCCCAAACCTGTGCTCTATCCACTAGGCCATGCTGCTTTGATAGATTAGTGGACTTGGGCCGACGGGGAAGAAACACCCAGACTTTTCTGCAGGGCGTCTTGTTGGGCAGGACCTTTCCACTCTGTCTCATCACAGCCCCACCGGAGGGGAACTGGACTGACGGTCAGTCGGAGCCTTGCTGTGGGCGGGTCACAGCTGTGGGTAACCAGTCCCAAATGCCGTTTGGAAAACTGCTGCTGCGGAGAACACCCTGTACTTTGCACTGGCACGGTGAGAGGGTCACATTGATATGGAGAGAATATGTCCGACAGGCCGTCTGCAGTCACGGTGGATTAGTCGGGGTTGTGTGAGATCTCCCAGCCGTCCCCACCACAGAGTCGGGGAGGCTGGGTTATAGGGCAGAGAGGGACGGAGGGTGGGAAGAGGCCACGGCACTGGGAATTAATTCTGATGAGAAATAGACCACTGGGAAATGTGGCACCTGAACATGATGAGCGGATGGTTGGCCTGCAGCTTGAGCTTCTTCAAAGGAAGATAGCTGGAGAGGGCTGGTGAGCCTCTGGTGAGCCTTCTGGTGCTTTGGTGCCTGAGGCTGGGACGGAGAAACCTCTGCCTTGGTTTCATATTCCACTGCTGGCGTTTCTCCTCCAGGCAGAAACTTCCCTGATTCTTGTTGCTTGACTTGTTGCTTCAGGAGGGGTTGCAGCCAGAGCTTATAATGGAGCAGCAGCAACAGAGTCTCATTTTCCAAGAGCTTACTTTTTTCTTGGTGGCCATTTTGGATGTCAATTTGACCTCCCTCTGGTAAAGCCAACAGTGGAAAATTACCCGGATAACTTGGGTAAAAAAAAAAAAAAACCCACACATACACACACTCCGCTTTGGGCTAAATTAGCTGAGAATTTCCAAAAGGTTGGGGTCTTTCCTTTACTATCTAATCTACCTGTATATCTGTATATATGTTTGTACATATTTGTTACTCTATTTATTTATTTATTTTACTTGTACATATCTATTCTATTTATTTTATTTTGTTAGTACGTTTGGTTTTGTTCTCTGTCTCCCCCTTTTAGACTGTGAGCCCACTGTTGGGTAGGGACTGTCTCTGTATGTTGCCAACTTGTACTTCCCAAGCGCTTAGTTCAGTGCTCTGCACACAGTAAGCGCTCAATAAATACGATTGATGATGATGATGATGATGATAGTCAGTTCAACCAAAACGTCTGTTTTCAAAAGGCATTTTGGATAGAATGCGAGGGGATAATAAGAGACTGTTCTTCCAACAACTCGAGTCTATCTGGATAGATCTTGACTCAGAGTGGGAAGGATGGTTGTGCCCACCAGCTCCAGCAATTCCAGGAGTTCTGACTCTATACGGATATTTCAGAACAAAGTGACTGTTTAGGTCTCGGTTCATTTCCACATGTAATTATTCTCCTTCCTCTTCCGACCTGCTGTGCAGCCAACACACAGCTCTAGTGGCAGCTCGATTGGCTGTGTCTCCCCAGCCAGTCTAGTGTGACAAAATGAATTTTCAGTCGACGTAAAAGAAAAAAAATCACATCTCTTTCTCCCAGAGCAGTGCAGGAGACAGGACCAATTAACTCTGTCTCTCCACCCACACCTGCCATATTGAAGCATCTGAACCATTTCTGTTTTCAAAGGCAGCTCCTTCATTTCAGTACCAGTTTTCAAGATGTGTAAATGTTTGTGGAGCAATTACCCATGGCTCTCGACCTCCATCTCGCAAAATTCCTTAGAGCAGAGTTGCCAGAGGACCCACACTGATGGGATACTTCCTTATTTCATTGCTCAGTTCCATTTTCTTGGAAAGAACTAATGTGAGGGGGTGCTTAATTATTCCAAATTTGAACAAGACTGACCCCACCTTCCTGTGGGAGTGGAGGGAGGGTGAAGCTAGCCTAGATGCTTGGTATTCTCAAATTTGGAATCAGGCAACTCTGCCTTGGAACAATAGCCCTCTGTCCTCACAAGAGTCCTCTAGCTAGGAGCTGACAATTGTGTTTGTTATAAGAGTCACGTTGCTTCAAGAACTTTTGCACCAGCGTTCAAGCTAATGTCCAAAGAAAACAAGTTCACCTAAAAATACAAACGAACATTGTTCACACACATGCACTCTGTTATCTCCCAGCTGATATATTGCCAGAGGATTGGGTCAGCTACTCTTGAAATAAAAGGGCATCGTCACTGCTCTTTGAGAAGTGCATGAGATGGTGGAATTGGTGCCGTGGCTCCTCTCGCCTTGTGAAATTTCATCACTGTTACGAAAGGGGACATTTGTAATTATCTTAATAAAACCCTTCCTTTCTCTGGAGAGCTAGGAGACCTTCAAAACTTCATCCAATTCATCTGAGGGACATGAAGGCCAAGTATTCGATTTGCACTCCCCGGCTTTGTAAAGGAAGGCCTTGGGATGCAAAGCATTTCAATTCTGAAGCATTCAAATTGTATTAAAAATTACCAATTTTCATTCTGAAAGGGTGACATGGGTACCTCAAGACCGGGAAACATCCCCAATGACAGTGTCATTCCTGCTCAAAGGCCACTTTCAAAGTCACCTTGCCACATGAGATGGCACCAGCGGGCTGGGCCAAGGGGTTGGGGATACCAACCAGAGTCCTGAAGATGCGGGTCCATGTCCTCCCCTCTACAGCATGGTAGAGTACAACAGAAACCAATCCAGAAGTACTGAATAGTCATTTCTGCTATAAAACATGCTTCCATTCCACAATTTGGCTATCTCACAGCAGAAGTATTCACAAACTTTCTTCCCCCAAGTCTGTTCTAGGTTTATCGCAGTCCACATGTTGGTGCAACTAGATTCGCTATAGGAAGAAATGGTAGTGAACATGTACAAAACCACTACTGAACAATGTGTACCAAACTATCAAGCAGCACACAGACTGGACTCACATGAATCCCAAACCCAGTCAGTAGATTGAGCAAGACCCAATCTGAACTCTAAGTTGGCAAACAGAAATGTGCCAGGTAAAGATTCATTCATTCATTCAATCGTATTTATTGAGCGCTTACTGTGTGCAGAGCACTGTACTAAGCACTTGGGAAGTACAAGTTGGCAACATAGAGACGGTCCCTACCCAACAACAGGCTCACAGACTAGAAGGGGGAAACAGACGACAAAACATGTGGACAGGTGTCGTCAGAACAAATAGAATTAAAGCTAAATGCACATCAATAACAAAATGAATAGAACAGTAAATATGTACAAGTAAAATAGAGCAATAAATCTGTACAATATATACACAGGTGCTGTGGGGAGGGGAAGGAGGGTAGGGCGGAGGGGGTGGGAAGGAGGAGAGGAAAAAGGGGGCTCAGTCTGGGAACCTCAACATCAAACAAAAACTCCTTATCATTGGCTTTAAAGCACTAAATCAGCTCTCCCCATCCTATAGAGAAGCAGCGTGGCTCAATGGAAAGAACACGGGCTTGGGAGTCAGAGGTCATGGGTTCAAATCCTGGCTCCGCCAATTTGACAAATGAGTTCTACTATTCTACCATAGCAGGGCACAGAGTCTTTTTCCCACCTGGCTTTGGGGAGAGGATGGCCCAGGCTCACCCCTTCTCCAAGCTCCAATACTCCTCTAGACTGTAAGCTCGCTGTGGGCAGGAAATGTGTCTGTTATACTGTACTCTTACTCCAGCGCTTAGTGCAGTGCTAGGCGCACAATAAGCACTCAATAAATATGATTGACTGACTGCATTTCCCAGGTATCTCATCAGAACGTCTAAACTCCCCCAACCTCCCCTCACTCCCTTATTGCCTGGGGTACCATGACAGTTGGTCTTTGCAAGTCACTCCCATCCTGTACCTCCATCTCTATCAGGGCCAAAAATAGCCATCCAATTGCTGTTGAGCACTTATTTTCATCCCAGAGAGCAGGGGTGGGTCAGAAAAAGCTCCGGGCCTCCCTAAACACATTGGCTTGAATCAATCAAACAACTGTGTGCAGTGCACTGTCCAATATAATACAGTGGGTAGGCACATTTCCCGCTCACAAGGAACTCACGGTCTAGAAGGGGAGACGGATATTATTATAAATACATAAATTACAGATACGTATATAAGTGCTCTGGGGCAGAGGGTGGCATAAATAAGGGGTACAAATCCACACACAAGGGCAACGCAGAAAGGAGAGAGAGTAAGGGAAATGAGGGCTTAGTTGGGGAAGGACTTTTGGAGTTGTGATTTACTTCTGTGCAGGAGGATGAGGGTTTTCAGAGCTTTTGACTTATTTGACTTCCTTAGTGTTTCCTCTCCTTTCTCCCCCTCCACCCCTGACTCTCCTTCCCTCGAAGAGTCAGGTTAATAGCGTGATATTCATTTTACAGATGAGTAACAGACACACAGAGGTTAAGTGATTTGTCCCAAACCACAGTGCAATCCAACTTCAGAAGTGGGATTAGTATTTAGATGTGATGGGCCACATTGCGCTCAACCACCCAGAGATTGCCTTTTTATTAGAAATCCTTTTCTCCCTCGCTTACAAATACAGGATGTCTTTTACAGACAGCTACAGTAATTCTCAAGATGACATTGCCAAGTGTTTTCCTGGGGCCCGGCCCGTGTTTTTATTACTAGTCATGTAAGGAGGAATTATCGCAGAAGACATGACAGAGAATGCAGATTAAGGAAAGTCTTAATTCAGCATTGTTTGTTTGCATTTCATTTAGCCTGAAACCGTTAACCTTTTCAAAAAGACACTGAAGAATATGGCGAAATATTTGTTTTTGTATTCTCCAATTTCACATTTGTGCAAGTTCAGGGCTGAAATCCTATCTAATCTGATTCTTCAGCCAAAGCTGATGGGTGCATTTTGCATTTTTTTCCCCACCCCAGGACCTATGCTTTATGGATTGCCAAATGAGACCTATGAAAGGGAGGGCAGACATATTGTATTTTTTGAGTGTGATGAATCATGCCGTCTCCCCATTTCAGGGTTCAAGTCATAGTGAAAAAGACATGGCGGTCAATCCAGCATGGTGTAATGGATAGAAACAGGGCTGGGAGTCCGAGGTTCTGGTTTCTAATCGCGACTCCACCACTTGTCTGCTGTGTGACCTTGGGTAAGTCACTTAATTTACCTGTGCCTCAGGTTCCTCATCTGTACATCGGGTATTAAGTCTACGTGGGACAGGGACTGTGTCCAACTTGATTACCCTGTATGTATCCAGCACTTAGTATAGCGCCTGACATATAGTGAGCGCTTAACAATATCTTAAAAACGACATAAAACAAAAGAATACTTTTGCCAGTGCTGCGTTTTGAAAAGGTGAATGGTGGCCTTAACAACAAGTTGCCGTGCCAGACTCTTAGGGTCAAATACCCTCCAAGGAAAAGAGATGAGGATGCCTAGGGGAGGC
Source organism: Tachyglossus aculeatus (assembly GCF_015852505.1). NCBI lineage: Eukaryota > Metazoa > Chordata > Mammalia > Monotremata > Tachyglossidae > Tachyglossus > Tachyglossus aculeatus. The sequence goes on from NC_052084.1 coordinate 30,662,874, forward strand.
AGAGGAGTTAGACACGGGGATGAACAGCAGGAAGCGGCCATTAGGACGTAAATAGAGAAGGATACCACCCGGTCTGAACAACATTCCACGGGTTCGTTTTCAAAAATCACCCTATGACATTCTAAAACTCATTTCTGACCAGGAGACCCGGTTACTTTGCAGGCCAAACATTACTCAGATTGTGACAGCTTGGTTTTAGATATTCAGAAACATAAATATATTAAGTTAAATATTATTATTGGACAATCAAGAAAATAAGTTTGGGAAATCAGGACATGAAACATATAAATTGGAGGCCCATGGCTATCGAGTTAGCGTCAGACAAAAATCAAAGACTTTACTCAGCAGTGAGATTTGGGCTCTCTTTTGTTAATCCTGACTACATCTCTTCATACAACTGGCCAAAAGAGCCGCTGTGCATTTCACATTTTCACTCGGTTATTTTTAGTTCCTCCAAAGCCTGGGAAATAAGAAATATAACCTCTTTGAACAGGCTGAAAGAGCCAATCATAGCAGGGCCTCTGAATCTGATTAGATAAAACAACAAAGAAAAACTGTCAGGGCAGAGACAGGAAGAGCCAAGGTGGGTGGCGAGATCTGTCACAAGGCAGGGGAAATGTCGCCTCAAAGCCCTCAAAAGTGGGTGAAAAAATAACATAAGCACTAGACAATTTTCCCACATCTTAGGTCACCCTCCAAGTGCAGCTACAGATATTCTCTCCACATCCAACTTTTTATAATTTGTAAAGTATAATAAACAGAATGTGAATGTATGTTTATCTTAAGCCCCATGCTGAGAGGGCTATCAGAGCTCCAGGAAGCTGACAACTCTAAATTCATTAGTCCTTTTCAGTCCCTCACTGTTGGTCTCAGAAACTGAGTCCCGACCAACCTCAGTTACGGGGTGGGGGGGCTGACAATTTAAATTTAAAGCAGTGCCTTTGAGCAACTTTTCTCAAAAACTAGACAGATGGAAGGGACCTAGGAATTGGGCTGGAGGACGGACCCCAGAGGTTACTGGTCCCAAAATGACACCCATGAAGCCAGCATGGTCTAATGGAAAGAGCCTAGGCCTCGGGGTCCAGGGACCTACATTCTAATCTCACCTCTGTCACTTGCCTGCTGTGTGACCTTGGGAAAAATCACTTAATTTCTCAGTGCCCCAGTTTCCTCATCTTTAAAATGGGAATTCAGTGTCTGTTCTCCCTCCTACATAAGACTGTGGGCCCCATGTGGGATGGGGACTGTGCCCGACCTGAAAATCTTGTATCTACCCCAGTCCTGGGTACCGTGCTTGGCCCATAGTAAGTGGGGAAAAATACCAGAAATAAAAACAATAATAATAATTCTTATTATTTGTAGTAATAAGCCACAGGCATGCAGCTGGCAGAAAGTGTCTATGTGCATTCAATTGCCCTGTCTCTTTCCTCAGCCCCTTTTCTGACACATGACTGGAAGCAGGCTGACTCCTAAACTAGCTGAAGGGTGCTGGGTGCTCCATGGGGGGCCCTAATAATAAGAACTAATAATTGTGGGATCTGCTAAGGGCATACTATGTGGCAAGCACTGTGCTGATAATCAGGTTAAACAGTGGCCCTGTCCCTCCGGAGCTCACAGTCTGTGTCCTGGCTTCATCCAGAGTCACCTGCCAGGCCGTGACAAAGGAGATGTAGGTGTTTGGCGGTCATACAAGCATCTAACTGGGAGCTGTCTGGCGGCACAGAGGGACAGTCCAAAACCGGGTTAAGGGGATGAAACTGACTTCCAAATCACACCTGGTTTCCTCCTCTTGTCATTCTTCTACAGGAGCCGGAAAGGCTACCCTTTTGGAAGCAATTTAAGGTCTTCCTTTTTCTGAATAATAACAATAAAATAATAATAATGATGATGATAGTAGATAGTAGATGTCACTTAGGAACCAACAGCTTGTGGACAGAGCCCAAAGCTGAAAACCCAAGCCCTGGGTTCTCCTCTAGGCTCCAACTGGTTTCCCTTTTCCTCTTTGCCAACAGTTTTGACATTTTCACATCAATTTAAGGGTTTCATTGTACAAAAAAACTCAACCTAAGTGTGGCTGGTACCACTGTCCCTATAGTACTAGAGTACCATGGTTCTTAAAAGTGCCCATCCCTTTGCCTCCCCAGGACCGAAGGTCATTTGGAGCCAGGTGGGCCAGGCACCCCAGACCTGGGCAAGCAGTGAGGCATTGGGGAGGGAGAAGACCCCAATAGGGAAAAGGGGAGGAGAGAACTGGGTGTTTAATGCAGGGCAGGGCTATGGTGGAGAGGTCTCTGGGCCTTGGGGGCAGCACATGTTCGGGGCAAAATGAATGAGGCCCAGCCAAGGTGTCTTTGTGACCCACTGGTCCTGGCAAGGCCTTTCCATGCCACTTTCAGACTTCACACTCTGACCTTTCAACAACTTATCTTTTTCAGTCTGGCCCCATATAGTTCTTCGAAAACACACAGCACGTGCAGATCATCTTTCTCTGAAGCTTTCACGACGCTTGACAACAAACAGTCATTTCATCCTCCCGAGAAATTCCAGGCTGTTGTGTGGGTAAGTGCCTTACAGCCCATGGAATATGTTACTTTTGTTTCTCACCCCGGGGGGATAGAATTTCCCAATGCGATTGCCCTTTGCTTCAGAGATTCCCTTTGAAGTAAACTGGTGCTCCGGGTCAATAGGGAGATTTGGGACCTGGAGAATATGAGGCTTAGCTAGGGTTTCTCATACACCCGCTGCACAAAGAAAGACTCAAAAATAAATCAGACAAGATAGCTTTACATTTAAACCTCACCACGAACAAACCGACATTACTTTCAAATTATTAAACTGACCTTATCAATTGCAGCTACTCTGTCCTGAAAAACCAACTTCACCTTCCTTTACAAACAGCCTCCCTACCCTCCCCATTCTCTTCTATCCCCTCTGCCTCTTCCACTAATCACCTCAGTTCTGCCAGCATGAGAAATGAACCCAGCCAGAGACAAGGTTCAGAGTATAGCCTCCAAGACTGCCCCAAACACTCTTTTTCTCCACGAAGTGCCTGGAAAATAATTCCTAGATTAAGTCTCCCAACGCAAGGGCTCACTCTGTTGATTTAAACTCTTTGAAAGCAGTCATTTCCTTAAAGTGATAAGGAACGGAAACAATTTCAAAGAAATCCACATTTTGTTGTGTCCTCTGCCAGGCGATCAGTTGGAGAATATTTGCTCGATAACCAAGAACTCTCCCCAGCTCACATGGCTGCCTTAGTGTACTGGAGAAGGTCCATTCCAGCATCTCTGTACATTTTAAAACATAGAGGAGAGTTTTAAAATTTGTTTTGGGGAAAAAAATCTTTCTCTGTAGCCTAGCCGGATGAGTTATAACTCCATCAGGCTGCAAACAGAGCAGTTTTCCAATGACTATTTCCTCAGCATTCAGAAGAGGACCTCTGAGGGTTTTCAGAGTTCAAGAATATTGCTTAACCGTGGTGTCTGTTTCTGATGCTAAGTCCTATGAAGCTTTCCTTTTTGTTTCGCAGAACTGCTTAATTATTGCACGAAAGGCATGTTGTCTGACTCATCTTCGAAGGTTTGGATTACATGTGTGGGACTGTGTTTGGAATGGACCTCTCCAGAATAGCAACACTCCATCAAAAAACACAGCGGCACACCTGTATTCCAAATGGATGAATAAGGCAAAACACATGTCATCAAAAACATGGTGAATCAGATTAAAAAAAAAAAAAACCCACCCTCCACAGAGCTGGAGTGGAAATAGAGCCAAGGACCGTTGATGCACGTGAAAGTGGTTTTTATTTTTCCCCTCATACACACCAAATGATTTATCTACCACTTAACCTCCGTTCACAAGCCATGTTTGATTCTGCGTGATGCTGACATAGACAACGCTCTGGCTGTGTGCGAAAAGCTCTGCCGATTGATCTTAGAAAATAAATTACAATCACGGGTTGTGCAATGAGTAATAACTGCTGTCTCTCCCCCCGAAAGTGTGAGGTGCTCTTAAAACATCCGCCTTGAGAAGAAATCAAAACTCTCTCTTTGAAAACATTAAATGATAACTTATTGCCTACGAGGGGTCCCAATGTTTTAGGAGGACACTGAAAAAGAGTTTTGGAAATACGATATCTTTACAGTCCACCTAGTAAAGAGGGGAGCTCTCTAAGAGTGCAGTCAGGCTTTCATTCATTTTTTTTCCAGAGATATAACTTTTTATTAACTTTCCAGATCAATTTTTTTCTTAACTGTGCCTCTTGGAATGAAGTGCTGATTGTGTTAAGACTCATTTCAAACCTGATAATAACAAATAATAGTGGTTTTTGTTATGGGCTTACTATGTGCCAACCATTGTGCTAAACACTGAGGTAGATACAAGGTAATGCAGTCAGACATAGTCCCAGTCCCACATGTCACTCACAGACTCAAAGGGAGGGAGAACAAGTATTGAATCCCCATTGTACAAATGAAGAAACTGAGGCACAGAGAAGTGGAGTAACTTGCTCTTGGTCACACAGCAGGCAAGCGGCAGAGTTGGGATCAGAACCCAGGTCCTCTGACTCCAAGGCTGGTACTCTTTCCATTAGGCCATGCTGCTACTAAATACCACTGGCAGGCGTTTGAAAATCACCTTTCCTCCTGGGGAAAACATTATCTAAGGCCATGGCTTACATGTATACTCAGTGAAGCAACACAACTTTGTTGAGTGACTTTCTGGGAGCTGGGGAGGATTTGTTCATACAAAGAAGCACTTGTGGGTATAACCGCACACAGCTGTACAAACCCAAAGAGGTATAAAAATAAGGCTCATTTAGTTCTGAGTCGTCATTATCAGTGGCACCATTATCTGCTGAGTGACCTTGGGCAAGTCACTTAATTTCTCTGTGCCTAAGAGAAGCAGCGGGGCTCAGTGGAAAGAGCCCGGGCTTTGGAGTCAGAGGTCACGGGTTCATCCCAACTCTGCCGCTTGCCTGCTGTGTGACCAAGAGCAAGTTACTCCACTTCTCTGTGCCTCAGTTTGCCCAAAGTGACTTTGGGCAAGTCACTTCTCTGGGCCTCAGTTACCTCATCTGTAAAATGGGGACTAAGACCGTGAGCCCCCTGTGGGACCACCTGATCATCTTGTAACCTCCCCAGCACTTAGAACAGTGCTTTGCACAAAGTGCTTACTAAATGCCATTATTATTATTATTATTAAAATGGAGATTAAGAATGTGAGCCCCACATGAGACATGGACTGCATCCAATCTGATTATTTTATATCTATTCCAGTGCTTAATTCAGTGCCTGGGACCAGGTAAGCACTTAACATATGCCATTTTAAAAAAGAGCGTCCTAGGAGTTCAAGAATACTCAAGTGCTTCGATGGCATGGAAACAGCAATTGCAGGGTCATAACCTGGGGGGATCAGAAATTGATTTGGGAAGCCTCCTGGAGGAGGGGTGATTTCAGAAGGATTTTGAAAACAGGGAGAGCTCTGAACTGTCGAATATTAGGTGGGGAGGTAATTCTAGGCTGGGAACAAGATGTTTGCAAGTGGTAGGGAGTGGGAGAGATAAGAATGAGGTGCAGTTGGTACACTAGTTGGAGAGGAACAAAGAGTGTGAGGTGGGGTGTGGAGGGAGGAGAGAGTAGATACAACACCCAGTATAGCATTTCTGTACCCATAGATTTATGTACTCTACCACTAAAGCACTTATTCATTCACAAATCAATTTTTCCATTCTCTTTTTTTCCCCCCTAACTGTAATTATTTTGTGTGGGTCTCTCCGGATGGGATCTGTGAGGGCAGGCATCATGTCCTGTAACTCTACTGCACTCCGCCAAGTACTCAGTATAGTGTTCTGAAAGAAGTAGGTGTTTAATAAATACTATTGATAGTTTGAAGAACTTTTCTGACAGCAGTTCCAGAACTGTAGAGACAAAGCAAACATCAGATAGGTATGCAGCAATGCCTCCCCCAAAACAAGGATAAGAGATTTAGGGCTAAAATATCTTCGGGGATCTGACAATAGCTCACAGGGAGACAGCATTGGCTGGTGGAAAGAGCACAAGCTTGGGAGCCAGAGGACCTGGGTTCTAATCCTGGCTCCGTCACCTGCCCACTGTGTGACCTTGGGAAAGTCACTTAATTTTTCTGTGCCTAAGTACCCTCTTCTGTAAAATTCGGATTCGATACTGGCTCTCCCTTTTATTGAAACCCTGAGCATCATATGGGACTTGGACCGTGACCAACCTGATTACCCTTGAATCTCTCCTAGCACTTGGGACAGTGTCTGGAACGTAGAAAGTGCTTAAACACTACACTTATTATTTTTTTTAAGCACTTACTATGTGTCAAGCACAGTTCTCAGCACTGGGATAAATACACATTAATCAAGTTGGACTCTGTTCCTGTCCCACTTAGGGCTAACAGTCTAAGTACAAAGGGAAACAGGAATGGCATCTCCCTTTTACAGTTGAGAAAAATGAGGCACAGAGAAGTTAAGTGACTTGCCTAAGGTAACCCAGCAAGCAACTGGCAGATTTGGGATTAGAACACAGGCCTTTTGACTCCAGGGCCCGTGCTTTTTCCATTTCTCGCAGCTTGCAAACAGCCACTCCTTTCTGGATGGCATTGCACTATGCTGATCTATTTGCGGCAACTTGCTCCAAATTTTCATGATTATCATTATTAGGGCATCATTGTCATCAATTGGCCATGAAAATCACATGGTTGATTTGGGCTGGAATACACGATGCATCCCCCACACTGCAATGTCAGACAGAAGAAGGAACTGAGATTTAAAAGAATCTTGCTTCCCAGACTGGCTGGACCCCTCAGACAGACTCAATGCATATGGAATCCCGCTGGGGCTTCCCTACTGCATACATACTTGGAATGCTTTTGTTTCCTCGGGGAAGAAGACTGTCTTGTGAGAAGAGCCTGGGACCCTTTGGGGCTCCCATCTGGTCCGCAGGGGGCACACTTTGGAGTACGTGAATGACAGATTGACCCTCCAGCAGAAAGCATTTTCAGAATTCCCCATTTCAACAGGTGTCACCCAAGTGTGTGGGGGAATTCAGAATGCCTGACGGGAAGCAGGAGTCCAGAAATATTCCCCTTTTGAGATCGATCTGGCTCTCCTTTCCCACTCCCCAACACACACACACACACACCTCTCTCTCTCTTTCCCTCTCTCTCTCCCCCTCATCCCCACCCCCTGCACCGGGGCCGGGGGCCGGGTTCCAAGCTGGTAGTGTGTCTGCAAGCAGAAGGAGATTAATAATAGTAATAATAATAATGATGATGGCATTTATTAAGCACTTACTATGTGCAAAGCACTGTTCTAAGAACTCGGGAGGTTACAAGCTGATCAGACTGTCCCGGGGGGGCTCACAGTCTTTATCCTTATTTTACAGATGAGGTCACTGAGGCACAGAGAAGTTAAGTGACTTGCCCAAAGTCACACAGCTGACAACTGGCGGAGCCGGGATTTGAACCCATGATCTCTGACTCCAAAGCCTGGGCTTTTTTCCACTGAGCCACGCTGCTTCTCTAAGCTGCCCATGATACTGTTTCAGAAATTCCAGAGCCCTTATTTCTCCCAATCATATCCATCTTACACACACACACACACACACACACACCCTTCAGTGCTGTACCACTGCAGGTGCCAATCACCTCCTACTTTGAGTGTGAGGATGGGAGGCAGACTAGACTACCAGTTGCCTTGACAGGACAGCAGATAGGTTTACCTAGGCTTGTTGGAAGCATGTGACACCATGCGACCATCCAGGCCAGGTTAGCACAGTGCACAGAAAAGGGGCAACGGCCTACAAGTTTCTAGAGCAGGGAAAAACTGCTCACTTCTCAGGTCCCCTCCCAAACAGAAAGTTGTTTGGCAAAAGGCCCCAATCCAGTGACACCAGCTCTGACAGGAGAGGATTTGGGCAAAGAGGAGGGGACTCTGAAAGTAGGGGAGAAGGACCTCAAAACCACAAGCATCATTCAACTGAGGTGTTTCAAAGATTTGGATGCAGGAAAGGGAAATCCATTGAAAGCATCCCCAGAGAGTGTGTGTGTGGAGCTGGGGTTGGCCATTAACCAGTCATGTAACAGCACCATCTCCTTGGAAGGGGGTTACTATACTTTACCATATCTCCTTGCCACCCATCAAGGTTTCTAATCTCCAAAAGGCTTTTCCTGTCAGGGGAGGGGATGGGAAAGCACATTCATAAATACCTCCCTGCGATCATCATTCTCTTCCCTTCCCCCTGCCCACAAAACCCTTTAGACTTTAAAAGATTTCCCTTGGGTTAGATAAGGCAGCCTCAGCATCACAGTTGTGGGATGAATGTGACTGGCAAAGCCCCACTTCCGCGAGGCATGATTCAGAAGTGAACAGAAATGGAGAAGAGCAGAGGAGTGTTGTTGAAGGGGGTCTCCAGGGGAAACTGGATTGCGGGCCTGCGATAAAACCTGATTTTCTTCAAACAGAGATGAGAATCTCCTGTGACACTTATGATAGGGACATTTTGACTGTTTTATATTTCTTCATGACTCACAGACACTTACTGTAGGACACAAAAATGGCACCAAACAAGCTACTGACTCCACAAGGTTGAAATCAGCGTTGAAAAATGAAACCCAGAAAGAACACTACAGACACACAACACGATGGCCTTACAGCTTTTGATTGGCTCAATATCCAGTAGTGTTGAATTTTTGGGAAGGAGGAAGAATAGGGAAGAAAGCAGGGAGGCCATTCGGCCACTTCATCCTGGACGGTCCAGTTTTCAACTGGTCTGGTCCCTTGCCAGAACTGTGGGTATATGTGTGTGGAGGGGCTAGGGGAGTGGACAAAAGCATCAGGCATTCAGGAATGCTGTCAATTATTATTATGGCACCTATTAAGAGCTTACTACGTGCTAAGCGCTAGGGTTGATACAAGATTATGAGATCAGATCCAGTCTCTCCGCCACAATCTATTTTATTCCTATTTTACAGATGAGGTCCACGGAGATTAAGTGACTTGCCTAAAATCATACAATAGGCTGGTGGCAGGGCTGGGATTAGAAGCAGTGCTGCTGACTCCTAGGCCAGTGTTCTTTCCACTAGGCTGCACAGCCTCCCAAGAAGAAAGGGAGAGGAGGATTTCTGGTTCGTGGCTTGAAATGACATGGAAATCCAGGAAGGTGGAGAGATTACAGAAGGCTGTTCCAAGTGAAATGAACTCTGAGACAACAGGCCCTCTGAGAGGCAATCTCGCCCAGTTGGTAGCATTTTGCCTCCTTTCCTCCCATCAGTGGAGATGGGCAGTTTGAGCCTAGGTCATTCTGTCTCCAGGCTTCTTGCTGCGAGCTAGGGCAAGGATTACTATGTGCTAGGGTTGATACAAGATTACGAGACGACTCTGAGGACTGCCCAAGAGCGGAGCCCCTCTGCTGCGCGTAGTAGGGGAGGGGTTCTACAACCCAAACTAGGGAGACAAAAGCTTTGATTTAGGAATGGGATTGAGGGAGTTGGCACACATTAGGTGGTCTGGCCCCTAAAACAATGACAACGTTTAAGGAAGTCCAAGACACAGCTGAGAAACAACATAGTCTGGAAAAAGCCCTCTCAAGACTTCTGTTTACTTCAGAGATCACCTATCACCTCCGCCCAATCCACTGCCGGGCAGCTGAAATCTTGTCCCAGTGCTTACAATTTAGCAAGCTTACAGCAGGGAATGTTTGGATGGTAAATCCAGATACCAAAACTTACTTCCACTTAGGATCTCCTTACCTGACCCATCAACATTCAGAGCCTGTAGAAAACACAACTGCTGAGCTCAAATATAGCTAATAACTTCTAACTATACCTGTTCTCCCTTCTACTTAAGACTGTGAGCCCCTATTAACACAGGGATTGACCTGTATCTACCCCAGTGCTTAGAACAGTGCTTGACATATAGTAAGCTCTTAAATACTAAAAACATCATCATCTACTAATAACTATAATTAAGAGTACCTTGAATTGGTAGAGTGTTTTTACTTTTGCTAAAGAACTTTCACATTCTGGTTCTCATTCTGTCCTCATAATATCCCTGCAGAGCAGTGAGAGGCAGGTATTTCTGCATCCCCATTTTACAGATGCAGAAACCAAAGCAGAGAAGAATAGGTTTGCCACAGGTCTCACTGAAGGCCAGGACCATAGTTGGGACTAGAACCCAGGTATCCTCAATACCAGACTCGTGCTCTAGCTGCTCAATCCGGCTGCCTCTCCCAGTGATATCAAAGTGATAACGTGTTCCAACCACAGTAATAAAACATTTTTCAACAGCAGAGAAAGCTTCCCAATCATAAGGAAATTAAGAGAAGATTTTTCAACTCAACAGGGTCTTAGAGACAGAATTATTTGACAGCAGAATGTAGTCTTGAACCAGGAAGCCTGGTTTTCCTTTTCACGCACCTGATTCCTTGCCTGGTGGATGGCAGCTCTCTGTGCTTCAGATTGTGTTGTTAAAAAACGGCCAATGTCAGTCTCCATCTTCCTGCTTTCTAGGCCACCGGGAATGCTCTATGTGGGAGAGAGGCAAAGAATTGGTAACTAGACTAGACTGGACATTTCCAAATCACCTGTTGCAAAACAAAGCTAGTTTTCCATTGAACAAAGCTGGAGCTGACATCTTTAGAGGGAAAGGGTCTGTGGCCCCTGGATGTGGTGTGGGGAAAGAGAGATGGACCAGTTCTAAGGGAACTTTGGCAGAGTCTACTCTCATCAATACTCCTCACAACTTCACCTGGATCCTCTGATAGACTTTCTGGGAAAACACTTCATCAGCCTTATTTAAAAGCACATCTCCTTCAAGAAGCCTTCCCAACTAAGCCCACATTTCCTCTTCTCCCACCCCCTTCTATGTTGTCCTTACATTTGGATTTGCAGCCTTTATTCACCCCACCCTCAGCACCTATGTCCACATCTGAAATTTATTTATATTAATGTCTGTTTTCTCCTCTAGACTGTAACCTCCTTATGGTCACGGAATCTATGAACTCTGTTACACTGTATTCTCCCAAGCATTTAATACAGTGCTTTGAGCTCAAATATGATTGATCGATCAATCAGCTAGGAGGGAAGGAAGGGGATCAGATACCTTTTGCGCTTAGAACAGTGCTCTGCACATAGTAAAGGCACTCAATAAATACCACTAATTTATTTATTTTGCTTTTTCATCATTTAGACCCTTAACTTCCATAGTTCATTTACAGGAATGAGCCCCAACATAAAGATGAGGCTCTTGGAGACCTAGCCACATTGGACTTCAAATGAAAGTGAACACTGTGTTTAAGTGAAGAAGACAGTTCTCCATAAACTGAACCTCTAAGAACAAAAAGTTGTCAGAGGAAAAGTCTGAAGTCAGCAGAGAGATGGTAGCACCACCCTGGTAAGACACGGCTTCTGAAAATGCCCTTAAAAAATACGCAACTGACTAAACGTCCTTAAGTCTACTTTGCTGGAGAAAAAGTAATTCTTCACTCCTTGAAAAAATTTAAGTGATCCTTTGGGAGCTGATAGGTTGAAGCCCATCTCATTTGGACTTTCCACAGAAATATGTTTTCCAACTTGCCCTTCATGTACTATTATAACAAATAAAAACATTGCCGAAAGGGCAGTGAGCCTTTTCCTTTAGATAAGTGCTGGGCTACTAGAACAAATGACCTCATATTTGGCGGCAGCCCTTGAAAATGGAAGAATATGAAAAATGACAAATTCTAGTAGTACTGTCACAACAGCAGTTAAGGATAAAACGGACAAAATCAACTTGGAGGAAATTGACTATTTGTTACATTCTGCATTTATCACCACAGTCTTTGGGTTAATCTCTGGAGCCAGTACTGGGTGGATGAGGTAATATTAGCAAATGTTGTGGGGAAGATAAATGAAGGGGGAAAACGTTCATTTCCGGTTTAAGAGGAAGATTAGGAGCTTGAGGTTGGGAATTAAGAGCAGGATTTGAGCTCTGAAAAGCTGGGGTGGTTCAAAATGTTGCTGCTGATGGTCTTTGAAACACCCCAAAGGGTAAGAAGTTGGTGATTTGCCGAATGGGAATTAAAGGAGTGGGTTGAAATGATCCAGGAAAAAGGCCTCGGAGCCAACACATTCAAGTGGATAAACCACAGAACCCAGCCCCCGTGATAGAGTCAGGAGGGTCGTTAGTTAAAACTTCCACAAGGGCTGGAATTTCATAATCGAGCCAGCTTAATGATGTTCGTATGTAAGGAGAATGTAACACTGAATCAGCCTCCTTATGATCCAGCTGCTATTTCTATTAGTGAAATTCGCAGAGAGCTTGCTTTGGCCCACTTTGGTTCTGTGGTTTGAAAAAAGGAAGAAAAGGAGCACTGTGAGGGACATGTTGACAGATGCATCCTTACTTTCATGCCTCTTTTGTGCATGTGTTTTCAAATGTGGCCCATATCTTTCCAAGTGTTTCAACAAAATAAGCTTATTGCATCTGAAAAATGCAGCTAAGTTGCCCCAGAATGAGTAAAAAAAAAAATATAATAATCTATTGAGTTGACCAAATTGCACTTTGGGAAAAAGTGTAACACTTCAGCCTCAATATAGATCAAGACACCTTTCTCGATGGTCAAAATCAAAATCGACGTGAAGTCTCAGGAATTGGAGGCAGGTTGCTTCCTCTGAAGAGCCATCAGCTTTGAACCTTCCTTCCTCTCCTGGTCCAGCAGAATTGGCAGTTGGTCATTGGCCCTACAAAAAGGTGTATTTGTTTTCTATCCGGTGTCTCCTGACAATGAGAAATTAGGAATACTTCTCGTGCTTCCTAAGCAGGAATAATGTCTTTTCACAACAACTCAGTTATGTAAACCCAACACTCACCCTTATACACTGAGGCATTTGATTATTCTCCTCAGCACATACGCCTATGGATGCTTTGAAATTTGTACATGCATTTATTTGCTCATTCAATCATTTGTTCAGCTTTGCAGCCAGAAACATTTCAGTGACTTCCTGCTAAATCCTCCTTCTTCTAGCCCCTGCTATTTATAAATCCTTTGAGGCCGTCTCCTCCAGTAGAGTATAATTTAGCAATGGTAATTATTGAGCACTTACTATGTGCAGAATACTGTACTAAGTGCTTGGGTGAGTATAATACAACAGAATTAGGAGACACATCCCTTGTCCAAAAGGAGCTTACAGTCTAGAGAGGGAGACAGACATTACTAAGAATAAATCTTTTATAATATACAATTTAGAGATATGTACCTAAGTGATGAGGGGTTGGGGCATATATCAGCCCCAAACGTGTTGCTATGAATATCTCCACAGTGATAACGTAGCCCAAGTGGCCCAATCTCCACAGTCCTCATGAGCTACTTCTGAACCCAAAAACCACGCTCGGTCCCTCAAGGTCTGGTCCACCAATCAATCAATCAATGGTATTAACTAAATTTACTAAGTGCAAAGCACTGCCTAGTTTATAGAACCTTGGCCTGGAAGTCAGAAGGACCTGGCTTCTCATCCCAGCTCTGCCACTGGCCTGCTGTGTGACCTTGGGCAGGTCACCTAACTTCTCTGGGCCTCAGTTGCCTCACCTGTAAAATGGGGATTGTACCAACCTAATTAGCTTGTTTCTACCACATTGCTTAGTACAGTGCCTGACACAGAGTAAGCGCTTAACAAATACTATTAAAAAAAAACCAAAACCTTGGGAGAGTACTCTGATCCTCTCCCACAAATACATATTAAACAAAGAGCACCCCTTGGATTGAAATATAATTAATTGGATAGAAATCCTGCAGCCAAAAGAATTGTTTAATAAGTATCAACACTCCACTCAGATGTAAGCTCCTTGACAGGGGGGATCGTGTCTATCAAACATATTGTACTCTCCCCAATGGCTTACTACAGTGCTCTGCACCCAGTAAGTGCTCAATAAATACCACTGATTGATTACCCTCTAGTACATTAAATTGACAAGACAATAGTTTGGGTACTCTTATCAGTTTGTTTTTGCTCAGTGGCACAATGAGGGTAATAGAATGGAAGTCTACAAGAGCTATGGCAATACTCTCATTCATTTCATTCACTTTAATCATATTTATTGAGCGCTTACTGTGTGCAGAGCACTGTACTAAGCACTTGGAAAGTACAATACAGCAACGAAGTACTCTTCGTGTGGTTGATCTAATATGGCAGGATATGCAGCCTGATCCTAGAGATAGTCCCCACCACACTCTTCAAGACAAGCTGTCAGGACTCTCTCCGAAGTAGAGAAGTGTAGATTTCATCTCTGTTTTACCGAGTTCCTCCAAGCTTCATGGTGCCATTATTAGAGATGGAATATTGGACCCAAGGGATGGCACTGGTCCAGGTCTTAGGATCTACTATATGAGATGGTGAACTGACCAAACAGGGTGTGGGTCTAAATCTACAGGCTCCAGAATTCATTCATTCATTCAGTCGTATTTATTGCGTGCTTACTGTGTGCAAAGCACTATACTAAGCGCTTGGAAAGAACAATTTGGCAACAGATAGAGACAATCCCTACCCAACAATGGGCGTTGATGGCTACTACCACTTAACTTTCGTAGGTCCACTGGGGACAGCCTGTGTATCCGACAGAAAATTTTCCATGTTATCTCAGTGGAAATTGCAACTGGCGTATCCAACTAAAACCACGGAGGGAAACTGGGAATATAGATTACACTGACTCTATTTCAGTGATGCCAGACTGCGTCCAACAGCCAAAGCTTACTCTGACGATTCGATGTCTTTCCTCATCAGATTCAGTTGCCTGATCAAGTGCAGATTACTTTTGGATAATTATCAAAAAGGGCCATAATTACTAGGTAGCGTGGTGCGATACGCCAAAGTAATCTGGGCTGGCTTGCGTATCGTCAACATAATTTGGCTCTCAGAGTAACAGTTTCTTCAATTTGCTGCTGATGCTTCAAATTAAAATATCAAATCTTCAACTGTACATCTGGCCTTAGTTGGTGGTTTTCTGACTTGCCAACATTGTATCTTAAATATATCTCATTAATCATTGGTCAAAATAGCCACATCATCAAATCCTAATTTTGAGGGAGAATATGAATTCCTAAAAAGGACCCACCCACCTCAGGGTCTGTTGATGAGGAACAAATGCAATAGTGCACACTCTGCATTTATGGCCAACATCTCGCTCACCAACTTGTTTCAGAGGACTCCATTGTTAAAGGGAAGGTGGAGAGCCCTGCATCCTAACTGTCCTAGTCTTCTTCTGCCAGCTGCAAACCTCATCACAGTTCCTGCAGAGAACATTTCCACAGATCCAGTTACTGCCAGGGAAGAGCTGAAGTCTTCTATCCTCCTTTCGACCAACAACAATTAGTATTAGCAAATGGGCCAGGCCACTGCCTGGAATTACATATGATTTCTATTCGCAAAAGGCAAACTTTTACTCAAACCAGATCCAGACGCTGAGCACATGAGTTCCCACTTTAGAAAATAATGAAGCCGCAGCAGTTTCTATCATTCATTAAAACAAAAAACAAAACAAAACAAAACAAAAAAAATCACTCTCACATTGGAAATCAAGTTGGCTACTTTCCTTTTTCTGGGCTTAACCATCTGGGAAGGGAACTTCTGCAGCCCTGATGTTTGGATCAGGGTTTCATTTTTTAATCATGATCCTTTTAGTCCTTTTGGACCTTCTTCTTCTAAAGTGGCCCAAATTCTTCCTAGCTTGCAAACAGAGATTTTTTTTCTTTATTTTAAATAACATACCACACATGGCTCGTAGCTTCATTTTTCTAAAGCCCGAATATATTTAACATTCAAAATTGGAGAGTGAATAAAGCCCACACAACTGGCTGATTCTCCTGAAACCATGGCCCCCCTGCTCTTTGAAGTATTTGGGCCTGCTCCACTTATCAGTGGACGGAAAGGTCAGGACATGGGTCCCCTGCTATATGACTCAAGGGTGGGAGAAACAGTAAAAGAAGATCTTGGTATGGCAAAGGATTTTACTCATCTTCTTCCAGAAAAGATGCGTTTCACAAACATCTCAATCTACCAGCTGCTCCTACTAGTGAACAAAACTGTTTTCTCCATGGTTAAAACTCAAGTGAGTTTGGCCTCAAAATAATCACTTCGGCTTCTGCCACATCTCAGCATGCCCTTTTACTTTTCCCCATGGGCGGTAAATGAATTGGTGGGCAATGCAGTAACAATGAACACACATATACAATGAAGTTCTTCGGTGTTTCAGCACATCCTAATGGGTGTAGAGGTAATAATAATAATAATGGCATTTATTAAGCACTTACTATGTGCAAAGCACTGTTCTAAGCACTGGGGAGGCTACAAGGTGATCAGGTTGTCCCATGGGGGGCTTACAGTCTTCATCCTCATTTTACAGGTGAGGGAACTGAGGCCCAGAGAAGTGAAGTGACTTGCCCAAAGTCACACAGCTGACAAGTGGCGGAGCCGGCATTTGAACCCATGACCTCTGACTCCAAAGCCCGGGCTCTTTTCCACTGAGCCACGTTGCTTCTCTACTGCTAATGACAGGCACTAATGACATTTATTGAGCACCTACTAAATGAAGTGCACTGCACTATGTGGTAGAGACAGATTCTCTTCATTCATTCAATCATATTTATTGAGCGCTTCCTTTGTGCAGGGCACTGTATTAAGCACTTGGAAAGTACAATTCAGCAACAAATAATGATAATCCCTACCCAACAACAGGCTCACAAAAATGTAAATGGGGAGACAGACAACAAAACAAGTAAACAGGCATCAATAGCATCAATATTATTATATAGAATTATAGATATATACACATCATTAATAAAACAAAGGGAATAATAAATATGTACATATATACACAAGTGCATGGGACGGAGAGTGGAGTAGAGCAGGGGAAGGGAGTCGGGGCGATGGGGAGGGGAGGAGGAGCAGAGGAAAAGGGGGGCTTAGTCTGGGAAGGCCTCTAGAGATATATTCCCTGCTCACAAGGAGTTTACATTCTAATCATCATCATCAATCGTATTTATTGAGTGCTTACTATGTGCAGAGCACTGTACTAAGCGCTTGGGAAGTACAAATTAGCAACATATAGAGACAGTCCCTACCCAGCAGTGGGCTCACAGTGTAAAAGGGGGAGACAGAGAACAAAACCAAACATACTAACAAAATAAAATAAATAGAATAGATATGTACAAATAAAATAGATAAATAAATAGAGTAATAAATATGTACAAACATATATACATATATACATTCTAATGGGAGAGACAATCATAAAAATATTTACAATGAAAACAGAATAAACTGAAAACGTGTACCTACACACACTTTCTGAGAATTGGGTATAAATAAATAGGTGCATGCAAAACGTGATGGCTGGATTGAGAAGACTTGGCTGATAATATCTGTTGAGAAGGAATATTCTGGGGAAGGAGCTAAAGTCTCCCACTGTGAAACTTTTGAAAAAGGAAGCATGCACACAAAAAGCATGTTATTATTAATACCAGAGAGTAGCATTCGCAGACTAGAAAACATTTCCCATTCTCTAAGTGGGAATTCTAAATGAATTCTACAATTGCTGTAGATTGAGAATTTGAGGGAAGAGACTATGCTTTCTACGTTGATTGTAGACAGTAGGGAAATGCTTAACAAATACTCCAGTTATTACTATTATTAGTAGGTGCTCAATAAATACTGCTGCTTCTCATGGTGAGTTCTAGAGAAAATGGAAACGCAGCACATTTCAAAGATGTGCCATCTCCAACTGGTATTCAAAATCCATAATGGCATCTCAGAGAACTTCAAAGATGGAGAAATGAACAACTGAAAACTAGCATTGGCCCATGGCGTCAGGCCACATGGCATATTGGTCTTGTTGAATAAAAAGCACTTTTTTTATGGTATTTATTAAGTACTCACTAAATGCCAGGCACTGTACTAAGCACTGGGATAGACACAAGCTAAATCAGGCTGTATGCAGTCACATTTCAAATGGGGCTGACAGTTTTAATCCCCATTTTACAGATGAGGTAACTGGAGGCACAGAGAAGTTAAGTGATTTGCTCAAGGTCAACAGCAGACAAGTTGCAGACCCAGGATTCGAACTCAGTCCTTTTGACTCCCAGGCCCGGGCTCTAGCCACGAGGCCACGTTACTTCTCACAATCATCATTAGTTCTACAGGTCACCTCCCTCTCATACGATGCAGCGTGGCTCAGTGGGAAAGAACACGGGCTTTGGAGTCAGAGGTCATGGGTTCAAATCCCAGCTCTGCCAATTGTCAGCTGTGTGACTTTGGGCAAGTCACTTCACTTCTCTGGGCCTCAGTGACCTCATCTGGAAAATGGGGATTAAGACTGTGAGCCCCCCGTGGGACAACCTGATCACCATGTCACCTCCCCAGCGCTTAGAACAGTGCTTTGCACATAGTAAGCACTTAATAAATGCCATCATTATTATTATTATGCATCACTGTTCTGGGCTGGGAAGGATGACATGGGATGACAAAAACCAATGGATGGCAAAATGATTCGCGGACCCAAGAATTTCTGAACTTATTGGCAAGGCTAAGACAAGAATTATTTCACAATTATAGCAGCTGAGTAATTAGTTGTCCTGCTCTCTTACTTCTACTCTTCAGATCAATAAGTGTCCTTGAGGTTACTGAACAGACACCAATTCATCATTTTAGGTAAAGCGTTCATGCAGTAAGGAATAGTATTTTCCCATCGAAGCCAGTATCTGCCCATAAGGAGTTCACAATCTACGGCAGGAAGAGAATCAATCAATGTTATTTCCTGAGTGTTTACCATGGGAAGAATACTGTATTAAGTACTTGGGAAAGCAAAATGCAATAGAGTTGGTTGACTCAATCCCTGCCTACAAGGGGCTTACAATCTACAGGGAGAAACAGACATTAAAATAAATTACAGATAGGGGACGCGGTAAGAGTATAAGGATAGTTACCTAAGTGCTGTGGAGTTGAGGTGAGTATCAAAGTACTTAGGGGATATAAAACAAAGTTTAGAGATGATTTAGAGGGAATGGTAAATAGGGGAAATGGGAAGGCCCCTTGGAGGAGATGTGATTTTAAGAGGGAGATTTTAAGAGGAGACAAACATAGAAAATTAATTTCATTTTAAAGATACATCATACCTGCATTTAAACAGGTTGTCCCCTATTCCCCAGTCCTCCCTCTAGATTGTAAGCTCATTATGGGCAGGGAATGTGTCTACCAATTCTGTTATATTATACTCTCTCAAGTGCTTAGTACAGTGCTCTGCACACAGTAAGTGCTCAATACATACCATCGCCTGATTGATTCCCAGTATTCTAAATGTTCCCAAGGTTCTCCCAGCCCCTTTACCACCCTCCCCTCTGGCAGGAGGCAGGACTTCAGCACCACCATGCACAGCACAACTATTACCTCAGTAATGATGAAAAAAAAAAAAAACCTACCACAAAAACTCTTACTTAATATTACATTTCCCGATTTCAACATTCAAGTTGCTAAACAGGCAAGCTTATTGAAGTGCAGCAGTGTAACCACTTTTACAGCCTCAGAGTGGCAAATGTTGGGGTCTAAGATTTGCAAAATTAGATGGACCTTTCAGCAGCTACTGCAGCAGTCATAGTAACTATATTTAGTAAGCGGTTACTCTGTAGAGAGCACTGTACTATGCACTGGAAAAGAATACACCAGTGGGAATTAGCCCCTGGCCTTTATGAGGCTCACCATCTAAGAAAAAAAATGAGGTAGAGGGAACTGGAGACAGATACATAAGGAATAATGAAACAATAAAACACTAAAATATAATATGATACACAAATTTTAAAAAAATCCCTCTAGCAGGTCAATCAGCCCAAGGGCCTAGAGAACTATCACACTGCTGCCTCTCAATTATTATATAAATAAATTTTCATTGAGAAAAAATCAGAGGGGAAACTACTCTATTTGGAAATATATACCTTAGTCCATAAGGTGACAACAAGTATAAGGCTTCTAACAGAAATAAAAAATACTTTATTGGAGAATACATATTCATGTGTGTATATATATGTATATATATATATATATATACATACACACACACACTCAAAGCTTAATGTAAAATGTGGAAATCTACTTGAAAGAAAGCTCTGCTTATTTATCTCTGATATCTGAAAATACATTTTTCAGACTATTGTTATCACAGTA
Source organism: Tachyglossus aculeatus (assembly GCF_015852505.1). NCBI lineage: Eukaryota > Metazoa > Chordata > Mammalia > Monotremata > Tachyglossidae > Tachyglossus > Tachyglossus aculeatus. The sequence continues at coordinate 30,683,079 of NC_052084.1, forward strand.
TCAGTGCACTAAGTATATACATCACTAGTCACAAATTATTTGTAATGACTTCAGATTGTCAACTATTTGTTTCAGTCTTGCATCCAGATGTTTGCCAGACAATCTCTTAAGGAGTTTTTAAAAATCAGTATTGGCTGAAGTTGGGTTCCCTTCTAACATAGTTCCAACATCTTAATGTTCTTCCTGGAATTGATCATTATGCTTTAACTTTGCACCTTTAAATTATCTCATCTTATCTCACTCTGGTTTAGAACTTGTCTTAGTCACTGGAAACTCTGTGCTTGCAAACGGGATTCTTTGCGGTGGAAAGGAATTTGCTACTTATATGTGAGTCAAGAAGCTATTACACTTATCATCCTTAAAGCCACTGTGAGAAACCCATGACCTGTCTTTCTCCAGATGACAAAATAAAAAGTCTGCTTAGGTTATTCAACTGCAAGTGATATCAACCCAAAGGAAGTGGTTTCTGAGGGGAGGTGAAGCAATTACAAAACAGAAAAGAATAATAAAGATGATAATGCAGTCACTTCGAAGGAGGGTTGACATGCAGCAGTCCAAAGACCTAGCCTCTTCCCTCACCTCACCTACATTATTACTGCCTAATTAGATAGAGCACAGGCCTGGGAATCAGAAGGACCTGGGTTCTAATCCTGGTTCTGCCACTTGCCTGCTGCGTAACCTTGGGCAGGCACTTGACTTCTCTGTGCCTCAGTTACTTCATCTGTAAAATGGGGATTAAGACTGTGAGGCCCATGTGGGACATGGACTGTGTCCACCCTCATTTGCTTTTTCTACCCCAGTGTTTAGAACAGTGCCTGGAGCACAGTAATTGCTTAACAAAATACTATAAAGAAATGCACCATAAAGTATGCACCACCATCAGGATGGGAGATGGTGGTTGGCTCAGAGGTGTCTGTGGCCTTAAGCTGCCCCACACTTCCCCAACACCAAGGCACTGATGCTTTTAGATACTGGTCAAAATCTGGTTGAAGGTTTTAAAAAAATGTGGGATCTTCAGTGCCCCTAAAGGCTGGGGTCCCTGGGTGTCTAGTTCCTTGAATAGGTTGTCTGATGAATGTTCACACCAGCACAGTCGAGGGAAAAAAGCATCGCCTTCAGACTCTGCTGCTAGCTTGCTTGTGACCACGGGCAGCTCGCTTAACTTCTCTGTGCCTCAGCTTCCTCATCTGTAAAATGGGGATTCAATACCTGTTCTTCTCCCTTAAGACTGGGGGCCCCGTGTGGGACAGGGACTGGATCTGACTCAGTTATATTTACCCAGCACTTAGTACAGTGCTTGGCACATAGTAAGCACGTAATACCATAATTGATATTATCACTATCATTCCCCAAGCAGCTGCACTCTGCACTGCTACCGTCTCCATATCTCTCCAATGATGCTCTTGCGGGCTTTTCACAAAGGCAGCCGTCCGGCAATTGCTGTGTTGATCTCAGAACTGCCATCCTGCCTCTCCTCAGGCCTGAGACAGTGAATCCACCCTTGGAGCATTCCCTGGGCCAGGAGGCTGAAGGCAAATGGACTATCCAGGTGAATTATTTGGATGCAATCAAGACTTCCTGGGAGCTTCCAAACCATCGCCATTACCATTATGACCACTTGTATTATCATTATTTATGCAGCACACTACAATGTGCCAAGCACCGTACAAGGCACTGGGGAAAATTCAATGAAAATTAGTAGACAGTGGTCCCTGCCTTCACAGATCTCACATGCTACAAGGGGGACACAGATACACACATTCATACAGTGAAACAATCCAGTTTTCAAGGCACACTATGGGCAGGGGTGGTGCAATATTCAGTAATAACTAATAAAAATTATTGGAAATGGCTCTGCACAAATAATCCTGTCTTCTCATCATCCTGCCGGGGACTGCAGCCGCCTTTCCCAGTGGTGGTTAATGGCAATGTGGTCATAGCCCTAACGCTTCAGAAAGCAAAGTTCAATGTCTCTTCCCCACTGTAGACTGTAAACTACTGTGGGCAGGGATCATGTCTACCAACTCTATTATATTGTACTTTCCCAAGTGCTTAGTACAGTGCTCTTCACACAGTAAACACTCAATAATATACCACCAATTGATTGGTTGTATGGATGGCACAGACAGAGGCTTTAGGATCTACATTAAGGCTCCTCCTAGGAAAATGTGGACCGCTGCCAAAACTGCCTAGATATCCGGGAGAATGGAATCAATCAATCAATGGTATCTATTGAACACTTACTATGTGCAGTGTGCAGAGCACTGTTCTAAGCACTTAGGAGAGTACAATACAACAGAATTAGGAGATATGTTCCCTGCCCATAATGAGCTTACAGTCTAGAGGGAACACTGTAAGATTGGTTTCTGACCACTTTCACCATATCTGAAGGGAGCATGCCCAGTTTCTCTTCTGGTGGAGCTCTATCCAAACCCCTGCAATTAGCCATCAGCTGGTACTCTAATGCTGTTCCCAGAAGGACAGACCAGCTTCCAAGAGTACTTATTTAACCACCCGCATCCTGGCCCACGGCCCACTGGCATGCTCGTTCTTCTTTGTAAATTAAGAATAGAGTGTAAACTCAATCTGCCGCACACACAATGACACATTCTTGCAGCGTGGCTGTCTAGACCATTTCCTCAAGACTGAGGCTCAAGGGTCTTTTTATGGAGCAATTCCTGGAACACACACCCAGGGCAGGGCCTTCTTTCAGAGATGCTTTACCCAATTCTGACAGCGGCTTTTCAAGTAGTCCTCTTCCCCGGCTTAGTACGGCCATAAATGTGCCAGTTCGGATTAGATCAAAACCAGCTCCCCCAACCAGCACCTGCCCTTTGAATTCTTATTGGTCCCTCAAATATAAACTAAGGAATCGATCGTTTTCTACATGTCAATGGTAGCCATTTGTTAAACTTCTATTTTGGAACTGTCTGAGTTTGTTAAAATAGAAGTTTGCCCTATGAAAGCCAGAAGCCACCTCTATGACCTTTCCCTTAAGGTTCCAGCTCTTCTTGGCCTTGCTCCATAAAGGTCACACTGTGTGGTTCGGTATCCCCATCTCTAAGGAGACAAGCTACAATGGGGAAAGTAGAACTAACCAGTGCATAAAGATCCTTGGAAATGGTCAGAATCACTAGCCACAGGACTTGGAGGCAGGAACTGGATATTTTGCTATGCATAGAGGAAGGCATTCAATAATACATACATTATTATGTGCTAAATGTTCCTCCCATCTCCTTGTCCAATGCAGATGATGCTTGGATTTACCAACGCAGTGGTTCTTACGAGCAGAGAGAGTCTCCTATATCTACTATACTCTCCCAAGTACTTCGTACAGTGTTCTGCACAGAGTAGGTGCTCAATATTGAATGAAAATTGTAAGCGCACTGTGAGCAGGGAAGGTGTCTATCAACAATATCATACTACTCTACCAAGAGCTTACTAATGCTCTGCACAGAGTAGGCATTCAAAAAATAAGACTGAATGATTGATCAGTCTTAAACAGAAACGTTGTGTATTGGAATAGATTTCTCATTCCTCATAGGAATGATGTTAGAAAGGAATGATCAGTTCCTGAGCCAAGTTTGGATACCATATTTTTATCAAAGTTATTCAGAATGAGTTACCATCATTCTCTCCATCATCACGGCACTATTAAAATTTCATCTTCTCCTAGAAGCCTTCTGTGACTAACCTCTCATTTCCCCCACTTATTTGCCCTCTCTTCTGCGTCACCTTTACACTTGGGACTTTGATAATCACCCCATCTTCAGTCCCACAGTACCTATGTACAGATCCTTATATTCTGCTGCCTCCCCTATTTTAATTTACTTTGATGTCTTTCACCTCCACTAGATTGTAAAGTCCTTGAGGTCAGTGATTATTTCTACCAACTCTACTGTACTTTGCTCTCCCAAGCACTTAGTACAGGGCTCTATATCCATTAAGTATTCAAAAAAATCTGATTAGTTGATTATCATATAGCTACATTATTAGTTATTTTTTAAATGGTATCTTTCCATGTGCCAGCCCTTTAATAAGCTTTGGGGCGGATACAAGCTAATCAAGTTGGACAAAGTCCATGTCCCACAGGGGGTTTATAGTCTTAATCCCCATTCTATAGATTATGTAAATGAGGCACAGAGGAGTTAAGTAACCTGCCTAAGGTCACACAGCAGACAAGTGGCGGAGCTGGGATTAGAACCCAGGTCCTTCTGATTCCCAGACTTGAGCTTTATCCACTAGGACGTGCTGCTTCTAAATATGCATTAGTGCATTTGTACTGTTTTTTGGAGGCTCCATGACAAAGTAACCAACTTTTAAGTTCACTGGAAGTTGAGTGGATGTGTAGACCCTCTTGGGTGACTTCACTTGGCAACTCCCCGCCCACCCAGTCTCTCCCACTCCTTCCCCCAATTGCTACCTTTAACCCTTTTTCTCCAATTCCCTGTGAGCCACCGCAGGCTTCCCACACCCCCAGAGCTACTGTCACTACCGAGGTTATCATTGTAGTGTCAGAATGGATGTTCCAAAAGAAATTTAAGAGTACAAATTTGGAAAATTTATAAGCGCTATTTGTCACAGCTAGTAATATCTTAAGTCGAAAGCAGTCTAAGCACACCTTCCAAGGGTCACTCCATTCCGAGCTAAGAGTTTTTATTAATCAGCAGGGGGTGCTACTGTAATACGACAGCCTCACTGCCTACAGAACCACTTCAAACAATAGGACGTATTGGTTTATAAATTATGAGCCACAGGTCTCAGACAAGCGAGGAGTCTCACATCTGTGGACATTTTATGTACAAGACAAGCAATGGGAGAAGGTGAGATCTTCAAAGTGTCTTGTAACTCAAGAAGGCTTGTGCTATATAAGCACAGGAGGCGGCAAAGGATTCTAAGTTGTGCTTGGGCTATGGTGTAGAACCTCTGCTTTTAAGCACGGTTTTGAGCTTTGGTGCCGGCAAGCCCCATGGTGAGTAGTGACTTGCTGTGGGAGCTGGAAGGGAAATGTAGCTTGAGTTGCTTTTGGGGGTGCATTCTGGGACAGACTGGATGCCATGGAGTACTGGGGGTGAAAACTTGAGGCAAAAACCTTGATTTCTGAGTACTTTGCTCTCTTGTCAGACTGTCGGATTGCGTGGGTGGAAATGATTACGGAAAATAATGTTAGCAATGTTGGAGCCATCAAGAGTAGAGGGGAAATGCTAATGTTTCTTGTATTAGTCTCAGGAAGGCACATTTTCTCCCCACTATCTCCTCCTAAATAGGCTAACCTTATGTCACAGGTAGGCCAGGACAGTTTCTATGTCTGGAAATGTACTGGAATTGGGACAGCCCTGGCTGAACTGATCAGCTGTTTTATACCTATCTGGCTCATGTTAAATGCCTGAGATTTCACGCCCAGGTTGCAGCATGCTCAGTTTGTATCCCCCATGGCACTCTGAGCCCTATTGGACATATATCCCAGAATGCTCAAAGACTCAAGCCCCAAATTGTCAAGTCCACCAACGGGGCTTAGAGGAAAGTACCCAAGCTAATGTCACTGGCCTTCTCCGAGCATTAAAATTTGCTGTGAACATTCTGGAGTGTTTTTCTGTTTATTAATGGGAAGCCAGTTTACTTGTGCATGGTAGTAGTGGGCTGAATTACTGGCCTGTTGCTTTTAACTACTTGACTTTGAGTTTGCACTTAGAGCTGGCAGCTGAGAGTTTCATTTACCCCAAAGCACAACACTGTGGTGATGAAGGAATATTCATTTCTCACTTATAAATATAATCATTTATATTATAAATGTATTTATATTAACACTAATCATGGTACTTGTTAAGTGCTCACTATGTGGTAAGCACTGTTCTAAGCACTGGGGTAGGTACAAGTGTGTCAGTCTCCCACCATAAACTGTAACCTCTTTGTAGATAGGGAATGTGTCTCTCAAGTCTGTTGCATTGTACGCTCCCAAGCATTTAGTATAGCACTCTACACACAGTAAGTGCTCAGGTACAATTGATGACAATGATTTTCCACTCAGGAGGAAATTTCTTGATTTTATTCTTTAAAATGTGGGCTTAATTTTTTAAATTTTGAGTTCTATATTCACAGAAAATTACATTTACTGTGTCACTATGCTACAAAGCAATTGCTACTTTGGTAGTATCACTCCCTGATGTTTTCGAATGATGCAAAAGGCCAAACTACTGCTTGAGCTATTGACTTTTTAATCGAAGAATCTTCCTTAAATTAGGGTATCAGAAACCAGGGTCAATCTAAAAATTTAGCAACATTTTCAGTCACAGTTTAAATCGCAGCCCCTATTGTGGAACAAGAAGAATGATGACACACACAAAGGATGGGCAAAAACTGACCTCAGCTGTCAGTTCTCCAAGGAAACTCCAGACTATTAAGTGGAGAGAAAGGAAATCCCTCATGTAAAAAGTCACATTTACAGAAGGCAAAAACTTCTAGATATCCCATTCACAAATATTTGTCATTTCTCTTGGTGACATTGTGTAAATAAGGACAATTCCCAAATGTGCTACATCGACTTGCTAACTATGGAAGAATAGGGATGGATTCACAAATGGGTTTTTAGTCCACTTTCACAGTTAAGTGAAATTAAATATAATTAAACATGTATTTTTTCAGTGTTAACCCTGAAAAACAAATTCAGCTAGTAGCAATTAGACAAAATACCACAAATTCAAACCCCAGTTAGAAAGGACTAATGATATTACCAAAGAGAACCATAATTGTGAAAATGGACAGAATATGCTGTTGTCCCTTGCCGGAAAATGCCCATCTGTGAAGTTGAATAAAACCGGACCCATAATAGCTTGTTTGAAGCTTAAAAAAAATAGTTGCAGTTCCTAGAATCCAGGTAGCATGCTCCAGCTGGGAAAGTTTAGAATTTCTTTTTGAAAGCAAAACTTGTCCAACTTCAACTTTTTCTGACCAAGAGGACATTCTCCAAGTCCCAGCATTTTTCAGCTATTCAACAATGAGATGCACCTCTAAATGCATATGAACTCAGTGTTTTCACCTAAAAATCCTTCCACTATACATAGGAGTGACACTTAACCTTCTCTGCCTTCAAACAACCACAATTCAGCACAAGTCCCTCGATTTAATTCCTCTGGATAGTTCATTATCCAATGAGCTAAACTATATGAAACAGCTTTCCCGCACCAAGGGCACCTACGATTAAGCTGGAAAGAGGGCTACTTCAGTTGAAAGAACACTTTTGGCTCTCTATTGTACCCTGCCTGAAAGTTCCATAATTCATTTATACCATAGTACTCACTATGGTATTCATTCTAAATAGAATCAACCTTAAAATTTTGCCTTCGAAAGTCGTTTTAACAGTGACTAAAACAACCTGCTGGTCTTCATTCATTCAATCGTATTTATTGAGTGCTTACTGTGTGCAGAGCACTGTACTAAGCACTTGGATGTACAAGTTGGCAACATATAGAAACGGCCCTGACCCAACAGCGGGCGTCTTAATCTCCTCCCTAAAAATCCAAAAAAGCATAGAAATGTGCCACTGGAGAGAAAGCACTCTTATCAAAACCAAATGAAATCATGGAGCCCAATAATACAGGAAAGTAATGTTTTTATCCCTGTTTTAAATTTTTTTTTAAATATCGCAAGCCCAAACTACTAGTGACCCCCAAACTACTACTAACATGGCCACCATATGTACATGTCTGTAATTTGTTTTGATGTCTGTATCCTCCCCTCTAGACTCTAAGCTCATTGTGGGCAGGGAGTGTGTCTGCTTATTGCTGTACTGTACCCACCCAAGCACTTAGTACAGTGCTCTGCATACAGTGAGTCCTCAATAAATATGACCGAATGAAGAGCTCTAACTGCTTTTGGATTTTTTTTTCATTTATCCAAATTAAATGAGTCCTCGGGGCATCTCATTTATTCACTCATTCATTGAATACTATTTGAATGTTTAAGTGCATGGATATAGAGCACTGGTCTAGGTATTAGGGAGAGAACAAAAAAAGTAGAAGAAATGTTTCTTGGCCTCAAAGGGGGTATGATATAAATCGCGGAATCTAGACAGATGAAAGCTGTACATTGTAAATATACTCAGTGGAAAAAGCAGGTAAAACCGGGAACAGCAAGTAACAGTAGTAATGGTGCTTTTGGTGCAATGCCCCGTGCTACTTGCTATGCAAGTACAACAGAAGCACACGACATGTTCCCAGTCGACAAAGTGCTGACACTCTCAGACTGGCATAGAAATATTCACAGCCCATGGAATCAGAATAAATAAAATTGAAAGTTTAATTGAATAAAGATAAATATAAGAACTGAGAATGCGTACAAATACATGAAAAAAATAAAACTGGAAGTTAATTAGATTTAGTTGAAGAGCAGTTAAGGGGCAGAGTGTTGAAGAGTACAGCAGAATTAGCAATATAGAAAAACCAGTAATGGAAGCCAGGCGGAAATCAAAGCATACCTGAGCTCTAAGAGTGGCTGTTAGGATGATGTGACCCAGGGGGGTGGAAACAGAGTTGCAGAATTGGGGAATGCCTCCTGGAGGAGGTGTGTGTCCCAATGGCTTTGCAGATATTCAGAAAGAGATGTGATCTGGCATCCTTGGTCTCTTGATTCGCAGACCCTGGATCCAGCGATTCTATGTCATTCATCTTAAAATTCCATTGGATGCATTTTTCCCCAAGGGAAAGATTCTCTTCTTGGGTTAGGAAGTCCAACCAATGGCCTCTTCCTGGCATTCTCATTTAGGGAGTAAGAGCCAGAAGGGGATGGCATGGCTTCCAGGAGAGGCAATCTGCTCAATTACATCCCCTAACCAATTACTCAAATTTATTGAGGGCTTATTTTGCGCAGAGCACTGTACTGAGCGTGTGGGAGAGTACAATATAATAGAGTTGGTAGATTTGTTCCCTGCTCACAACAAACTTCCCTAAAGCTCTGGATTAGGCCCTCCTCAGGTACCAGGGCTCTTTGTGGAGTATCCTCTCTGGCTTTGAACTCCTCAGGGGCCTGGAATTATGTCACAATTCATTTTCTTGCAAAACTAGCACTGAATTTAGCCCTTTACAAATGCTAAGTGCTTAAGAAATGTTAATTCTATACTGTGGGTGATAATGGCCTTCAAAAAGTAAGGGCAGCTATATATATATATAGCTATGTATCTATATATAGATATAGATATAGCTAAAGAGAGAGAGAGAGAGAGAGAGAGAGAGAGAGAGAGAGAGAGAGAGAGAGAGAGAGAGAAATAAAACATGGCATTTTATAGGGCCTTGGTCAGGTTAGAGTTGAATGAATGTATTTTGAGGATGAACCCGCTTTGGCCCACTCTCAAAGTTGAAAAAAGGCAGACCAAAATAACGAAAGAGGTGAATCAAACTTCCAATACTACTCACTTCTGTGCCCTAATCTGCATAGAAACAGCATGGCCTAGTGAATAGAGCATGGAATCTGGGGGTCAGAAGGACCTGGGTTCTAATCTCAGCTCTGCCACTTGTCTGCTGCATGAGCCTGGGCAAGTCATTTCACTTTGTATTGCCTCAGTTATCTGGAAAACGGGAATAGAGACTGGGAGCCCCATGTGGGACAGGGACTGTGTCCAACCAGATTATCTTGTATCTACCCTATGGCTTAGTACAGTGCCTGGCATATCATGAGTGCTTTACAAATACCGCAATTATCATTATTGTTCCACTCAGGCTACAAAAGCACCTCATGAGCCAATCAATCAATGGTATTCATTGAGTACTTACTATGTGCAGAGCACTGTACTAAGCACTTGGGAGAGTACAACAGAATTAGAGCAAACATTCCCTGCCCATAACAAGCCTACAGTTTAGAGGGAGATTTGTACTTTTTCCAGCCCAAGGCATCTGTTAGCAGCATCTTGTACATTCCTAGTGCTAACCAGCAGTGAAATGGAACGGCTCGGAAGTGGACAAGAGCAATTTCTGCATCCTGGCCAGATGAAAACTTGGATTGAACCTGTTCCAGGATATTGTTCTGCGAGAGGCAATCGTAGTGACTTAAATTTTTAAAATTTCTTGGACATTTGCTGAAAGCCACAGTGTTTATTTTCATTAGAGGAGGTGGAAAACCGTTCAGATGTGACATCTGCTGAAATATCAAAATGCCAGGGCAATAGCAGTAGGTGAAAGGGACCTTTCAGTGTACTTTTTAACTGGATCTCTTCAGTTTACCCAGATCCTGGTAGGTATTAAGAACATCTGGTGCCCAAGAGACATTCCCTAAGATCCTAAACTAGCTGAATGATCTGCTCCTCATCAGGAGGATACGGATTTGGGGGGTTTTGCACAATTTAATCCAAATTCGAATCCCTGAATCAATTTTTAAAATTAGGGCTAAATTTTCTTTTGAAAAGTCCCAATATTCAATTTGGCTGGATTTTTCTTGACATTTTCCCTGCCAAAATGGATTTAAGGCAACTTCTAAATCCATCGTAATTCTGCCAAGGTTGACTTAAGTCAATTTGGGGGATTTGTGTGATGAATGGTCAGACTCTATACTATCATTAATACAATCTGCATGCATTTTGTAGTGAGGTACAGTGGGTGGGATATTTGGTCATTTTAAAATGTGACCAATAGTTTTTTGGGTTTTTTTTTTCCCCTCTGGGAAATTTCTACTCTCCCTACCTGGAAAAGAGTTTGGAGTTCTCTGAGTAACTGGCATTCAAGTTTTTGCTTATATTTTGTTGGAGTATCATCACATTCTCACTTCAAAGCCAAACTCTGGACACTTTAATTGTGGATTGTTCCTGGAGTCGATAACCCAAGGAAAGGCCTAATGCCTTGGCATTACTGCTATTCACCATTTAGTGCTCCTAATTAAATCTTTTAAAAGTAGTGGTCTTTGTTGAGCATTTGCCTAGTGTGGAGTACTGTACAAAGTGCTTGGGAGAGGACAAGAGAGTAAATAGACACGATCCTGGCCCGCACGGAACTTACAGAGTGTTAAGCGAGGCTGCTCAAAGAAGCAATCCAAGACAAACCAAATATAAATACATCTTGTGAAGTGATAAGAAGATAATCTTGGGATCATATAAAACATTTGGAATTAGATTTCTTGTATTTATCTGTAAACTGCGTACTTTTACAAAATGTTACCATTTACCTCCTAGGCAGCAAAAAGAAGCACATTCTAGAGACCTGCTCATATCTTTGATCAATCGATCATATTTTTGGAGCACTTGCTGCATGCGGAGCACTGTACTAAGCACGTGGGGGAGTACAATATAACAGATACATAATAGTTATCTAATGCTACACTGAAATGGACTATAGTGATTCCAGTCAAATCAATCAAAGTACTTCACATGGAGGGGAAGGGAAGTGCAGAAGCCAGGGTGAACACTGCAACATTATGTTGAAGTGAGAGAATGCTAAGTAATAATGGTACTAAAAATAAATAGCAATATGGTGAAAGTGCACTAAAAAAAAGAGCCTTAGAATGGGAGTTGGTTGGGGTATATAGTCCAACAGGTAGTTCTGATGGTGAGCATATATTTAGCTCTTTGGAGCATCTATTAATCCCAGGACAGAGTAACATTACTGAAAAACATAGACTGCACATAATTATAATTGTTTATTATCGCCTATAAAAAGAAAGCAAAAATATAGCCTGAAAATTTAAAAAACTTTAAATAGGATTTTCCCCAAATATAAAAGAGCCATATAATTACATTATCTTCAGAATCTGAAAAATACACTCTCCACTCATCACCCAGTGAGGTACAGCAAGGATGTAAGCTCAACCCCAAACCAGTTTTGCGACTATTCTGAAGGATGCAGGCAAGATCATAGAAGCTTTGGTCTTCAGGGAAAAGCCTTCCAGCTCTAGCAATAAACTGTTGCCCAGAGATCTTTGTTTCAAAGCAACATCAAACTACAAGTAATGCCATTCTCAAGTCAGAACCATTGTCCATCACATCCAAGATTCTGTCTCAAACACAGTGACAGAGAATGCTTACAAGAGCCATATGATAGTGGTGTCCCCCTCCTCCCAGACACACATCCTCATATTTAAGGATCAATCATGTAACACCCCTAACCTATAATCCCTTCAAGATTGAGAAGCAGTGGGGCTAGTGGAAAAAACACAGAGGCCCGGGAGCCAGAGGACCTGGGTTCTAACCCTGGCTCTGCCACTTGTCTGTTGTGTGACCTTGTGAAAGCCACTTTTCTCTGTGCCTCAGATTCCTTAACTGTACAATGACTTCTCCCTCCTACTTAGACTGTGCCCAAACTGATAAACCTGTACTTACCCCAGCAATTAGAATAGTGCTTGACACATAGTAATCACTTAACAAATGCCATAAATAAAGATTCGACAGGTGTCCCTGCACCCTGGTTTAGTGGGATTTGGATCACAACAATCTTGGGTTCCCCCTATTCATATTCTTCATGAGTTTGCAGTCTTCAATCACACCTCCTTTCAGATTGAAGGGTCCTGTTTCAGTCTCTCCTCATTCAAAAGCATCTCCGGTCCCCTGATTTTTCTTGTTCGTCTTTCTCATCATGCATTTAAGCCTACTACATGGACCTGAAGATCTTCAAAGAAAGATGGCTGTCTCTAAGATGGTTAGTAACTTGGACTGGCCATAGAAACTCCATCCACCTTTTGAGTGGATCCATTGGAGTCAACTGTGAGCAGTGTTTATTTCATATGCCAACAGAAAGCACCCACAACAGAGTCCTGGAGTTGGGGCCTTGGATGGCCAGGCACAGAGGATCTCGGGAGCTACCCTATGGCTGCCTAAAGTCAAATGACCACTGGCCAGGCCAGCAGAACAAATGTTCTATGGTTAATCATATTTACTGAGCACTTACTCTATGCAGAACACGGTACTAAGAGCTTGGGAGAGCACAACAGAATTTAGCAGACACATTCCCTGCCCACAAGGAGTTTACATCGTGTTAGGAATCAAGTAATAGAGTGGTTAACTTCTGGGCATAAACCAAAGGGTTTATGTAGCTCATGAGGCAAGCACCCTACTTACTACATTTGCACCCCACCCAGAGGAGAATACCTTCAGCAGTTCCAACTGCCCAAGGCAGAAGAAAGCAATAAATTGATGCATCAGTTAGTCACTGGAAACATTGTCCTTGGTCTCTACCGAGGGAATTTCACACTGGGGTTAACTGAAATGCTTTTGGTTTCTAGGATATAGAGGCACAAGATGCATGAGGGCTGCAGACTTACTGTATCCCTGGAAGTTTACTGGCAGTAGTGAAGTATCAACTAAGTCTGCTGAAATGGATGATGGGAAATGGACTCAGAGAAGGAGAAAGACTTTTTACAGCTGCCGCAATCTAAAAACCTACCCACTGAAATCTTGACTGCTAACCTCAGGCTCATCCTGGCATTTATTACTGCAAAAGATAAAGAAAAAAAGAAGGAAAGAAAGAAGGAAAGAAAGAAAGAAAAAGAGAGAAAAAGAGAGGGAAAGAAGGAGGAAAGGAGAGGAGAGGAGAGAGAGGAGAGGAGAGGAGAGGAGAGGAGAGGAGAGGAGAGGAGAGGAGAGGAGAGGAGAGGAGAGGAGAGGAGAGGAGAGGAGAGGAGAGGAGAGGAGAGGAGAGGAGAGGAGAGGAGAGGAGAGGAGAGGAGAGGAAAGAAAGGAAAGAAAGGAAAGAAAAGAAGGTAAGGAAAGAAAAGAAAGAAAGAAAGGAAAGAAAAGAAAAGAAAAGAAAAGAAAGAAAGGAAAGTAAGGAAAGAAAAAAAGAAAGAAAGGAAAGTAAGGAAAGAAAAGAAAGAAAGAAAGGAATGTAAGGAAAGAAAAGAAAGAAAGAAAAGGAAGGAAAGGAAAGAAAAGAAAAAGAAAGAAAAGGAAGGAAAGGAAGGAAAGAAAGGAAAGAAAGGAAAGAAAAAGGAAAGAAAAAGGAAAGAAAGGAAAGAAAGAAAAGAAAGAAAGGAAAGAAAGGAAAGAAAGAAACAAAGAACAAGATCCATTTTCCCATCCCCAAAAGCTCAATGGGTCATTATGGAATTTCATTTTGAGCTTTTATAGTTTTGGAACAAAAACTTTCTGAGGTTGATAAAGGAACCAGGCTTCTATGAGTGAGGATAGCCAAGGTAATCAAAAGATGGCCCCCCACCCCCAAAAGGCCATATCCTGAATCAGTCAAGAGGGTAAACTAGGAAATAGAAGAATCAGTTTCTGTGTGACTGGGATGCCCTTTCTATACAATCAGATGTATAGATGCATTTCTATGCTTCAGAGAAGCAGTGTGGCTCAGTGGAAAGAGCACGGGCTTTGGAGTCAGAGGTCATGGGTTCAAATCCCACCTCTGCCAATTGTCAGTTGTGTGACTTTGGGCAAGTCACAACTTCTCTGGGCCTCAGTTACCTCATCTGTAAAATGGGGATTAAGACTGTGAGCGCCCCATGGGACAACCTGATCACCTTGTAACCTCCCTAGTGCTTAGAACAGTGCTTGGCACATAGTAAGTGCTTAATAAATGCTGTTATTATTATTACATGCAAAGGAGGGCTGAAGTTTTCATTTCCCAAGTTCCCTATCTTGTTTTTGAGGAAAGAAACTATTATATCAGGTTCATAAACACTGAACACCACAGACATGTAAATGAGATCAAGTCTTTGTTCTAAAGATAGTTCTCTTAGCAGCTTTCTTACCACAACAAGAGATTTGGTCTGATCCCTAAGGAAGAGGCAAGGATTTCATATTAACTTCACCACCCACGTTGTCTCAATCTCAGATCCCTCTTGCATAGAGAAAAACACTTTTAAGGTCAGAGTGGCCTCTCAGTAAGGTTTTCTTTGAAAGAGAACAGCATAACAAATTAGTACTTTTCAAAACTGATAAAAAAGCATGTTTCAAATTACCTTTCCTAGGGAAAAGTCAATATAGGATGTGTTTTTTAAAAAAGCCTTAAACTCTTAAGGCATCTTTTAATATGTGAGTGAACTGAGATACTTATTAACTGATTTATTAGGTTTCATGATATTGGATCCAGGTCAGTACAGGAAATACTCAAGTGTAGCATGACTCTGCTAAAAAAAAAAAAAGAAATAAATAAGCCAGACAATCCATATATCTTCCTACATTGCTGAGAAATGTTTCTTTAGATGTGACTAGAGCGTTTATGGCAACAAGGGCTTCAGCATCTCTATATTCTTGCTGGGTTGTTGATAAGAATTTCTGCATGAGATTCCCTTACATTCCTCCGTTCTGGTCCATTACAATTTCTTTGTGCCTTCCAGATAGACATTTGTCTCCTAAGAAACCTAGGGTCAGCTTGGCTAGAAAGTGATTCTTAGGTAAAAATGAAAAGGCTTTCAGCTAAAAGCAAACCATGAATCTCATTATAAAGACTTTACCTCTGGAAAAGGTAGATTCTGAAAGTTGGAAATAATAGTGTTATGTTTTTATTGTTTCATCTTTTTATTTTTCTGTCTGTTGCCAATCCTCCCTCTTTCTTGGATCCTGAGCCCTTGAGGGCCAGAGACCATGTTGAATTCCCACTCTCTTACTCTTTCCCAGTGCTTGGTACCCCAAAAGCACTTAATACTACTACTACAAAGCCAAGTGAGTTGCTAAAGTCTTGGTTCTGTCACAGAATGATATTTATGACATAGTAATGCATATTTTCATTTTTTCCAGTATGATCATTCCAACGCCAGAATGATCAAAACCCAAACGGTTATTGTCTTCTGAGCAATAAACGTTGTTTTGTGGCTGCTAGCGACAGCATAAATCACTCTGCACGATGGCTTCCTTCGGAGAAGATGGTGTCGGAAAATTGCTGAGGAGTATCTGATACCTCACCCTATCCCGTTGATGGGTTGTTTTCATTGTGGAGGTTGTGTTCTGGGTCTGCTGAATGTCTTGAACTGTTTTTCTAATGTTTCAGATTTGGCAAAACCAAAGTGCCATTTTGCTAAGCATTTTTCCCTTCATTTTAAGCCCATGTGTATTAGAAAGGAAATTTAATCCGTATGTTTTTGATTCTTTTACACTCAACTCATCAAAATGTTGTTTTGTAAGAGCTATTTGATGTCCAAGTGGTTCTTACAAGTTTTTAAAAATAAGTTTTTAAGCATTGTCTCTTAGAAACAGGAAGTTGTTTTGCTGAGTACACCAATTCAAGAAACAGAACGACTACAATTTGGTACAAAATTTCAAGCCCTATACACCACGTTAGGCAAAATTTATCAACTGCATTTATTGACCACTTACTGTGTGCAGAGCACTGTACTAAGTGCTTAGGAGAGTATAACAAAGTCGGTAGACATATGTCCTGCCCATAACAAGCTTACAGCCCAGAGGATAGACAAGAAATGAAAAATGAATAAATAAAATAATCTCTGCTCTGTGAGCTAGGTGCCACAGGGCAAACTTCTTGGTCTCAGCTGCTTCATCTATCAAACAATGGTATTTATGAGGACTTCTTGTGCACTGCACAAAGGGCTGCAGAGAGTACAATACAACAGTGTGGGTAGACATGATTCCTAACCTTTCATTCAAGTGGGGAAGATAGACATTAAAATGAATTACAGGTCGGGGAAGCAGCAGAATGTAAGGATATGTACATAAATACCTGTTCTCTCTTCCCTTTAAACTGGGAAAAGGGTTATGTCTGATCTTATTGTCCTGTTTCTACTCCACTTAGTACAGTGTCTGTCACATAGTAAGCACTTAAATAGCACAATTATTATTACTAGTTAATGGAAGCCTTTAAAACCTGCTCAATATATTTGTTAACCACTGAACAACTGGCAGAATGCTCCCACATCTCCCTTTTCCCTTTCTCCCACTCTGACCCACCCTTTCAAACCCTCCCTAAATCCTAGTTACTGTAGGAAACATGTCTACCAACTCTGTCTCAACCAAGCGCTTAATACAGTGCTCTGCACACATGGATGATGAAATAATAACAGTGATGGCAGCATTTATTAAGCACTTCCTATGTGTTAGTCAGAGGTGTAGATAGAACATAATCAGATGGACTACCATTCCTTTCCCAAATAGGGCTCATGACTAATGGGAAGGGAGAACGGATATTTTTATCCCATTTTACAAATAAAGAAAGCAAGGCACAGAGACATTAAGTCATGCATCCCAGGTCCCACAGCCGGCAAACGACGGAACTGGGACTAGACTCCGGGTCTCCTGACTCCCAGCCCTGGACACTCCGCACTATGTCATGCTGCCTTGTGGACCAGTTCATGGAAGAACACTTGAATTCGATGCTCAGGAGCAGAAAAATATGGGTATTTTATTATTACTTCCACTCTGAAGAAATCATTGAAGGGTTCAGTGAGAGAAGCAAAACCCTAGGGAAGCTAGCAGCTATTTCCAGTTCATGCGGAAATACAAAGCCCAATGACCAGAACGTTTATTAGTGATGTGTTTAGTAGAAAATGCAAGTAACCCAACTGAGAGGGGCTGACCAACACAGCTGGGTTTCCCTCACATTTGGAGCAAGTTTTTCTAAGTCCTGGAAGTGATTACACTCCTTAGGAAGGATCTGTCTGGTTACTGGAAGAAGAGAGGCGGGGAGAGCAGAAAGGCTTTGGAGAGTGGAAAAGGGGGATATATCCCACCCATTCGTATTCTGAAAGAGATGCATTTATCCACTACACACCCTACACAGGGATGCACAGTCAGTCATGTTGTCTTTGGTACATCTCCCTGTCTGCACAGCTATTCTCCTCACAAGGCTCAATACAACTTTAAGCTTTTAGGATGTTTACCTAAAGAAAGATTTTATAGGGTCTAATTCAATCAATCAATTGTATGTATTGAGCGCTTACTGTGTGCAGAGCACTGTACTAAGCATTTGGGAAGTACAAGTTGGTAACATATAGAGATGGTCCCTACCCAACAGTGGGCTCACAGTCTAGAAGGGGGAGACAGAGAACAAAACAAAACAAATTGGGGGTATTATGCCTGCTTGACCCTAATTGGACTGGACCCTTTTAGACTGTGAGCCCACTGTTGGGTAGGGACTGTCTCTATATGTTGCCAATTTGTACTTCCCAAGCGCTTAGTACAGTGCTCTGCACATAGTAAGCACTCAATAAATACGATTGATGATGATGAAGATAATTGGGGAATGGAGGGAAGGATTAGGCTGGAAGTGGGGTGAGGTTGAGGAACAGAGGGTGAGGTACTAGCTTCCAATCCCACAGCTCCCACAGGCCTCTGGGGATGCTGGGAAGCAACTGGCCTTGGCACACACTGACATCCTCAAAGGCTGCTACATCCTGCTACTCAACGCGCTGGTTCCTCTGACTTCCATTTTACCAAGTGAAATTCGCCCAGCTGATTCTAAAGACCAAGTCTGACCTCGTCCCTTCCCTCAGGGCCGGTTTTAGGCAGTAAACGAGTGAGGTAAGTGAGGGGGCTGCATCACTGAAAATTTTAAGTCCTGTAGCTAAGGTTGGCAAAATGGCCTAGGGGAAAGAGCATAGGATTGGGGGTTAGGAGACCCAAGTTCTAGTTCCAGGACTGCCTTGGCCTATTGTGTGACCTTGGGCAAGTCAGTTCCTCTCTCTGTGCCTCATTTTCCTTACCTATGAGCCCCCAGTGGGACAGAAACTCTGTCCAACTGATTATTATTTGCATATTTACTCATTTATTTTATGGTATTTGTTAAGCTCTTACTGAGTGCCAGGCACTGTATTAAGTGCTGGGGTAGATACAAGCTAATCAGGTTGGACACAGTCCATGTCCCACATGGGGCTCACAGAATTAAACCCCATTTTACTGATGGGGTAATTGAGGAACAGAGAAGTTAAGTGACTTGCCCAAGGTCACCCAGCGACAAGTGGCAGAGCAGATATCTTGTATTTAGCCCAGTGCTTGGCATATAGTATGGGCTTAATAAATGACATCACTGTTATTATTCTATTAGGATTTAAGAATGGCATGGTTACCTGTATCAAGTCACTCGCTGATCAGATGTTATATAATCTTTCCTAGGCCACTCAGAAAACATCCAAGTTTGAAGACATCAATGTTCTTACATTCTCTTACAAGGTTCTTATGAGGTTTATTACATTCTCACTTGTCTAAAAATCCCTCAAACTATTCACCACTATTAGTCAGATTTTGAAAAGATACATAGTACCCAATCTGTCAAGATGGCCATGACAGTGGTCACAGTCAAACAATGGCATTTTTTGCGCACTTACTATATGCAGAGTACTGTACTAAATGCTTGGTAAAGTATAATACAACAGAATTATCAGACACGCTCCCTGCGAACCACTACCTAGAAGTTGATGGGGCAGAACATTATGAAACTGTTAAAGAAATGAAATTTCTAGGGGAGACTGTAACTTGTATCTTGAGTCAGTCTACTTTGAGGGCCCTAACCCAAGGGTGAGAGTCATCAAAACATCAAAAGACACCTAATTCTGTGGTTTCCTTGTGTAGTTTGCCTTGTTTCCAAAGGAAATAACAGTTTCTGCTTGCTCAAAAACCCCCTAGCACTGACTACTTCTAATGTTAAGTTTATCTCTTGCTGTTGGTCCTGGAAACTGTGGCATGGCAGGGATGGAGTCTGAGATGAGGCCTTTGGCGTTTGAATGTTGGAGAAACTCCTGTCAAAGCCAAGCAGCGGAATGTACCGACAGCAACAAAGACATGTGAAAATAAAGTTCCCATCAGACAAGGGCTTCCACAAAACAAGGGGGAAGAGTGAGAGAATGGGAATTGGAGGGCTGCTGAGACCAGCTCACTTGGAAATCAGGGCTAGGGGAGTGGGGGATTGTGGGGCACAGAGAAGTTGATTTCAGTTGCGCTAGCCAGATCTTGCGCTGACATGGGAGAGGTGTCGGGTCTCTGGATAACCCAAGGACCTGGGGGCACAAGGAACAGCTCCTCAGAAGTACTTGGGGCTGGGAGGTAGGGGGGACTCCAAATCGCGTGAAGTTGTGGGCAGGAAATGTTGGGTTGAACTTTGCTGGGGACTGAAGAACTTTCCAGAAAATCTCTAGAAAAATCACCTCCTAACGGGCCTCACCTGGCAAGTTGCTATGACAGCCTGTGCCCAGGCACCCAAAAACCTAGAAGTCTCCACTGGGGTCCCAATTTAGGCCAGCAGAGAGTGAGGCTAAGGGGAGGGGAGGGAGGAGAAGGAGACTGGCAAGGGGTGGGTACCTCCAGCGTGGCAGGGGTTTCTCTGAATCGATCATTTCCCTTGGGAAACAAGTGGCGGAGGCCCAGCTGGAGGCTGCCAGCCAGTGCAGAAGTCGTGGGAGGGAAGAGCCCAGCAGAGGAAGCATGTGAGGCCATCCCAGCGGAAAGGCGGGAGCCAACTGGAAAGACGAAGGACCAGATGTCCCGCAGGCAGGAAGCCAGTGCAGGCCACCTCTGGGAGAAGGCAGCCTCACATCTCTGCTCCACCAGGAAGGAAGGACAGGAACCGGCATGTGGCCCTAGCTGCGAAAAGGGAGGGGCCCACTCTGTCCGTGGGCCAACTGGGAGACAGCCATGAGTCCTGTCCTGGATAGAGGGAGAAATGTCTGGCTCCAGTTTTGAAAAGGAGTGGGGGGAGAGGATGGATTAGGGCGTGGTCCATGCTGTCTAGACTGGGCTATCCCAGAAATGAGTGGGGAGATAGTGGTGGCTTTCCAAAGGGAATTTGGGATGTGGTTCCAGAGGTCATCGGGGCTACTGAGCAGACACACTCAGGACTACCACCATCTATCCTTCACAGCTTGGGCCCAGAGCTGGCCTGGTCCAGACCTCTAGGGCCTGCGGCTCACAGAAGACCCTGATAATGAGCCCACTCTGACTCTAATGACAACCATGAATTGGAAAAAGGAAATTGGAATTCTAGTTTGTGGGGAGGGGAAACCACGATGAAGTTGGGGGAGACCTGATGAAAGTTATTTCAATAAGCTGGAGGTGGGTCTTCAAATCAGCAGGGACTCTGTGTCCAGGTAGCAAGATTGCATTTTAAAATATGTTTTACAATGCAACCTTTCCACTAATTCAGACCGGATGCCTGAAAGAGGGAGGTTTCACTGTATTTAGAATAGGAGAAAGGGATAACCCTACAAAGTTACAACTGGGAGAATATTCAAGTCTCCCCCTTCAAAAATCAACTTTACACACATACATAGTTTTCTGTTCTTCTCAAGGTACAACTGGTATGTGAGAAATAGCTCCTTTTACAAAGGCCTGTTAGGTCAAGGGGGAAGGAATAATGAAATTTGATTTTAGCAAGGTTTTTTTATTTGGTCCCATATGATGAAATGGAAAAGTGCTGTCTAGACCAAAATCATCACAATAATACTGTTAATTGTTAAGCGCTAAGTAACCAGAACTGTACTAAGTGCTAAGGCATTTACAAGATAATCATGTCAGATGAAGTCCCTGGTCCATATGAGGTTAACACTCTAAGGGAGAGGGAGAGTAGTTATTGAATCTCCATTTTGCAGTTGAAGAAACTGAGGCACAGAGAAGTTGAATGATTAGCCCAAGGTTGCACTACTTCCTGGAGGATCAGACCCTCTCCTTAGGTTAATAAGAGAGTGCAGGGCCCTGAGGAGAATTACAAATGGAAAAACAATGTATTCCTTGAAGAGCTTACAATCTAGTGGAGTAACTGAACATACCCAAGTAGACAAAATACAAACGATAATGGCAAAGAACCTGAAAGATCTAATGAATGGAAACAGAGATAGACAGAAGTCTAAGGGGGTAAATGGAGAGATCAAAGTGACTAAAATCAGGAAAAACTGACTCAGGAAGTCTTCATGGAAGAGGTGGATTTTCAATAGCTTTGAAAGAGAGTTTGATGAAGATGGAAGTAAGCAGTTCAAGTGGAGGGATAGCATGAGAGATGGTTTGAAAGTGGAAGAACTGAGTGAGGATGGTAAGTAGGTTTCTTTGGTGAGGAAAGGGTGACAGAGTGTAACAGGAAAGTAGGAAAATGGGAGTGAAGTACAGAGAAGGTAAGTGACTGCTGTGTGACCTTGCGAAAGTCACTTAACTTCTTTGTACCTGAGTTCCCTCATCTGCAAAATGGGGTTTAAGACTGTGAGCCCTAAGTGGGACAGGGACTATGTCCAACCTGATTATCTTGTATCTACCCCTGCACTTAGAACAGTGCCTGGCACATAGTAAGCACTTAATATCAATAATAATAATAATAGAGAGGGACTTTAGGCCAAAATCCAGGAATAGAGAAACTAGTAATCCTGGTGCCTTACAAGTAAGAGACTTACATGATCAGATGGCTGCTTGAAGGAAATGAATATTGTGACTATGTATGATTGGGAGGCATCGAGAGATGCTGAGACCCCAGCTAGGAAGTCACTACACTCATCCAGGCCTAAGGAGACAGAGGCAGGCCCTGCTTATTTGGATTTGCTTACTGCTACAGGAGAGACAGACAAGCCCCATGAGATATCACTGAGGAAGATTTGAAGCCTAGTTCAGTGGAACGAAAATGGGACTAGGAGTCAGAGCACCTGGGTTCTACACTCTGCTCTGCCTCAGGGCTCCTGTGTGACTCTGGGCAAGTCACAACATCTCAACCTCAATTTCCTCATCCATAAAAATGGACATAATAATCCCTGCCTCTCCCTGCCTCACAGGAATACTGAGTAATTGATGAGCTGGATGTATTATCCAAAACAAAACAAAAAAAATCAAAAACAAAACATGGCATTATTTGTGATAGGGTCATTACTAGGGGTGAAGGAGAGAGTCATTGATGACTCCAAATGTATGACGGTTGGGGACAAGGAAGAGAGTGGTTTGGAAGGTACGGAAGGAGGAGGTGAGAATTTGGAAAGGAAGAAAATGAATTCAGCTTTTATCAGGTTGCGTTTGACAGGACGATGATATGTGATGATGTCCTGGAAATAGGACCAAAAATAGGAATGGAGAAAGGGTGAGAGGTCGGGGCTGGAGAGTCAACCCAGATCTGGAAATCAACCAAAATCATGGTTGTGCCTAAAACAATTCTAAAGATCACCAAAGAGGAGAAGAAAATGGGTGCGACCATCTTTGAAGCATTTATCAAGATGGCTCTGGGTTAGGATTGGGGGCTTTAATTTCCCAGATATTGTCTGAAAAAGTAATGAAATGCACCACAGATTGTCAGAATGATTTTGGATTACACTGGGGACAGTTTTCTAGTGCAAAGAGTTAAAGAACCAATTACGGTAGATGCATGCTGAGAATTCCAAGATATTTTTGGGGGTGTTTCTTTAATGGTATCTCTTTAGCACAGTGTGGCAGGTACTGTGCTTAGTGCTGGGATAGATGCAATACAATCAGGTTGGATACAGCCCATGTCCCAAATGGAGCTCACAGTCTTAATCCCCATTTTACAGACGAGTTAACAGGCACAGAGAAGGTAAATGACTTGCCTAAGGTCACAGCAGACAAGTGGCAGAGCTGGAATTAGAACCCAGGTCCGATAGTTGGAAGATGATGGTATTCTATATCCCAAGGGAACAGAAGAGAGTAGCAAGATGGGGAAAATGAGGTTCAAAAAAAAAACCAAACTAACAGATTTGGGACAAGGATAAGAAATACCCAGTGGAAATTATTCATAGTAAGGAAGAGAAAGATAGCAAGAGATCAAACTGCCTATCCTAGATTTATAGAAATCTATCTTTCCCCTTCGAACTACTAATGTGTGGGCATTGCTCTCCCAAATGGCAGAGGCTCAATAAAGTCACACTACTGGCATTTCATGGGCAAAGTGGGCAAGTGTACAAGAGGTTCTCTCTCAAAAGATACTCATGGGTGCCATCTTACCACTGGAAACATCACCTTCAAACCAAGAGGCAGCTCTAGTACAGGGGCCTGAAAAAGACAGCTCTATCACACAGACCTGAAAGGCAAATGGGAAAGCTACGGAAAGTGGACATTATGCTGGATCAATGAGTGTGTAGAAATAACATGGCAAAGAAACAAAAGTAAAAGACCATTATTAGTGGCAGGTCACTGCTCTCCCCATCTTCAATGTCTTATTTAAAAAAAAAAATCTCCAGGAAGCCTTTCCTGACTAATCTTTCATCTCCCGCAAGTCCCTCTTTCTTTCTCTACTGGATCACCCATTCAATTGAGTTCTCACCATAAAAACACTTAGGAACACTCCCCATAGCACTTATGTATATAACCTTATACTCTGTTGCTTTCCCTACGTGTAATTTAATATCTTTCTCCCCTGTCAGATGATAAACTCCTAGAGGGCAGGGATCATGACTACTTACACCCCCTCCCAAGTGCTTAATGTAGTGCTCTGCACTCAGTAAGTGCTCAATAAATACCATTGATAGTAAAAGAGTTAAAGCCAGAAAGCCACTGCAGCCAATGAAAGATATGAAAGATGAGTATAATAATAATAATAATAATAATAATAATGATGGCATTTGTTAAGCGCTTCAATATATCTTCAATTGTATTAGGCAGAAGAGGAGGAACAGAGAGAATGTTCTTCCCTTGATAAACAGGAAGAGAAAACTGATAACAGATGACTGACGAGGCGGAGGCGTTGAATGTTCTTTTCATTTTAGCCTGGGAACAATGTGCCAGAACAAGTCTGGCTTACAGAGGACCACTGGAAAGCCAAACTTCAATTGGCGCAGAGAGAATTAAAGAATTTCTACAAGATCTTTGATGCACTTTAATCAACCATGCCTGGTGACATGGACTCTATATCACTTGTGGAATTAGCAGATGCCATTTCAGAACCACTAGCTAATATTCTGGAGAACTGATCGAGGGCAAAAGTCCCCCCAGATTGAAAATGGGCAAATGAGCCATCTTGGCAGTGGGGAAAAAAAAAGAAGGATCCTGAAAGTTCTGGAACAGTTATCAGAGAAGTCATTAGCCTGGCTCTGGAGGGGCAAAACAGGGAACAATCTGGAAGTTAGAGAAGGACAAGATAACATCTGGTGAGCCCTATTAAAAAAAAACTCCAGGAAGCCTTCACTTACTAATCTTTCATCATCTAAAGCAAGAGTGGAGGTGGGTTTGGAATAGGTAACTTCCCACCATGCCTTCCATCCATGACTCAATGAAACAAGATGTCAAAGAACAGTCCTTGATGGACTTTTCTTGCTGCAATGAGCTCTCTGCATTTTATTTCCTGCTCTCAGCCCAAGTCTTCCACTAATAATAAGGGAACCGAGGCCCAGAAAAGTGAAGTGACTTGCCTAAGGTCACAGCAGGTAAGTGGAGGAGTTGGGATGAGAACAATAATAATGGCTGTGGTATCTATTAAACATTTACTATGCACCAAGCACTGTATTAAGGGCTTGGGTAAATACAAGAAAATCAAGTCCCACATGGGGCTCACAGTCTAAGTGGAGGGGAGCATAGGTATTGAATCCCCATTTTGCAACTGAGAGAAGTGAGGCACAGAGAAGTGAAGTGACTTGACCTAGGTCACACAGTAGGCAAGTGGCAGAGCAAAATTAGAACCCAGGACCTCTGACTCCCAGGTTTCTTTCCACTAGGTCACACTGCTTCTCACAGCTTGCAAAGAGGAGTGACTTTCACCTTTGAATTTTCTACCAATTTCCTCATTTGTGAGAGACAAGTCCAGAACAATGTCTGCCTAATATGTACCAAAACCTTCCTTACGCCAGCACACTTAAGGTTTACATATTCAATGATACATTCATACTTTTCTAGTAGACTTCTAGGAAGCTATTGTCCCAACCACTCTCCACTCGAACCTTTTTGGTAACTGTTAGGAACCACATTCTCTTCATTAATAACTTACCCTTCTTTCATTATTTAGTAACATTTATAAAGCAAAACACTATTCTCTGCCAGGGGGAAATTAAACAAAAGTCAATTTAGACACAGAATGACATCCAAACCACAAGGAAAGTCAAAAGTCCAACAATCAAGATGAGCATCAGTAGATCATTTGAATAAATTGATTTGTCATGGTTCTCATGGCTGCCTTGATTGATTGATTGACTGTCTCACAAATCGAGGTTGCTCTGACAGCAGCAGACTGCAGTAACTTCTCTACCAATCTAGGACTCTTTCCATTCCAGTTTCTAGATGGTATCAAGTGGCATTTTAGGAAACCAATCTATCATAAACACTTCTTATGCGCCAAGCACTGTTCTAAACACTGGGGTAGATACAGGGTAATCAGGTTGTCCCATATGGGGCTCCCAGTTTTAATGCCCATTTTCCAGATGAGGTAACTGAGGCATGGAGAAGTTGAGTGGCTTGCCCGGAGTCACACAGCAGACAAGTGGAGGAGTCGGGATTGGAACCCACGTCCTCTGAATCCAAAGCCCATGCTCTTTCCACTAAGCCACACTGCACAAGCTAATCAGTTTAGAAACAGTCCAGGTCTCACATGAGACTCACGATGCTATTCCCATTTTACAGATGAGGAAACAGAGGCTCAGGGTAGTTAGGTGACTTGCACAAGGTCATACAGCAACAAGTAGTAGAGCCAGGTTGACAACCTTTTGATTCCCAGACCCATGTCATCATCATCAATCGTATTTATTGAGCGCTTACTATGTGCAGAGCACTGTACTAAGCGCTTGGGAAGTACAAGTTGGCAACATATAGAGACAGTCCCTACCCAACAGTGGGCTCACAGTCTAAAATGTAGTCACAAGGTTTCTGCTGAATAGGGATGGGGCATGGGCCTGGGAGTCACAAGGTTTGCTGCCATTTGTCTGCTGCATGGGGTTAGGGCACGGGCCTGGGAGTCATCATCATCAATCGTATTTATTGAGCGCTTATTGTGTGCAGAGCACTGTACTAAGCGCTTGGGAAGTACACCTTGGCAACATATAGAGACAGTCCCTACCCAACAGTGGGCTCACAGTCTAAATGTAGTCACAAGGTTTCTGCTGCATGGGGTTGGGGTGCGGGCCTGGTAGTCACAAGGTTTGCTGCCATTTGTCTGCTGCTTGGGGTTAGGGCACGGGCCTGGTAGTCATCATCATCAATCGTATTTATTGAGCGCTTACTGTGTGCAAAGCACTGTACTAAGCGCTTGGGAAGTACAAGTTGGCAACATATAGAGACAGTCCCTACCCAACAGTGGGCTCACAGTCTAAAAGGTAGTCACAAGGTTTCTGCTGCATAGGGATGGGGCAGGGCCTGGTAGTCACAAGGTTTGCTGCCATTTGTCTGCTGCATGGGGTTAGGGCACAGACCTGGTAGTCATCATCATCAATCATATTTATTGAGCGCTTACTGTGTGCAGAGCACTGTACTAAGCGCTTGGGAAGTACACGTTGGAAACATATAGAGACAGTCCCTACCCAACAGTGGGCTCACAGTTTAAAAGGTAGTCACAAGTTTTCTGCTGCAAAGGGATGGGGCATGGGCCTGGTAGTCACAAGGTTTGCTACCATTTGTCTGCTGCATGGGGTTAGGGAACGGGCCTGGTAGTCATCATCATCAATCGTATTTATTGAGCGCTTACTGTGTGCAGAGCACTGTACTAAGCGCTTGGGAAGTACACATCGGCAACAAATAGAGACAGTCCCTACCCAACAGTTGGCTCACAGTCTAAAAGGTAGTCACAAGGTTTCTGCTGCATAGGGATGGGGCATGGGCCTGGGAGTCACAAGGTTTGCTGCCATTTGTCTGCTGCATGGGGTTAGGGCACGGGCCTGGTAGTCATCATCATCAATCGTATTTATTGAGCGCTTACTGTGTGCAGAGCACTGTACTAAGCGCTTGGGAAGTACATGTTGGCAACATATAGAGACAGTCCCTACCCAACAGTGGGCTCACAGTCTAAAATGTAGTCACAAGGTTTCTGCTGCATAGGGATGGGGCATGGGCCTGGGAGTCAAAAGGTTTGCTGCCTTTTGTCTGCTGCATGGGGTTAGGGCACGGGCCTGGTAGTCATCATCATCAATCGTATTTATTGAGCGCTTACTGTGTGCAGAGCACTGTACTAAGCGCTTGGGAAGTACATGTTGGCAACATATAGAGACAGTCCCTACCCAACAGTGGGCTCACAGTCTAAAATATAGTCAAAAGGTTTCTGCTGCTTAGGGATGGGGCATTTGCCTGGTAGTCACAAGGTTTGCTGCCATTTGTCTGCTGCATGGGGTTAGGGCAAAGGCCTGGTAGTCATCATCATCAATCGTATTTATTAAGCGCTTACTGTGTGCAGAGCACTGTACTAAGCACTTGGGAAGTACACGTTGGCAACATATAGAGACAGTCCCTACCCAACAGTGGGCTCACAGTCTAAAATGTAGTCACAAGGTTTCTACTGCATAGGGATGGGGCATGGGCCTGGTAGTCACAAGGTTTGCTGCCATTTGTCTGCTGCATGGGGTTAGGGCAAGGGCCTGGTAGTCATCATCATCAATCGTATTTATTGAGCGCTTACTGTGTGCAGAGCACTGTACTAAGCGCTTGGGAAGTACACGTTGGAAACATATAGAGACAGTCCCTACCCAACAGTGGGCTCACAGTCTAAAATGTAGTCACAAGGTTTCCGCTGCATAAGGATGGGAAATGGGCCTCGGAGTCACAAGGTTTGCTGCCATTTGTCTGCTGCATGGGGTTAGGGAACGGGCCTGGTAGTCATCATCATCAATCGTATTTATTGAGCGCTTACTGTGTGCAGAGAACTGTACTAAGCACTTGGGAAGTACAAGTTGGCAACATACAGAGACAGTCCCTACCCAACAGTGGGCTCACAGTCTAAAATGTAGTTCCAAGGTTTCTGCTGCATAGGGATGGGGCATGGGCCTGGGAGTCACAAGGTTTGCTGCCATTTGTCTGCTGCATGGGGTTAGGGCAAGGGCCTGGTAGTCATCATCATCAATCGTATTTATTGAGCGCTTACTGTGTGCAGAGCACTGTACTAAGCGCTTGGAAAGTACAAGTTGGCAACATATAGAGACAGTCCCTACCCAACAGTGGGCTCACAGTCTAAATGTAGTCACAAGGTTTCTGCTGCATAGGGATGGGGCATGGGCCTGGGAGTCAAAAGGTTTGCTGCCATTTGTCTGCTGCATGGGGTTGGGGCACGGGCCTGGTAGTCATCATCATCAATCGTATTTATTGAGCGCTTACTGTGTGCAGAGCACTGTAATAAGCACTTGGGAAGTACAGGTTGGCAACATATAGAGACAGTCCCTACCCAACAGTGGGCTCACAGTCTAAAAGGTAGTCACAAGGTTTCTGCTGCATAGGGATGGGGCATGGGCCTGGGAGTCACAAGGTTTGCTGCCATTTGCCTGCTGCATAGGGTTGGGGCATGGGCCTGGTAGTCATCATCATCAATCGTATTTATTGAGCGCTTACTGTGTGCAGAGCACTGTACTAAGGACTTGGGAAGTACACGTCGGCAACATGTAGAGATAGTCCCTACCCAACAGTGGGCTCACAGTCTAAAATGTAGTCACAAGGTTTCTGCTGCATAGGGATGGGGCATGGGACTGGGAGTCAAAAGGTTTGCTGCCATTTGTCTGCTGCATGGGGTTGGGGCACGGGCCTGGTAGTCATCATCATTAATCATATTTATTGAGCGCTTACTGTGTGCAGAGCACTGTACTAAGCACTTGGGAAGTACAAGTTGGCAACATATAGAGACAGACCCTACCCAACAGTGGGCTCACAATCTAAAATGTAGTCACAAGGTTTCTGCTGCATAGGGATGGGGCACTGGCCTGGGAGTCACAAGGTTTGCTGCAATTTGCTGCATGGGGTTAGGGCATGGGCCTGGTAGTCATCATCATCAATCGTATTTATTGAGCGCTTACTGTGTGCACAGCACCGTACTAAGCGCTTGGGAAGTACAAATTGGCAACATATAGAGACAGTCCCTACCCAACAGTGGGCTCACAGTCTAAAAGGTAGTCACAAGGTTTCTGCTGCATAGGGATGGGGCATGGGCCTGGGAGTCAAAAGGTTTGCTGCCATTTGTCTGCTGCATGGGGTTAGGGCACAGGCCTGGTAGTCAACATCATCAATCGTATTTATTGAGTGCTTACTGTGTGCAGAGCACTGTACTAA
Organism: Tachyglossus aculeatus; assembly: GCF_015852505.1. Classification (NCBI taxonomy): domain Eukaryota; kingdom Metazoa; phylum Chordata; class Mammalia; order Monotremata; family Tachyglossidae; genus Tachyglossus; species Tachyglossus aculeatus. The sequence continues at coordinate 30,713,077 of NC_052084.1, forward strand.
GTGCTTGGGAAGTACAAGTTGGCAGCATATAGAGACAGTCCCTACCCAACAGTGGGCTCACAGTCTAAAATGTAGTCACAAGGTTTCTGCTGCATAGGGATGGGGCATGGGCCTGGTAGTCACAAGGTTTGCTGCCATTTGTCTGCTGCATAGGGTTGGGGCATGGGCCTGGTAGTCATCATCATCAATCGTATTTATTGAGCACTTACTGTGTGCAGAGCACTGTAATAAGCGCTTGGGAAGTACACGTTGGCAACATATAGAGACAGTCCCTACCCAACAGTGGGCTCACAGTCTAAAAGGTAGTCACAAGGTTTCTGCTGCACAGGGATGGGGCATGGGCCTGGGAGTCACAAGGTTTGCTGCCATTTGTCTGCTGCAAAGGGACGGGGCATGGGCCTGGGAGTCACAAGTTTTGCTGGCATTTGTCTGCTGCGTGACCTTGGGCGAGTCACACAGTAAGCGCTCAATAAATACGATTAAATGAAATGAAATGAAAACAAAAACCCACTCCAAAACTCTAATTTGTAGGGGCTGGGTGGAGGGTGAAAGGCAGGAGGAGGGCGGCTGACGAGATGAGTTTGCTATTTCGCAAAACACGGCGAGACGTGGACGCGGGACAATGTATATATGTATCCTGTATATATGTATATGTTTGTACATATTTATTACTCTATTTATTTATTTATTTTTCTTGTACATATCTATTCTATTTATTTTATTTTGTTATTATGTTTGGTTTTGTCTCCCCCTTTTAGACTGTGAGCCCACTGTTGGGTAGGGACTGTCTCTATATGTTGCCAACCCGTACTTCCCAAGCGCTTAGCACAGTGCTCTGCACACAGCAAGCGCTCAATAAATACAATTGATGATGATGATGACAATGCGGAACCCGAAGGACTGGATTTGAGATTTGGGGGTGAAATCTCAGAGCAGTCCAGAGCAGAAATTTCTTTCTATTTAATGTCTGTTTCCCCCACTCCCCGCGCAGACTGCAAGCTCGTTGTGGGCAAGGGAATGTGTCTGTTTATGGTTGTCTTGTACTTCCACAAGCGCTCAGTACAGTGCTCTGCACAGGGTAAGCGTGCAGTAAATTATGATTGAGTGGATGAACGAAATCACTCAGGACTGAGAAGAAAGGGAGGTTTGCGGAGCTGTTCCAGGAGATTTCCTCCGGATCCCGGGCCCGGGGGAGGTCAGGTCAACCGGAATCGACTTCCGGCTCAGCCACTGGGTTGCTGTGAGACCGCGGGCAAGTCCCTTAACATCTCTGTGCCTTGGGTCCCTCAGCTGTACAACGGGGATGAGGATACTTGTATTCCCTCCCTCCCTTTTATCAATCGTATTTATTGAGCGCTTACTGTGTGCAGAGCACTTTTAGTCTGTGAGCCCCAGGTGGGACAGTGGCTGAGTCCGTTTTGATGATCTTGGATCTGCCCCAGTGTTTAGTATATAGTAATAATAATAATAATGATAATAATAACAATAATAGTAATGTTGGCATTTGTTAAGCGCTTACTATGTGCAAAGCACTGTTCTAAGCGCTTGGGGGATACAAAGTGATCAGGTTGTCCCACGTGGGGCTCACAGTCTTAATCCCCATTTTACAGATGAGGTAACTGAGGCTCAGAGAAGTTAAGTGACTTGCCCAAGGTTACACAGCAGACATGTGGCGGAGCCGGCATTCGAACCCATGACCTCTGACTCCAAAGCCCATGCTCTTTCCACTGAGCCATGCTGCTTCTCAATGACGGCGTTTATTAAATGCTTACTATGTACAAAGCACTATTCCAAGCGCTGGGGAGGTTACAAGGTTCTATGCACTAGACCACACTGCTTCTTCTATAGACTTATTAATAATGAGGGCATTTGTTAAGTGCTTACTATGTGCAAAGCACTGTTCTAAGAGCTGGGGGGGATACAAGTTGATGAGTTTGTCCCACGTGAGACTCACAGTCTTAATCCCCATTTTCCAGATGAGGTAACTGAGGCTCAGAGAGGTTAAGTGGCTTGCCCAAGGTCACACAACAGACATGTGGCAGACATGACCTCTGACTCCCAAGTCCGGGCTCTTTCCATTGAGCCACGCTGCTTCCACCCCTTGTGTCTCCAAAAGTAATGTCCTTGCTGAAGATTTTGTGTTAGTTGTTTGTGTATTTGGCAAGTGAAAATGAGATAAATTAGGAAGGGAAGGTAGATTTGGGTGCTAAGGGTCTGGGTAATTACAGACCAGCTCCAAGGGTTGTCAGATCAAGCAGTATCTTCCCACTCTTCTATCGTAATAAATAGGAGGTAAGAGATGCCTTATGCTTAAAGAAAAAAAGCCAACAGTGAGAAAAGGAGTGTTGGGCAGACTTGAGTCATCCTTAAAAATGTTGTGTGCCCTTGGGCAAGTCACTTAACTTCTCTGGGCCTCGGGTTAATCACCTGTATTTCACTTGCACATTATTTTACTTGTACATATTTACTACTCTATTTTATTATTAATTAATAAGCGAATACTTGTTATTTATTAAGTAATAATTAATATTAATTAAGTAATACTAATAATGACATTTATAAAGTGCTTACTATGTGAAAAGCACTGTTCTAAGAGCTGGGGAGGTTACAAGGTGATCAGGTTGTCCCACAGGGGGCTCACAGTCTTAATCCCCATTTTACAGATGACGTAACTGAAGCCCAGAGAAGTTAAGTGACTTGCCCAAAGTCACACAGCTGACAATTGGCAGAGCCAGGATTCGAACCTCTGACTCCAAAGCCCGTGCTCTTTCCAGTGAACCACGTGATGTGCATATAGCTATAATTCTACTTATTCTGACGGTTTTGACAGCTGTCTACATGTTTTGTTTTGTTATCCGTCTCCCCCTTCCCCTGAGCCCTTTGTTGGGTAGGATCGTCTCTATATGTTGCCGACTTGTACTTCCTAAGCGCTTAGTACAGTGCTCCACACACAGTAAGCACTCAATAAATACGATTGAATAAATGAATCAATCAATCTAGTCATTCACTTTAACCTTCTGTAACTCTGCTGTCACCATAATGTACCCTTTTCATGAGCAAGGTCTTACAAAACACTTATGGATAGCTTTTTAGTCTGCAAGCTTAGTAAGTGAGATTTTTATGTAACTTTCAACTTTAACAGATCTAGTTAGCCATCTCAAAACAAATCAAACCCTAGGTCCGTGGCTAAAGCTCTGACTGGATGACTAAATACTTTGCTTACACTATTTGTTTACAAACCCGTGGCCAGTATCAGTCATTTGGCCCAACTGCAAACAACTCCCAGTGTCCCTACCTATGAGCATCATACTGTCTGTCTGTTTTCACAAGAAGTTCAAGTGTTTCCAAAATATTCTACCACCCCACACTGCACATAAAGTACGATTCGAGTTCTCTCCTAACTACTAATGCACAACTCCAACAACTACCCAATCAATACTAGCATGTCTCAACACTCTTGGAATAATTCAAAGATAAGGACTTATACACCAATTCTCTCCTTTTTACTTATCAGCTTTCTTCACCCGGGCTCACATCCTCCCAGCCACGCCAGTTTTTGACTACCCTTTCTACTGCCTGGAATTCCCTCCCCCTTCCAATCCTCCATGATCACAGCAATCCCCATCTTCAAAAACCCTTCCGAAATTTCAAGCCTTCTCTAAGGGGACTTTACCAAATTCCACTCTGTCAATACGCCCACTATCCCTAGCATTTCGATTTCCTTATCGTTCTGTAACACTTTGCTTAGATTTTGACTTACCTGAATTAATCTTCCTCTTTTTCTAGCCATCTTCCCGCTTTCAACCGTTGGGGCTTCACTTCTTTCTCCTGCACCAATTACCTGCAAATAATTTGCACCTGTGACTCTCCTCTTTTGACTGTAAAAAGGAATCCATCTCTTTCATTGTATTCTCCCAGGGCTTAATACAGTGCTCTGCATACAATGGGCATTAGGTAAATAGGCTGATTAATTGATAATCTACCCTTGAAGAATACCGTTCTTTATCTGGATAGATAATAAGCAATTAACGCTTATGCAGCTGAAACCACATGACTCGGGGCGGGGCTTTCCCCAAACCCCACGTGCCTTTGCAGTGGGGAAACCGCGCCCCATCAATCAATCATCAGTTGGAGAAATAACGTTTATTGATTGCTTACTCTGTACAGAACACCGTACTAAGTGCCTGAAAGAGTATAATAATTAGCAGATACCATCCTTAGACCGTGAGCCCCATGTGGGACAGGGACTGTATCCGACCTGAATATGTATACCAGCACTTAGCCATAGTGCTTTGCACATAGTAAGCACTGAACAACAAATATTATTATTTTTATTACTATGACTATCCAGAATACCAATCTCATGCATCAGAGAAGCAGCAAGGCTCAATGGAAAGAGCACGGGCTTGGGAGTCAGAGGTCATGGGTTCAAATCCTGACTCCGCCAATTGTCAGCTGTGTGATCAATCAGTCAATCGTATTTATTGAGCGCTTACTGTGTGCAGAGCACTGTACTAAGCACTTGGGAATTACAAGTTGGCAACATATAGAGGCAGTCCCTACCCAACAATGGGCTCACAGTCTAGAATGGGCTCACAGTCTGACTTTAGGCAAGTCATTTCACTTCTCTGTACCTCAATTCCCTCATCTGTAAAATGGGGATTAAGACTGTGAGCCCAACGTGGGACAACCTGATCACCTTGTATCCTCCCCAACGCTTAGAACAGTGCTTTGCACATAGTTAATGCTTAACAAATACCATCATTATTATTATTATTAGGAGACACTGAAGTCCAATTTGCCCCTCTCCTGCCCTGCCTCCTCTGCACCCAAGGTTACCTGGGTGAAATGTTAGGGTTGCATTCTTTAGGTATTTATAGATAAATTCTCCCCTTCAGGAGGGGTAGAAACACTGGAGGAACCCTGATACCTCTACCCCACTGGGCTCACTGTGACCTGACCAACCAGGAGATTCATTTGTACATATTTATTACTCTATTTATTTATTTATTTATTTTACTTGTACATATCTATTCTATTTATTTTATTTTGTTAGTATGTTTGGTTTTGTTCTCTGTCTCCCCCTTTTAGACTGTGAGCCCACTGTTGGGTAGGGACTGTCTCTATATGTTGCCAATTTGTACTTCCCAAGCACTTAGTACAGTGCTCTGCACATAGTAAGCTCTCAATAAATATGATTGATGATGATGATGATGATTTAAAACCACAGATAATAAGATTTTATTATTAGGTAACAGAGGGAATAGATAAGTAGCATCGCTCAGTGGAAAGAGCACAGGCTTGGGAGTCAGAGGTCCTGGCTTCTAATCCCAGCTCTGCCACATGTCTGCTGTGTGACCTTGGGCAAGTCACTTAACTTCTCTGAGCCTCAGTTACCTCATCTGTAAAATGGGGATTAAGACTGTGAGCCCCACATGGGACAACCTGATGACCTTGGATCCCACCCAGCTCTTATAACAGTGCTTTGCACATAGTAATTGCTTAACAAATACTATTATTATTATTATTTTGCCCATTGGTGAGGTGTTTACTCACACCACCTGTCTGGTCGTTTACCTTCCCATAGACGGCAGCAATGGAGCAGGGTTCTGGATATGATTGGGTGTGTTTGTGTGTATCTATATAAAGTTGGGCTCACACAAATACACACACACCTAGGAATTTATTTGAGGTGAGAATACCAACCCCCAATAATTATAGGAAATAAATTAATATTCCATTCTAGGTGCCTGTCAGTGATGAGTTGTCTTCACAGGTATTTATCAGTAAATATGTTGTTCTTTTTATAACCTTGGTCCTCATATGGGCTGTAAGACATTCCTGGAAATATCCCTTCGGGGGAAAATCTGAGGCAGAACAATAATCTCAATGCCCTCCTTAATGTTTTTTGTAAGCTAGGCCACTACTGAGTGCAAAGCACAGTACTGGACCTTAATAATAATAATAATACTTGTGCTTTTAAAGCATTTAATATGGGCCAGACACTGTGGTAGATACAATCAGGTCAGACACAGTACCTGTCCCACATGGGGCTCTCAGTGTAATGGGGAGAGGAATAGGTATTTATACCCCATTTTAAAAATGAGGAAACAGAGGCACATAGAAGTCACTTGCCCAAAGTCACACAGCAAGCAAGTGGCAGAGCCCGGCTTATGACCCAGGTCTCCTGATTCCCAGCCTTGTGCTCTTTTCTACTAGGCCATGCTGATTCTCCATGCTGCTTCTGTGCACACAGAGCTTTTTGCGGGCAGAGCATTATATGCAGAGCATTGAGCTGGTGAATATGGAATGCAGAGCTCACTCCAGCTCCTTCTCCCTTTTGTGTCATCCATGCACTTGGATCTGGGACCTTTGGGCATTTGATATTCACCCCACTCTCAACCCCATGGCACTTATGCATAGCGTGGCTCAGTGGAAAGAGCACAGGCTTTGGAGTCAGAGGTCATGGGTTCGAATCGTGGCTCTGCCACTTGTCAGCTGTGGGACCTTGGGCAAGCCACTTAACTTCTCTGTGCCTCAGTTACCTCATCTGTAAAATGGGATTAAGACTGTGAGCCCCATGTGGGACAACCTGATCACCTTGTATCCCCCCAGTGCTTAGAACAGTGCTTTACACATAGTAAGTGCTTAACAAATACCACAATCATCACCATATATATGTGTATATGTTTGTACATATTTATTACTCTATTTATTTATTTTACTTGTACATATCTATTCTATTTATTTTATTTTGTTAGTATGTTTGGTTTTGTTCTCTGTCTCCCCATTTTAGACTGTGAGCCCTCTGTTGGGTAGGGACTGTCTCTATATGTTGCCAACTTGTACTTCTCAAGCGCTTAGTACAGTGCTCTGCACACAGTAAGTGCTCAATAAATATGATTGATTGATTGATCATATATTTAAATTCTATATTATAAATTATTTATATTACTTATCTTCGCCTTCTAGATTGTAAACTGGCTAACAGTTGCATTGCACTCCCCAAAGCACTTAAGACTGTGCTCTGCACAGAGTTCATTCATTCATTCAATCGTATTTATTGAGTGCTTACTGTGTGCAGAGCAAACAGTACTATTGATATAATACCATTAAATACCATTAATAAAATGCCATTGATTGCTTGATAATGGGTCTATGGGTGTGGCAATCACTACTACTGTATATAGAGCATTTCAGTGAGCTTATGGTGCAGTGAGTACTACACTAGGTATTTGGGAACACATGACTGAAGTTCATCTGAGGTGCTCCTGGATGGAGAACAGTCTGCCTAGACAATAGATTGCAAAAAAAACCCGCAGACTGGGAAGTTCTGGGGGCTAATTTTCAAGATTGGCCTAGAGCATTGCCAGTGCTTTCACAGATTTTGTCCAGTTTTGCCAATTTTAAGGACACACAACAGATTTCAGGATCTGTCAAGTCTGAAGGACATTGAAATGAGAAAATCTTCCATCAGCTGTCCAATTAGGCAAATCCTGGGATGGGCTCAGATGACAACCAAGTTGCCCTCTATTTATTACTTCTGCCTTTGCCTGAGTTAGCCACTGCCATAGCCACAGGGGTAGTGGAGTGGGCACTGGAGTTTGTTGCTTCTCGCCTCAAGGCTCCCCTTCCGCTGGCTCCTATGCTTTCTCCCTGCAGATCCAGGTCTCTCTTTCTCTCTACTCCTTTCAAGCAAACCAACCCTCACTCTTCATTTCTCCATTCTAATATTGAATAATGATACCAGGGGCACTTGTTAAGTGCTTACTATGTGCCAAGCTCTAGGGCAGATACAACTGTTGATGATGATACAAGATAATCAGATCAGACCCGGCCCCTACCCCACACGGTGCTCACAGTCTAAGGGGAAGGAAGAACAGTTATTTAATCCTCATTTTATAGATGAGTAAACTGAGGCACAGAAAAGGTAAGTGATTTGCCCAGGTTCATACATAAGGCAATTGGCCGAGTTGGGATTTGAACCCAGATCTCCTGATTCCCAGGCTCTTATTTTTGCCACACGGCCGTGCTCTTGAACGCATATAACAGCAGCTTTGACTTTGAAACTGAAAGGCAGATATATGTTCCTCAAGCTCTAGTACAGTACTCCGCACACAGTTGGTGCTCAGTAAATGCTACTAATGTTGATGATGAAAGACACACAAAAAGAAAGTGAGGAAAAGAGGAAAAACAGTCACTACTGGTTGATAATTATATTCATTCATTCATTTCCATTCATTCATTAAGTCATATTTATTGAGTGCTTACTGTGTGCAGGGCACTGTACTAAGCGCTTGGGAAGTACAAGTTGGCAACAATCATAGTATGCATCGGCTTCAATCTGAGCTACAACTGTTCTCCAGACATATGATGTTCACTGACTGGGGCAATCCCTCAGCCATTTTTTATTTGGAAAAGCACTGTGTGACATTAAATAAGAACAAACTGGACCTCACTAGATTGCAAGCTCTTTTAGGGCAGAGATCGTGTCTACCAACTCCATTTTATTGTACTCTCCCGAATGCTTAATACAGTGCACTGAAAACAATAAATGTTCAATAAATACCATTGACTGATCGATAGACTCTCAAATCCAGGCCCTGGATTTCCAGAAACATATGACCATACTGTTTTTTGTTGGGGTTTCTTTTATGATACTTGGGAAGCACAATGACCTACTGGAAAGACTACAGGCCTGGGATCCAGAGGACCTGGGTTCTAATCCCAGCTCTGCCAATTTTTTGCTGTGGAGCTTGGGCAAAGCACTTAATTTCTTTATGCCTTAGTTTCCTCAACTGTAAAATGGGGATTAAATACTTGTTCTCCCTCCTACTTAGACTGTGAGCCCTTGTGGGACAGGGACTGTGCCTGACCTAATTAACCTGTACCTACCCAGCACTTAGAACAGTGTCTAACACATAGTAAGTGTTTAACAAATACCATAAAAAATGGCTTACCATGTGTCCAGTACTGTACTAAGCACTGGGGAAGACACCCAATAATCAGGTTAGACACAGTCCCTGTTTCACATATGGCTCACAGTTTTAAGTAGAAGGGGGGAGGATTTAATCCCCATTTTACAAATATGGTCATTAAGCCCCAGAGAAGTGACTTGTCTAAGATCACACACAGGCAAGCAGTAGAGCCAGGATTAGAACCCAGGGGCCTGCTAGCTTCAGGCCAGTGCTCTTTCCACTTGGCCATGCTGCTTCCATGCTGGTTGATTTGTGTTACTGTTCATGCTGTGGATGTGCTGGGCTTTAGGACAGTGTGCTCTGGCTAATATGCGCTTTGATGGATTTTCCAGTCTAAGCAAACAGGGTGGCAGGAACAATGAGTGGTGTTTAGGAACTTTGCCAAATGCACTCTCTAACATTAAGCCCAACAGGACAGGATGACGATGTTGACGGGCACCTCAGTGGGGCTGGTGTTAATTGCTGCCCTGGAGTTTGCCCCCTCTAGATATCAAATAATAATAATAATAATAATAATGGTATTTGTTAAGTGCTTACTATTTTGCCAAGCACTGGGGTAGATTCAAGGTAATCAGGTTGTCCCACGTGGGGCTCACAGACTTAATCCCCATTTTACAGATGAGGGAACTGAGGCACAGAGAAGTGAAGTGACTTGCGCAGACTCACACAGCTGATAAGTGGCTGAGCTGGGATTAGAACCCATGACCTCTGACTTCCAAGCCCGGGCTCTTTCCACTAAGTCACGCTGCTTCTCTGAATCCCGCTCTTCTGCCACAGTCTGATGTTTTAAGCTGTCCCACCAAGCAACACTAGCTGCATTTCTATTTTCAGCATTTTATCTTGCTCAAACAGCACAGTTCAACCTATCTCCGTGTCCCTATTTTGTCTGGCTTCACTACATCATCCAAACCTCTTCCTGCCAGGGGCTGGAGCTGGCAGCAACTGCAGCAGCTCCCCACAGCTGAATATTCCTGGTCCTGAATAGGCATTTCTGTCGCAACCTGAAATGCATGATCCAGTCGCTACACACACTCCTTTTCCTAGCTCCAAGGGCCCAGGTTGGTCACTGTGGCAATGGCAGCAACAGCAGCAGCAGCGGTGGCTACTACTCCCACTGCAGAAAAAGGAGGATACAGAGGAGTGGGAGGACTGATCCTAGACTATGAGTTCCTTGAGGGCAGGGATCATGCCTACCCACTCGACTGGTATGTAGTCTTCGAGGTGCTTAGCACACTGTTCTGCACACAGGAAGCATTCAATAAATTCCACTGACTGCTCCTCGGCTAGGAGGGCAGCAGTAGCCCACCTCACTCTTGCTGCCACTTTCACCTCTAAAGCTGGAGAGTCTGTTCCAGCCTTAAATATATCCAGGCTTAGCTGATGAGGGAAAGTCATGCCGAAAGCAAAACTTCTGGTCATTTTACCCACTCCAGCACACATCACTTGGACATGGGAAATTCAGGACTTCACGTAATGGCTCTCATCTCGGTTTTCTTGGTAAAAATCACTGCCAGGAAATTCTCTCGCTCCCTTTTTTGTTTTTAAAGTAGAAGAACATTTCTTTCACAGCATAGCCACCCTCCCTTCTGAAATACACCAACCTTAAATATGTTTTCCACCTTGGACGCTTTGTCATGTGTGTTGTCTCTCAATCAGAAAGACCACCTGTAAATTCAGAAAAGAAAGAAAATTGGTCAAAGTGACTTTTGGGCTAGTCTTTTATGTAGAAGAGCATATTTCCCCCAGAGCTTTTTGGAAACTATACCACTGCCCTTCTTAGGATTTAATGAGGCCTATGGGCATACAAATGATTCAGTGGAAACTAACAGTCAGAGTTTAAATATGCTCTGATGACAGCTGACTTACTTGCTAGAGCTGTTGCAAAAGGGCTTTACTAACGATTAAAGCAGATGGACAGAAGGAAGAAAGCAGAATGTTAGAATGTGTGAGAGGTGAAAGGTCAAGGTGTATGAGTCTGGTGATTTCCTGTGGTCTGTGGGTGTTTTGTGTTGCCAGCTAAAGCAAGGGGTTGTTTTTAATTTGATGAATTTTCTCGACTTTTAGGAGGTTCATTAAAACGCCCAAATATCTTTCCAACTCCCCAGTCGGCGCTTACCAGATGAGGGCAGAAATTCAAAGGGCATTTTCTGGGCAACTTTTGGATGAGTTGTTCGGCTAATGTTTTACCTGAATCCTTGAGTTCTTGTGTATGTGTACATCCACTTATCCCTTTTAATCTCAGCAAAAATCTCTGCTTTTAGGAGGGCATAAAAAAATAGAGACGAGATTGCTGCAAAAAGTCAAAGCTGCAGTGTGCATGCAGTTTCCAAATAGTCACTGCTTTCCAAATATTGTACGAGCTTTAAGTTGAAAATTCAATGGTATTTTCCATTTCTTGTGATTTTGGAAATACTACAGCATTCACCTTTAATCCAGTTTTATTGGAGTCAAGACATTCGCTAACCTTTAGCTTGACAATCAAGACTGTTACAGACAATCATAAATAAAAATGAAGCTGTTTTCCAGGAGGCAGACTCTTTGGAAGGTTAAAATATATGTAAACTTGCAGAAAGAAGGAAAGTTCTTATGCAAACGGCACATTCTATTTTAATCTGAGTTGATAAATAGGGCAGGCGGGGAATAATGGAGAAATAACTGCAGACAGAGCACGTGTTTCCCAGGGATTATGCATCATTTCTCCTCTGAGGGATGTTGGCTGGAATTGGAAGCTGCCTCGGGGTAAATTATTTCTTTTTTAAAACAAAATTTTAATTCCGTGAAACCAAAAAGTTAAGTGAGTATAAAATATGAATGAAGCAATTAGCCCAATTGTTTACTTCCTGGATTCCAAAACCTTTTTCTGGCTGAGATTCACTTGGGGATCGTAAAACGTTGCCAGGTCTGGCTATAAAAAATTTTTCCCCCAAATCACAATTAGCGGCCCATTATTCACAGTTTTAATACTTGTATGTGGATGTTTGTCTAACAATTTCAAGGATGGGGTTGCCCCATAATTTAACACGTTGCAAAATGGCCTTCTTTAACTGAATGCACTGGTTGAGTTAAGGTTATTTTGGAATTGCTACGGCCACAAAACCCAAAGTAGCTTTTAAAAAGAAGCAAATGGAGTCGGCATAACTGAACTAGCTGGGAATTATCTTTGCTGATATCAGCTAGTGAGATTGAAAAACACTTCCCCCCCAGCGAAGGTTCTTAAATAAGGGAAACAATCAGAACAATTAAATGCGTTCACTTGAGAGGGAACTGTTAAACCTCTGCTGCTTTTCCAGGCAGAGACAAAGAAGAGATTAGGCTTGTTTAAAAACAATTTGCATTAAACCTTTTCCTGTCCACGGAGGAAAAAGAAATTACTTGGTGCCATCATCATCATCATCAATCTTATTTATTGAGCGCTTACTGTGTGCAGAGCACTGTACTAAGCACTTGGGAAGTACAAGTTGGCAACATATAGACTGGCTTTGCAAAGATGTGGAGCCCTGAACCAGTTGGCATGTAGTAATGAATACAAAGTATTCCTGACAGGCCAGTAAAGGCTGGTCTCAACCTGAGGCAGAACAACCATCAGCGGGCAGGCAAGCAGGAGGGAAGGGCGAGGTGACTAGTGGAGGCATCAGCATAGACATTGCTTTGGGGCTGCCCAGTCTCCTATGGTACTAAAAGTCCCAGAAGCCCACAGCCACATAACTTGTGCACACAAGTCCAGTCCATATGAGTGTCTCCTCAGAAGTGAGATTGGGTTTCCGTGGGACTGAGCCTGGGGTTCAGCTGGGACCACCTGGATCAGATCTCCATCCGGGAGTTGGGCTGAACCAGGCTAGCTCCTGTGAGGCTGGAACACAAAGGACTCACCTCAAGCATGGGCCTGTAGCCAGTCCGAAGCTTCAGCTGTCCTCAAGGGCTTCACTTCTGAGCGGGCACGTATGTGACTGTTTTGGTAGGTGACTGGGCCTTGCCTCCCTGCCAGAAGACAGGCAGTTCCACCCAGGAGGAACTGGACAGAACTCTCAACCTGGTACTGCCATTACATGGCCTGAACTGGGTCTCAGGTTGGGTTAATAATCATGAAGGTAATTCTTATGCACTTACTGTGTGTCACATGCTGTACTAAGCACTGGGGTAGATGCAATATATGTACATTGGACATGGTCCCTGTTCCACATGGCGCTCACAGTGTAATGGGAAGGGAGAACATGCGTTTAATCTCCGTTTTAGAGACAAGGAGGCACAGAGAAGTGACTTGCCCAAGGTCACCCAGCGGGCAACTTAGAGTTGGGATCACAACCCAGGTCCTCTGATTCTCAGGCCTGGGCTCTTTCCATTAGGCCATGCTACTTCTCTTGGGCTGGAGGCCTTTGGGCTAAACAGGACTCAGTAGGAGAGGACAGAAATGTTCGGGAAGTGCTGAATCCTATCAAGGTCTACCATCATGGTCCTTACTATTCTAATGGACCAAAACACAGCAGTTGTTGTATGAGCCACCAGAAAGAGTTTGCTGGTATCTAAAGTGAATGGAAGAAAGATTACTGAACTGTTCACTAAGTTATCCAGCTAGGTGAACTTAATTTGGCTAAATGAATTCATTTTTTAATGGCATTTATTAATTGCTTTTTTTAAAAAAAATCACTTCAGGTTGTAAAATTCCTGGAGGAAAAGACTTTGTCCCACATGGGGCTCACAGTCTAAGGAAGAAGGAGATGAGGGACGTGAAGTAGAGAGGTTAAGTGACTTGCTCAAGGTCTCAACAGGCAAGTGGTGGAGCCAGGATTAGAATCCAGGTCCTCTGAGTACCAGTCCCGTGTTCTCTTTGCTAGGCTCCAATGCTTCTCCTTGTACTAATATGGGGCAACAGGCTCATGATTGATAATCATTTCTCCCTGGTCAGAGTGATAGGATGATGGTGGTAAGTGATAGTGACATGGATGGTGAGAAGCTGTCCTAAAAAAACCACTTCCTCTAGGAGACATTCCTTCAATAATCTACGCCTCCCTGATCAATGACCCCCCCAATCAGCCCTCTTTAGCCATTGTGTTGGTTTATTTGTTCTACTTTATAAGAGGGTTTCAGAATGTTTTTCACAGGAATAACTACTGAGACTGCAAGCTCGTTGTGGGCAGGGAATGTATCTACCAACTTCGTTATATAGTACTCTCCCAAGCACTTAGTACAGTGTTCAGGACACTGTAAACACTCAATAAATATGATTGATTGATTGAACATACAGTCACTCTAGTCTTAGGAGCAGAGTGGTTTTTCACTCATCTTGAAAGGAATGGGAAATTTTAATTACCGTGAAGGAATCATTACAGTGCTCTGCACATAGTAAGCGCTCAATAAATACGATTGATTGATTGATTAACAACTTGGTATTTGGTTTCAAGAAGGAGAATCAGTATGGAGGCAATTCTGCATAGCGGCTCACTGCTGTATTTACTGTTTTTCAAAAGCTTAGCCATTCTAGTATTTGCCCAAACAATAATTTGTGCTCCTAGAGTAGAATCATGTGAGGTCTGCTCTAAATTCTGCCAGGATAGCTGGGTCCGGTTTTATGGTTGAGAAGAGGGTTTTGTGTCTATTTCCCCTGGGATTAATGAGTGGGTGGAGGGGGAGCAGGGGGTATTGAGTCCTTTGGCTCCAATGCTTCCAACCCGAGCCTTCTCAGTGATGAAAATGGGGCCCAGGAATTACCTCCCACTGTCCCCTTGTTCAAACAGTAAGGGGAGGTACCTCTTGTCATCTGCGGCAACATAAGCAAATAATAAAAGCTCAAAGCAAACAGTATTTCAGCAACGCAGCAAGTAAAGCCATCTGATGACAATTATAAAAGACAAAGGATCTGGAGTGAGGAAATAGACTCATGTAAGTTTGTCTGGGTTCTTCCAACACCTACCGTCAGTGCTGTTTCTCTGTGGTTTGGCGCTCCATTCTGCAGCCCTGGGGTTCATTTTTGCCTCTCTGAGACCGAATTAAAATGAAGGGATTATGGACACATAACAGGGCAGTTGGAGTTTTCCAATAATTTTCCCCATGGTTATGGGCAGCTGAAAGGATTCAGCCTTTTAGTGGTCAAATTGTTGCATTTCTTCATGGCCGAGTGGAAAGCACAGTGGTTTGAGAGTCAGAGGATTCAGGTTCTAATTCTGGTTCTGCTACCTGCCTGCTGTTGACCCTGGACAAATCACTTAACTTCTCTGTGCCTCAATTACATCACCCAAAAATGGGGATAAAATACGTATTCTTCCTCCAGTGGGAAAAGGACTGTGTCCAATCTGCTTATACTGTATCAACTACAGTGCCTAGTACAGTTCTTGGCACGTACTGCTTAACAAATACTATCATTATCATAGTAATAATAATAATCATATTGGTATTTGTTAAGCACTTACTATGTGCAAAGCACTGTTCTAAGTGCTGGGGAGGCTACAAGGTAATCAGGTTGTCCAACGGGGGGCTCACAGTTTTAATCCCCATTTTACAGAGGAGGTAACTGAGGCACAGAGAAGTCAAGTGACTTGCCCAAAGTCACACAGCTGACAGTTGGCAGAGCCAGAATTTGAACCCATGACCTCTGACTCCAAAGCCCGTGCTTTTTCCACTGAGCCACGTACTGTTACATGATAAACTGATGCCTACCAACTCTTCCATATTGTGCTTTCCCAAGCATTTAATATAGTACCCTGCACCATGGTAAGCACTCAATACATACCCTTTATTGATTGATTGATTGATCAGCCATTATCTAAAAAGGCTGAAACAACGGGGAGCACCTACTCTTCCATGTATGTTTGGAACCCTCTTGCGTTTCATGGGGATTTGGGGAAAAAGTTATTTAAAATCCTGGAGGGATTGCTAGCACATCTTTGCTTGGCCCTTCCATTATGGAGGAAATCTTCCAGTTCAGTCAGTCAGTCAATCAGTCTTATTTACTGAGGGCTTTCTGTGTGCAGAGCACTGTATTAAGTGCTTGGAAGAGTACAATATAACAATAAACAAACACATTCCCTGCCCACAACAAGATTACTGTCTACAGGGGGAGACCCAGCCCTCAGCAATGGAGGGAGAGATCCAGGGGATTCCCAGGACTGAGGAAGTGGTAGTATCATGGGTTACTGCCTGTCAAACACCATGCTTACAGCTTCCCCCTCGTCCCCCTCTTCCCCCTCGTCCCCCTCTCCATCCCCCCATCTTACCTCCTTCCCTTCCCCACAGCACCTGTATATATGTATATATGTTTGTACATATTTGTTACTCTATTTATTTATTTTACTTGTACATATCTATTCTATTTATTTTATTTTGTTAGTATGTTTGGTTTTGTTCTCTGTCTCCCCCTTTTAGACTGTGAGCCCACTGTTGGCTAGGGACTGTCTCTATATGTTGCCAACTTGTACTTCCCAAGCGCTTAGTACAGTGCTCTGCACACAGTAAGCGCTCAATAAATACGATTGATCGATTGATTGATTGATTCTTGCCTAGACTTCGGGGCTACGCACTGGACAAGATGGTCAAACAGACATGGCTAACTCCTGCCCTCTGGGAACTGGAAAACGGATCCTGGTCACCACTCACACTGGAAGACATGAGTCTACAGGAGGGATGGTGTCACAAAAGAAATCAGGCTCACGAATAAATATTTATCCCCTATTCAGAGTTCCATGTCTGTGTGGTTCTTTCATGAGCTGCAGGGCTGGATGAGAACTTAAAAAACCATCTGACCACGCCCCTGCCCCACTGGACTGTAAACACACTGTGGGCAGGGAATGTGTCAACCAACTCTGTTACATCGTATTCTCCTAAGTACTTAGTACAGTACTCTGAATACAGTGAGCACTTAATGAATGCAATTGATTGCTTGATTGGATGGGTGAATAAATCGATTCACCGATTTTTTTTCAAGTTTTCCTTGAAGATAATAATAATAATGGCATTTATTAAGCGCTTACTATGTGCAAAGCACTGTTCTAAGCGCTGGGGAGGTTACAAGGTGAGCAGGTTGTCCCACAGGGGGCTCACAGTCTTAATCTCCATTTTATAGATGAGGGAACTGAGGCCCAGAGAAGTTAAGTGACTTGTCCAAAGTCACACAGCTGACAACTGGCGGAGCTGGGATTAGAACCCATGACCTCTGACTCCAAAGCCCGGGCTCTTTCCACGCTGCTTCTCTTATGCATGGAACTCTGCAACATGCCCAGACAGTCCGGCCTAGTGCCTGATTACCTGACAATGAGGAAGTTCTTTCTTATGTCCAACCCAAACCTCCTGCTGCAATTTAAACCTCGTCTCACCCATTACTGTAGACAACACCAGCAACCTCCCTGTCTCA
Source organism: Tachyglossus aculeatus (assembly GCF_015852505.1). Taxonomy (NCBI): domain Eukaryota; kingdom Metazoa; phylum Chordata; class Mammalia; order Monotremata; family Tachyglossidae; genus Tachyglossus; species Tachyglossus aculeatus. The sequence goes on from NC_052084.1 coordinate 30,730,396, forward strand.
CAAGTCTGTAAACTTGGCATTATCTTCAAATCATCTCTCTCATTCAATCCATATATTTTATCTGTCACCAAATCCTGTCGGATCTACTTTTGCAAATCTCTAGAATTCACCCTTCTCTCTTCATCCAAACTGCTACCATGCTAATCTAAGCACTCACTTCACACCCTGACGACTGCAGCAGCCTCCTCACCGATATCCCTGCCTCCTTTCTCTCTCCTCTCCAGGCCCCACTTCACTATGCTGACCAGATCATTTTTCTAAAGTTACATTCACACCTCCTCACTTCTCAAAAATTGCTCCCATCTATTTTCATTCATTCATTCATTCAATTGTATTTATTGAGTGCTTACTGTGTGTACAGCACTGTACTAAGCGCTTGGGAAGTACAAGTTGGCAACATATAGAGATGGTTCTGACCCAACAACGGGCTCACAGTCTAGAAGGGGGAGACAGACAACAAAACAAAACATGTGGACAGGTGTCATCAGAACAAATAGAATTAAAGCTAAATGCACATCAATAAAAAAATAAATAGAATAGTAAATATGTACAAGTAAAATAAATAGAGAAATAAATCTGTACAAACGTATATACAGGTGCTGTGGGAAGGGGAAGGAGGTAGGGCGGGGGGCGATGGGGAGGAGGAGAGGAAAAAGGGGGCTCAGTCAGGGAACCTCAACATCATACAGAAACTCCTTACCATTGGATTTAAAGCACTAAATCAGCTCTCCCCATCCTATCTCCCCATCCTACAGAGAAGTAGTGTGGCTCAATGGAAAGAGCACGGGCTTGGGAGTCAGAGGTCATGGGTTCAAATCTTGGCTCCGCCAATTGTCAGCTGTGTGACTTTGGGCAAGTCACTTCACTTCTCTGGGCCTCAGTTACCTCATCTGTAAAATGAGGATGAAGACTGTGAGCCCCACGTGGGACAATCTGATCCCCTTGTATCCTCCCCAGCACTTAGAACAGTGCTTTGCACATAGTAAGCACTTAACAAATGTCATCATTATTATTCTTATTATTATCTTACCTTGCTGATCTCCTACTACAACTGAACCTGAACATGTCACTCCTCTACCAACCTACTCACTGTACCTCGATCTTGTCTACCTCACCAATGACCCCTTGCCCACATCCTCCCTCTGGCCCTGAAACTCCCTCCCCCTTCATATCCAATAGCTCACCTCTCTCCCCACCTTCAAAGCCCTCCTAAAATCACATCTTCTCCAAGAAGCCTTCCTTGACTAAGTCCTCTTTTCACCCCTGCACTCAACCTGCACCCTTTAAGCATTTGAAATTACCCACATATCCGTGGGTAATTTCTTTTAACGTCTGTCTCTCTCTCTAGACAGTAAGCTCCCTACAGATTGGGTTTATGTCTATTCACGGTATTGTACTCTCCCAAGTGCTTAGAATAGTACTCTACACATAGTAAGTGCTGAATAAATATCACTGATCGATTAATTGATTTTAGCCTTCAGTGGATATGGCAAGTAACCAGCCAGCATGCCCACACCTCAACTGCAGGGCCCCCTCATCCCCTAAATGTTTTCCAAGTGGGTTTCAAGGAAAGCAGACGGGGAGTCTCTGCGACAGAAATGCCCGCGTTGTGAAAAATTTCAAGTTTTACCGCATGCTTCTGGTCTTGGCTGCTAATCTGTTCCTTCTCCAAGCGGCTGATGCCCCTTCATCTGCATCTTTTTTTCCTCCTGCTTGCCGACTCGATCGGTTGGAAGTCTTTTCTTCTTTCCTTGCAGGCTCTAAATCTTTGGGAGATAACACAGCAAAGGTGGATGTAGATCTAAGTCGATTCAGATCCATCTTTTCCCTTTTCTCCTCTCTCCTTTCTTTCCCTCCCCACCTCTGCTTCCCTTGATTCTCTCCCCCTTTCCTCTTTCTCTCTCCCTACCCCACTACAGGGTGGGAATCAATCTTTATTCAAGCCCTTCCAGAGGTTCTGAAAGAATTGAAGGATGGGATTCTGGACCGGCCTGGGTTCCAGTGAGGACCGATAACCCTCCGGGTATACAGTTAGCCTTTCTGAGGACTCTCACTTACCCCATATTCTCGAGGACCAGATTTTGTGAGGTTGCCAGCTCAATTCTGTAGATTCACGAGCATTTGGGGCTGCGTCCAAGGGGTCTGAGGCTGCTCTGAAGTAAGCCCAAGCTCGGAAGCGTTTGAAGTTGGTCCCATCTGCAATTAATATCAGTGGATTCTGGGTAGGATTGGAAGTGGAAATTCAGCCTTTGGATTTGATATTGTCTGAAAGGGAGCGCGGAGCCTCTGGCCCATCAACCGTAGTGGCTTACCCTCGGTGGGATTTACAGTCCTGAAAGAGATTTTTAAAGCTCTTCCACCCTGATTTCACTTCAACCCACACATGAAAAGAAGTCAAGGTCAAAGTTACTATGCATTTGAAAGCACAGATGTGCGTCACGGCCTCATGTTTTTGGAGCAATTTGGTTAATAACCCAGGGGCCATAGGATCCTTTAGGAACATTTGCAGTGTCTGAGGACGTTCAGTTCTCCCGCATGCTTCACGACGCTTCCGTCTTGTCGTGACTGCTTCGGCAAAGTGAAATGGAAAGCCCGGCCTACCTCATGTCACACCTGTTGCCAGTGACTTTAGGCATTGTACTAACTGACTCTGATTATCCTCAGCTGGAAATGTGCTTCTCTGAAGTTCTTAAACACATTTTCATTCCTTTCACCTATTTCCAAGGACACTTCAGAAATGGCTTTAAATTGGATAAGCTAACTCCCTGAAGACCTGGAATTCTGCCAAGACACCTTGGGAGTCTCCCCAGTAGGAAGGATTATTCTAGGCAGGAGCGGCGGTGGAGAGAGCTGGGGCAGGGAAGCTTGGGGAAGGGAAGGCAGGAGGGTTAGTGGGAGATTCCTGTTTTGTCAGCCTGCTCACCATTATCATTCAATTGTATTTATTGAGTGCTTATTGTGTGCAGAGCACTGTACTAAGTAATTAGGAGAGTAAAATATAACAATAAACAGACACATTCTCTCCTCATAGTGAGCTTACATTCTTATGCTGGGCTAGGAGTAAGAGCACTGGAGTAGGAGTCAGAAGACCTGGGTTCTAATCCCAGCTCCACCATTTTCCTGCTGTGTGATCTTGTACAAATCTCTTAGCATCTCCATACCTCAGTTTCCTCATTTGTAGAATGGAGTTTTAATACCTGTTCTTCCTCCCTCCTAGACTGGGAGCACCATGTGAGTCAGGGACTGAGTGTGATCTGATTAACTTCTATCTACCCCAGCTCTTTGTTCAGACTTTGACACAGTAAGAGCTTTAAAAATACTAATCAATCAATCAATCAATCAATCGTATTTATTGAGCGCTTACTGTGTGCAGAGCACTGTACTAAGCGCTTGGGAAGTACAAGCTGGCAACATATAGAGACAGTCCCTACCCAACAGTGGGCTCACAGTCTAGAAGGGGGAGACAGAAGGCTAATCTAGCCTTTCCTTACCCATCAGGCCTGGGTATCTCCTTGAGGTGAATTTATTTGATCAAAAACTCCAGGAACTTTCCTATAGACAGAAGGGAACAATGAAGACATGTTGGTTTGACTGTCTTGAACTAATGGTAGATTTCTATAGGGACTTGGAATCTCTTTAGATCTGGAGGATTGATGGGCAAATAGATGTCATCTATTAAGCTGGGGGAATCTGAGCTGTTGAATTTAGTTGTCAATTCTTTAAACGAAAATGAAACATCTGACTCTGTGAGTATAAAGAGATGAATTTATGATGTTGTTCTAGGCTTCATTTATAAAGACAGTTCTCCAAAGACCTGCTGTTTGGGGAAAAAAAAATGATTTCACTCCATCTTAGTATAAATAGCTAACTGAAAAAACTATTCACATTACAGTATATAATGTTCTCTCATTAGAGCCTTATTTTCTTGTCAATATTTTAGTTACAGGCTAATCTTCCACAAGAGCAGCTGACGAATTAAAACAGTGACTTCAGGTCTCATTCTCTTAGTCTAATGTGACACGCGTATTTCTTCACTCTGAAGTGATGGCCGAGGGAATGCTTAACTCTCCTAAATTGGTTGTTTGAAGTGTCATGGCGGATTTGACTCTTAAAACAAGCCGTGGTTAAAGTTCCTGTCACAGCCCAGGCGAGGAAGGTGCTTTGAGTTTAAAATGAAACCTGTAAAACTTTTGGTGTTTAAGGTTTTCTGACTCCAAGTTAATTGTTTTCCTTCAATAGGAGAGGAATTAAAGATATTTTTAAAAATCGGCAGTTGGAGCATGTAATTGTGATCACCCATCTCTCCTTCTTGTGGAAATGAAAGGATTGTTGAAAGCCTTTCTCTTTTACAATACCAGAGGTGGCCAAGTATTTACAACTCTATATATTCCTCTAGCTGAATTCTTCTAAACCTCAGGCCTAGCCAGCAGGTTTCTCCCAGACGATTTTCATTTTCAAAACATTCACATCCAATAAACTACACCAAACATAGTGTGAGAGAGAAAAAAGGGCCAGGAAATCGGTCTGTTGCATGGTTATTACCTCCTATTGCCTGTGGGTTGCTTGTTATGAGTTTTAACTATGTAAATATGACGTCTATGACATCAGAATTTAATCAAAAGCTAGTAGGTGGGAGATAGAGTGTGACTTTATTGTTGGGGCTAAAATCAACCGGGTGTTGACAGGGCTCAAAAGTCACCGAGTATAAGCTTGAAAAGGAAAAGCGCAGACTGATAAGCTGTTCCTTGATTGACAACTTCAGGCCTGACTGCCAGTATTGAAAACAGTTGGGCAAAAGTAGGGAAAAAGTTTTGTTTCATAAGAATCTATACTGGGAAAAACAGGACGATTTATAGGCTGATGTAGCACAAAACCCTAAGAAAAACAGGTGTGAGTTTTATAAAAATCTGGAAACTGGAAAAGGTCACTGTCTGTGAACAATCTCCCCATTATGATTTAATTAACCTTGTAAAAACTCTTTATGCAAAAGAACGTCCCGATGAGGGTGAAATGAAACAATTGGTGTCTGCTAGCCATGGCTTTCCACAAATCACGTGTCGACAGCTCACGACTGAACAACTGGATCGGAGGAAAGAAGGAAAGACGCAAAGCAAAGGCTCACACAGGGAGATAAACGAAGGACAGAAAATAATATGTTGCCTTTTCATCTTCCTTGTAGAGCAGAACCAATTTTTGGCATTGTAAAACCCATTATGGATACAATAAAATAAATGCATACTGAAGTAGCAGCTCTGGGTTGATTGAAATGTTATGATTGCTACATATGCCATATCTTATCAAATATTATCCGTAAGGAAGTATTCAATTCATATTGTACCAATTATCCTACTATGTGCATCATAAACTTTTATGGCTTGTTATGGAATGCCTCTTGGATAACTTTTCCCTCCTCAAATATTGCATCATCACATTCAGATGGAAAACATATTCTAATGTGGCAAAGTGTTAAAGAAATTTAATACTCCAGGGCTAAATGAAAATGTTATGGTTCATCTCATGGATAAGAAAAACAATTTACGAATGCAATATTCATTTCCTGAGATGGGCAAAGTGAAAACCTCGTCTGAAACGTAAAACCGAGATGCCGGCCTTTGGTAGTTTCCTCAGTTTAACTCGTCGATGGTGCGGAGTAAGGGCCGTTTGCTCAGATCCCATGTGGGGCGAGCCCCTGATTACTTTTACAGGAAACTTCTGGCAGGATGGCGTCTGCCGGGAGCAGCCCACAAAAGCTCTGGGCTCATCTTTCACATTTCGCGTCCTGTCGAGATGTCGAGATCGTCCTTTGGCCGGCTCTCAATCAGGCGGGTGACGCACCGTTGGGCACCTTCTTTTCCGGAAGCGCCCAGGAAGAGCTTTGGTTTCAGCTCGGTGAGGTTAACCCCTAGTGACTCTCTGGCCGGGGCAGCGCGGTCCAGGAGACATCCCCCTGAAACAGCGCAGCCTTGGAGAGATCTGGAGGGGAGGCCAAGGGTAACGGCTGTGGACCTCACTGCCCTCCTTCCCTCCCATCCCACAAGCGAGCGGCCTAGTCTAGCATAAAATTACTGTTATTACTATTATTATTGTTAGTAGTAATAATAATTAACATCATTTTTTAAAGTACAGAGGAAGATATTGAAAGTTTGTCTCTGGAAATTAAAGGAAAACTCAAAGGGAGCTTCACATCCATGCCCATTGGGCATTCAACAAATCTTGTCGTCGGACTGACCGGACCCCACCGCTCTTGTAGGGTGAAACTGTCGGGAATGAGATTGAGATCTGGATTCGTGCCTGGTGAGGACTCTCCCAGAATCCCATGGTGAGTCATGGTTAGAGCAAGAGATTATTACTTAGTTGCCAGAGGGGAAAACAATGGTCACTGACCTTTCTCCCAAAGACAAAGGGTCTGCATGCCTTCCCCAGGCAGAGAATTGGGGCTCCTCTGCCCCCACTTTGAGTCTCCCTCCTCCCCAGGCAGTCTGACAAGTTCACCCGGCTCGGTTCCCCTGTGGGCGGGGAACGTGTCTATCAACTCTGTTGTATTGGACTCTCCCAAACATTTAGTACAGTGCTGTACACAAAGTAAGCGCTAGATAAATACCACTGATTGATTAACTCGGTGACTGCTGAAAGCGAGCCACAGTCAGTGCAGTTCTGACTCAGAAGATCCCTTTTTCAAGGTTCTCTTTGGACTAATAGTGAATCAAAGGGGCCCAGGAAAGTGGTCTTTCCTTAAAGACGACGCTATTGCCTTTAAGAGTTAAGCGTCTCTTCTGCAGGGGGAATGGCCGGGATAAAATGGTCCCACATTTAGAGACAAAGGAAAGGATATTGTAATGGAGAATGCCTTCCCAATAAAAGGCCACTCGTTTGGATTAAGGCCGGAAAAATCAGCCTGTGAGAAAAGCTATCTGGCAGGAGATGAGAGACATGGTCCGACATGTGCTTCCATGAAGTGAAGGAGTGTTGGGAGACAACATGGGGTTACAGGAGGTAGAAAGGAAAGCCAAAGCAAACAGGAGGAGGCATCTCCCGACGCCCTAGCGTGACCCTGGGATCCGCCATGCGGCTACACGCTCTTCTTCTGACACTTACACTCCCCTGCAGTCAGTCCTTGCGGTCCCCGGCCGGTTGGTTTCAGGCGTTTTTGGAAAAGCTTATATCTTCCCTGTAGGAGCCTCAATGGCAAGGGAGGAATTCGCTCCTCCCCACAACCCCGAGGACCCCACTGATGGTAATAAGACCTCGATGAGACTCACCCAGTCATCTTGCTTTTGAGAAGCAGCATGGCCTACTGGAAAGAGCCCAAACCTGGGAGTCAAAGGCTTCTAATCCCGGCTCCACCACGCACCTGCTGTGTGACCTTGGGCAAATCCTTTAACTTCTCTTGGCTTCAATTTCCTCATCTGTACAATGGGGATTCATTCTTTCATTCATTCATTTGATCGTATTTAACGAGCACTTACTGTGTGAAGAGCGCTGTTCTGACTAGAATATACAATTCAGCAATGAAGAGAGACAATCCCTTCCCACATCGGGCTTACAGTCTAGAAGGGGAAGACAGACATCAAAACAAGTAAACAGGCATCAATATAAATAAAGAGAATTATGCCTGTTCTCCCTTCCATTCAGACTGTGAGACCCAGGTGTGACAGGGACTGTCTCTGATCTGATTATATGTATTTAAACCAGCAGTTAGTAGTACAGTGCTTGGCACAAAGTAAGCACTGAACAAGTACCACAATAATAATAATTGCAATCAGCCTTCAACTAATAGTGATAAATACTCTTATTAGGGGTGACAATCCTAGCACACAAAGATGACCCAGGACCTAGATGCTTGCCTAATTGGACACCATGGAGCCTAGTAGAAAGACCACTGGACTAAAGGTTGGGAGACCCTCGTTCTAGTCCTGCTTCCGCCACCTGCCTGTGTGACCTTGGGAAAGCCACTCAACCTCTCTGTACCTCAGTTCCATCACCTGTAAAATGGAAATAAAAGATCCGCTCTCTCTCGCTTGTCTGCTGTGTGACCTCGGGTGAGTCACTACACTTCCCTGTGCCTCTATTACCTCATCTTTAAAATGGGGATTAAGACTGTGAGCCCCATGTGGGACAGGGACTGTGTCCAACCTGATCACCCTGTATCTACCCCAGTGCTTAGAATAGTGCTTGGCACATAGTAAGCACTTAACAAATACTATGATAACTATTACTATTAGACTGTCCAATCTAATTCTTTCACATCACCACAACATTTTGTGGTTGGTACACAGTAAGTGTTTAATAAATACCATCGTGATTATTCTACAGACATGAGGTTCAAACCCATAATCTCCTGCCTGTCCCACCTGAGGTAGTCACCTCAGGGAAAATGAGAGGTCTCTTGGTGGTTTTTCTTCTACAACTCTCTGTGGAGGCTGCCACCCAGCCACTCTGAGGGAGAAGTTAGCTCCAAGGAAGGAAGCATTTGTGAGACAGGTTAAGTTTTCAGCACGAGTTCCTGAATTGCTGCATGGCTGACATTTCCAAGAATTCATTACTTGAACAAGCTAGTAAAACAATTCCACTTTGGATCCATAGGTGTACTCTAAGTCATGCCATAAATTAAACCTCCTCCTTCCACGGGGCCCAGTAAAGTTATTTTGACTTCTCCTGTCGCATTAGTGTTTATTCTTTCCTTTTTTCCTTCTTGGTTTTCAAATCCCAGCTTAGAGAAAATCATTCCGTATTAGTTTGAAGGGCCGTAACAGCCCCTGAAAAAAAATTACAGGGAGATCAAAAATTTAACTTCATTTGCCCATCTGGAGATCCCCCAAAGTGTAAAGCTGACCCTTGTGGAGACCATCTGTTGTGCATGGAGGCACATATGGAAACTTAATCCTTGGGCTTCTCTTTCAGCTTTCTCTTTTGCCTGCCTGAAATCGGAAGCAATCCAAGCCAGTCGGTTGGAATCCAAGTTCCTGGGCTGGGACCAGTCCCTCCAGTTGTGCCCAAGCCCTTGGGTATTTTTCCTCTTCCAGGGCCAGCAGAGAACCACCATAACCCGCACTGTCTTTCCCTTAATTCCTGCTGATAAAGGCCATCGTAAACAGCTCCTGGGGAGTGCAGCCGGGCTTTGAGGACCCTCTGAGGGGATCACTTAGCTTGGGTCTTAGTGACAGAAAAGTGGCCTTCTTTTCCAGTCCCAGCCGCATTTCGGGGTGGGGGGGGATATTCAAAATGCATTGTGCGTCATGAAAACGTTCTTTGCCGGGGGTTTTTTTTATGCTATCTCACGTGATGAGGAGACACTTGGACATTAACCCAGTGGCCTGCAGACATGCCTGCAATATTCAAAGAGCAGTTGGGGAGGGGGAGAAGTAGTGGTTCTTCTCTGCTAACAGACTTCACCTTGTCTCCGACCCTAGATCCACCCCCTCAGGACATCATTAGGGTAATTCTGGGCAGTAATGGATCTGTCCCCTGTCTGGAACCGACGTGGCCCGAATGTCTTTGTATCAGGTATTTTTACTGAGCATCAGGGCTAAGAATATGGGCGAAGTCAGTGCCTGGCCTTAGGATGGCTCCAGACTGAAAGTCCTCTCCCTAGTAATTTCTCTCCTTCTGTTTCTTCTGGGATGGTGGGAGTGGATGAAGGTTGGTGACTGGGAGCCAGGGAAGGGGAGGGAGGGAGACAGTGGGCTGCTGTTCATCGTGGAAAAAGAAACCTCAAGTATTTCCTGGAGGGAAGATTCATTCATTCAATCGTATTTATTGAGTGCTTACTGTATGCAGAGCACTGTACTAAACGCTTGGGAAGTACAAATCGGCAACCTATAGAGACGGTCCCTACAGGGAACAAAAATACACTCTCGGCATTTCATTTTAGAATTCAGAGGTTTTGGCCAGTAGGGAAAATTATCAGCATTTAATGATGATAATAATAATGGTACTTGTTAAGTGCTTACTCTGTACCAAGTGGTGAACTAAGCACTGTGGTAGACACAAGATTATCAGGTTGGACACAGTCCCTAACCCTCAAGGGGTTTACAGTCTAAATCAGAGGGAAAAGGATATAATCCCCATTTCACAGACCAGGTAACTGAGGCACAGAGAAGTTACTTGCCCAAGTTGACATAGCAGGCAAGTGGCAGAGCCAGAATTAGAACCTAGATCCTCTGACTCCCGAACCTGTGCTCTTTCCACTGGGTCATGCTTCTTAGGGCCAAATGAATTTATTAAATTTCCTTAGACTCGGGATTGATTTCTTGGAGAAAAATAATAATCTCATTAGAACAACAGCTTTGGGCCTTTGTGGATAAGGGATATTCAAAGTTATCCTAAACCTTTTACTCCACAAGCTGTTCCCACTGTGCACTGAAAAGCTGAGTTGCACACTGGCTTCCTGGGAATAAAAGAATGTTTTCCTCTGGCCTTCTCTCCCTGGTACTGTGCAAGAGAGCAATCTCCCTTTCCCCTTTGCCTGTCCCCGAGGAAGAGGACAAACAGGAAATTCAGACAGTAAAACCACTGAAAACACAGCAAAGATTTCCAAACCCCTCCTACTTCCAAGAGATGGATCAATTCCAATAGAGGGTTGGTGCCCTCAACACGGCTCCCAAATGACATTAGAAAATAATAATTCCAACTAAACTCTAAATCTAACGCTGCCTTAGGGTGAATTGGGGTTGAGGTGTGGATGGGGAGAATTTACAGTAAATGTGGTATTTGTGGTGGATTTTCTACGACCTGGGATAGATATCTGATAATTGGATTGGACACAGTCCCTGATCCACATGGGGCTCACAGTCTAAGTTGGAGGGAGGACAGGTATCGAATCCCCATTTTACAGATGAGAAAGCTGAGGCACGGAAAAGTTTACTAATTTTCCTGACAGGCACGTGGAGGAGCTGGGATTAGAACCCAGGTCTTCGGTTTCCCAGGCCTGTGCTCATCTCACTTGGCTATGCTACTGCTTAATTTGGGGGCAGGTTGTGCTGCCGCACTTTTTTAGACTGCTGTTCGGCTGGGGATATTTCCGGGTTCCCTAACTATATTTAGAAGACTTTCTGGGGAATAGGAAAATGTATTTTGGTTCAGTAGAAGTTCAGCTGTCAAAGAATCAAAGAAGCCCCCAAACAAATATCTCATTACCTTGTATCTATCCCAGCGCTTTGCACAGTGCTTGGAACATAGGAAGTGCTTAAATGCAATTACTATTATTACTATTAGTAGTAGTAGAACATCTTGCACCCGCTACCCACCCCACGCTCAGAACTTCTGCATGGTTAAATCTGGGAAATCCAGCACATGAACAATTCTTTCATGACTTTACAGAAAGAAAACTTTCTTCCGAGGAAAGTGACCCCGGACTGTACTAGGCAGGTGGAGCCTGATGTTGGAAGAATGGGGGTGACCCCCTGGGATCACACCAGCTAACCTGCTGGCCCTTTGATTATACTCTGTCCCAAGCATGGGGAAGATGGGTGATCTAATGCAGTGACCATGAGTTAAAAATAGTAATAATAATAATAATGATACTAGTAATAATTGCGGCATTTCTTAAGTGCTTACTATGTACCAAACACTGGGTTGATAAAAGATAATCAGGCCCCATATGGGGATCACATTAAGTAGCAGGGATTACAGGCACAGAGAAGTGAAGTGACTTGTCCAAGGTCACACAGCAGGTAAGTGGTGGAGCCGGAATTAGAACCCAGGTCTTCAGGCTCCCGGGCCTGTGCTCTTTCCACTAGTCCATGCTGCTTCTTTGTTGTAATCCCAGCTTGGCCATGGGCCTGCTGTGTGAACTCAGATGAGTCACTTAACCTCTCTGAGACTCAGTTTCCTCATCTGTAAAATGGGACTGATAAACCTTGCTTCTCCCCACCTCAGAGGAACTTGTAAGGACAAAATGAGGTCACTCATATGAAAAGTGTCTTAGGGAAAATAAAAGCTTCATCCAACCAAATTCAAGATGGCATCATTAAATATTCATTCACTCATTCATTCAATCGTATTTATTGAGCGCTTATTGTGTGCACAGCACTGTACTAAGTGCTTGGGAAGTACAAGTCGGCAACATATAGAGACAGTCCCTACCCGATAATGGGCTCACAGTCTAGAAAATATCTGCAGAAGGCTTAAACAAGGGGTTAAAATGGAACCCTACCAGTATATTCAAATAAATGCAAACTCTCCAGTTGGCAGGAAGGAAAGAATAAACCAGCTGCTGCTTTTGTGCAGCGTCAGAGCCATCGAAACAGCAGTGGCTATTTTTATAGGGAAAAATTGCCAAAATCAGAATTTTAATCTTCTCTGAATCTCTCACTCAGCTTACAAGAGGTCTTTCTTTTGAACAGCTAAAAAATGCTTTAGCTATTTTCTCCTGGACCTTCCCCATATCCCAGGGAGGGACCGGATCTTTTTCTTTTTCCATTTTACTAATGAGTCGCAGGGCAAGGAACGGGAGTGGGGTAATGGAGAAAGACAGCTGGCCTAGTGGAAAGAGGACTGCAAGTAAGGAGACTTAGTTGTCAATCCCAACTCCATCACTGACCTTCTGTGTGACCTTCGGCAAATCACCTAACTTCTCTTGGCCTCAATTTCCTCGTCTGTAAAATGGGGCTAAGAGAGATTGTGAGCCTCATGGCTTTTTGTCTTGTCTTTTTTATGGCATTTGTTAAATGCTTACCACGTGCCAGACACTGTACTAAGCACTGAGGTAGATATAAGCTAATCAGGTTGGACTCAGTCCATGTCCTCTAGACTGTGAGCCCGCTGTTGGGTAGGGACCATCTCTACATGTTGCCAACTTGTACTTCCCAAGCGCTTAGTACAGTGCTCTGCACACAGTAAGCGCTCAATAAATACGATTGAATGAATGAATGAATGCCTCCCATGGGGCTCACAATCTCAATCCCCGCTTTACAGATGAGGTAACTGAGGCCCAGAGATGTTAAATGATTTGCCCAAGGTCACACAGCAGACAAGTGGTGGAACCAGTTCGAACCACTAGACACGTTGCTTCTCCAATCAGATAGCTTTCTATCTGACCCAGCACGTACCACATAGAAAGTGCTTAATAAATAGTATTATTATTAGTAGTGGTACTAATAATAATAAACAGGTCCAGTCTGATCAAAAAGACAGTAGTCCAGGCTTGGACAACTGTCCTTCTGATGGCCCCATAAGGGCCACTTGTCCTGATTATTATAAGGATGATACTTTACTTTCTGAGGCCTCATCAAAATCTCCTTTCCAAAATGTCAGCCAGGCCTAATGGACAGAGCACAGGCCTGGGAGCCGGAAGGACTTGGGTTCTAATCTCCACTCCACCACTTGTCTGCTTTGTGACCTGGGGCAAGTCACTTGCTTTCACGTTGCCTCAGTTTACCTCATCTGCAAAACTGGAAATTAAGACTGTGAACTCCATATGGGCCATGGACTATCTCCAACCTTTCGATACCTTTCTACACGTTTTGTTTTGTTGTCTTGTCTCCCCCTTCTAGACTGTGAGCCCGTTGTTGGGTAGGGACCATCTCTATATGTTCCCGACTTGTACTTCCCAAGCGCTTAGTACAGTGCTCTGCACACAGTAAGTGCTCAATAAATACGATCTACCCCAGTGTTTACTACAGTGTCTGACACAGGGTAGACGCTTTAACAGATACGACTAAAAAAATATGCAATGGGAGGAACACTCACAAATCAAAAACAAAGTTTCCCACTGTGGACTTAGATGCAGAGACACCTCTCCGCTATAGAGCTCTTGTCCAGAGAAATTATGAAGAATTTTGCATAAATTGTCCAATTCTTCTATTGTTATCGTGGTTTTTAAACAAGGGCGCTTGTTTCCAGATGTCCAGTTCAGCCAGGCTCAGGAACACATGGGAATGTTTGCAGTGGCCTATTGAGTGGGTTGGGGAAAAATCGTAACAGATGGTGGCCATAGATTAACTCTAACTCTTCCTTCTTCTTGTAATTCAAGCCCATTGCTCAAGATTCTCTTCTGCCCCGGTGCGGCAGAGTTTCAATTTCCCTAGGCCAGTGAAGCACCACCTACTGAATCAGCAGGAAGCTACAATTTAAATGAAGAGATGCTCAGCTTGGCGTAGCCACTGGGCAGTTTCACTAATAAGAAGTGTGGTGTTTATTATGTGCTTACTATGTGCCAAGGGCTGCAGTAGACGCAAGGTAATCCAACTGGACAAAGTCCCACAGAGGGAGAGCCGTTACCATCCTCATTGTTGCCAACTTGGACTTCCCAAGCGCTTAGTACAGTGCTCTGCACACAGTAAGTGCTCAATAAATACGACTGATTGATTGATTGATTGATTGATTGAGGAGTGACGTGCCCAACATCACACAGCAGGCAGAGTTGGGATCGAAAGAATCCAAGAAAGCCTGTCAGTATCCTGACAACCGATCAGGCTAGGGAGACACTTGACAGCTGTCTGAAGAAGCGTACAGACTGAAAATGGCATTAAGGGCGATGTCCTTAAAATCTTATGGCATTGTCCGCCTCACCTTCTACATTGAGGGAATGCTCTCCTTTCCAAGCTTGTGTATCTTGGCTATGTGCTACCGATTCATTAGTCAGTATTTATGGCCCAACGGACCTTTCAAATGCCTGAAAATCTTGATCCTGCTACCAGAAACATAACTAGATTCGGAGTAATTTTGCCAGGGCCCAGAATCTCCTTACTCAGCAATCAGGGCAAAACATATACAATAGACCAGAACACGGTCCCAGGAGACATGATGATCATTTCTATCAATCAATCAATCAATCGTATTTGAGCGCTTACTGTGTGCAGAGCACTGTACTAAGCGCTTGGGAAGTCCAAGTTGGCAACATATAGAGACAGTCCCTACCCAACAGTGGGCTCACAGTGTAAAAGGGGGAGACAGAGAACAAAACCAAACATACTAACAAAATAAAATAAATAGAATAGATATGTACAAGTAAAATAAATCAATAGAGTAATAAATATGTACAAACATATATACATATATACAGGTGCTGTGGGGAAGGGAAGGAGGTAAGATGGGGGAGATGGAGAGGGAGACGAGGGGGAGAGGAAGGAAGGGGCTCAGTCTGGGAAGACCTACTGGAGGAGGTGAGCTCAAAGTAGGGCCTTGAAGGGAGCGTTTCTGGACAAAGACAATCTGGGCAGCAGCCTGAAGTATGGATTGAAGTGGGGAGAGACACGAGGATGGGAGATCAGAGAGAAGGCTGATGCAGTAGTCCACTTATAATAAAGATAATCATATTCATTAAGCACTTCCTATGTACCAACCACAAGGCTAAGGTACAAGAGAATCCAGATCAACATAGTCCCTGTCCCACCTGGGGCTGAAACATTTCAGAAGGAGAGCTTTTATCCTCATTTTGCAGAAGAGGAAATGGAGGAACAGAGAGGTTGTGACTTTCCCGAAGTCACCAGACCAGTGGCTTAGTTGTGATTAGAATCCATGCTCTTTCCACTGGAGCTTGCCAGCTCCTGAGCTCCATGGGCTGGATATGTGTGGGAGAGGGCTGCCAGCCACTGCTGCAGGGTGAGCCCAAGGCAGTGTGGGGAGTGGAAACCCTGCAAAGGTGCCACATGGCAAGGCAGGGAGACTTGGCACTTAATGATCAGGAAGATGGAAGTGTCTCTGGCACGGAGGCTCTAGGTAGGCTTTCAAAACCAAGTGGCAGAATCACAATAGCAAACAACAGGCTCCCCAATGGTATCTACAATCTGAAACTGTTGTGGGCAGGAAATGTGTCTATCAACTCTGTTATACTGTACTCTCCCAAGTACTCGGTACAGTGCTCTGCACTCAGTAAGTACTCAACAAATATGATTGATTGACTGACTGAAACCAGGAGGCAGACGTCACCAGTTTGCAGTGTGAAAGGATTCTGGTCCTGCCCAGATTCAGCACTGTACCAAGCACAATATAACATGCAGGGCTTGCATTCTTGTACAACCCTGAGTTAAGGAAAACTAGCATTCCAGTTCTCAACCTGTGTCCAACACTGCATGAATATCAATCGATCGACAGTATACGCACAACTGTTTCTTCTGAAACCTTTTTTCACTATATTCAGAGACACAGACTGTCAGAAGAACACACTGATTCATTGCCATGTTTCTGCCAGAACATGTGGTGAAAATACCCCGTACTAGCCGAACTGATGGTACTATAGGCTGGAACAATTACCCATTACAACAACTGGGGGGGGGGCAGATATTAAGGACCTGAAACTGGGGACCTCATTTAAGTACAACTTGAAAAGTGTTTCCTATACTTGAAAATATGTTGAAAGTACTAAAAAAATGACAGTAATCACATACTATTGTTTATCTCCTTTACAGTGTGAGAGCTTTCTGGATTCTCCATTAAGCTCACCTATCAGGTCACAGGTGGAGACCTAGGGGAATACTTTAAATAATAGCAGATCCTTACAGAAAACTTCAATAGGCTTTGTTCTCATCTCTAGAAGGAATGTAACTTGCCTCCCAAATTACGTAGAGAATTTCCACCAGGCTGAATGACAGTATGGTAGGTCAAATGATGGCAACAAGAAACATAAAACATCTGAGTATTTATAATCTCCCTGTAAAAGTTCTATAAGTAAACAAGCCCCATTTTCTCCTTTCCAGTTATTAGGAAGAATGGTGCTCAAACCTACATTTATATTTTGATGGCCCAGTTAACACACCACGTCACCAAAGTGAACAAAAATTGGTTCCATTTTTGACTTGGCTATGGAGACACACCCATCGCAAAACATGGAGGAAATGAACAAAATGACAGCAGAGGCGGCTAGATTCCTTGAGTTTTCTTCAATTCTTCATTTTATACTTTTGTCTTGTAAGTCGCATTAGTCCCTGCCACATAACATTCACTACCTATTTCCCAGGATGGTTCCCTAGATGATTTCTAAAACCAATGTGCTGATGGTTCAAGAACCACTCCATTGATGTTTTCTGAATGGAAAAGCATTGCCATCTGGGTTTAACAGAGAAGCGGAACGTCAAAGATCAATTATTATTCTTAATTATTTAGCCGTAAGAAACAACTCAGTCAAAAGGTTATCCCTTCCCCTACCAAAAAACACCAACAAAAGCCCATAATATGGTTAGGGGATTTCAAAATGCCAATCTTCCTAGCTTCAGAAATGTTTCTCATAGCATTACAAAATTGCCCCAAGGCCCATTTTTGGCAGACTCTACTTCTAAAGAAGACAGTGCTAGTAACATGCAATCTTCATTACTTGGCCTATTTTAGATTGGGACACTTAAAGCCTTGGGGTAGAAGGCTCTCTGAGGAGAAGCTGCAAGACTAGGGTGGGCATTTGTCCATTTTTTTACTGGACGGTTCAAATCTTACTTTCCCAAGTACTTAGAACAGTGTTCTGCACATAGTAAGCACTAAAAAAGTACCATTGATTGAATGCTTGATTTATATTAAATTTAGCAAGAAAAGTTAAATTTAATTGCATAAACAATGGATCATACAATTTAGCTCCATGAGATCAATGAATAATAATAATAAAAATGATGGCGTTTATTAAGCGCAAAGCACTGTTCTAAGCACTGCGGGGATACAAGGTGATCAGGTTGTCCCACGTGGGGCTCACAGTCTTAATCCCCATTTTACAGATGAGGTAACTGAGGCCCAGAGAAGTTAAGTGACTTGTCCAAAGTCACACAGCTGACAAGTGTCAGAGCCAGGATTTGAACCCATGACCTCTGACTCCAAAGCCCGTGCTCTTTCCACTGAACCACGCTGCTGAATAAATATTTCCAGCTTCAGTGAACCTGCAATCATGCTTTGGGAAGTTTTTTGTTTGTTTGTGATTTCTTTTTGTTTTTTAAAGTGGTATTTGTTAAATGCTTACTATGTGCCAGGCACTAAGCTAAGCAATGGGATAGATGTAAGCTAATCAGGTTGGACACAGTTCATGTCCCACGTGGGCTCACAATCTCAATTTTCATTTTGCAGATGAGGTAACCAAGGCACAGGCTTGCCCAAGATCACACAGCAGACAAGTGGCAGAGCCCGGATTAGAACACAGGTCCTCTGACTCCGAGATCCGTGCTTTATCCACTAGGCTACTCTGCTTTTCTTTCTCTATATAAGTTGCTTACATATGTGCATTGGTATTAGAAGGTACTTCTAGTGGTGAGATCCCTCCCACATGATTGATTGTGGATGGGAAGCCCTGGTCCTGATTGACTAGCCATTATACCCACTTCACTCGTAAAGGTTGCCCTTTGCTGTTTCTGAATCTGTCTCCCGGGCTCTCGATCTTTCTGAAACCTCCGCTCAAGGTACTGAAATGCTTATTTGGATCTAGTCTTCAAAAAAACACACAGATTCTTTCCTATTGCATCAAGTCAACATTTTTATATGACCAGGTAACAATAAAAACAATTCCCAGGGCCTTTTTATGTAGGAACCAAGGGATTGGGGGTTTTCTTGAACTGATAATGGAGAATATGAAACACCACACACTAGATACTCAATAAATGTCAACAGTCAACAGCAGGAGGGTGATCCCCTAGGCTAGGAAATGCTAAATGAGGGTAGAATGGTTTTGAAGGGGTCACCTCTGCCCTGGTCCCCATCAAACAACTCTACCCAGCCCCCCAGCTATGGCCTCCAAGGTCAACATTAGTAAAAAGTTTTATCCCCTCCTTTCCCCTCATCTCATAGCAACTTCAGGCCTGGAAGTTAATAATTCCAGGACTTCTGGGGGTAGGAAAAAAATGTTCTTTCAATTCCAGAAATCATTTTCACTATGGATACAACTTCTCAGAACCCTTTTAATGTAATAGGGAGGCAATTTTATATTTAATTTCTTTACAGATCAAAGGGTCAGTTTCTCACCTGGTAGCGACCCTTGTATAGTTCTAATCCTGGCTCTGTCACTTTTTCTATAGCAGTGTGGATTAGTGGAAAGAGCAAGGGCTTGGGAATCAGAGGTCATGGGTTTTAATCCCAGCTCTGCCACTCGTCAGCTATGAGACTTTGGGCAAGTCATTTAACTTCTCTGTGCCTCAGTTACCTCATTTGTAAAATGGGGATTAAGACCGTGAGCCCCACGTGGGCCAACCTGATTACCATGTTTCTACCGCAGCGCTTAGAACAGAGTTTGGCACATAGGAAGCACTTACCAAATACCATTATTATCATTATTATAGTAATAATAACAGTATTATCATTAGTAGAATTACTGTATAGTAATAATACTAGCATGGTACTACTACTATTATTATTATTACTATATTACACTATTATTATCACTATGTGCCAAGTACTCTACTAAGTGCTGGGGGAGTAGATACAGAATACTCAGGTCAGATACAATCCCTGTCCCACATGGGGCTCACAGTCTAAAGAGGAGGGAGAACATGTGCAGGAACTGAGGCACAGAATCTGTAAAAAAAAAAACTTGCCCAAAATCACACAGTGGACAAGTGACAGAGCCGGGATTAGAACCCAGATCCTGTGATTCCAGATCCGTACTCTTTCCACTAGGCTACACTATGAATAGATGGAGTCCAGCTCAACACCTCACCATGGTCTAAACTACCTGCCCCAGTCATCAATTCAGGGCTAAAGTGCAAACAGACAAGTTGTCCCTTCTTCACATTGACATTTACAATGTAACGGCATTTATTTCAAACATCATGGAAAACTATTTTCCTAATCCAATTAAACGGCAATGTCATCTGAAGTTGGGAAGGGGGAATTTTCCTTTTTGCAAAACCAGTTTTCCATGCCTTCCCTAAACACATGGCAATCAGTGTCACAAGCTGGATTACTAATGAAGCTTGGCAGGGGTGGGGAAAAAGGAGAAAGGGATATTTAACAGTCTTTGAAGTAATATTGTCCCTTTTCTCTCCCTGACACCTTTCTGAACTTTGGAATCGGTCAAGATTCCAGTTGGCCCTGGAGGGGAGAGAAGGAATAGGAGGAGGGAGAGAAGGAAAAGGAGGAGGAAGAGGCGGAAAAGGAACTTTCTCAGAAAGAAGAGGAGGAGGCAGTGGAGAAGGGGACTAGCCTAGTGGACATAGCTCAGGACTGAGAGTCAGAAGATCTGGGTTCTAATTCTGACTCAACCACTTGCCTGCTGTGTGACCTTGGGCAAGTCACTTAACTTCCCTTTGACTCAATTTCCTCCTGTGTAAAATGGGGATTAAATACTGTTCTCCCTCCCATTTAGACTACCCGGAGCCCCTTGTGAGACAGGGACTGCATCTGACCTGACTGTTTTCCATCTACCCCTCTGTTTGGCACATAGTAAACAGTCAACAAACACTATTATTATTATTAATATTATGAGGAGGAGAAGGGAAAAAAGAGGAGAAGAAGGATGAAGAGGAGGAGTAAATGGGACAATCCCCATCCTTCCAGACAGGCCCTGACACTTATTCCTCAGCTGTGATTGAGTCAAATAGCCTAGTTCACAAGAGTTCTACCACAGAAGTAAGTTTCAGTGAGTGACTGTTTCCCCCATTGGATTGTAAGATCCTCGAGGACAGGGATGGGATCATGTCTACTAATTCTCTTATAGTCTCTCAAGTTCTTAGTCCAGTGCTCTGCACACAGTAGGTGGTCAACAAATCCTTGAACATTGGAGAATTTTTCAGCTGGGAGGAATCACTCCTAGACTTAAACATTATCCATACCCAGGACACCTTGGTGGCATGATTTTAGAATTGGCACTGTATTGCAAATATAATGGAGGTATTGTTTCGTGAGAGTAGGTCAATCGGGGTTAATGGTAGAAGGAAGAAGAACAAATTCATAGTTCCACCAGCCAATCTCCAAGCATCACAGAAGTCCTTGAAGCAGGGATTTAGTTGTAATGCAAACACGGAGCAAAAGGGAAGAAACAAGCTAAATTCATGCAAGTACACTTCTCTAGAAGCTCCAATAAACTCAAAAGCTTCAATAAATATGAGCTTTCTAGGCCCAAACATATGTGCATAGCATGTACTCACAGTTCCCCATATGGAAGGAGCCGACCGCACATCAAAGGTTGCAGGGAGTGAAGGAGAATGAAAAAGAAGGAGGGGAAGAAGGAAAGGAACTTACCCTGGATCACCAGGTAAGAAGATTGCATTGGAAATGCATTGTATGCTTATTCTGGGTTACTGGGAAAGAACTTTGCCACAGGATCAATGCAGGAAAGAACCTAGGGATTTCTCTCTCCTAACAAGTCTTCTGAAATTCTTATAAAAGACAGAGTGCCTGTGTCCCTCTCTCCAATCTGGAATTAAATCCTGCCTCCAGCTTTTTACAATTATTTAGTGGGAAACCATCCTCACAGTTCAGCAAAATACTCAAGACAAGAGAGTGACCTCTCCCCTCTAAATGTGCTTTGATATCTAATCATGTTGGCTACTCACACGGCTTTGTTCTGAAATTTACTTATGAAGTTTTATATGACCAGTTGCCACTAAGAATAATTTTCAGTTTCAAAAACGATATGTAGTGAGGGGGAGGATCCTAAGGGTCTATTTGGCATTTTAGAACGCTTATTCTAATCATTTTTCTTAAAGCACCACCTCCTCTTTGTAGCCCCTATAATGGTTGTGTTTTCCCTCAGGGATGGTGTTATAATGAGAGCAGAATCAAGAAATGTATTTATAACAAGAGGAGGTCAGTGGTCTAAGGGGTGGTTTCCTATTATGGGAGGGATAAAAACTAAAATCAATAAATCTCCAGATCATAAATGTAGCTACAGTCTGGCATAGTTGAGAAAATTATGAGCCGAGCCTCACGATGTCTGGATATTGTAGCTTGTAAATTTCTACACACATATGTAGGTGGTTATGTATATGCTTGCTGTTTGTCCCTCACAGAATTTGTTGAGACACTATGTTCATTCAGAATTCCTTTTAAATGATTTGAAAATGTCTATTAGAGCATTCCCAGTATGCAATGTTTTGGTGTTACCTTAAAGGTACTGGGGGGAAAAAAACAACAAAAAAATCCTTTCCTCAGAGAAACTTAAAAGCTAGTCTTTTGTTAAAACATTCTGATTAGAAAACAGAGAGGACCAGAGAGAACTGATAGTTAATATTCAGTAAATTATAAACTTGGAAGTATGTCAGAAATATACGTGCCTTTTGTGCAACTTGTCTGTTATATGACCTTAGGCAAGTTACTCAATTTCTCTGTGCCTGATCTGTGAAATGGGAATTAAATGCCTGTTCTCCTTCCCTCTTAAACTGTGAAACCCATGTGACTGCATCTGATCTGAATGCGTTGCATCTGTCCCAGCGCTTACCACAGTGCTTGGCTTGGCACCTAGTAAGTGCTTAACAAGTACTACAGCTGCTGCTGCTCCTCCTCCTCCTCCTCCTAATAGTAATAATAAATAATGAAGGTGATATGAAGACTTCAATATTCCACACATTCCCAAGAAGGAGACGATGACAGAAATACAGCGGGCTAACTTGTACAGGATGGCCGAGACCAGAGCTGTTTGGAAGCTTCATCGGTAACCCTGATATCACACATGTTCAGGATGAACGTGGATATAAGTATGTGGAGGGATCCTCCTGCAAAGATATGTAGGATGGATTATGTCTACACTAGCTTGATTGAATGCTTCCAAGCTCTTACTTCAGTACTCTGCACAGGGTAAACGCTCAATAAAACCATGGATTGATTGCTATCTTGGGGGGACAGAGGGGCCAGCCATGATAAAGGGGATGTCACCACTAAACAATCAGCGAAAGTGCAGGGTGGGCAGAAGTAAGGTCTGGGGCAAATTCTACCAATTGTTCCCAAGTGCCTAGTATAGTGTGGTGAGAGAGTGTGGATGGCTCAGTGGACACCATCACCAAAACTGCAAAAACAACTCAAGTGCAGGGCCAGCTGGCAGTAGGATATAACTTTCCCCTCTTAACCACTGATGAAGCAGGGACACCCAAATGACAAGGGGACAGAACAAATGCACTACTGTATTTTATTGAGCAAAGTATGCTAGAGAGTCTCTCGTAAAAACACACCCATGGATTAAGTCTCACTGCCAGCAGCATCATCTTTGAACTGAAAGACAACACTAAAATTGTGCACATGGTAGATGCTTAATAAATGCTGGAGAGACTAACTCTTCATTTTGAATGGGAGTGGAAAGGGGGCAAGGAGCATCTGGGGAAAGGGGATCAGGAGAGGACAAGTTTCATTGAGTTAAAAGGCCAGAAAATCACTATTTAGGGTCTTTTCAGGCCTTCTGTAGACTCCCAAGTCTTGTCAGAGACCTGGGTTGAGCTGGGCTGGGAGTCTATCCCAAAAAGCTGTAGGGATGAGATTCGGGTTTTGAATTTATAAGGCACACTGAAGGACTGTGAAAGTAAAGAATAGCTGAATTAAAATGCCTCTCCAATCAACTAAAAAGTAATAATGATCTTATCCTACCTTGGATGTCATCCTATCCAACAAGGTAGGCTCTAGTGCTTCTCCTACTTGCAGAGCGAGAGCTAGAACCCAGCTCTCCTGATTCCCAGAGCAGTACTCTTTCCATTGGACCACCAGCAGGACATGCCTGCAGCCTACAGGATAGAAATAAGCCAAACAATTATAGGAATGATGGATTCTACAATTTGTGTCCTGGTTACTTTCCCCTCGATCTCCTTCTGTCTCTCTTTGGCAGGAGAGAGTTCTCTTTAACATCACAATTTGGTTATGGAATGAGCAGAGAGTACTTCTGCAGATTATCTCTTTTCAGTAAATTATTCCTAAATTGCCCGATCTATTTCATGGAACAGAGGGTCATTTGAGAACTTGTTAGAAAGTTTCTTTTTTGCTCTTCAAACTTGATGTCTACGATGACTACAGATTTGATGGGAAATTGATTAAGGACGACAGCCTCTGCTAAAGCTTCAGTATACGGTGGAGCTTGGCTAGCTGAGGGGAAGACTTTCCAAGGGGACCAGAAGCCCAGACAAATGGAACAAATCTGCTGTTTCACTTAACAATAGCAGCCCGTTGTCAAAACTCATTCGTAATGTGTCATGGCCTTTGATGCTTTTCCTAGGTCCAGGCTCAAGGACCATGCTGTCCATCCCAAAGCATCTGCTGGGCCATTTCACACCCACAGAACACGTCATTTTTGACTATTCAAACTCCACAGCATTATCAACAGGAGCAACTGTTTGCGATCATGGTTAACATACTACCAACACATGTTATGAGCAATTATTAATGATGCCTGTGATAATAATAATAATAATGACATTTATTAAGCGCTTACTATGTGCAAAGCACTGTTCATAGCCCTCACACAGGGACCTTTCTCTGACAATCATGGCTTTTATGAACGTGAATTAATCCCTGTGGTGGGACAAGGGTCTCTCTTGTGGAGGAGGCAGATGGAGGGATATGACACTTCTTCTTTGCCATTCCCCACTTACCACCCTCATAGTCTTTTAACTCTCTCTCATCTTTTGCTCTTAAAATAATAATAATTTTGGTATTTGTTAAGCGCTTACTTTGTAGATACAAGGTTATCAGGTTGTCCCACATGGGGCTCACAGTCTAAATCCCCATTTTACTGATGAGGTAATTGAGGCCCAGAGAAGTTAAGTGACTTGCCTAAAGTCACACAGCTGACAAGTGGAGGAGGCAGGATTAGAACCCACGACATCTGACTCCTAAGCCCAAGCTCTTGCCACTGAGCCCTGCTGTTTCTCTCCCTACTAGTGCTCTTCACTTCTGAAGGACATCAGAGCTGATGATAAAGAGGCAAAACATACTGCAAGACCCTCTAAGGCTCAGATTTGTCCTCTCACCCCTCCCTGGGGATGAAGAGAAGGTTGTGGGGGAGGGAAGGAGAAGATAAGAGGTGAGGAAGGCAAAAGAAAGCGGGTTCAGTACCCTGTGCCCTTTAAGCATATGATATTCACCCCACCCTCAGCCCCACAGCACTTATGTACATATCCGTAATTTACTTATTTAAGTTAATGTCTGTATCCCCCTCTAGACTGTAAGCTCTTTGTGGATATGGAACATGTCTACCACCTTTGTTGTACTGGACTCTCCCAAGTGCTTAGTACACTGCTCTGCACACAGTAAGAGCTCAGTAAATACCATTGATTGATTTTTTTATGGTATAGGTTGTGTGCTTTACTATGTGCCAGGCACTGTACTAAGCGCTGGGGTAGATAAAAGTTAATCAAATTGGACATAGTCCATGTCTCACATGGAGCTCACGGTCTTAATTTCCATTTTAGTGATGAAGTACCTGAGGAAAAGAAAGTGAAGTGACTCACCCAAGGTCACAGATCAGACAAACGGCAGAGCCAGGATTGATTGATAAATACCACTGATTGACTAATTGGTTTAGGCAGGGCTGGAGTAATCCTCCAACCAACTTGGACACCCATCCTCATCCGAGGGAAGAAACGTATAATCAAAATTTTCTTTAACTTTTTCCCCTAATATTCCTTTTATGGGTGACAGCTATAAATTTATCCAAACCTCTCTTTCAACTACTGATATTTTCTGCCTGAACAACCTCCTGAGGTTATACACGCTGACCATATGTTTACCACTGGCTTGGTGATAAAATACCTTCTCTCTTTGTCCTAGTGTGCGGGATCAGCAGGTCCCAGTTTACCCTGACTTCACCTTCTGTGATCTATTTCAATCGTGTCCAGAATCAAAAGAAATCCACCTTCAAGCCAAAATCATCTAGGATGGTGTCAGATCCAATGAGAAGTAGAACATCTCCAAATGGCAAAGACAAGCTTGATGAGAAGAGGTTGTGTAAAGCCTCCTAGAGCCATTTTTTAGGTGTTGAAATTTCTTTTGGCTGTGGTGCATATAGTTTCTGAACTGGCAGGAGGATGGAGGAATATTTTTTTGGAAACAAGATTTGGCTTGAGATGACATTCTCAGTGAAACGTTGCTAATGGCATTTGGATAAGCTTCCAGCTCATGCCTGATCACCCCACGTGCTGGCTGGATCTTTGCTGAGACCAGGCTAAGAAAAGCAAGCCTGGGCATAACTATATGGCAGTAGAAGGGAACGTGTGGCCAGAGGATCAAGCGCTTAGTACAGTGCTCTGCACACAGTAAGTGCTCAATAAATACGATTGAATGAATCACTGAAATTGTGTCCAATCAAGACAGACGTGTTTAAGAGAAAGTCCTATTACTGCTAACAGCTGGCATGCTGAAAAATGGGCTTCCAATTAAGTCTGATATGTGTCTGGGGTACACATATTCACTTCTATCCTTTGGAAAGGGTGGCTAGTGACTGCGTTTGTGGATAGCGATAGCGAGGTATACGTGACACTACAAATGTTATTCCGGACAAATGGTGTAAAGAAATGATGACACATTCAGTAGAAGTTGGCCTAAACCACAACAGGGATCCCTCAACCCCCGACTGTTCTAGAGCCACTGCATCCTCCTTCCAAGTTGCCATGAACACTGCCAGGCGCTGCTTCTGAGCCATGGAATTCAGTGGCAGGAGCTGAGAGGGAGGGAGGTTGGATGTTAAAATTTGAACAACAGGCCGTGTGATTAACGGACAGGAGTCATATCAGGTGAAAACTGGACTGTCCAGCACAAAATTGGATGAACGACCACCCTTCCTTTGAGTTTGAAGTGAGAGTGTGTTCACAGGGGTGTGGGGGGCTGAAAAGATGGTATGTAATTGATGGACAGTCCCTTCTGAAAGGCTTCCCTGGTAATAATAATAATAATAATTTTGGTATTTGCCAAGCGCTCACTATGTGCCAAGTGCTGTTCTAAGTGCTGGCAGAAATACAAAGTAATCAGGTTGTCCCACATGGAGCTCACAGTCTTAAACCCCATTTTCCAGCTGAGAGAACTGAGGCCCAGAGAAGTTAAGCGACTTGGTCAAAGTCACCCCGTATGACAAGTGGTGGACCTGGAATTCGAACACATGACCTCTGACACCCGAACCTGGGCTCTTTCCTCTGAGCCACGCTGCTTTGTGAATATAAAGGTTGTCCCTGGCTACACTGATCCATTTGTCCTTTTCAGTGCCTGATGCTGATTTCAATTCTGCCTCTTTAGGATCTTGCTCTTCCTGCAGACACTGAAAGAATCTTTATGCCTGACTCCTGCAGGCTATCTGCTGCCTCATTCCAAGTGGCCAAGATCTTGCTTGTGACCCTGACGTTCGAGTCTGGATATGGTTCGTAGGGGGTCTAAGAACCCTCGGGACCTGGTAGTAAATATGGGGTAGGCTCTGGTCTCGCAGCCACTGTTCATTCAGGGTAATCTCTAATCAGACTATGAGAACACGTTGTCAATTCCGGCCGGAGCAATCTGATTACAAGGCTGACACATCTACTCAGAAAATGTGCGGCTTCCACTGCTATGGAAGGTTGCTTTGCCAGTGTCTATACCCAGTCAAGGGACACAGAGCAAACTCGGCTGCTGAAGAATTTCCACCCATTGCTTTTAATTGGCCTCCGGAGAGCTGAAATGGACAGGAAGGAGATTCTTCATAGATGAGCGCACTTCACCCGTTTAAAGAACTACAGCGGAAAAATTCTGAGGATCAGTATGGGCTTACCTTCAGTATCTCCTGTGTAATGTGTAAATGGCGCACCTGGTGAAATTTGCCTCAGTGGAAAGAACACCCCTGCTCAGCTTCAGGATCTGCCCATTACTCTTTAAATGATTTACCAGACTGAGGGGGAAGAGCCCTTTTAAAATAAAAACCAAAGCGTGCACCTAGACTGAAAGGACTGCTTTCTAGGCAGGCCAGGAGCTCAGGTTTTTGTCGGAGGTCAGTTTGAGTTTGCAGCCCTTGTCTCACTGTGCCTTTCCTGGTCAGAGGGTCATGGGCTTGACTGTGGGTAAGGCTAGGGGTCCATCTTCTGGAGTGGGATTAATTAGAGAGGAAGACACTCTCAGATTCACACTTCAAATATCCTTTCTCAGGAGTCATGGTGAGTATTTCTTCTGCATTACTTACATATCTCAATTCCTTGTGTCCTCCAGTGACCCCAGGAAGGGCACTGGGGGCTCTGAGGCCCCATCTGATGGTTGGAGGCAAACAAAAGTCCAGAGAACTCATGCTTTGCTCATGGTCAGCCATGAAATCAAATCCTGAGGTAGAATTGGGTGAATTCAATGTGGTGCAAGGTTACCCCTTGTTCTTTGAAGCTGCCCATTTTTGATGTCTCCAATTTTTTTCTTCCAATTGTTTTCTTGATCCCTTCAGTTTGGCTCTGTCCCAACCACTCCACAGAGAAATGCTCTCTAAACTTTCCAATGACCTCCTGTTGGCCATATCTTTTGTTTTCTTTTCTTAATTGATCTCCCTGATCTGGCAGCAGTATCTGGCCAGCCTTCCTTTCTCCGACCTCCTCTTTCATACCCAAGGCACTCTCTTCTTCTGATTTTCCTTCTAAGCCATTGCTAACACTTCCTTCTCTCTCCCCTCCTTCTCACTAAGGGATTATGGGCATCTCTCTAACTAAGATCAATGCTAATTCCTTACTCCTCCATCTATAGCATGCAGTCTATTTGTAGTAAAACTAATTGGTGAGCCTCATGTGGGTCGGGACTGTGCCAACCTGATTATCTTGTATCTTCCCTAACACTTAATAAAGTGCTTAGCACATGGTGTTTAACAAATAGCACCATCATTGTTATTATTCTGTGATCTTGGAAAATAGAAAAATGCATTTTTTCTTTCTGTGCTTCCAAATGTTATAATTTTAACGCTATTAGTCTTAGCCCTGTTGTTGCTTTGGAGTGGTGGCAACCACACAAACACAACCCACTTGCATATTCTTTCCCAGTGCTCAGTTTAGTGCTCTGCACATAATAAAAACAATAAATTCCATTACTACTTCATTTTCTATGCTTATTACACCAGGATCAATTAAAAATAATCGAATGTCTTCCCTGTTCAGAGCACCGTACTAAGTGCTTGGGAGAGTACAACAGAGGTACATGGTACAATTCCTGTACTCAAGAAATTTACAGGCTAGCAGGGGAGGCAGACACAAAGTTATTTACCAATAGGAGAACAAAGACAATGGAAAGATAGAGCTGTGAATAAATTGTAGAGAATGTAAATCGATACACACAATACTGCAATGGAGTCCATACTTGTTGAGGTGGTAGTTGGGAGACTTTGATCTGGGAGGAAGAATATTAATTGGGAAATGGCTTCTGGAGGTGATGGGATTTCAGGATCACAAAATAGTTACCTGATGCTGATGCTTCCCAGACCCTTTTGCCGAATCCTTTGCTCATTCTTCAGTCCCATGTGTGTCACATAAGGCTGGCCCTAGGGCATCCACCATAAGGGGGAAAGCATCTTCTATCCTTCAGGCAGGCAAAACTCCTCAATATTCCCTCTCGGCAGTCTTCAATTTCCCACCTCGAGGCCTCACTAGCGCCTACATCTGCTTCCCTCTCCATAAACCTTTGCCCTTCCATTCTCTGAAGCACAAGCTAACTCTTACCTCTTCCAGGAAAGCTTTTTGACTTTTCCCAAACATGTTCCCACAACAACAGTAACTACCCTCACCCCCCAAAACACACACCCACCTCTGATCCCAACACAAACCCCCCAGACCCTCTCATCAATGTAAGTGTGCTCATTTGTGAACTTTCTGCAGCACTTAGTACAGCACCTGGCATATAGTAAGCACTTAACAAATACCATAATTATTATTGTATGCATGTTTATAAGCACATTCATGTACTGAATGGAGTACAACCTGTCCTTCAAGTGCTCTGATGCAATGGGCACATCCAGGATATCGAGGCAGATGGACCACTGATCTGACCAGGGAATGGCCCTGCTTACAACTGCATATCATTATAATTTATTAGACCCATATTTGTTGCCTGTTTATTTCTTCCTTTAACAATTCAGGTACTCATTAAACACTATGCACAAAGCTCTTACTAAACACTGGGTAGATCCTACCCAAAATGCACATTTTAGAAGGTAGAGAGAGCAGGTATCCCATCCCCATTTTACAGATGAAGGCACTGAGACAAAAGGAGACTAAGTGACTTGTCCAAGGTCATACAGCAGGGCAGTGGCATGGCTGGGATTAGGACCCAGATCTCCTGATTTCTAACCCCGAGCTCTTTCCAATAGGCCATGTAAAGGAGAGAGTTTGAGTTTTTCCTGTTCCACAAAACCAGAGACCAAAAGAGTGTGGAAACATTTTTTTTGCTGATGAAATAATGAACCTATAATTTAATATCAACTCAAGAGAATTCTCCTTTTGTGTCTCCTTCAACAAGAGGTTCTTTGGCCTTGGCAGCTGAAAGTAGCCATCATGCCCTGCTGCTTTCCTCTGCTAGCTCTGGGTGGAAAATGATCCTGCTTCTTCCTTACCAGTTATCCTTTCTCCCCATAAGGCTCCAAGGCTGAAATCAGAGGATCTCAAACCAGGAACCTCATTTTGGAGGATGCAGGAAGCGAGGGATAGAAAGTACCCTCTCAATTGGTAGGGTAAGAGAGGGCAGAAAGAATGGGGAGGGATCCCTTTGACCAAGGGTGGGCAAACACAATAGCTAGAAAGAGAGCCTTGAGACCCCCAAGCTCTTACCCTTAAGAGGAACGAACATGAGGGCTTTGTAATAACCAACGGCAGCTTTGCAAATCGTCTTCAGAAACCTTTAGGGACCACAAAAAGACCATGGATGGAGTGAATTTATACCAGGCCTACCCACATCATACCAAGATCCCCCGCCAGGATGAATCAAAATCAGTGCCAGCCTTAAAGTAAAATTGTAGCACTAGATCATTTCTGGACCAAGGGGTCCAGTTCGCTCAGGGGACAAGCAAACCTCCAAACAATCCTTGGCTAGGTCCCCTCAGGTTGGCAACCAAAATCAACCCTTCAAAGTGAACAGGAAATCCATGAACAGCAAAAGACATGAGATTTCTCCAATTCTAGTCTTAGTTTCCTGAAATGAGACACAGAAGAACCAGTCATCAGGACCCGTTTTCATTGGACAAAAGATGACCTAACTTCAAGATTTATGCTTTGGCTTAAGCTGCATCTCCTGAATTAGGAATTTGTCAATGAAAATACATTCCATGTACCCATGAACCAAAATCATGTTAAGAGAAAAGTGGGCACTGAAATATAGGCAAACATTTTATGACCCTGTATTTTCTTTTTTTTTCTAGTCTTTTACTTCAGACCATCTTGTCTATCCCGAAAAGCTGGGGATTGAAGAAGTTTGAAGAGGATCATGACACCATTAGCTTCTCATAACAATCAGGACTGCCTGATGCAATGATTCCAATATTACAGGTACATCAGTCAGTCCCCCGGGGTTAGCTTCTTGAGTTCCCCAACTTCAAGCTGCAGAAATGGCAATACTCCAGTTTACGGTCTCCCAGAAGCCTGAGATTTTAGCAGGGTACCCAGGCTGGTTTGACTAGTAATACCAATCAGTTGATCTAAGTTATTAACAGAACACTTAGTGGGTGGAGAACACTGTATTGAGTGCTTGGGAGAGTACGATACAACAGAGTTGGTAGATATGATCTTTATCCCCAAGGAGCTTACAGTACAGAACAGGAAGGTGAGAATCTCTCAGACCTGGAATTAAAGGTCTGGGTGCCAGGGCTAGGTGGGAAACAGAATGGTTAAATGTAACACTCAGGTTATTAAAGATTCTGCTTACTTTACAATGGTCTGTTAACAGCTCTAATGTCTTTAACATGTGCAGCCTATTGACTTTTAAGTAACATTTTATTGAAGTAACTGCCGTGGTTATAAGGCCGTAAGATTTACGCTTCATTTTCAGGCCTAACTCTGGAATCCTAAGGAAGGAGTGTGAGATGCCTTCCAAGGAAAGGAGAGGTAGGCATGTGTGATTAGTAAGGCCATCAGGGTATGGGAAGACTAAGACAGTCTCAGACCCCAAGGGGACTTCTCAGCCACTTGCAAACAGGTTACTACTAGGGAGAGAATTTGGGGTGATTGTGAGGGGTGAGAGATAGGAAAAAAATCATTTTGCAGATGCTGCTGATGTGAAAAATTGAGGTTTACTTTCTTCCGGGGCCCTGGCTCTTCCATAGTGGTCATTCTTCACTTTAGTCTGTGGGAAAATGGATATAAAAATCACACTGTCCCAACTGAGTCAGGCAAAGGGGGCACTCAAGCATGACTCAGTCCTTTGGCTTTGCTGCTCGAAAACCTTCCCCATCGGGCCCACTTGGTTTCCTTTAAGGACCGGCCGCTAACGTGAAAGGAGGGATAATATGGTTTGATTAAGGGATTTTTTTTCTCTCCCTCTTCATCCTCACCCAAACCCAGGAAGGGACACACTGGAGTGCCTTTTGCTATATATCATATTGATGATTTGGCAGCTTAGGGTAGAACTTGTCCAGGTATATGGGTGGTTTTGATGAACTGAACATTATTTAGTAGGCTTTCCTTATGCTGATGGTTTTACAGGAAACCATACAATGGAGCTGAGTCAGACGCTCTTCCTGAACCGGGGTGGAAATATGGGTATCATGTCGGACTGAGGTTTTATGGGCAAGTCAAAAGGTATCTACCTATTTTTCATCTTCTTTTATGGCCCCTGACTCAGAACTAGCTGCTGGAGGGCCCCAGGACAGAGACCGCTTTCCCATAATTTTTCCAAGCAGAGATAAGGTGTTCTTGTATTTTTATGGTCAAATTAACAGAGAGATTAGAGTCCTCTTCTTGGTCTGGGCCAGCACTATTTCTTCTGCTTCAGAGCAGAAGAATCTCTTTTTTAAAGAAATCCCATCGCGCCTGGCTCAACTGATCATACATTCAGGGCTTAAATTACCGGCTCTTCAGCTAAACAGTGGCCTTGAGAAATGTACTAATGTATTCACCACAGGAAGAAAGTGTCAACAGAAACAAAATGACCCAGAGAGGTCCACATAGACCACACACAATTCAGCTTTGTATGTGGCCCCCAGTTCCGGGAACTTGTTATTTAAAGAGTAGAGCTAAAGGCCCTTATATGAATATGTGAGCACTCCTGCCACCTATGGAAACTTTGAACTTAGCTGAGAAACTCTGAATTTGCATGAGTCAAAATCAGATATTTCCTACAGAACTGCTTGGTCACCAAAGGACAACTCCTTTTAGGGAGGAAAAAAAAAAAAAGGCCAATCCAAGTCCTGAAATTGTCCACCAGGCACACTTGTGCCTATACGATGTTCTGCTTATCAAACTGGCCTTTGATTTTCAATCAGTTTTTCATTTCTTTGCATGAATTTCTTTGCATGAACTCAATTGCTGCAAATAGAGTGAACCGACTCACAGTGCCAAGATGCAAAGACCTCTCTAAAAGTGTTTTCAAAAAATCATTTTACACCAGCAACCTTAGAGGAACGTGGCTTTAAAGAATTCCTGAGGGAAAACTCAGAGAGATGACATCTGCTGAGAGGAGTTCCCTTTACTCTGGTCCTTTCGGCACATGGCTCGGGGTAGACTGGGAGGAATTTCCACTGAAGTTGTCTAAAATATGATCAACTTCAGCTCCCCCAGATCAAACCTAAGCCGCTGGGTCCGCATAGTAAAAGCACCAGGACTCTACGTAGCCAGGGGGCATGATTTCACTCTTGATTAATTGTAAAAGTGCTCCACAGTACACAAGGCAAAAATGATTAGTTGTCAGGCTGAAAAGGATCGGCTATTATAAATTCCACACATAACAGGGCCGCTACAGAAGGCTTTTTCGACCCTGGTTAATGCTTCAGCCCCAACACCTTTAATAAAATCAAGGTGACAGACCATGAAAAAATTACTCCAGGACTGCAAGCAAATCTGATACTGTTGCTGAAAGATGCCTCGGGGCATCTGTACAAGTCTTCAACAGGAGTGGTGGTGGCAGAGGTGTGCGTGTGGGGGCCATGGAGCGGGGAAACGACGATTCCTTAAGGACAATGGCAAAGCTTTGATATTTTAAACCAGTTCAAACCCAAAGAGCTGGGACTCAAATCCTGTGCAGAAATCATGTGGCCAAGTGTGGCATTTAAAAGCAAAATTTATTCTCCAATAAAAATTAAGAGGTTTTTTTCAGGGGGAGGTGCATGATTACACGTAAACTGTGGTTTCATAAATTAACGCTGGCGAAACATGAAGGAGACTGAGAAATGAGCATGAAGTTTTTTCACACTATAGCTCACAGCTCACACTTCATCAAACACCATGACTAGACATTGAAAATATAAATGCGCAATTTCACAGTTAACTTAAAAATAGATTGTTAAACTCCACTGACTTTTCTTGACTTTTGAGCACTGTATACCATAAAAACAACAAGAAGGAGTTGTGGAATTCCCTGGATAGGAATTAGGCAACAATAAACTTTAAATCATTTCAGAGCCTTAGAAGGACTGGAGATGTCTATTTAACAATTCCTCAGTTTTATCTAAGGAAAGAAAATGTTCGGTAGATCTGCATGGTTTCTTTTTATGTTTTTGTGTGTGGGGTGGGGGGGGGGGGGTTGGTCAGAACTAGACAACAGACATCTCCATGTGTTTGTTTCGAAATATTTTGTTCGAACTTTCAGAGTGCATTTGTTTCCCTCTGTTCCCCACAGGGATGCAGAGTAACTTTCTCTTGGGAAAACCCTAGTCTGTCAGGGAGGGTGTCAAGGACAGCACTTTGAGGAGTTCAGAGAGGTAACTAGCGTGGACACTTCCAAAGACATGATTGCAACTAGACTTCAAACTGAAGCCTGATAGAAGTGATCAGAAGAGAAAAATGATTATGTGCTTCGAGGAAGTGAAGTTTCTGACTCGGTAAAATCAAGCCAACCTTCTGGAGTCATTGGAATTGAGGTTTCTCTCCTCAAGTGGACGAAAGGAAGAAAACACGCTTCTTTGTAAGAAGTTTTTCTGGGAGAAAATTGGTAAAATTTTAATGCACGTAGCAAATTACGTGGAAAATAATGTAACTGCCTGAAGATAAAATTGCTATTTAGAGAAAGCAAGGAAAATTAAACTGTCTGGGCGAAATTACAGCGTGTTTATCATCCAGCAAACTGGTCTGGAGCTATATGGCAATTGCTTGAATAATTACAGTTCTTAGTGCAGCATGCATTTTTCTAATTGTTTTCAAGAAACACAAATGGCAGTATAATACAGGCATTTATGACTTGAAAACAGTGAACTCTGAATTTGAAGCTTATCTTTGCTATGAAATTCATTTCCATTATTTCATGGAACAGTGCGTCAGGATGAAATGAACCAGATGATTGTTCAGTTAAGACCCCCATCTGTTTAAAGTCATAAAAATTTAAGTGGGACTTTCTGTTAATAAAACAAAATATTGCATTAGCTATAGATTTTCCCCCAATCTGCCAGAAAAGTTCAGTTTGTCCAATTTTAATCAAAACCTATGCAACTGATTCAAAAATGCTACTTTGATATTTGTATTTTGATACTGACAGTTTAAGGGAAATTCAGATTTCCTGGTTTTTTTTACAAAAAACATCCTGGATCAAAATTTATTTTAAAAGACCTAATACTGGAAACAAATTTGGTTTGCATTTTGCAGTTGTCAGTTGTAAATTCAAAGCCAAGTGGAATAAAATTCAACCTGTTCTATTGAACTTGCTTTTCCACAATAGCTGTGACTTTTTTCTGAAAATTCTCCAGATCTCTAGACCTAAAGTTCAAAGTGGTCTTGTGCCTTTGTGCATTTAATTCTCAGTTTCACACCTATGCTTTCTCCTGGACCTTCCGGGTGACCTTTCCCCAAAATCTCCAGAAGATACTTGGTTGGATTTAGCGGCTTTGCTACATTCCTCAGGAAGTCATTGGGCTTCACAATCAAGGGCCACTAGAATCTAAAGCTGGTCCACCAGAAAACACATGTTTTAGGGTCCCATAGGCCTCGACTGATTTATATCCAAACAATTTTAGTTTCTACCTGGCTTAGCTATTTATTTTGCATTCGATAAATATTGCTGCTGCTGCTACTACTACTCAAGACTCAGTTCTAGGTCTCCTTTCATTCTCCTCCTACACGCAATGCCTTAAGAACTCATTCGCTCCCATGGTTTCAATTTCCATCTCTATGAGATGATTCCCAAATCTATGTCTCCAGGCCTGACCTCTCTCCTTCCTGCAATCTCGATTTTCCTCCTGCCCTACTTGGAGGTCCCACCACCACCTCCAAAACTGAGCTCTTTACCTTCCTGCCCAAACCCTGTCTTCCTCTTGTCTTTCTCATTACTGTAGACCACACCACTACCCTCCCTACCTCACAAGCCCTTAACCCTGGCATTGTCCTTGACATCTTTCATTCTCCCACATATTCAATCTGTCACCAAATCCTCTCAGTTCTACCTTCATAACATTATCCTCTCCCGCCTTGTCTACTGCACCTGCCTCCTCTCTGACCTCCTAGTCCCCTGTCTTTCCCCACTTCAATCCATACTTCAGTCTCCTGCACGAATCATTTTTCAACAAAAACATTCAGTTCATGCCTTCCCAATCCGCAAGAACTTCCAGTGGCTGCCCATCCACCATCTATCAAGGAGAAACTCCTTACCACTGGCTTTAAAGTACTCAATCAGCTCACCCCACCCTACCTCATCTCACTAATCTCCTACTTCAGTCCAGCCCACCCACTCTGCTTTTATAAATTTCAGTTCACCCACTGTGCCCCCATCTTGTCTATCTTGCTGCCGACCCCTTTGCCACGTCATCCCCCTAACCTGGAACTCCCTCCTCTTCCCTCCCCTTCCCTCCCACCACTGTCTCCACCTTCAAAGCACTACTAAGGTTACATCTCCTCCAAGAGGCCTTCCCCAATTATGCTCTCTTCTCTCTGGCTCACTCTCCCTTCTGTGTCATCCATGCCCTTCAATCTGTGTCCTTAGGACACTTGATATTCCCCACCCCCAACTCCACAGCACTTATGAATATTTGAACTATATATTATAGATTACTGATTTATTCATATTAACGCTTATCTCCCCTTCCAGACTGCAAGCTCATTATGGGTAGGGAATGCACCTGCTAATTATTCTGTATTGTACTATCCCAAGCACTTAGTAAGGTGTTTTGCACATAATAGGCACTCAATAAACACAATTGATTGATGCTACCACAATTACTACCACTACTACAACTACTATTACTACTACCCTGATCTCCAAATCAACAAATGATATTTTTAGGTGACCCACCACATGTGAATTTTGCTAATGGGCTACGAGGAGAAAGCAAGGGGGCTCATTTAGGGAGGGCTAGGGAAATTGGGTGGGACCTGCTTTTTGTTATAATAATAATAATATGATATCTGTTAAGCGCTTACTATGTGCCAAGCACTGTGGTAGATACAAGGTTATCAGGTTGTCCCACATGGGGCTCACAGTCATTCATTCATTCATTCAATATTTATTGAGCGCTTACTGTGTGCAGAGCACTGTACTAAGCACTTGGGAAGTACAAGTCGGCAACATGTAGAGACGGTCCCTACCTAACAACGGGCTCATAGTCTAGAAGGGGGAGACAGACAACAAAACAAAACATGTAGACAGGTGTCAAAATCGTCAGAACAAATAGAATTAAAGCCTTAGTCCCCATTTTACAGATGAGGTAACTGAGGCACAGAGAAGTTAAGTGACTTACCCAAAGTCACAGCTGACAAGTGGCAGAGTGGGATTCGAACCCATGCCCTCTGACTCCCAAGCCTGTGCTTTCTCCACTAAGCCATGCTGCTTCTTGCTAAGGTTTTTCTAGTAAAGGCAGACAGAATCAGTATTTCTGAGGAATCTTCTATCTTTCACACCTTATCCAACAATCAGTGTTATTAATTGAGGATTTACTTTGTGAAGAGCTTTGCAGTAATTTGGGAGGGTATACTTCCTGCCCACAAGGAATTTACATTCTAGTGGGGTTTACAGTCTATAATCTTACAATCTCACAGCCAAACCCTGAATAATAATAATAGTATTTGCTAAGCTATGAACAATCCGCTTGCTAGAAAAATGATGGAATAATGAAGCACCTAGAGATAGATTACCCTATCCTTGTACCCCCTTCAGGATTTCATTAGTAGGAGGGAGAACAGGTATTGAATCTCCATTTTGCAGATGAGGGAACTGAGGCCCAGAGAAGTTAAGTGACTTGCCCAAGGTCACAGAATAGGTAAGTGAGCCCACTGTTGGGTAGGGACCATCTCTATATGTTGCCAACTTGTACTTCCCAAGTGCTTAGTACAGTGCTCTGCACACACTAAGTGCTCAATAAATACGATTAAATGAATGAATGAATGAAGTGGTAATAGGTAGCAATAGCTCACTGCTATTGGTCTCTAATGGGTGGATTTTCCGCAGTTTCAACCTGGCATAATTTGGCAAAGATGAAATTTAAAAAGAATGGTCCATATAAATAAAGTCTCCCTTCGGCTAGAAACAATAATAAGCTCCTCCTACTATGAGCCCCATGTGGGAACTGATTATCTTCTATCTACCCCAGCGCTTAGTACAGTGCTTGGCACATAATGAGCACTTAACAAATACTACTATTATTACTACCACTCAAAATAAGTGGGGGGAAAAAGATCAGTTTTGGACCACTCCTGTGGTTACAATATTATCTGTAGACTGTGAGCCCACTGTTGGGTAGGGACCGTCTCTATATGTTGCCAACTTGTACTTCCCAAGCGCCTAGTACAGTGCTCTGCACACAGTAAGCGCTCAATAATAAATACGATTGAATGAATCCGTAGACGGTCCCTTCAATTCCAAAGGAAACAAAAAAAAATCCGGTTCTTCTGGACAGATAAATCTCGGGAAAAGCAAATGAGCATTCCCATGTAGCACTGACCGGCCAGAAGACAAACCATTTTGAGGTTTTAAATAGTTTGAAGGAACCAGGGCTAATTTTAGACATTCCCAAAAGAAGGACTGGGGGAAAGATCCTTGAGAAAACTTGGGAGCCACTTGCCATTGGGTGGCAGTGTAAGTAAGGCTCTTTGCCAATCTCTGCTTCATTGTCAGTGGGAAACAGACACTGCTTTCCCAATCTTGGCTCTCATGGCTTGTTTCGCCCCCCCTACCCTGGAGCATGTTGACATCAAAAGCCTTTCGGACTGCCCACCACTGAGGAAAAGAATAAAAATCATTACAAAACTGTTGGGAAGCAGCACCCTGAGCTATGACCAATCCGCTTGCTAGAATAATGATGGAATAATGAAGGACCTGGAGAAAAGAAGAAAAACCTCTCATTACCCTATCCCTGTACCCCCTGAAAGGATTTCATTAGAGGAAAAAATATAGAGAGATAGAAGTCCAAAAGTCCCTTTCTGCTTTGCTTTTCTATTAACACAGGCACAGCACCTCAACTTCAGAATTGCCATATCAGAGAGGAATAAAATTCCAGCAACACAGACTGGCTGAAAGCATGTAAGGCTTTTAATACTATTACCGAAGTCACCACCATGTAACTGAATATCTTGAAGTGAATTACTCAGTTTGTCGGGCTCAAAGGAAATGTGTGGGATATTATTTTTTTTTTGATAAAAGAAGAAAGACTTTAAAATAATAAAGGTTTCAAAGTAGACAGCTTCCTTTTAGCTTCAAACCCTATGCTTGCCCCAATTTGAAGTAGTAAATCAAATGGCCTGCTCTTTCAATCTAAACCACAAGCCCAAATACCTCCTGACACATACCATCTCAGTCTTATTATGACTCACCCACAAATGTGCAGCTGCCTTGTGTGACGGGAAAGCAAACTTCTCTGCTCTTTGGGAAGGAAGTCCAGTGAGAAGACTTGACAGCTAAACAAATACCAATAAAAACTCATTTGAAAATGAATCTGGAGGAACACACACACACACACATATACATAGTTTGGTGTGTTTATTTGACAGAGGCTCCTTTATGGCAGAGGTAGATAATTTCCTTTTGAATTGCACCTCCTACCAAGAGGGCATTGCTATTGTGTTAATACACTTAGGAAATTAAAGTTCTTGACATTATGGCCAAATTCCCACTTTTTTAAAAAAAGATGTTTGTTAAGCACTTTCAAGGTGTGCTAACCATCATAGAACATTGGCTTATGTGATAAGGCAAACCCATTCATATTTCCGATGGACCAGATGTCTCTAGTAGATATCCACAAGATAAATAGAAATCATATTTGCTAAAAAAAAACCCCAAACCACAACATCACAGAGCCAGATCAACCCAATATCCTCCTGAGAAATTCAGCTTTGTCCAAATAAGAGTCTTCTGATGCTGTAGTTCGAGAGCTGCCTTTTGGTTTCAAATGATGCCCTGATAGTGTAGTTTTGGAGGGTAGATAGCATTTCTGGAAAAAGAGGCATTCCCCAGAGCTGTGGTCTAAGAGCTATCAGTGCACTTCACCTGGTGTTGCACTTTAAAGCCACATAAGGAAGGCTGTCCTTGAGCCCCACATTCACAAGATTCAAAATATTCAAAAGACTAAATGATATTTACACACCCAGAACCTCACATATGAAATTGTCCTCAGCACAGAAGTATTTCTGAATACACTTGTGTGGCTCTTCTCTTTTCGTGTTTATATTTTTTACACTTTAATTCTTTTCAGGACCCTTTTGGATTCAATTGTGGCATTGTTTTCATATTTGGAAAAACAATTCTCCAAATGCGGACCTGAATCAAAAGGGTACAGATGGAAGAGGAATATTTCAAATGTCCCCTGAAACATAGTATGCCTTTTTCAAGGCTATAAGAGTATTATGTCACTACTTTTCCACAGTTAAAAATGCTTTAAAGTCACAAGTTTAGTGTAAAAAAATCAAATTGGAATGAATTAGCTCAATGCCAAAGTCATTACTTTTGCCCGATATTTATTTGCTTATAAATGTTAGGATTGCGTTTTTTCCCTTTCCGATTTTTTAACAGTGCCCTTTATAGTGTAAATTGTCACTAAGGATGATCTAATCATTTTACTAAAAGAAATTTAGGTAAATTTGGTCTAGAGAGCAGGGGCCATGTACAGTGCCCAGCACAGGGTTATGTCTAGGTGGGTAATTTCTGCAAACTATTAACGAATGGATCAAGAGGGAGAGCACAAGTTCTGTATTTTCTACACTGTCCATCCATCTGTGAATGCCTGTCACTTGAGTGAAGCGCATGCCACCGTATTGTGTTAACCCAACATGAACTAGTGTGTTTGAGAATTTGTTTGCATTGTATGGGGTTCACTCCATCTCCCAGGCTTAAATAAGAGGAATGGGGAAGCACACGCATGTGTGGGGGGAAGTGAGTAAGATTGAGTGTGAGTGAGTGTGTGTGTGCTGAAGTGGGGGAGGGCTGGGTTTGCTAGTACAGGTCTAATGCTTTCAGCTGTTATCACCTTTACTGATTTAGGGTTCCTTTTCCAGCTGCTCTGAAAATTCACCACAGTGTCCTCCAGGTTTATTTTTAATATCCTGTAATTTCGAGATCTAAATAAAAAGGGCTGTCAGAGCAATCCGTGTCCCCCCGCCGCCCTCTCCCTTGTTCTCATGAAGCAGCCTGGACATGAAACATTCCACGGAATCCTTTCTGGATAAGTGCGTCCTTTCCCGTATGCAAGGAAAGCAGGATTGTGGCCAGCACACATGCTGACTCAGATTGATAAATGAGGAGTTGGGGGAGACCTAAAAAAGCATACCCTCTTTATTTCCCCAATTAAATCAAATTCCCTCACTCAATAATTACCAGAATGGAGTCTTTCTGGCTGGCGTGCACACTCGTCCTCTAAGCCCACCTGGGGAGCATCCGAGTCCAGGCTCACTGGGAAGGGGTTGCTACCCATGGATAGCTTTCACTTTAAGGGCCACTTCGGAAAAAAAACCTCTGAAACATCTACTTGAGAAGGCAAACGAGCCCATGTGTTTCAGGATCATAGCCCCACTGCAGGCTCTGAGAGAGAAACTAACTGCACCCCCATCGCCTTATCACACATCTTAAAACCATTTACCCTCCGCATCGAACGAAAGACTTGCTCTGCTGTCCTTTCGTCTTCACCCTTGGGAGGGGTCCAATCCGAGGATGGAAGATATCAGAATTTGGGTGGCCATTTCTGAAGCTCCGTTTGAAAATTATGAACATGAGTGGGAGGGTCGACTTTCTGAAAGCCCTTCTGAGCTCCCAAGTTAAAAAAAAAAAAAATCAGGCCTGTAAATCAGAAGGGCACTCTCCTCACTTGGAGAAGGTGTAGTTTTACTGGGAGCTGTCACCACAGCTGTCAGCAGGATGCTTAACTGTTCTAATTGTCAGCAGGGATCATTCCTTAACTAATTGTTTAGATCTGCTAATCTGGATCCATCATCTAGGAAGAGGTTGAAGCAGGGGCTGGGCTCCAGAGCGAGGCGAGCGTTTTAGATAAAGCAACCCTCCTGGGTCCAGAACAGGATGAGGCCCAGAAGTCAAACGGCCATTAGGCCTGGCCTGAGGCCTGGAGGGGGTGGGGGCAGAAGCAGAAGGAGACAGAGGACCACCCACACAAGACCCCTCACTCCTTACAAATAGCTGTTCCTTCAGCTTCAGCACAGCCTCACCTAGTAATAAGGTCACACTGGCTTTCTGTTCTGCCAACATTAGAGCAGAGCCTGAGTTGGGACCCTGATCCATCAATCAGTGGTATTTATTGAGTGCTTACTATGTGCAGAGTACTGTTCTAGGTACTTGAGAGAGTACAGGAGAATTAGTAGACACATTCCCTGTCCATAATTAGCTTTGACGGATGGCCTCGCCTGGTGGGGGGGCCCTTGGTACTTTTTTCCACTCCTGGGGCCATCCGGGATACTGCGTCTGTTTTCTCCTACTGAGATGAACAGGAACGTCTGCCCTAAGGGACCGATCATGGGGAACGGGCTGGGTGGCCACTGACGGCCTTCGCTGATCGCAGACATGTTAGGTTGGGCCCACGGAGAAATATCATACACCAGCCTTTGCGTCGGACCATCTGAGTCTTCCTGAACCGAGACATTCACTGTGGGGGGACCTCGACCCCCCTCCCCTGCTCCAGAACAATTGCATTCCCTTCCTGAGCACCCTGAATATGGGCCCCACCTCCAGGTGGCAAAACTCTATGGCAGGAGGAAACAACAGAAACACTGACAACGAAAACACTGGACAAAAAGGCATCGAGGGCCGCAGCCAC
Source organism: Tachyglossus aculeatus (assembly GCF_015852505.1). Taxonomy (NCBI): domain Eukaryota; kingdom Metazoa; phylum Chordata; class Mammalia; order Monotremata; family Tachyglossidae; genus Tachyglossus; species Tachyglossus aculeatus. The sequence goes on from NC_052084.1 coordinate 30,773,513, forward strand.
TCCAGATTCGGAGCCAAACTGGAAACCGGGCTGTCTGGTATAAAACCAGATGAGTGGCCACTCCGGGGAGGACAGACAACCTCAGAAAGGGCTGAGCCACCTGAATGCTATCCTCGTCCCAGGCACAGACAACCATCTAGCTGAACTCCCTTTCCTCTACGTGAACCCACTTTTCCAAGAACTGCTCAAGGAGACTGGAGGAGAATTTTGCAATACTGTAGGAACACAGAGCTAAACGAGAAGCAGTGTGGCTCAGTGGAAAGAACACAGGAGTGAGAGTCAGGAGAGTGAGGTTCTAATCTCAGCTCAACTTGACTGATGTCTGAACATGGTAAATCACTTAATTTCCTTCTGTCTCAGTTGCCTCATCTGTAAAAATGGAGACAAAATACCTGTTCCTCTCCCCTTTAAATTATGAGCCCCTTGTGGAACAAGGACTGTTTCAGACCTGATTATCCCGTATCTACCCTAGTGTTTACTTAACACAATGCTTGGCACATAACAAATGCCACCTGGAATGTAGACTTTGATGTGGATTAACCAAGAAAAATGCAAAAGGTTGCTGGGTGCTGAGGGAGTCCGGGGAGATGAAGAAAGGCATCCCCTCCCCAGCTCCCCACCTACTAACAGACACTACCCTGTTAGTAGCTCTCCACCTCCTAACAGACACTACTAACTGTTCCTCCATCCACCACAGGAGGAGGGTGGATGGAGGAACAAGTCTGGGAAAAGCAAAGCCAAAGTTTTGGCTTCAGACAATTAATTACCCCAAGACCTCTGTCTCCACTAGCCAACAGAGAGTTCACAATCAAGAGGGCGAGACCTGGATAAATTATGTCACAAATCCAGCAAGTCAAGAACAACAACAATAAGAGTAGCAGTTCACCCTTACTGTGAGAAAATATACCTTGAGGCTCATTTCACCGAATTACGAAGAGCTTCCTTGGTCTATACTGCCAGGAAATTGCCAATGTTCCATAGCCTGGAGACTCCTCGAGGGAAGGGATTGTATCTGTTACCCTTATTGAACTCTCCCAAGCACATACTGCTCGATCTGTTTATAGTAGTCAATCAATACTCCTCACCCACCCTCTGCTCCCGTTGGGAGTGGCCCTGAAGACTGTAAATTCCTGGTGGGCAGGATCATATCTACCACTTTATTAAAGTGTACTTCCCCAAGTGTTTAGTACAGTGTTCTGTACACACAGTAAACACTCAATAAATACCACTGACTTATTGATTGGCTGGGGCTCTCAGCTGCAAGCATAGCTGGGGTAGGACCTGTAGCTTGGCCTCACTGGCAGAAAGCTTGGGCCACTCCCCTGGCTGGTCCTTCGCTGCTGCATGGTTTTCTCCTGCTGGGACTAAACAGCCCAGCAGTCCTTAGGGGTAGCTGCATGAGATTATCAGCACGGCTTAGCGGGAAAGAGCATGGATCTTGGAGTCTGAGGACCTGATTTTTAATCCCAGCTCTGCATTGATTGTTGTGTAACCTTGGGCAAATCAATGAACTCCTTTGTGCCTCAGTTTCCTCCTCTGTAAAATGAGGATTTGACACTGGTTTTCCCTCCTATTTAGACTGTGAGCCCCACTTCAGACGGGGGACTGTATCCAACTTGAATATCTTGTAAGTTCTCGAGCATTTAGTACAGCATTTCATACATAGTAAGAGCCTAACAAAAACCACAATTATTATTATTATTATTAGTAGTAGTATCAGTGCCCCTCAGAGGTGTGATCACAGCCACTTCAGTTTTGATTCGGACTCATCTCCGATCCTACTTAAATCTGAGTTCCCAAGGTCCCATTGGGTTGTGCTAGGATGGGCAGGCCCCAGATTTCCAGTTATGAGGGACTCCGGCAGACCCCTTGCTTCCACTCATCCTCTGGCTCCCTGTGCTTTGGGCTCAAATGGCAGGAGCCCACATCAAGCAGGGCAACCCAAATTAGCTGGCATAGAGATGGAATCCACAAGGCCTGGCAACATCATCCAGAAGGTAGTATCCCAGTGCCCTTGGTGAAGAGTCAACCTGGTTTTTGAGTCTCATTCATACAGCAAGCCTTGTAAGATTGAGAAGCAGCATGGTTTAGTGGAAAGAGCACAAGCCCGGGAGTCAGAAGGAGCTAGGTTCTAATCTCTGCTCCACCACATCTGCTGTGTGATCTTGGGAAAGTTACTTCACTTCTCTGGGCCTCTGTTATCTCATCTGGAAAATGGGGATTAAGACTGCGAGCCTTATGTGGGACAAGGACTGTGTCCAACCCAATTACCTTTTATCTTCCCCAGTGCTTAGCACAGTGCCTGGCACATAGTAAGCAAGCAATCAACAAATACCACAATTATTATTATTCTCTAGGACTGAGCAATGCCCTGAGTGCCCCTTAGCAAATTTTCAGATTTCTCTTCCTGAGTTTTCCATCTCCTCTTAGGTGCTTGCAGAACCTTGTTGGAACTGTTCAAATCCACTTCATCTCCTACTACACGCAGAGTTGAATTTCGTCCTTTCTACTGCATTGATTTACAGAGATTTAGAGATCGTTGTCTGAATTTCTTTCTTTTTGCTTTTCTGTCTTCATATAGGATGGATGAAACCAAGCACCTAGAAATGGGGAGCATTTCACAATCAGCATTTCTTCCCAAGTGAGTTGAATGACTCCAGTCTTTTCTCACGACATTGCCGTTGTCCATTTGAATAAACTCCCCGGGAAGGCTGGAGTAACATTTTATATTACTGGAAATCAAAGGCAAGAAAACCGCTTCTTCAAATGGACCCAAGTGGCAAACATCTCTGCAGCCATTTTCAATTGTGTATGCCATACTATTCTTTCAAAGCCAACTACATCCATACTTACAATCTTTTAGACTGTGAGCCCACTGTTGGGAAGGGACTGTCTCTATATGTTGCCAACTTGTACTTCCCAAGCGCTTAGTACAGTGCTCTGCACACAGTAAGTGCTCAATAAATACGATTGATTGATTGATTACAATAAAATGAAGCCCTTGTGTTTCCCTTCACTCAATGGAAACATCAGAGTGTTACCATGATCCCCACAAGCCCTGGGATGGGGCTCTGGAAATCTACAGCACTTCTCCAGCAACTTTCTGAGACTTCTCTTTTCTCTCTATTCTTCAGACTATCTGACCTGGGAAATGTGCCTATGTCTTTTTGTAAATAGAGTCAGTTCTCCAATAATGAGGGGATTTCCTCCTTGAAGAACCACAAGTTAAGGAAAACATGTTGCGGTCAGCTCAACCCTCAACCATGGATGACAACGATGATAAACACCCGTTTTCTTCTGACACTGCATCACGCTGTAACAAGACATGTTACTGGAAAAATGTTCCCTAATTCTATAGGTGGCTTATATCAAAATGTGTTACGGCAGTCCTGACTATATATGTCCATACACAGGTTCAGAGGTTGGAAAGCATTGCTGCTGAGGGTGCGATTTTTATCCAGCTGTCCTAATGTGGCTGAAAAGGCTGAAGCATGATTTTGTAATCCTTCCTGCAGCATATGCCTGTAACAACTGTTTTATTTATATACCTATAAATATATAATGACAATAATTATGATGGCATTTGTTAGGCGCTTACTATGTGCCGAGCTCTGTTCTTAGCGCTGGGGATGATGCAAGGTCATCAGGTTGTCCCACGTGGGGCTCACAGTCTTAATCCCCATTTTACAGATGAGGTAACTGAGGCACAGAGAATAATAATAATAATAAGAAGAATAATAATAATGGTATTTGTTAAGCGCTTACTATGTGCAAAGCACTGTTCTAAGGGCTGGGGAGGTTACAAGGTGATCAGGTTGTCCCACGGGGGGCTCACAGTTTTAATCCCCATTTTACAGATGAGGTAACTGAGGCACAGAGAAGTTAAGTGACTTGCCCAAAGTCACACAGCTGGCAATTGGTGGAGCTGGGATTAGAGCACCCAACCTCCGACTCCCAAGCCCGGTCTCTTTCCACTGAGCCATGCTGCTTCTTTCATATATATATATATACATATATATATGTAATATATATATATATACATATATATATGTAATATATTTATTCATATTAATGTCTGTCCTCCTCTAGACTGTAAACTTGTTGCAGGCAGGGAATGTGTCCATTATATTGTACTCTCCCAAGTGCACAGTACAGTGCTTTGCACACAGTAAGCTCTCAATAAGTATGACTGAATGGACAACTGTCCCTTACTTAAAGAAGTGGTGTGGCTTAGTGGAAAGACCACAGGCCTGGGAGTTAGAGGACCTGGGTTCTTATCCCAGCTCCACCACTCATCTGCTGTGTGGCCCTAGGCAAGTCACTTAACTTCTCTGGGCCTCAGTTTCCTCATCTGTAAAAATGGGGTTAAATTCCCCCCTCCTACTTCAACTGTGTCCCCCATGTGGGACAGGGACTACGTCCAAAGTGATAGCCTTGATCTACCTCAGCACAGAGTAAGCACTTTACAAATACCATCGTAATTATTATTGTTGTGTTGCCTTTGCTACCCCCTAGCAAATTGTTAGCCAAGCACTGTTTTCTTTTGTTCTTCTTGGCGTCACCATCTTTCCAAAGCCTCTACGCCAAGCCGGCTGTCCCATTCGGCTTACTGCCCACCTGGCTGGTCTGTTTTTGATCCCTGGCACTGGCTTCTTGGAGCTGATCCTCAGCACTCGGGCAGCAGGGGAGGATGGATTACTACTACAATGAACTCTTCTCAATCTGCTCCGTACTACATAAAACTTCGAAATGGCTCATCCGGATCTCTGGAGTCTGGTTTCTAGGGAGAGGAGACTCCAGGTCTGCGCTTGATCCTCAATGTCACTACTGCTGCAATACAGATATTTATTACGGTATATAATAAGTCCTTCTAGTACTCATTGTGGGCAGGGAACATGTCTACTTACTCTGATATACTGAATTCTCCCAAATGCCTAGTACAGTGCCCTGCACATAGCAAGTGCTCAATAAATATGATTGATTAGTACACCAGACTACATCCCTGATGAACTCCATGTGTTCGATATGGAATGCACCCTCTGACCAGCACTGCCCTCTGCCCATGATCATTTCTTCCGACACGGCCTGGCATTCTATCCAGAGAGGCGGGCGCTGTTGGAAAAATGGTCTCAAATCCAAAGCATGCCGTAAAAAACATGTGTTCTAGAAGAGCTGGGCATATTCTCATTAAGGAGGAAACTTAGGGTGACTGTGGGAGTAAGTCACTGGAAGACACTGTTTCTCAAAAAAACAAAACAAAAGGAAATCAATGTTTACGACTAATCTTCCATCTGCCCCCCTCCCAGCACATCTCTTCCTCCATTCAGACCGCTCTGGGAAATGCAATTCCTAGGCACCTTAGGAGGATTTCCAAAGGCTCCTTTTTTGGCTGAATTTATAACTGCCAAAAGTTTGCACATTTCTGCTTTTACAGTCAATATGCTTCCCATGCAAAACAGCCAGACGTCCTCTGTTGGCAGTCCATGCTTCTTGCAACTTTTCTTTAATGTTAAGTCCTACAAGCTGTTGGAAATAAATAATCATGCCTACTTCTTGGAAGGAGAGGGGCCATTCATTCAACAAATATTCAATTTCAGTTCCACCATTAATGGATTTTCTTTGTGAGCAAAAGGTAGCTTCTCTGTATCCTGCAACTTCAGCTGCCTCCCAGCTGTGTTTATTAAATGGGGATTTCACATTGTCTGTCCTTTTGTTTTCTATTTCATCATCTGCCCCATCTGGTATTTCTGCCACGGCCCAGGGAATAGATCCATTCTTGTCCTGTGGAGGCCTTTTTGATTTTTCAGTCCTGATGATAGCAGATCAGAATCATAAAAACCTTCCATCACCTCCCTTCCCCTATTCACATTTCAAATATGTGAAATTGGGTGATTTGAAACAGTTGAAGCCTCTCCTCCTTCACATATGATCTGTCTGTTACGTCTTGGGCTCATTTTGAACACTTGGCAACCATTTTCCTGACCATTCAGGCTCTCTGCCCAGGGAGGAGAATTGGTAAGAATTTACACGCCCGGGGATATTGAAGAGCCTTGAAGAACAAAGATTTTATTTTATGGCAAGGGGAATAAAATGGAAGCTCACAGTCACTTATCTTGTAATCTTTGGCTTCCCAAGTTCCCCAGACTTCCAGGTGTGTGCTTGGAGATGAAAAAAGAGGAAGGGGAGAGACCTAGATGGGAATTAGTTTGTGTCAAAGGACCCCTTCTGCTAAATACCCAAGGATATTTAGCTTCAAATCCTCCCAAACATTTTATTCCTGGTTGCTGTATCAATTTACCCCGGCTTCTCCCTGAAACACAGAGCTCACATCGGATCCCGAGGAAGTTAACGTTCATCATATGAAGACTTTATGACTGGAGAATATTTTTCTCATACCACATTACCATAGGATTAGGTCAGGCTGAATTGATTTTCATCACTCCTTTGACAAACAAAGTGCTGGGGCTCTTTCTTCTTTGGGAGGAAAACCCAATAAATTTTGACAAATTTAGTCCAAGAAATGTCAAAGTCATGGGAGCTAAAAGATACATTTTTAAATAGAAAGAGAATTGAATAGTTAATAGAATTGGATAGTGAAATAAAGGAAATGGCCAGAACTATATTAGCACCAATCTGGGCCGGACAACAACCAGTGCTCAAGCGCTTAGTACAGTGCTCTGCACACAGTAAGCGCTCAATAAATACGATTGAATGAATGAATGAATGAATAAAAGGATCCACTGGATGGAACAACAAGGGATATGGATTTTAATAGCTAACATTTCATTTTTTAAAAAAAGACACTTCACCATCTTTTTAAATTTAGATGCCACTGCACTGAATGTTCCTATCTACCAGTGGCCCATCAAAAACTCAGGCTTTGGGTCATAAAAACAATTCTAAATCATTCATATTTATTAAGCGCTTACTGTGTGCAGAGCACTGTACTAAGCACTTGGAAAGTACAATTCAGCAATAGAGATGATCCCTGCCCACACCACAGTTACAGTCTAGAAGGGGGAAGACAGATATCAAAACAAGTAAATAGGCATCAATATAAACAGAATTATAGATATTTACATAAATACCTAAGTGCTATGAGGCAGGTGAGGGTGGGGGGAAGAGGTAAGGGAGTGAGTCAAGGTGATGTGGAAGGGAGGGGGGGCTGAGGAAAAGTGGGGCTTACTTCCCCCTGAAAGCTAGATGAGAGCTTATTTCCTCTTCCTCCCACATTCTGCCAGAAAAAAAGGCTAAAGAAAGTCAGATCTGAGGTCTTTTTTTGAATGGTATTTGTTAAGTACTATGAGCTAGGCACTGTACTAAGCGGTGGGGTAGACACAAGATAATCAGGTTGGACACAGTCCCTCTATCACATGGGGTTCACAGCTTAATCCCCATTTTACAGATGAAGTAACTGAGGCACAGAGAAGTTAAGTGACTTGGCCCGCTGCAGACACATAGCAAGGTGGAATTAGAACCCTGATCCTCTGACTCTCAGGCCCGTGCTCTTTCCACTAGGCCATGCTGCTTCTTGTTTTGAAAGGCTAGAAATGAAGCCCCAGCTAAGGATTACAGGGGCAGAAGAAGGACTGGACCCAGGGTGTCCGAAATACGGTGCTGGCCACAGAAGCTCTTCAAGAGAGGATGCCGTCAGGGCATACCCAAACCTCCTGCCACAGCCGGGATGGAAGATGGGATAGCCAAGTGTGGGTGAGGCAAAGTTGAGCACGTATAAAAAGGAAGTAGAAATTGTCATCTCTTCTGGGATGTCTGTCCCTCCTATTTTCCAATGGATCATGACGAAACTTTCGTGAGGTGGGGAGATAGTCTTTCCAACCAGGAATCCTCAAGGTGGAAATAAACCCAACTATCGTCCTTCAACATTCGACATTTGGACTATCATTAAGTGTCACTAATTACAAATAAGCTGAAATGCCATTTATACCTTTCTTCTTCACCACAATCAGCTTCAGAATGTTTTGACACACAAGATCTTTTTAGTTATCACTTTCAGTTTGTATGACAGTGTTTTGAAAATCTTGAAAATGAATTGAGGGAAATGATGAGATTTAGAATTCATTTTTTCAAACAAATTCTAGCGGTTAAATATCCTACAGATTGCTCCTCTTCTGACATTGCATTCCACTCTTTTGAGAGAAAACATCGAAGAGAGAAAGCAGTTGTAATGGTCACACCAATGGTATATTTTAGTAGTGTTCCCATACCCTCCTCGTTCTCTTCCATCTCTTCCTCTTCCTTCTCCTCTTCTACCTCCTCTTCCTCCTTTTTCTCCCCCTCCTTCTCCTCCTCTTCTTCTTCCCCCATCTTTCTCTCCCATATCCTCCTCCTCCTCCTTTTTCTCCTCCTCTTTCTCCTCCTTCTCTTCCTCCCCTCCTTTTCTTCTCCCATTGGCTCTCTAACTAACGTAAATTCAACTCTCATCTTCTTCTAGGCTATAAGATCATTGTGGGCAGGGAAGGGGGTCTATCAACTCTGTTATAGTGAACTCTCCCAACTCTGTTATAGTGTACAGTACTCTGCACACAGTAAGCAATCAATACCATTAATTGACCTCACTGTACCAGGTAGGCGACAGCCAGAGGGAGGGGATTATTAGAAGTCTAAAGGAGGAATTTCCTAAAACATGGGATAATCAGAGGGAAGGTCAACGCATCGTGAAAGAAAGCCCCAAGAGAGAATTAAATCAGAGAAGAAAACTAAGCATAAGGGAGGTGTCTGTGTCCAACAGCAGAGCAAGGCTGTAGACTAGCTCCTTGAGGGCAGAGATTGTATCTACCAGCTGTTTTATACTCTCCCAAATGCTTAGAGCAGTGCTCTGCACATGATAAATGCTCAATAAATTCCACTGATTGATCAATTGATTGGGTTGAGGAGGGACAGAACCCGATACACCTTCCAGGTGAGATTTGGGATTCCTCTCAAAGGAGCAATCAAGAGATTGAGACAGGTCTTCTGTCCTTGGAGATAATAAAGTGTGGGGAATGCTTGAAGTGGGAGTGAACATGAGGGATGAAGCCAGGCTTCAGGCAAATGAAAATTGTGTTTACATCCGATTCTTTAACAGAAAACAAATGAATGCCCATCCTCCGTCCCCTTCCCCTTCCTGCCAGTTGATATCTCAGTGGATAGTTTCTAAAAATGTGGGGTGAAAAGGTGGAAACATTATCTCCACCAAAGAAATCAGAGCTGGAGCACAGGTCTACCGGGGTTGTGGGGACAGGTCAAGAGGACCACAGTCTTGACAGACTGGGGTTTCTTCTTGGGAGGATCTCTCCGGAGCAATAACTTCATGAGCAAAACCATCTCTGGTTAGGATAAATCCCAATTTAAACCTTATGGCTAAACAGGGTGGGAGTGACAGAAGCTTAAGAGCCTAAATAATATAGACCAGATTGGAAGAAACACAAATGATTCTGTATATTTTGTTTTTCTGAGGGGGTAAGTAATCCATAAACTTCCTGCAGCTGAGGACGTGATGTTATAGCATTTGGTATGTAAATAGCCTCTCACTATGGGACCGCTTTAAAATAGAAGGCTCTCTTCTCCCTCCCACCAAGTTCTTTTGTTGGCCAAGGAACGGCCATCTTAAAACGAAATGGGGGCCTGGCTAAACTGCTCTTAAATGGGGGAGTCGGTGGATAGGACCTCAATTCACATCCACTGGAGATTTCATAGGGATCCCAAGTCCAGGTAAAGTGAAAGAGAACACGTAGCCTCCCACTGTCCAGTCCCAAACATACTTTGATAGCGCTGATTGATTTTGTCTAGAATAGGCATTCTGCAGAGTGGCAAAGGCTTAGCCGCCTTCAAAGTCCGAGAAAAGTAATTATCAACTGTTGATGCTTCCGGTGGCCTCTCGAAAGGCCGGCATAGGTTGTGGGCAGTGCTTTTTTCGGTGGTCTTAGTTGTTTAGGTCCAACAGGTCACCTGGGTGCTTCATTTCTTTCTGCATTAGGAGTACAGCTCTGTGCAAATAAACAAACTCTTGGCTTCCTGGGAAAAATGCTGCTTACATAGCACTTACAGAGCACTCAAAGGCGCTCTGTTCGATCTCCATACTAATGTGGTTTCACAAGGAGACTGAGATTATTTTATTGCCCCAGGATGCCAGGAAATTTTCATTTGACTTCCTCAGATCTCTGGGATAAAAGTGGGACAGGGTGGAAAAGAATTCCCTGCGCTGTCTTATATTTCTGTTCTTCAGGAAAATATGTTATGTTTGCTAAGATCTGATTCTCTGTAGTTTATTTTTAGCTTTAGGGACAGTATTATTTTACATTCCCCCCCCCAACTTCTTTTTTATTATTATTATTTGAAAAGGAATACCTCCCCAACCCTGCTACTTCCTGTTTCTGATCCTTTTATGGGCTCTCATTTCTGGCCATAATATAGGTAGTGCCTTTCACACTTTGTGGGTTTATTGAGCGTATGTTTCCCGGCTTCATAGCAAGCAAAGGAGCCAATAATTCTTAAGAGTAAAAATTATGACTCCCATTAAGAATTGTCAAATTAGTAAACTCATTTCCTTGTACACTATGAAGCAATTACTTCATACCAAAGATTCCTAACTGTACACTGTCAGGCTGAGGCAATTCACTGATAGGATAGCCCTACTTGTTTGGGGAACAAAGAGGTGAAGCTTATTAATTTTTGAAATATGATTGATTGATTGAAATAAAGATCAACACCTACTTCAGATCCAAAAACCAGTTTTAGGGGGATACACCAGAAGATGCTCAAGAATTCTCTCTCTCTATAGAGGCTGTGTCAGGCTCTATAAAGAATTGTTACCATCATAAAAAAGCCTCAGGAAAGAAAAACCAAAAACCCAAATCCCAGTGCTCTAGAACTGGGGTCAGGACAGGAAGGAGGTCATTTTAAAATTGAGATTAACTCTGGAGCAGGTTAGATTTCATGCACCTATAATTAAATTGTGTAGAAGGACTTCGAGTTAGATTCTCTACGCTTTTGCTATTCTCCTCTGCTTTGCTTACCGTTCACCAGAGGTTCACATCTTCCTGAATGGGACAGTGCTTGACAGAGCCCAAATGCGCAGCTTTCGGCAGTCAGTGAAATTCACAAAGGCGAAAACACAATTCCTCAACCAGATCAGCCCCTGAAACAGGAAAGATAATTGAAGTTAAGTGAGCAGTATTTCTATTGCTAATTTGCAAAGTTTATTGGAAGGAAAAACTTTAACTCCCTCTTTTGCTCCTATTCACTCTGGATAAAAATGAACCCAAACACCTTTGCCTGTAAATTCAACACATTCTCAGCTTTAAAATTTGTTTCCTAAATCTTCAGCCCCTGAATTACAGGGCTATTTGGACACTGTCACCCAAATTCCTTCCAATTTCAAAATCTTTGTTTCTTCTATTTGCTGGAAAAGGGCACAATTAAAGATCACAAATCATTTCTTTAATAAGAATGTGATATTATTTGAAAGGTCTGACCTAACCTGGAATCCCCTCATGAAGATCGATATGGGAAAGTTGACACATCTCTACCCCTGGCAGCGATGCGGCTATTTCAGCACCCATCCAAGCTACTGCTGAGAGAAAAGCATTCACAAAAATCAATCAATTGTATTTATTGAGGGCTTACTGTGTGCAGAGCACTGTACTAAGCCATTGGGAGAGTTTGATATTATTAATTTAACAGAGTTGGTGGGCACGTTCCCTTCCCTTACGTTCTAGAGGATGAGTGGGGAAGAAATAAAAAATGTTTCCCCTGAATCATTTCCATTCTACTCTCTGATGTCAGGATGTCTCTGAGGTCCCTGCTGGAAGACAAGAAATGAAAGAAAAAACTGCTTTCAACATGGGTCATCCTTGATCACTGCTCTCTGACAGGGAAGCAAGAAACTCACCCTAGCCCTTAAAAAACATGGCAAATTGTGGATGGGCTAAGAACTGGAACTCAAGCCCACCTGACTTTGGTATCCACCACAAGCCTTCACACAGCAGTCAAACCTGGGCATCTCCTCAGTTCAGTCTTCCATAGCTCTTCTGGGAGTGGACTGACCCAGGCCATAGGGCCATGCAGACCTGAATTCTCAAGGTTTGATCAAATCCCCTCCCTCTCAACTGGGGGTGGGGTGGGAGGGGTGAGGAGGAAGGGGCATCTTCTGTCTCCTTAAAGAAAAATGTCTGCCTAAGGGAAATGACCCTTCTGTGCTCTAAGCACTGTGAAAAGCCATCCCCCAAGCTTCTCATCCTCATTTCAAGGCTAATTTCTCTCACTGACAGCTTCACCTTTCTGGCTTCAAATGGTCTCAATTATTTTCCGTCTTTTTCCTGTTCCATACTTTAAACCACGCTGGTGGTTCCCCTCCTTTTTGATCACAGTGAAGCACTGTGGGATATTTTTCACTAAATATACAAATATTTACATCGCTCATAGCGCCACATTAACAATCCAATATACAATCATGTCAGTGCTTTCGGGCAAAAAAAATAAAAATCAGTTGCAATTTATTTTCATTTTCCTATACATTGGTGTTATTCTTGCTTTGAGGACGTTGTTGTTTTTGGGTGGCCAGACCATCATCCTGGGGGTAAGAAAAAAAAACACACAACACAGGCAGAAATCAGGCCCCAGGGTACTATAAGAAATGTGAAAAATGGAGGAATTGTTCTATCCACAAGACATAATCCATTTAGTATCACCTGGATTTACTGAAGTAAATACTCTAAAACCTGCAATTCAGATAGCTCACACCCTGGATGATGTTTACCATGTTGTTTAAAGAAAATATTCTCTCTCAAAGGATGTCTATTTTGTTAGAACCTTTCATCCAGAAATCCGGCTATCCAAACAATCCAGATGCTTTGAAATGGAAATTGTCTCTACAGAGTGGCATGTTTTGCTCCAGGAAAAAAAGTCTGTCTGTCCCTTAAAATCTTCCAGCACAAACTGAAATTCCCCTTGCCCATGAGATATACAGCCTGTTCATGGCTATATATTTTAATGAGAAGACCTTAAACCAAGAGCAGCATTTATGTTCCTGGGTTTTAAAATTATTGCCAGTAGAAGAAACAGAAAGTTTCACTGAGCAGGTGAATAAAGAGTGACTGCAGATAAAGTACGAATGTGCATTCGACCATCTTGGCTTATAGAGAAGAAAAATGGGATGAACTAGCAGGGGTTGGGTTAAATCTTTTAACAGTTGCTTCTTTGTCAAATGACTATAATAGGAAATATTCTAAAAACAAAACAAAACAAAAAACCACCTTCTCAACCTTGTCAGGCATACTTACACCCTTAGAGGATACGTTCTGGTTAGGTTATAGAATTAGGTATAACCTTGCTTTCTCATGTTAAACATTTGTTCCAACATATGTTTTTTCCTTTCAACCTTGTTGGACTCTTATGCCATTTTTATAGGACAGCTTTGACTCTACACTAAACCATGCCACTAACACGTTACTTAATCTAACTGGCACATTGTAAAATTTTACACATGCGCTCATCCAGATAATTACACAATTAATTTTCACTTAGTACAGCTGAAACGGGGATAATGAAATTTCCACTGGTGTACTGTTACGTCCAAGGGTCAGAGATCAGCTTCCTGTTTGGATAAGGGTGAGTTTAAAGAGGATTTCTGACAGTCTCCTTACTTCAACTGAGTCTAAAAACATTGCAATGGAATTTCAATTTACAGAGGAGTTCAATGAAAGAAGCAGATGTGGAGAGTGTGCCATGGCCAGGCTTTCTCCACAGGTGCAGTCAGCTCGCCAATGTCTCCCCTGCTTTGAACCAATTGCCCATTCAGGGTTGGCCTCTGATAACTGGCCAGGGAAAGACACCTTCCAGTGAATTTCTCCATTGTTACAAAACGTTCTGCCAACCTTCCCTAATGACGTGCAGTGTCATTTTTGTTTTATTTTTTATCTGTTCTCCCATCAAATTCTGACCAGAAATAATGGCCACCACCAACCCTAATTCAGGCCGTTTGAGAACTTAAAAAAAAAAGTCTGGAAAGTCACGTTGTTTTGAAGTTTTGTTTTCGGCAGAATGGGGATGTCAGGAATTCTAGGAACGAGTGGTCGTAGAAACTGCACATTGAGTCAGGCTCAAAACGTTGGCTGGTCTCTGTTTTGACCACTGAATGAAAGTGGGAGACAGTAGTCGGGGTGCCCCTGAGGGTTTTATCCCTGAAAAGTTCCTCTTTTGCCCTTCCAGGGATGTTTCACGCAAAGCAGTGAGCTGTGCCAGTTTAATCCAGTGCTCCTCAGGAAAGGCTACGTATGGGCAGTGCCAACAGCCCACGGACAGAAAGGATGCTGTAAGTGAGGTAGGAAAACAGTCACTGAATGGCGCTAACACCTTAAGTTGTAAAAAGCAGGTACTTAAAGGAAGAAGCCTTCCTTTAAAAAAGACCCCACAATTCAAAATCTACACTGAAAAACAATTCATTCATTCATTCGTTCAATCGTATTTATCGAGTGCTTACTGTGTGCAGAGCACTGCACTAAGCGCTTGGAAAGTACAATTCAGCAATAGAGAGAGACAATCCCTGCCCACAACAGGCCCACAGTCCAGAGATGTGGACTAATGGATAGGGCACGGGCCTGATAGAAGGACCTGGGTTCTAATTCTGGTTCTGCCACTTGTCTGCTGTGTGACCATGGGCAAGTCACTTCACTTCTCTGTGCCTCAGTTGGCTCATCTGTAAACTAGGGATTGAGACTGTGAGCTCCATGTGGGATGCAGACTGTGTCCACCTGATTCACTTATATCTACCCTAACACTCAATACAGTGCCTGGCACATAGTAAGCATTTAAATACCATTTTAAAAAAATAATTCAAGCCAGCTTTCCCTTCCTCCATTCATATTTGAACTCCTGAATGCTACTGCATTTTGTTGTCCTCTAAAACCAAGAGGTAGTCCTTCTCCACAGGAATCCATAATGACAGACACCAAGCAAACCACAGGTAAAGGGAAGGGGCAATCTTTTCATACTCCTAATGGGCTTTTAAAGATTCACTTGCCTTCTCTGTGACTCAGTTACCTCATCTGTTAAGTGGGGATTAAGACTGTGAGCCCCAAGTGGGACATGGATTGAGTCCAACCTGATTAGTTGTATCTACCCCAGAGCTTAGTATAGTGACTGACACATAGTAAGCACTTAAATGCCATTAAAAAAAGTAGACGAGTGGATGGGTGGGTGGGCAGGCACCAGGATTTACAGAGACAGCTTTGGGGCAGAACTAGTGATGTGTGATTTCTGAAATACCTGCCCTACCTGCTTGAAGGTTCTCCCGCAAAAATACCCCTCCCTGATGTTGATGCAGCCACTGTATATCAATCTCATTATCTTTCTGCTGCATGAGCCAAATTACCCAGCATAAATTTAATATCAAATTAAGGGGGTGAGTATAGCATCCTGTGCATGTTAAGCACTCAATAAATACCACTGATTGTTAATAATCATTTAGGAGTTACTTGCATTGCTTGGAAAACTGTCATGCTTCAGGAGCCCCAAGAGGTAGATGTGTCTCTTTCCAGCTAAGAGACTTCCTATAGTACTACTTCTAATGCCAGCTCATCCTGAATGGAGTGCCAAGCAATGAAGGGCATTTCATTCCATTTCAGGATAACACTGCTTCCATTTACTCAAGGCTCTGTCTATCTCACTTTCCCCCTTCGACTCTCACAGAATATGTCCCCTTTATTTTCTTTTGCTGCATCCTTAAATTGCTTCCCAATCAGTCGTATTTACTGAGTGCTGTGTGCAGAGCACTGTACTAAGCACTTGAGAGAGTACAATATAATAAAGTTGGTAGATCCATTCCCTGCGCACAAGGAGCATTCCTAATAGGACCCAGAGCAAAGCAATTTTGTGCCTGTCAAGCAGCCTCAGTTGCAGACCTCCAGAGCTATTTTAACACTATGGTAGCAGAATCTAGTTCCAATATAATCAAATAATAATCAGCGACAGAGCTGCCTGGGTTCTAATCCCAACTCTGGCACTGGTCTGCTATAGGACCCTATGCCTCCGTTTTCTCATTTGTAAAATGAGGAGAAAATTCTAATCTTGTTCAACCTACCTAGGATGTTGGGAGCATAAAAAGAGGTAAGCACGGTGATGTAAGACAAAGTGCTATCCATATGAATTATTATTATTGTTATAATCCGCACAAGAGAAGGGAAGATGCTGATGGAATCTCATAATTCCCTCCTCCTGAATGCAGCCTCGGAGGATAATTCAATGAGGGAAGAGGTGATGGTGACAGCAGAGAGCCCCTGGATCCTGTGGCTCTTAGACTTCCATTGCCTTCCCTGAAAGAATCCCCCAACCCTGTGTAGCAAATGTGTTATTTTACCACCCTCGGTGCCCATTTCAGATGACAGCCTCGCCAGAGACCATCCAGCAGCTCATGGGCCAGGAGAAGTCTTACTGCTCTTCCCACTGCCCTTCAGGGAATTTACTGTACTCACACATTCAATTACCTCCAGCAGCAGTTCCATGATTCAAAGTCTCCGGAGATGTCGACCAGGAACAATTCTCCTTTATAAATCAGAAGCTTCTGAAACCTCCCCAAAAAGTGTGCCACTGGGACACTCTCTGTCATGTCTTAATTAACAGCACCTCAGCTTCATTTCTAAACGTTCTGACTTCCCGCATTCCAGGTTGGCCCTTCTCCAAATTCTCTAATTGAGGGTTTTGTAACTTTAATTTGATGTCTGGCACATCACTATAAATGTCTGGGCTAATAATTATTCCAGCTCACCTAAAGTCACATGATGTCTACCAAAGAAAGCCTCTTTCCTGCTTCTCTACTCACCATGGTTCTCTCAGGCCTCCACCCTCTGGTTTTCTCTCCACCAAGAAGTGTTGTCCACATTTCCTGTGCACTTTGTAATGTACCTTAAGTATTGGGCCTGGGGCTCAGATGTTGTTTTCCATGGGAGAGTCCATCACTACCTCAAGGTCCATTAATACAATTTGTTTTTTATGGTATTGGTTAAGTGCTTACTATGAGCCAGGAACATTACAAGCCAATCCGGTTGGACACAGTCCATGTTCAACACTGGGCCTCACAGTCTTAATCCCCATTTTACAGTTGAGGAAACTGAGGCACAGAGAAGTTAAGTGACTTGCTCAAGGTCACACAGCAGAACAAACGGCAGAGTGGGAGTTAGAACCCAACTCCTTCTGACTTCCAAGCCTGTGCTCTACTAGGCCACGCTGCTTCTCATTTTTTTGAGAGAAATTCTCACTTTCCCTGGTATTTGGATCTCTAGACCCCGATTTGGTCCCAAGAAAGCGGCACAAATGCAGTTCCTTTCAAGAACAATTCCTCTCATTTCACAGATGATTTTCCTAGCCTCGACAGATATCAGAAAGATGAAGCTATATGGAATACCCATTTTAATGCTGATTCCATGACTTGAAATTTTGGACATGCTACATCCTGTATTCTGGAGCCATGTTTATTTCAGCAGTTGTTTTAAAGAAAATGTCCCACCTTAAATGAAATGTGAGCATTATCTGTATTTTTGTACAAACTCTTGGGTCTGTTATTATTTGAAATGTCCAAGTTGGCCGCCAGATACATAAATACTGAGTGCAGCTGTAGAATTTAATAAAACCTCAGGTTTGAGTGAGCAAGTGAAAAAAATATATATTATTGGAAACTTGTGGTCAAACTTGAAACTTGAAGGAAATATTTTAGCACTATCACAATATTAAATTGCAATCGTTATTTAATTTATCTTCTCTGAAATGACTTAAGGGGAGTCCACCCCAAGACCCATTTACCTGAGCCAGGAAATAAGGCCAGGATCACCTAGGTGGATGAAGTAATTGAAAGCTGACAAGGAAAAGCATAATGCCACCATTGTAATAGCACTTAGACATATCGCTGGGCTTTAACCGACTTAGGAATAAATGGCGCAAAGTTTCGGCTGCAAAAAAAAAGAGCCAAACAATACAAATGGGTTCTTTTACTGAACTCTTGATTGTTTCATTTGAAAATATCGATTTTGGCACATCTGGAAGTAAGACACGATCTCCACAATTACCAGGATTTTGAAGAAAATCTGTCTGTGCATGTGAAATGGGGATATTCACTTCTTCAGTATTTCCAGAAATAAACTCTGAGAAGTCTAGAACAACCTGTGCATTTCAACTGTCACTTTGAACTTTGGAACAAAGAGAGATTGTAAAACCAGTTTATAAAAAGTATTATGAGATACCACAACTGACATTTTTATGACCTTATTAAACTACATTCAAGTGGCATAAATTATAAGTAATGAAAGTAAAAAGGATTTCTGACCCGATTTTAATATCAGGCACTGGCTTATTAGTTTAAATTTTTTTTCTGAATAGAACCTTTTTCAAGTCCTAGCAGTCGGTATCAGGAGAAAGTTAAAAATGTCAGATTATGTTTAACTCTTTTCATTCATAGAATAAAATGGCCGTTAAGTTGCATTAGAGTAAAGGGGAACATCTTATCACAAAGTAAAACTAAAAGGTGTTAATTTAGATTCTAAACATGCCACCTCATTTCTTTGGTCAGACTAATTAATTATGGGAAAAGTAGCCTAGACCTGTACTGCAAGGGGTTCTTCAACGGTGAGACTTCCTCTGAATGTGGCAGGTAATTTCAACATTTCAATATGTTTATATTAGAAATATTGGCCCTTTTTAAGAGCTCTTAACCATGATGCAGCAGAAGATGATTTTTAGGAAATGCAAGCACCAGGCCAGTCAAAAATCTGCCCATCCAAATGCACATTGAACACTGTTCATCTATTCCAGATTGAATAACTTGTCACATTTCCAAAGCATTTCTGAGCCCTAAGCATTAGTCTGTAAGCTTGAGGGCAGGGATCACGTGCCTTACTTCTGTTTTACTCTCCCAAGCACTTAGGACAGTGCTTCACACTCGATGGGCTCTCAATTAATACCATCAATTGATTGCCTCTGAAATCTGTATCAGGGGAATGAAGCCATCTCAATCCTGGCAGCAACAAGCAAACCTGAGCATCAGAAGAGAACGAAGAGAGGATTTCCAAGAGCTGCCCCAGGACAAACCCTGGGAACCCAAAGAGGTCGAAAATGCTCTTGCAGAAGGAAAATCAAGAGACAGGGTCAAGCCAAACTAAACTGTTGACAAGCCATTTGAGGGCTTGGGGACATTTGACAGCCATCCTCTTGCCCTCCTGATTTCCTCCCTCCCCATTCAGCGCTCATATACCTACACGAGAGGATGTGTCAAGGGGGAAAGATGAGGATGTCTTTTGCTCTTTGGTTCAAGGTTTGTATCATGGCATCTCAGAAGCTGCAAGGGGAGATTTTCATCCCTCCAAGTGGTTCTTCTGGTAAAACCCATTATTTTTATGGTATTTAATAGTGCTACTAATAATAGTATTTGTTAAGCACTTTCTATGTGCCAGGCACTGTACTAAGCACTGGGGTAGATACAAGCAAATTGTTTGGACACAGTCCCTGTCCCACATAGGGCTCACAGTCTCAATCTTCATTTTACAGGTTAGGTAACTGAGGCACAAAGAAGTGAAGTGACTTGCCCAAGGCCACACAGCAGACAAGTGGCCGAGCTGGAATTGGAACCCGTGACCTTCTAACTCGCAGACCCGCGCTCTATCTAGTAAACCATGCTGCTTTGTGGTATTTGTAAAGCACTATGTGCCAAGCACTGTTCTAAACACTGGGGTAGATGCAAGGTAATCAGATTGTCCCACGTGGGGCTCACAGTTTTAATCCCCATTTTACCGATGAGGTAACTGAGGCACAGAGGAATTAAGTGACTTTCCCGAAGTCACCCAGATGACAAGTGGTGGACCGGGATTAGAACCTATGATCTCTGACTCCCAAGCCCAAGCTCTTTCCACTAAGCCACGCTGCTTCTCCAAATATGACTGACAGACTGTAAGCTTCTTGAGGGCAGGGAAAGTGTCTACCAACTCTTTCGTACTGTACCACCTCGTACCTAGTACCATGTTCTGCACACAATAAGTGCTTAATGAATGCCACTGATTGCTCAAGTTGTGCTCCTACCTTGGGATAGTACATGCCTGGATTTCCAGGGAATTATATCTGAAACTTAGATGAATGCAAAATTTAGATGAGTGCCTAGAGAGGGTGCTACTGCTCTATCCCTGCAGGTGGTGAATAGTGAACATACAAAGTAGAGCTGCAGTCATCTCCTCAGCCCACTGTGCCCTGATCCAAAGGATACTGGACACTTAATTATAAACCCCCATTTGACTATAAACTCCTTGTGGGCAGGGATCATATCTTCTACCTTTATTGTATTGTACTTCCCAAGTTCTTAGTACGGTGCTCTGCACATTGTAAGTGCTCAGTAAATACTATCGATTCGAGTCCTCACTGGTCGACTGAGGCGTCTCTCATTCACAAAGACGAAAGCCTAGAGAGCACCTCCTCAAGGAAACAGGACACTAGTATGATGTACAAGAGGACAAAACCCTAAAGTGATACTGCGCCGGAACTCCAGGTTCTGGCATGAAATTCCCAGTGTCTACTGACTAACGTTCTCTGAGCTCCAAACAACTGCCCTGAGGAGCAGAACTGAAGCAAATGCAATGTTTTTGTGCTCAATTACTGTACTTGGTGCTTGGGAAAGTACAATACAATAGAGTTTGGCAGAGATGATCCTACTCTCAGGGAGCTTAGTCTGTGTTCCAGCCTATATTGTGCTGCAAATTCTAGAGGGGAGTTTTGAGCGGTGAATTTTATTTTTGTAAATAGGGGAGTCACTATTGCATAAAATAACATTATATTTTTGTGCTCAATTACTGTACTTGGTGCTTGGGAAAGTACAATACAATAGAGTTTGGCAGAAATGATCCCACCCCCAGGGAGCTTACAGTCTGTGTTCCACCCTATATCGTGCTGCAAATTCTAGAGGGGAGTTTTGAGAGGTGAATTTTATTTTTGTAAATAGGGGAGTCACTACTGCATAAAAGAAATAGAGCTAATCCAAGAGAAAGGGCACATAGCTTTCCACAACTCCACTCTTTCTTCCTCTCCAACAGGAAATATTGACCTAATGTTTATTTTTCCTTAAGACTCTATATCGCTTTAAAATTCAAGAAAATCCAAGTCTTTATGCAACACATTTCAAAGGATTTGTAGCTGAATTCTGGGAAACAGCACTAAGGAAAAGGAAGCACGTGCTTTCTCTTCATTCATAAAAACGACCGTAAAAATATAATTAGAATGTTAAACGTGTGAAGGATCTCCAAGGTCTAGTAGAAATAAAGGATGTGTGTTTGGGAAGGAAAACTAATTTCATATGATTTTTTTTTCCATTGGGAGGATTTCCTGACGCCTCTGTTAAGAGAGAGGTGAAACACACACAACTGCGTCTCAAGAAGTGTCCACGGCCAATAGGAGAAGAGCATCCACCTTGGCTAGAATGAGGTCAATGGAGGCAGGAAGGTCTTTAAAGTGCCCTGACCTACCCATTAAACGGTTGTTCAATAATTATTTATATGCAGCCTCCAGGACCAAAGCAATTGAGGAATCTAGAATTATTGCTCCTTTATGGTTTAAAGCTCTTTCATTCAAAGAGCCTGTCCTCCCCTTTGTCTACCAGTCAGGACTCCTGGAGAGGGCATTTCCTTCTAAGAAGGGCCAGTTTTCCCAGCCTTCCTCTCAATTCTGCCCGACTCTTCATCCTAATGGCACCTGGCAGCCACTCCACTGCAGCAACTCCTCTTTTCCTTCCAGGTTGGAGAACCACAACTGGGAAACTCAGGCTGCCCAGGACATGCACTGAGCACAGACAGATTCCAGGGATACCAACTGGTCAGGCTGGGTCTCTCCCTTCCTCCTTGGATAAAGCATTTTTGGCATCACAGAAGAGATTGTTCATCATCGATCATATTTATTAAGAACCTGCTGTGCACTGTGTTAAGCTTTTGGGAGAGTACAATGGACACGAGAGACAAACTTTTCCCTCAGGGAACTTACAACCTTGAGATCACTAAATCCAAGGTGGGACTGCATCATGTCCTATAAAAAACACAACAGGGCCTGAGTTTTTAAGTAGCACAGTCAAGTTGTTCTTCTAATCTAATTAAAATGGTCTTGTTTAGGATCAGTATTTATTAATACAGAGCACTGTATTGGAGGTCTACTGTTTGCAGCGCTCTGTACTAGATACTCGGGCACCAATTGTAAGCTCCTATTTTCAAGGAGCTTAAAATCAAATGGATATTATGACAGTCCTGGTCTTGTCTCGCTTCTTTCTCTGTAGCTATTAAGGCAGATCAACTCCTATCTATAGCTTCGATTACCCAGGCAAGATGGTTCTTGTACTTGAAATATATTTAAGGAGCAATTTGGAGAAGGCCAAACTTGAAAATGCAGAATGCAAAGATCACTTGGCTCTTAGGAAGATGATACCAAGAGAAGCTGGATTGGTGGAAAGACAGGAGGCAACAGCCCTGAATGTGTGCTCGGTGAGTTTTCCCAAATGCAGCCTGTCAGAACCCAGAACTCGAGTGTCCAGTGGTACAGACCCAGAGCCTGGATGGTAGATGAGAGGATCTCAAACTGAAGGCAATTCTCAAGTAAGGGGCAGAACAATAAAATGACATAGGACATGAGGGTTTTTTTGCATCTGTCACCCGATACATAAACTTAGTCTGTAAGCTCGTTATGGGTAGGGAATGTGTCCGTTTATTGTTATATTGTACTCCCCCCCAAGCACTTAGTGCTCTGCACATAGTAAGTACTCAATAAATATGATAAATGAATGAACAGGGCAGCCCAAACCTATCACCCCAAGATGAAGTCCCTTTTCTCCTCTGAAAATGTGAAATCATTTATTTCAGGTTGAGAAGTGGGTTGATTCCATTCGGAATGGAAGATGAGGTTAGACACTTGGGCCACAAGACGACCACTGATGGGGTATTCAAAAATGGAATCAGAGCTTTAAAGGAGCCATTTGGTTAACCAACAGAAAAGCCTGGATTTTTTCTAACCTTCCCGTTTTTCCTGTTAATCCCAACTCTGCTATATTGTACCACCCCAGACACTTAATACAGTATTGTGCAAGCACTTAATAAATGGGATTGATTGCAGATCCTCTGCAGTGTTCTAAAGAACCAGTCTGGGCCCCTGGGATCTGCATATGTCCAGGAAGTAAAAAGTCTCTTCCCAAAGCAATACAGTACAGTCTTTGTGATCCAGGCTGTGGGAAATTCACTGCTCAGTTCATTTTCATGACAGAAGCACTGAACCACATTAACAGAGGAGGAAGGTGTCGAGGTTGGTTTAATGGTGCTGCACCATTTCGTGTTTATCCTGAGCAAGCCACACGCGGCCTCCAAATGAATCTGCTGGGCCGAGTGGCTTCAGGAGGTGAGCTGCCGACTACGAGAACCTAACCACGGTTTCTCAGATGCTTGTTTTAGTCATCGGCTCTGATCATTTATCAGACTTAATGGGCTACGGCAGGCTGAAGGTCACGGTAATGTGTCATTTCCAAGAGGGATTCTGACTTATCCTTTCCAGAATCAGGTGCTGGCAATGTTTTCCTGCGATTGCCGGACGGCAGCAAAGTTGGCCTCCATGGGTCTCTCCCCAGAGCCCACCGCCCTTGGTTTAGGGGCTGAGGATGATCCCCCAGACTGGGTAAAGCCCAAAAGATGATTGGCCCTGGACAGACTGTGCAGCAGTTTGGGCTGCTGCTATCAAGGCTGACTCGGATGGAGATCGGAAATTGGAGAAAAATGGACAATGTTCTATTTCCAAACTGATGCTGATGTTCATCTTTGGCCTCCAACTGAGGCAAATGAAGGGGCTTTGGTCTAAATGGACAATTAATCAATCAGTGATACTTACTGAGCACTCACTGAGTGGAGAGCACTGTACTTTGCTCTAGAGAGAGTACCATACAAGTTGGTAGACACAATCTCTGCACTAAAGGAGTTTACCGCGTACAAGTGAGTAGCATGGGTTTAAGGCAAAAAAAGAGTCAGTTTTAGCCACGGGACTACTTTCTTTTCTCCTGCAGTTTAAAGGTGCCATTGGAAAACCAAATGCCAAATTTCATGGAGTTGATCCAACTGAAACTCTTCACTTCCTGGGCAACCTGAGAACATCTCAAAATGAAAACTTTTAGGAGAATGTTCCTCCTTCAGTCCACAGGAAAGTTGTTTGCTAAGAGCCATTTTGAAAGAGCTTGGCCTTCATTCAACGTTGATCACTCTTGCTCATATTTCTAACATACTGTATCTGACTCCTTGTTCAATTCCACCAGTGGCACTTAGGGGCCTTATTTTCATCAGGTAGTAAGAGCGGATCACTTGTGATCCTCAAACAATGAAGTCCTGGTACAAAGTCAGTCTCCTACCATTGAAGGGTGAGACATAAGAGAGGAGAATGGGCGTAGAAATGAATGAAAACAGCGGGAAGTTGGTCAGCTGAGAACCAGAGAGAAGATGGGAAATGTTTTAAGGATGCAATAAAACAAAGCATCAGACAATATGGCTTTTCAACTGAAAACTGGTAGACAACTATGGCAGACAGACCAGTGCAACATGCTAAAATCAAGAATCAAGCAATTGTTTGTGAACTTTCAGAGGATCAAGATTCAAGGAGGCAAAAAGTGAATAGGGCACAAGGAATTGAAAATAACAAACATGACAGCCCAACCAAGGGCAGACTTTGTGTACGCAAGGTGTGGTTATGAGAATTGCAGTCTTTTCAGTCACACAAACATACCTTCGGTGAACTTCACTGTCTAGCATGTCTTTTTTTGAGTACAAAGGATAAAAACACAAACGTTTGATGGTACCAAGTCCGCAGGAAATAAAAATGAGGACATGAGTTCTCACCAAATTGAGCTCTTCTGGCCAAAGTGCCTCAAATGTTCTTGAACCATATCAATTACTTGATTCACACCTTATCAAGTAAATAAGAAAATACAGTCCTCCTGCCTCATGCATTGTGATTGACTTTTTTTACAATTCCAGGACCTCCTAGACCTGCAAATTCTTTCAATGCAAAATGAATATGAAATAAAGAAGTGCAAATACTTTTCAAGGTTCATCTACCCACTCCCCCGACTAAAAATTATTTCAGGGTCCAAGATGAGGTACCCATGAACCAGAGAGATGAAATATTATTGCGAGAATCAACTTGCTTAAAAATCAACTCTAGATCTGAATGTCAGACCTTGCCTAACTTTAGGGCTAAGAAATCATCAACAGATCCATCATGTTGTTAGCCTGGCTATCAGTAGCCTGCGCCCTCTTCCTAAAATTAGTTTTGGAATAGACAAGAACATAGTGGGCTACCTTAAAATGCAAGTGATAATGGCAAAAGCAAAACAAACTAAAGCAAGTATTAGGGACTTAGGACATTCTTTATAGCACATCTTCAGAATTATTTGGGAAATAAGAACTTGCTCAGGCCACTAAGAAAATGCTTATTCATGGCAATGTCCCCAGCAGTTATGCAATATTTTTAAAAAATATATTCCAACATCAAACATATTTGATAAGTGAATAAGTACTACTGTGTCTGTCAGTAAATTCTGATTTTCAGCATGCGTTAATGATTTTTTTTCAAAAAAGAATATGTTGAGAACCCAATACACTTTTATATGTCAAAATAATGAAACAATCTTATATTCTGGTGCCAACTTTCTATAAAATTGCCCTTTAAAATATTCATCTCACTAAGGTCTGAAGGATTTTAATACCCTGCTTTAAAATAATCCTGACCCTGAACACTTTCATATAAAGAAAATATGCAAAACTACCTCAGGACACTTTCTAACACCAAGGCTCCATTAAACAATGAGCAAGACAATGTCCATATTTATAGCCTCGGCTTATCATTTCTCAGAGATTTATTATTTTATCAGATCACATGGTTCTGATTACAGTGCCATTTAAATCTGTGGAGTATTTTGGCTTTGCTGCTTTACAGACTACATATAGTATTTATTGAGCATCAACTGGGTGTAATGCGAAGGACCAAGAGCTTGGGATGAACCAAATCGAGTGACATGTTCTCTGCTCACAAGGAGTGTATATGCTAACAGAGACCAACATATTTATAGTTAGAATAATCAAAATAATTGAATGTACAATTTAATAAACATATACACAAGAGGGAAGCAGCACGATCTAGTGCTTCTGGACTGTGAGCCCACTGTTGGGTAGGGACCGTCTCTCTATGTTGCCAACTTGTACTTCCCAAGCGCTTAGTACAGTGCTCTGCACACAGTAAGCGCTCAATAAATACGATTGAATGAATGAATAGTGGGAAGAGCCAGGGGCCTGGAAGTCAGAGGACCTAGGTTTTAATCCCAGCTCCTCCACTTATCTGCTGTGTGACCTTGGGCAAATCATTTCTCTTCTCTGTGCCTCAGTTTTCTCATCTGTAAGATGAAGATTCAATACTTGTCCTCCCCACTAGGCAGAGAGCCTCACATGGGACAGGAATTGTGTCTGACCTGATTATCTTGTATCTACCCCAGCTCTTAGAACAATGCTTGACACGTAGTAAGTGCTTAATGAATACCACAGTGATTAAAAGTGCTGTGGTTGGGTATAAGTTCTTAAGACTACAGGTATGGCTAAAATGTACCAGGGCCAGCCTAGCTCCTGGAAGGCGTGCAGGTTACCTGGGCACCATGGCCACTGAGGAATGTTTTCAGGAAATCAGGGATACACCGTGTGGCAACACTCAAAAGGAAGGATGATAAGCAGTGAAAACAAGCTATTTGTTTAGAATTTTAGTGCCTTAATCTGCTTCCCCAGGGAACCAAGGGTGAGAGTCACTGGTTCTGGTGGACAACTTGGCCCACACTGGCAAAGTAAGCCTTTCATTCCCCCAAAGCCCTGACAACACTCCTCTAGGGCTCTGGCCCAATCACTGAGAGAATCTTCCATTTCCCCTATTTTCCCCAAGTTCCCTGAATTTCTGAGGCACTGTAGAGACACATGGGACCTTCTGATTAAGAAATACCACCTTACCTGTAGTTGTTTTCTGCATGAAAAGCACCTCCATCTCCTCCTCTGAGTATCCAACCCTGGGCAGGTAGGGGAATATCTTCTCTCCTCTTGGAAGTTCTGTCTTTGAACACCCTGATAACTAGTTTTGCGAAGCTTGCTTTATTCCATAGACTATTGTCCTCTGGAAGACCCCCATAGTGGATCTACATTCTCCCCCAATCCTAGATTTCCACAGAAGAACAGGAAGTGGACTGAGGCTGAGGCCATCGTTTCTACTCACCTCCATTTTTAGGCCTCTCTCTCCTTATGCCAAGCCACTTTCATTTCATCCCTTAAAGCTTTGTCTTGGGCCAGGTGACATCCTCGATGTAAAGAGTCTAAGAGTGGACTCTAATCTTGGTTCTGCTGCTGTCCTGCTGGATGGCCTGAAGGCAAGTCACTTAACCTCCAGCACCTCAATGTCCTCATCTGTATAAAGGGGATTAGATACCTGCACTCCCTACCCCTCAGACTGTGTCTGGTCTGCTTCTCTTCTATCTACCCTCACGTGACTTAGTAATTGCTATATTATTGTCACTGCGATTAAAGTATCCTTCTCTTTTGCCTGAGTTATCCATTGCCCCCATCTGCTCTGCAGACTGCTCTCTCCCCCATTGCTGTTTCCTTCCACAGTCTGTTTCTTTTGTTTCCCATCACCCCCTCAGCAAGACCAGCCCCATTCCTAATTTCCACTTTTCCAAACTTTCATCCCCAGGGTTTGGGGCAGGGCACACCTCTAAGCTAGAGCTCCAACCTTAACTTCCCTCTCCAGCAGGCCACCCATGGAGCTGCCCTCTTGGGAGGAAGAGACCTCCCCAGAGGAGCCAGCAGCAGGTGACCACACTTTGGCCCTGACCACAGCCCACCCCAAAATCTCTGGCCACGAATGTTGGAAGTTCTGAGTAGGGGTTTCAATTCCCCTTTGCCACATGCAACACATTGTGCGGGCAAAGCCTGTTTGCACTAATCTGTCTTCCTCCTCTCTTCTCCTCCCCCCACCTGCCACAACTGCAGCCAAATGGTTTGCCCCTCTCCCTTTGTGCTCAGCTGCATCCAACAAGAGTAAGAAGCACATGGGAGGGCTCCCTTTTTAACCCTAAAGAAACCAAAACTCTTCCTTTTGGGTCTTTCTTGCTTGTCTCCAGCCCCCAACCGTTTTGCCATATGAAAGTGCTATAATTTGTGGAAAGTTCAGGAGGGAGAGAAATATCATCAGCCTGCCCCAGAGCTGTTGTTTTTGAGTAGGGCAGGGTGAGAGCCCCACTGAGACACATTTGGGATGCAGTTTGGACAAATCTGCTCCAACACCTTCCCCATCTTCCCAGCTGAAATGATCACCTCAACCTCTATGAAGCTGAAAGGAGTCACCTGGGTAAACAAGCCAGAAAATTCCCACCAACTGGCAACATGTCATCTACTTATTTTTTTTTCCTGCCTCATAGAAAGTTAACTGAATAAAAATTAATAAAACTGTAGTCTTTTAAACTGGCCCAGCATTAAACTTAAGTTCAACAAGAAGTTCCTTGCAGAAATAAAGAACTCATGATTCAGAGTACATCAGCTATCCTCATCTAGTGAAAAGAGCAGGGGTCTGAGAGAATGGAGATCTGAGTTCTTATCCATGCCCGGCCACCAACCTGCTGTGTGACCTTAGACAAATCACTTAGCCTCTCTGTACCTCAGTTTCCTCAACTGTAAAATGGGGATCCCTGCTTTTGTCTACTATTGGGATTCCCCATAGGATAAGAATGGTGGGGAAAAGCCTTGGTGATCTATTGTGGAGATGTGGTCCCAGCCCAAGGTTGTGTGAGGAATAAGGTTTTAACCACTCCACTGACCGATCGCAGCCAACAGGAAACTTGTGTGGAGGCAATCACTGTGTACCACACAGAAAGCATCACCCACTGGGTGTTTAGATAGGAAAGTCTCCAAAAATGAGCGCACTGTAAATGCTGCCAGTAATTCAGACCCTGAGATATCTGGAAATGATAAAAATGGCAATTGATAAAAGCTTCCCTTGTTAAATTCAGGCCACACATATGCTAAATAAAATATACCACTTAGGAAATGATTTGTGTTGCTAAAACTTGATCGAGTTGTTTTTCCAAATGTCCTCTCCCTGTGGGGAATTTCACACTTTGGCAAGCCATCCTGGGCCTCTCCTGGTGCTTGGTCCCTTCTCTGACCTGACCTGGTGTTGTTTATTCTGCTGTTTACACATTTCTTAACAACCTTTGCAAAGGGTCTGTAATTACTTTCACTCATGGTAAGGGCTTAGCTTAAGGCAGGGCTCTGCAGGCTGCCTAATGTTGTTCTGTTTATTTGTGTAATGCTTCCCTTCCCTCAGCTCCCCTCTCCCCCTTCCCTCTCTCTTCCCCCAGACTTCAGAGAGAAGACTGAAGGGAAAGCTGCAGGTTTGTAGATCAGATTTGGTAATTTTTATGGTATTTAATCTCATTGTCGGGAGGGAACGTGTCTATCAACTTTGTTATATTGTACTCTCCCAAGTGCTTGGTACGGTGCCCTGCACATAGTAAGTACTCAATAATTACAATTAATTGATTGAAGTACGTACTGTGTGGCAGGCGCTGTATTAAGTGCAAGGATAGATCCAAGCTACTCAGGTAGGACATAGTCCGTGCCTCACATGGTGCTCACAGTCTTAATCACCATTTTACAGATGAAGGAACAGGCACAGAGAAGTTAAGTGACTTGCCCAAGATCACAGAGCAGGTACATGGCAGAGCGTGATTACAACCCAAGTCCTCCGACTCTCAGGCCCATGCTCGTTCCACTAGGCCATGCTGCTTTCCCAAGATTTAGGCCTTCCAGGTTCATGTTGCAAATTGCAAAAGAAAGGCATTTTTTTCTAAGAAACCATATTTTTTTTTGAGTTTGCATTGGTTTGCATTTATGTTGCCAACTTGTACTTCCCAAGCGCTTAGTACAGTGCTCTTCACACAGTAAGCACTCAATAAATACGATTGATTGATTGGTTTGCTGTGTGACCCTAGACAAGTGTTTACCCTCTCTGTGCCTGATTTCCTATTCCTCTGGATTGGGAGAATAATAACCTGCCTCAGATTGGATTTAACTGCTGTAAGGAGTGCCAGAAGTCAGGGAACAGGAGTCAGGAGGGTCAGGAAAGTCCTCAACCTATTTGGAGAGGGGGTCGGGAGGTGAAGAAAAGGGGAGTCTGGCTGTGAGGGCCAGACATAGAGCAAGCCAAGAAGTGGGTGGCTCCTGTTTTTTCCTCACAAAAGTCCCTCTCCTAGGGACAAGGCTGGCTCTTGGTCTCCTATTGACTGAGCCACATTTGGATCCTTTGCCAGCTCTGGTTGAGATGACCTCAGTGGAAGGCGTCTCCTTCACCCTCCAGCCGATAAGGCTGGCTCCTCTCGGGAGGGGGAAGGGTTCCTTCTGATCCCAGGAGTCCCGGGGGACACACCTTTCCTTCCAGTTGGGAAGCCTCAGTGGGCAAGGGGAGTAGCTTGACCTGTTCTTCTCTCTGCTCCAGGAGTTGACGTCTTATGCTGTCGAGTCATGTCTGACCCGTAGCGATGGCATGGACACATCTCTCCCAGAACGCCCCACCTCCTTCTGCAGTCATTCTGGTAGTGTATCCATAGAGTTTTCTTGGTAAAAATACAGAAGCAGTTTACCATTGCCTCCTTCCACGCAGTAAACCTCAGTCTCCACCCTCGACTCTCTCCCGAGCCGCTGCTGCCCAGCACAGGTGAGTTTTGACTTGTAGCAGATTGCTTTCCACACGCTATCCACTGCCCAAGCTAGGAATGGAATGGATAGGCCTCTGCTTGACTCTCCCTCCCACAGTTGAAACTGGTAGAGTACTGGAAACGCTCCAGGTGCAGCCCTGAGAGGTGGCTCCAGGAGTACACCCTTCCTAATAAAGATAATAATGATAACAATAATAGTAATAATAATAATAAAAATGATGGCATTTATTAAGCGCTTACTATGTGCAAAGCACTGTTTCAAGTGCTGGAGAGGTTACAAGGTGATCAGATTGTCCCATGGGGGGCTCGCAGTCTTAATCCCCATTTTACAGATGAGGTAATTGAGGCCCAGAGAAGTTAAGTGACTTGCCTAAAGTCACACAGCTGACAATTGGCGGAGCTGGGATTTGAACCCATAACCTCCGACTCCAAAGCCTGGGCTCTTTCCACTGAGCCATGCTGCTTCTCCAATACTACTTAATCAATCAATCAATCAATCATATTTATTGAGCGCTTACTCTGTGCAGAGCACTGTACTAAGTGCCTGGGAAGTACAAGTTGGCAACATATAGAGACAGTCCCTACCCAACAGTGGGCTCACAGTCTAAAAGGGGGAGACAGAGAACAATACCAAACATACTAACTTTTAGACTGTGAGCCCACTGTTGGGCAGGGACTGTCTCTATATGTTGCCAATTTGTACTTCCCAAGCGCTTAGTACAGTGCTCTGCACATAGTAAGCGCTCAATAAATACGATTGATGATGATGATGATACTAACAAAATAAAATAGAGTAGATACGTACAAGTAAAATAAATAAAGAGAAATAAATATGTACAAACATATATATACAGGTGCTGTGGGGAAGGGAAGGAAGTAAGATGGAGGGGATGGAGAGGGGAACGAGGGGGAGAGGAAGGAAGGGGCTCAGTCTGGGAAGGCCTCCTGGAGGAGGTGAGCTTAATACTACTTAACAATAGTAGTTGTTAGGTTCTCATTCTGGGCCATGCACTGGAAGAGACATAATATAAGCAGGTCAGATTCAGTCCCTGTCCCACATGGGGTTCACAATCTAAGGGGGAGAGCAAACAGGTAGTGAATCCTCATTTTTACAGATGAGAAAATGAAGCCTCAGAGAAGTCAAATGACTTGTCCAAGGCCATACACGTAAAAGGCAAGTAACAGAGCCGGGATTGAAACGCAGGTCCCCTGACTCCCAGCCCCTATCCAGTAGGTCACGCTGCTTCTCTTATTTAAGAACAGCTCCTCCTGCCCTCCCAAGGACCTGCCACAAGGCATCGAACGCAACTCCCCTGGCAACAGCTCCATCCCCATCCCCGCTCCACAATCAGGGCAGCGGTGGAGGACCAGCCTTACCTCAGAGGGGGCCCGGCTGGAGACACTCCATGAGGACAATAGAAACCGTAACCGTTCCTGGGGAAAGGAAAGTAAAATATTTTCATTTACAGGAACGGGACCTAGGAATGTTTGGATCCTCTGTGGCATTTCTAAACAGGGCCATTAGTTATTATGAAAAATGGATCTACCTTATAAACAAATTCAGCTCCATTCAGAGTTTGTTGATGGAGGAACTGTATTTAAAACAAAGAAAAAATTATCAGGGAAGTGGAAAATCTCAAAAGCCACATACACATTTCCAGGGCTACAGCCCTCACTGGCTCATTCTGCTTAGAGATTTCAAGGCCCTAGCCTCCTTGATGGTAAAGTATCTTAGCCCGTTTCCATTAAAGCTAAAATTTAAAGGCTTTGGACAGAATGCTAAGTAACAATTTCCCCACTCAGACACATACAAGCATGGGGGAGAAGCACAGGAGGAATCCAATTATTTTTAAAATGAACCAGAATTTACAGATAAAAGAACAAGGATAATAATCTCAAGGGAGATAACCCAAATAAGTCTTCAACTGGCCATACCAATAGCACTTATTAACGTTTCCCTGTTCACGTGTTTCCAAGCAAAATGATAATAATTTTGGTGTTTGATAAGTACTTCCTATGGGTCACGCACTGTACTAAATGCTAGGGGTAGATACCCGATAATCAGACGGGAAGCAGTGTGGCCTAGTGGATAGAGCTTGGGCCTGGGAATCAGAAGGGCCTGGGTTCTAATCTCAACTCCGCCTCTCTAATCCTCGCTTTGCCACTTGTCTGTTGTGTGATCCTGGGCAAGTCACTTCACTTCTCTGTGCCTCAGTTACCCCATCTGTAAAATGGAGATTGAGACAGGGACTGTGTCCAACCTGATCTGCTTGAATCCACCCCAGTGCTTAGTACAGTGCCTGGCACATAGTAAGTGCTTAACAAATACCATTATTATTATTACTATAATTATTATTATGTGGGACATAGACGGTAAACCTCATGTAGGACATGGACTGTGTCCAACCTGATCAGCTTATATCTACTGTAGCACTTGGTACAGTGCCTGGCTCATAGTAAGCACTTAAATTCCATAAAAAAAACCCACAGTCTCTGTTCCCCTTGGGATTCCCAGATGAGGAAACTGAGGCACTGAGAAGGTAAGTGACTTGCCTGAGGTGACCCAGCAGGCAGGTGGCAGAGCCAAATTACACTTGCATCATTATGTTGGCACAGCACATACACCACGTATCGCGAATGCTGCACTTCTGCAGATCGGATGTTAATGCGACCCTTAGAGTGTATAGCAACAGTGCACTCCACAGAAGGCCATCTCTACAAACTCCTCCTGATTTATCTCCAAGTTAAATCATATCACCCTACCTTTTGATCTACTCATAGAAAAAAACTAATGGGAAGTAGTGTGACCAAGTGGAAAGAAACTGAGGCTGGGGATCAGAAGATCCGGGTTTGAGTCCCAGCTCCACCCCTGATGCATTGCATGATCCTGGGACTGTTATTTAACCTCTCTGGTCCTTTTTGTTTTAGCGGGGAGGCGGATTTGTTAAACATTTACCATTTGCTAGGTGCTGTACAAAGTGCTGGGGAAGATTCAAGATAATCAGATTGCACACTTTCCCTGTCCCACATGGGGCTCATAGTCTAGTCAGAGGGAGGAGGATTTAAACCCCATTTCACAGATGAAGTAACTGAGGCAAAGAGAAGTGAAGTGACTTGTCCAAGGTCACATAGTGTCTGGCATATAGTAAGTGCTTAACAAATACCAGTTTTTTTTTAAAAAAAGGGCAGAGCTGAGATTAGGACCTGCGCTTCAGTTTCCTTTCTGTAAAATGGGGATAAGATAGATTGTGAGCCCCACTTAGGACAGGAACTGTGTCCTATCTTTTAACCTTGCATCTCCCCCAAAACTGCTGTTGTTATTTTTTTATTAATAAAAATAGTATAGGCTAATTTTGTGGTTAAATTTTAAAAGCAGAACTTTTCAAGGGAATATTATTCAGCTCTTTTAGGATGTCACCCACACACATTATCTCTTCCCCTCTCCCTCTTTCTTTCTCTCTGGGCTACTGATGCACTCTCTAGCCTGCACATTCAACGGGGTTTTGAGGAGCTATCTGCAACTCCTCTGTGAAACATGTGGAGACGTTATCAGACAATAAGGAGTCAGTGAAGCAGGGTCTCAGGATCTTCCCCCGCCTGTAGGAGGCACGTCTACCTCAGCGTTTATCTTTTAAATTGAAATGACACTCCCTCCCTGACAATTATTTCTAGGCCTGTATTTCATACTCATCATCAGCTACAGGCTTACCCTTCTTCACAGTTAGATAAGTGGCATCAAATAAATGAAAATTAATATGTTCTCACCATGTAAATAGAACCAATAGCAATGGGAAAGATCAAGACTAGGCCAGGGATGCTTGGATCTAATCACTTTCCACACTTTGTGTGCCATGAAAACATGAGGTAATTGTTTTAACACATGAAAAATGATGTGTCTTGTGTGAAGAATTTATCAAGTGCAGAATTTGAACTTGGTGAAATAGTGTTAAATGGGTCCCAGCTCCAAAAATTCTCCCAGACATGAGTCACTTAAAACTAATGAGATTGTTATTATTTATGAGACCCTGAATTTATCTAGGATGGAAATAATTCTTCTTTGTAGTTAGTGGAAAACAAATAATTATGCTCAAAAGTCAAAGCTGACTACAAAATGCTCTTAATAAACTGTATGTCCTCGGCTTGGTGGGGAAGATATGCATTCCTGGATAGTTTGCTTTCTTATTGCTTTGTTTTTTAAACTCACTTTGGGCAGGGAATGTGTCTACCAACTCTGCTGTATTGTACTCTCCCAAGTGCTTAGTAGAGTGCTATGCACCCACTAAGTACTCAACAAATACAATTGATTGATTTCCTGCAGAAAAGGAATCGTGCCCAGGGCAGGGGCATCATTACCCCAAATTTGTTTATGCCTACTTAGCAATATGGATTCCCACAGTTTCCATTAAGGGAATTTCCACTGAGTTTGCACTCCTCATCCTAGGGAATTTCCTTCACTTCGGTCACTTTTCATCCTCTCTTGCTCACCTTGGGGCCAGAGAAGAGATGAGAGACCTGCCCAGTGTAGGAGGTACAAGCTTCATCCCGAGAAGAGGAATCTTCTTTGCACCCTGACATATGTTTTCATCCGCTTCCTGCACTGGGTAGGAAGGGGGACAGGCATCAGACATTGGCATTTCTAGGATCACAACTAACATTAGCCTGCGTATTTTTAAATGATTAGGTATGCTCGAGTCTAAATTAGAAGTGAAACAAAAACTTGTTAAGCGGACACTCTTCTCCCTCAGACAGGAAAGTCCTTGGCTTGAAGGAGAGAATCAAATTGAATGGGTACAAAGTAAATGTTAAACAGTAAATTCCAGGAGCATGAGTCTGGGAGTCAGAGGACCTGTGTTCTAATCCCAGCTCTGCCACCTGCCTGCTGTGTGACCTTGGGCAAGTCACTTAACTTCTCTGTGCTTCAGTTTCCTCATCTGTAAAATGGAGATTAAAATACCAGTTCTCCTTCCCACTTGGACTGTGAGCCTTGTTTGGGATAGGGACTAGGTCTAGCTTCCCCAGGATTAGTACAGTGCTTGACATATAGGAAGTGCTTAATGAATGCCATTATCATTATTATTATTGTTATGTTCAAATGTATTAGTAAGTTCAAGGGGAGTTTGGGTAAATGTATGAATGAGATCAAAAACAGGTTGCTAGGGGGAAAGTGGGCTGTGGAGGAGAAACTTAGTGATTGTAAATAGTCAATTCATTAATTATCATAAGGACAGATGTCATGGGAAGGGACCATTACATGATTTCTCCAAGCACCCTGTTACCACTGTTAGTGACAACACCTGACTGAATAGTTCATTGATCTGTCCCAGAAAGGCATTAACTGCTTACATTCATGCCTACAAATACGCACGCGAGCACACACCTGTGTTACTTTATGAAGATGACACTGTTGTCACCGAGAGCCTTTCCTCGCAGATATATATATATATATATATATCTGTGTGTGTGTGTATATATATATATATATATATATATATATATATATAAATATACACAAACACAGAACTTTGACTGTTCTCTAATCTAGTTACCACTACCGAAACCCAAAGGTCTACCTCTGCCTGGCCTCAGGAAAAAAGCTTGCAACTTTGATCTAACAGTTGGTGAATGGAAGGCGCCAGAGGACTGAACTCTTTAGGTAATGAGGTGGATCTTAAAATTCACAATTCCTAGAGACTGCCTTCAGGAAACTCTATTTTATGCACATATAAATAAAGCAATAAAAATATAAGTTCTTCTGAAGAATGGATCTTTATATGAATCTATTACTTATGGAATTTTAATCAAGTTAAAATGTGTCCTGCACTCCCACAGCCTGTTCCTGAGAAGAGTCAGCTAGTTTCTTATTCTGCTCATATTGTATTCGGTCCCACAGCACATACTGTACCATGATAGTACACCCAGAGTAATGGATTTGGGCACTTTCCCTTGTTTGTAGGATTGTC
Organism: Tachyglossus aculeatus; assembly: GCF_015852505.1. NCBI lineage: Eukaryota > Metazoa > Chordata > Mammalia > Monotremata > Tachyglossidae > Tachyglossus > Tachyglossus aculeatus. The sequence goes on from NC_052084.1 coordinate 30,810,251, forward strand.
TGAGGTGAAATTTTATCTCAAAGGAACAAAGAAAATGTGATCATCCCCTTTTTGAGATGGGGACATTGAGGCTGCGGTGTCTCAGCCAGCAACAGAAGCAGCATGGCTTAGTGGATAAAGCATGGGCTTGGGAGCCAAAGGACCTGGGATCTAATCCCAGCTCCTTGGGGAAATCACAACTTTTCTGTGTCTCGGTCTCCTCAACTGCAAAATGGGGATTCAATACCTGTTTGCCTTCCTACCTAGACGGTAAGCCCCATGTGGGACAGGGACTGTGTTGGACTTGATTAACATGCTTGAGACATAATAAGAGTTTAAATATCATTAAAAAAAAACCCAAAAATCAGATGCCCCATTCTAACTCCTCCTCCAAACCTCGTAACCACCGATCTGTCTCACTTAGAAATGCAAGATCGACCTCTCTCACTTAGAAATGCAAGATAAAATGTTTTAGGTCATCATTTAATTTTTTATGGTATTTGTTCAGCACTTACTATGTGCCAAGCAGTGTTCTAAGCGGTGGGGTACATAATCAGGTCGGAGACAGTCTTAACTCCCATTATACAGAAGCGATAACTGAGGCACAGAGTTGCCCAAGGTCACCTAGCAGGCAGTGGCAGAGCCAGGACTAGAACTCAGGTCCTTTTTACTCCCAGACCTATGCTCTATCCACTAGACCATGCTCCTTTCAGAGAAGACTGACCTCTAGGGCTTGGATGGTACTGAATTCTGATGGAAAGGCAGCATTTCCACCTCACAATAAAGGCCAAGTTGATAAACATGATAAATAATGATAATATTAAGGCATTTTACCCAAAATGTGTTACCTGTTCTCACAAGTTCTGTGTATCTTCAACTATAAGACACTTGTATCTAATTGGGAAGGAGTTCACATACAAAGCTCCACATCTTGGCCAGGGTAGGCCTGATTTTCAATATGACAGGAAAGACGGTTTGAAGGAGTTCAGAAAACGTTCTAAAGGACCCTGCTTCAAGCACATGTCTGAGGGGTATCCTGCAGCACCCTAGAGATGAAAAATATTTCCACAAAAGAGGGCCAAATCAGGCAGCGATTAATAGCCCTTCACGAAGAGAAATCCCACCCAAGAGCTCATGTTCCCATTAACAGTCTCTGATTTTCTCTGGAGGCACTGTAAACCCTTCTGGGACCGGTCCCAGAGAATTAACTTCGAAGGGCAAACCCTGATAAGAGCTACCAGTAAACTGGGGTTTGGCAGAGCCACAGACACCCATTTTTGAAAAGTAGAAACAGGTCTCCCTGGGAGTCAGTGGCAAAACCAAACCGTGTGGAGAACAAATGCACCTTGTTTGTAAACAGAGATGGTGAAGATAAGTCCCTTACTGCACCACATGCGGATGTCATCAGCCGGAGCTCATGAGCGATCGCGTCGGGTTTGTAGCTTCGGGGCACCATGTGGCAGCCCGCTGCCCGTCCCGTCCTTGCAAGGGAGAACGCTGGACCCGACTGGCCAAGGATTGTAGACTCACGGACCGCTCTTCCCTCTGCTCGCTCAGCTGGGGAACCACCCTGAGGAGAGGCTGTTCACATTGACTGGATGGGTGAGAGGGGAGAACTGGAGGCTGAACACATCTCTGGCTCAATAGCCTCTCCTGAAAATTTCAACTCAAAACTTTACCTCTCTCTCATTAGCAATGGGAGAGATTATTCTGGGGTTCCAGGGGAGATAAATGTCAAGGAGAGGGGAGAGAGAGAAACAAAGCAAGGGAGCGCCCGGTTTAGTCTAGTTTCATAAAAAAAATGTTTTCAATGTATTTTGGTAGAATGCTTGTTGGGCAAGGGTGATCAGATTCACTCTCATATGCACTGTACGGGTGCATTCTTAATTGCCCCCAGATAAAAATGAACTCTGTCTTCCTCACAGCTACGACTCCGCCTGTGCCTTTGAGTGTGTCCATGTGGCATCCCGGAAGCTTGGGAGAGCCCTGGGGCACTCTTGGCCCCTAACTGAATTCTGGTGTTATTTCAGGACCAATGAGAGAACCTGCTCCCATTATGTAAGTGTATAAAATAAGCAGCATCACACACACACTGTTTGCCTTCAAACATGAAAGAAAAATCCGCTGTGATCAATAAAAAAAAAAAAAAGCTCGGTTGGTTGTCATTTCTTTCCAAGGACTTTTTCCTCGGGCTACAGTTCTACTGTCCGAGCTCTTCTGCAAATTAGGAAAATGTGTCATATAGCACATATCTTAGATAGCTGGGGCAGCCCGTGATGGGTAGACGTGGGCTGCTTAAACAACAAGGACGTCATCTAGCACTTGGGTCTAGATAAGTGAACGTTTGGACTGAGAAGGGTATGCACAGGATTCCAAAGTTTGGCAGCCAATTAGAGTGTTATCACTTGAAAAGGAACATAACTCGGGGTGAATGAAGTCTCGACCCTGAGGGAGCCACCGCTCTGCTCCGGGAGTGAAGTTCTGTCTGCAGGTTACCATCTAATGATGATATAATCAGCAATGGTTTTGGGGGGGCTCTGGCCTCAAGCACTCTAATCACACTCTCTACTTCAAACTCAAATGCCAAGATCACCACCAAACGGACATCTTGTTGATAGGAGCAGTAACTAGATCAAGACAGGTAAAATAAAATAGAGCACCTTGTATGGGACCCAGGCCAGCAGCTTCCATAGTGAGCTGTGATCAGGTCTTAGAAGTAGTGGGATAAACTAGAATTAAGTGGACTGGTAGGTCATTCAGAGTACATCAGTTGGGCTAAGGCTGCGAGTCCCTTGCAGGGCAGGAAGTGAATCTGATCTGATTGACTATACCAACCCTAGTGCTTAGCCCAGTGCTTGGTCCATAAGAAGTGATTAGCAAATATCACAATTATTATTTATGCATCTGCATCAGAGCTCTTGCCTTTGTCTTTCAGAAAAAAATCAGGATTCTCATAATACTTTCTAGACTTTACAGCCTGGACCACTTCTGGGCTTGCTATGTTTCAGGGTGGGGAACTTAGCCCAACTGATGATGGTTCTGTCTCTTCTTCAAGAAATGAGAACCTAGCGCATAAAGGATATCTGGGGCTGAGGGCGCCCTAACACACTGATTCTCTATAAACAATTTTCTGTGGCACTGATCTGCTGAAGAGCCCTGGGAAGTGTGGGAGTGCTTCATTTCCCTGAATTTGTGGCCTAGTGGATAAGGGACAGGGCTGTGATTCAGAAGACCTGGGTTCTAATCCCAGCTGGAAGATCATTTAACTTCTTCATGTCTCAATTATTTAATGAGGATTAAATACCTCTTCTCCCTGTGCCTTAGATTATGAGTCCCTCGCAGGGCAGGAAGTGCATCTGATCTAATTGTACTACACCTACCCTAGTGCTTAGCACACTGCTCAGTCCATAATAAGTGATTAACAAATATCACAATTATTATTTATGCATCTGCATCAGAACTATTGCCTTTGTCTTTCAGAAAAAAAAATCAGGATTCTCCTAATATTTTCTAGACTTTGCAGCCTGGACAACTAAGCGTCCTTCTGCCTGGAGCTTGGCAGGATCTCAGTTTCTCCCTCTGTAAAATGGAGCAATAATATCCGATCCTGATTTACCTCCCAGGGATACCAGCAATCCAAACAAGAGAATGTTTGCCAGGCTTTAGAGCCCTTTCCATGGAAGACGCTATGGACATGAGAGGCTTTTTACGGCATTCTTAATTTGGAGCTTCCTATCACTTTTCTGATAAGGAGGGTGGGAAAGAATATTCCATGTATCTTTGAAACACGGTCCATCTTAGAGATTCCCGTCATCTGGTGGGGGATTTCAGCAGCACAAGATGGATTTAAAATTTGCCTGATAGAGCCACCCCTCATGTGGCCAAGTGGGAGACTGGACTCGCTGCTTGCAGTCTTTTCCCTCCTGGGTCGACAGCAGGGAGCGAGATAATGGGTTAAAAGTGCAGCCAGCGCGATCTGCTTTTCCTGGCAGATCCTCTGGCATCATCGCTACCACTCACCGGACCAAGGGTAAAATTCATCAGCACACACCACATTTTTCAAAAGAAGCCACTTTGCCTTCACATTGGCAAAATACTTCACTGTCTCGCTATTTGCTTCGGATCAAAAATACGAACAGTTCAGCGACTCCCAGCAAATAAATAATTTGTGTTTAGATAGAGCCATTCATCCCCAAAGTCCTCCCCCCTGAGGTTGGGCCAGATTCCCAACCTGGGCCTCCACGGGAATTCCCCACACAACCCCACATAAGGCTCACAGTGAACCAGCTTGGGATAGGAGGGATTTGGGGGTGTGGCTTCCCTGCTGACCCCTGCATTCCCAGTATCCATTCTGGGCAAACAGGCTAAACTTGGTGTCCCGCTTCATGGCATCCATAAGGTCTCAGGAATCTGTGGCCTCCTTGGTTAGAGCAGGTAAAGGGCTGGTTCTCCTTGTACCCGAATGGAGGGATGGGGAACAGGCAGACACAGAGAGCATACGTAATATGGGGACAAGAGTAAAAACTGATGAAATTGTAATGAACTAATATATTCCATTTTATATATGTGTATATATATATGCATACACATATAGTACATATATATATAATGATGGTATTTGTTAAGTACTTACTATGTGCCAAGCACTGTTCTAAGCTCTGGGGTAGATAGAACATAATAAGCTTGTCCCATGTGGGGCTCTTAGTCTTCATCCTCATTTTACAGATGAGGTAACAGGCACAGAGAAGTTAAGTGACCTGCCCAAAGTCACACAGGTGACAACTGGCAGAGCCGAGATTAGAACCCATGACCTCTGACTCCAAAGCCCAGGCTCTTTCCACTAAGCCATGCGGTTTCTCTAGTATATATACCAGTGACTGATAAAATAACATCCATGGAGATGAAGATTAGTTGTGGAACGTCTCCTGGAGAAGATGGCTTTTAAGGAGGGTTTTTAAAGTTGGGAAGGACATCATTCCATGGATTTGAAGGGAAGTGTACGTGGTGGTAGGCTAGATACAAGATAGTCAGATCAAGCCCAATCTCTGTTCTGCATGGGTCTCTCAGTCTAGGTGGAAGGGAGAACACATGCTTTATCCCCATTTTGCAGATGAAGAAACTGAGGTCCAGAGAAGTCAAATGGCTTGCCCAAGGTCATCCAGCAAAATCCTGAGCCACGGGTCAGAGATAAGTCAAGAGCAAGGAGTGAAAAGTGCAAGCCTGGTGCACTAAGTGAATAGAGTGGAAGATAAAAATAAGAGTTGGTGGAGAGTCTTGGCCAGGCGTTTTTATTTGATAGAGAGATAAATGGGTAGTCATTGAAGGGAACTGAGGAGGGAAGCAATGCACTCTGAATGGCATTTTGGAAGATGATCCTGTCACTAAATGTAGGGTAAACTGAAGAGAGAAGATGCCAGAGGTGATAAGAGGTTGATTTTAGATGATAGTCCAAAGGTTGGGGGACTGTTGGCAAACTAAAAGAAATTAAAACAATGTACCAGGTCACAACCAGGAAATCCTACAAACTACTTCCAGGTTTTCATTAGGAAACAGAACTTAACATTTTCACCAAATTCTATCTGACAATGCTCTCAGATGCCAAGTCAGACAAAGAGGTTGAGAACAGAATTTTAAAAAACTAGCATCTCTTTTGGCAGGTGACAAGTCAGAGGATGGAGACAAAGAAGCATCAAGTGCTATACCAATCAACTGTATCTACTGAGAACTTACTGTGTACAGAGTAGTGCACTAAGTACAATAAACAGAGTTGATAGATACATTTCCTATATCAAGTTGATAGGAGGGTCAAAGTCTTCAATGATGTCTTGTGTTCCTTCCCAACCTAACCTTACTACGGTTCCTGGTTCTCATTCCCACCGCTGACCCTCTGTTCACATAGTTTACCCAACCTGGAACTCCGCCCTATCTCAAATCCACCAGCCCACATCTCTCCGTGCCTTCAAAGCCCTCCTAAAATCCTACCGCCTCCAGGAAGCCTTCCCAAAGTATTCCCAACTTACACATTCATACTCATCTTTAACACTTACATAGACTTGTTAATTCTATTTTCTATTCAGCTGCTTCCTGTTGAATGCTTCTTTTTCCTGCTGCCCCTACTATAGTTTAGGCTCATCCTGTTTTTCCTGACAAGTTTTGCACTTGGTGGGCTGAAACTTATTCTTGGCTATTGGGCCTCACGCACTGAGTGAATTCTTCCTTGGTTTAGTGGACCCCGGTGAAACTGGGACATTCCAGGTACATCTCGTCGAAGAGCGGGTTCATTCTGGGCAACTCATTTTTCTGTGACATTCAACAAATTTGGAGGGCATGGACATTTGTCTGAGCATCTTAATGAGCTGACTTTAGAATCTGACAGTGTATCCAGCCTCACACAGTAATCTGTTTTGGCCCAGCCTGCATAAGGCAAATCAGGATATCAGAGCAAACTCCCACCCTATTCAGGAAGAAATTATCCCCTGTCTCTTGGGTGTTTTGAATGTGCAGTCTGTCTAGGAGAATCATTCCCTAACAGGATTGATCAAGAAAGAGTTCTTGATTTTTAAAGCTCGTTTGGCACTAACCCCTTAATCTGCTCTTTGATTTGCAAGGGCAAATGAATTCTTTTTAATTAATAAAAATCGGAAACTTTAATTGGGCTTTTTTGGAAGTTTGGTTGCATGAAATGACTCTCCTGGTGATTAGAAATGTATTTCTAAAGGGAGTTTAGGCTAATATATCAGCAAACGAGGAGCTATAAACATGATTAATATGCACATTAGACTTGCCTTATCACATTTTGTTGGCAGTTTTTATCCGGTCACAGCTGAAATTCCATTGACTTCTTTCTCCTTTTGTATAAAATACAGATTATGTGGAGACAGCAGTCTGAGCAAGTGAAGTTTCATCTTGTCTGACCATTAATTATTATTGCTGTTTCAGTATTTCTTATCTGTCACTGCTGAGAGATGGGGGACTGCATTTTTATGGTCATTTTCCAGTAAGAAAACAGACTGTAGGATGAAGGTGCCTCTTCCTGTGCCTTCAGAGTTTGCAGTAAACCTCCTGCCATTATTCTGAAACTAATGCAAAAGGCATATCCCCCTCTGCTGTGTTGAGGCTAGTAAGAAGCAGCATGAAGGACAAGGAAATCTAATAATATTTATAATAATAATAACAATAAGAATAATATTTGCTAAGCCCTTAGGTGCCAAGCACTGAAGTACATAAAATACAGTCGACCAGACAGAGCCCCTGTCCCACATGGGATTTATAGTCTAAAATTCTGATGCTGCTCCTAGCCTATTGAGTTATAAGAGCAGAGGATCATTTTCATATTTTCACTAAATAAATATGATTGATTGATATTTATAGTTAATAATAATAATAATGGCATTTATTAAGTGTTTACTGCATGCAAAGCACTGTTCTAAATCACGAGAAGCAGCGTGGCTCAGTGGAAAGAGCCCGGGCTTTGGAGTCAGAGGTCATGGGTTCGAATCCCGGCTCCACCACATGTCTGCTGTGTGACCTTGGGCAAGTCACTTCACTTCTCTGAGCCTCAGTTACCTCATCTGGAAAATGGGGATTAAAACTGTGAGCCCACGTGGGACAACCTGATCACCTTGTATCCCCCCCAGCACTTAGAACAGTGCTTTGCACATAGTAAGTGCTTAACAAATGCCATCATTATTATTATTATTATTATTATTATTATTATTATTATTATTATTATTATTCTAAGTGCTGGGGAGGTTACATGGTGATCAGGTTGTCCCACGGGGGGCTCACAATCTTAATTCCCATTTTACAGATGAGGTAACTAAGGCACAGAGAAGTTAAGTGACTTGCCCAAAGTCACACAGCTGACAAGTGGCGGAGCCGGGATTTGAACCCATGACCTCTGACTTCAAAGCCCGGGCTCTTTCCACTGAGCCACGCTGCTTCCTCTAGTTGAAGAACTAGTAGGACAGCAGCAGCATGGCCTAGGGGAAAGATCACGGGCCCGGGAATCAGAAGACCTGTCTTTTAATCCCAGCTCGGCTAAATATTTGTTGGGTGATCCTGGGCAAGTCACTTAACTTCTCTGTGCCTCAGTTCTCCTTAAGCCCTCCCTTCATGTGAGTCCCATGTGGAATAGGGAATGGGTCCAACCTAATTCACTTGTATCTACCCCAGTGCTTTGAACAGTACTGGACACATAGTAAGGGCTTAACAAATATCCTTAAAAAAATAATAATTGTAGTATTTGTTAAGCCCTTACTATGTGCCAGGCACCGTGCTAAGCTCTGGGGTAGATACAAGCTAATCGGATTGGACACGGTCCCCCGTGGGGCTCACAATCTTAGTCCCCATTTTATAGATGAGGTAACTGAGGCCCAGAGAAGTGAAGTAACTTGCCCAAGGTCACACAGCAGACAGAATCCAGGCACTAAGCCCTCGATGTCTTTCATGGCCATGAGGCCATGAAAGCCTTTCACCCAAAGGGTGGCCGTTTACGGTGTTTTACCATGCTTCCTCATTCAGTCTTGGGCTCCCTGCCAGTCAAGAGTTTGTGTTCAGTCTAGTCTTTGTGGTGGGTAAAAACAGACAAATGTTTGAGATACTGAGGGTAGTTGGGTCAGCAGAGATGGAGTTGGGGGACTGCATCACTGTTGTCAATGAAAAGCAACATGGCCTAGTGGAAAGAGCCCAGGACTTGGAGTCAGAGGATATGGATTTTCATTCTGGCTCTGCCACATCCCTGCTGTGCCACCTTGAGCAAGTCACTTAACTCCTCAATGACTCAGTTTCCCCATCTGCAAAATGGAGATAAAATATCTGTTCTCCTTCTTTCTTAGGCTATGCGCCTCATGAGAGATGGGGACTGTGCCTGATCTTATTCCTGTATCTAGCCCAATGCTTGATACAAAAGCATTTGACACTTGAAATTATCATCATTATCATCAAAAGCGCTTAGTACAGTGATCTGCACACAGTAAGCGCTCAATAAATACGATTGAATGAATGAACCATTAGCTTCCCGGAATGTTACAGACTTTGGGTGCACCCTAATGCTCAGAGCCCAAGAAAATGATTCCATGTCTCTTTGGGGCCAGGCAGTGTTTTCAGGAACCCTCAATCTCACAAAACTGTACTGTTTTTCCCCCCACCATTGGTGTCTGCCCTGTTGCATTGGTAACTCAGCCAGGAGTCAACTTGTACTTCCCAAACGCACACAGTGAATGCTCAATAAATACGATTGAATGAATGAATGAATGAGTCACAGATGGGCCAAAACCTTTGGCCACCCAGTGTGTCCTAGTTTAACTAACATTGGTATTGTTGCTGTTTGGGACCTCAGGTTGAAGGACAGCCATTTTCATGCTTAGCTTGGAGTCAAGAGTCAATACAACTTGCATTGAGAAGCAGTGTGGCCTAGTATATAGAGCACAGGCATGAGCGGACCTAGGTTCTAATCCCAGCTCTGCTACTTGTCTGATCTGCAACCTTGGGCAAGTCACTTCACTTCTCTGTGCCTCCGTTACCTCATCTGTAAAATGGGGATTAAGACTGTGAGCCCTCTGTGGAACAAGGACTGTGTCCAACCTAAATATTTTGTATCTACCTTGGTGTTTAGTACAGTGCCTTGTACATAGTAAGCACTAAAGTACCACAATTATCAATATTATTATGATGATTTAATAGATTATTTTGGTTTCCCCTTGATAACAGCAGTTCAGCATTCTGGGATCCATATATGGAATAGTCAGAGTGTTCACAGTATATTCGTCCGTCAATAGAATCACACCTACTCTAGCTAGGGTGACCACTCGTCTGGTTTTATTCTGAGCAATCTGATTTCCAGTTTACCAGTTCCTTGTCCAGTCCAATACTCTAGTCTGTAAGCAACTTGTGGGCAGGGAACATATCTACCAAATCTGTCACATTGTACTCTCCCAAGAGTTTAGTACACTTCTCTACACAGAGTAAGCTCTCAAGAAAAACCACCAGTTGCCTGGATGTTATTTTCAGGACCAAATCCTCCTTTGCCACAGCTCCTGCTGTCAATTCCATGGCTTAAACACTGTTCCAGTTTTTGCCCTAATCTGGAAGAGGAGTTCAAAGGCTCTCGAGCAAATGGGTCAGGGACCGCCCCCACCGCCTCAGTTCCCTTTCAAGAGAAGTGTTATAGGATGTCAGGAAATCCACATTCTTAAAAAAACAGTGCCCATGGTAGCACCACTTGACTCTACGGGCAACTCCTCATCTGGTATATGGGTGAGTCATCAGTAGTGACTACAACTGTATCAGTAATAAAATAAAAGGACATTGGAGCAATTGCACAATCTTGCACAGTGGCTATTTGCTCATTTCACACTGGGTAGCAATGCTCTTCTTTCCCTGACCAACATCCACAGGGCTGGGCTTGCTTTCTAGAAAATATATATTCCAGTGGCAATAATACAAGAATAGACTTCTTGCCCCTACCCTCAAACTAGCAGTACAATTTGCTGCTCCATTGAGACCTCTTACCCTGCTACAACTGGATTAAAAGATACACAGTAAAGTGTAGCCTAAATTTCCTAATGGCAAAAGTTTTGCTCCACGACATCTGAAATGGCTCGTCAGATAAAATTATTGTTGGGGTCTAGGACTACAGCTATTATGGAGATTTGACCCAGAGATTCGAAGTCCAAAAGCAGGAAGCAGGAGAAATGAACCACCCTCAAGAATAATGGTTGAAAGAGGGACACGGATACTAAATAATGAAGAAGAATGTAAACAGATCATAGATCTAGAAAGCCCTACATCTTTTAAAGGCTGAAAAATAGATGGCAAAGATGACAAATGATAAGCCTTGTCAGGAAGAACAAAGTTTCCGTGTGTGCATCATCCAATTTAAGGAATTAGAGTCGAAAGGTCAAGTGTGGGTAACATTAAATATGAATAATGAGGAATAAAATAAGTAAAAAGCAAATTTGGTTTCATAAATCAATTCTAGTGCCGCTTGGCCTTAAGGAGAGATTTTTTAAAAATCCCTGTAGCTTGCTGAAAATGAAAAGATGTATGACTAAACATCTCTGAGTTTGGACAAGAAATAATAAATCAGGGTTTATAGTAAAAAAAGCATATTCTAATCAAATCAAAGAGGAGCTGTAGATTTGGGAATATTTGAAACTGCATTGGTATTTGTACCAGAGGATGGAGGGAAAGTAGCTGCCTTGCCAGTCGGTGGGAAAAAAAGTTGTGGGGGCGGGGCGGGGAGGTAAGCAAATTGGATTACTAATTGATCAGTGATTTCTGGAGTGAGACCTCTTTGGAATCTTTAGGGATCCATCACTTTGGCTGTCTTGGCACAGAATAAGAAAGCACCTTCAAATAGGAGGAGGAAAAAAAAAATCTCTTGAATGATTTTTTGGACAACTGTTCACTTCTGAAAGGCTATTGGCTAGAGCTCCCATCTTGGTCGTAGTCCCACTGGGAGAACTGCAGGAGGAAGGAGCCCAGGACTGGGTCCTACAGGAGAGAGGGAGATTTAGGAATCCACTCCACCCCTAACAAGGAGTAAAGTTCAGCCGGAGAAACCTATGGGGCTCTTCGATGTGGTAGTGATGGAGAAGCAGGAATCCTAGGAACAAACTTCAATCAATAGCATGTATTGTACTGTGTGCTTACTATGTACATGCCAGTCAATCGGAAGTGTTTATTGAGTACTTACCTTGTTAAACCATTATAGTAAGCACTTGAGAGTCCAGTAGATTTATAATCTAGCTGTGGAGGAGACAGATAACAAAAGAAGTAGTAATCAAGTATATCTGAAGTATGTGTGAAGCAGCATGGTATAATGGATAGTGCAGGGGCCTGTTAGTTAAAAGGTCATGAGTTCTAATCCCAGCTCCATCATTTGTCTGCTGTGTGACCTTAGGCAAATCACTTCACTTCTCTGGGCCTCAGTTCCCTCATTTGTAAAACGGGAGTTGAGACTGTGAGCCCCATATGGGACAGGGATTGTGTCCAACCTTATTTGCTTGTGTCCAATGTACAGTGCCTGGCACGTAGTAAGTGCTTAAATGCCATAATTGTTATTATTATTATTATTATTACAAAATATGTACACAAGCACATGTAGTTTCAGCATTTAAAGGCTGAAAGATGATGGTGTACCTCGAGGTCTTCAAGAACCATGCTGATAAGTGAATTAGCAGGGTTTGCAGTGAAGGGGAGAAGAAAATAAATTCAAGTTATTCAACAAGCTGAAGAGAGGAAGAGGAACAGAATGCTAGAAAACAAATGACCAGGACTGGAGGAAGACTGGAAAAGGAAAAGGGAAAAGAGATGAATCTCAAATGATCTCTGGGACTGGACTTTGGAAACCCCACCCGGCAATACCTATACCATTCTTAACTTTGGGTCTTATTCCATGTCACAGAAGCTACTGGGGAAATGTCAGGTGGGAAGAAAAGTTATTATTTAAAGGTAAGTTCAGGAGTACCCATTAACATAAATATTATGATAACAAATGTAGCGAGCATTATTTCTGTCTAAAAATTATGATGATGTATTGCATAAGCCATTTTCAGGTGCAGTGAATTTTTCCACAATATTTGACATCTCTTCTCCACCCGAACAGCACTGCATCTTCTTTCAAACTCTCATTTCCCACCAGATTTCAGCATCAGCTTCCTCATCAGTCTTCCTGCCTCCAATCTCTCCTCTCTTCAGTCTGAACCACACTCTGCTGCCCAAATGATCTTTCAAAAACATTGTTGAACACACATCACTTAAAAACTTCCAATTGAGACCCATTACTTTCTGCATGAAGTAGATACTTCTCACGAGTGGCTTTGAGGTCTTCCACTCTCTCCTTTTTTACATATCTGCTCTCCACATTTCAGTTGCCAGCCCACATTTTTCACTTCTCCCAAGCTAATCTTCATACTATATCTTGTTCTCAACTCTGACCCCATCCACTGGCTCACACCTTTTCTCCTTCCTCCTACCTAACACTCCTTCCAAGCTTCAAATCCACCTGGCTACAGAGCCCTACTGAAAACTCCACAAAACATCACAACACCCAATCCTAACATATATGTATACACACATAATTCAAATCAATTCCTTCACACAAATTCTCAAACCTCAATATCTAGGCGACTAAACCAAGTCTCGTCCATCCTTAGGCAGGGAGAGTGCACTAAAAGCATAGTATAGAATCCTGCTTACAGCAGACACTCAATAAATCCTGATGATGGTGGTGATAATAGTGAAGATAACAATGAAAGAGGGAATGGTAATCAAGGGAGAAGACTAGATTAATAATGTGGAGGGTTTTGGGGTCACGGTTAACCTGAAATCCAATGTTGACCAACAGATTTGGTTAACTCACTCAAAAAACAATCAGAAATTGAAACTTAACTGACTCCTTCCCAGTCGAATCAAGCCACAGATTTGGAAGGGGGTTGGTGGTTGTTATCACTCTGCTTGATCCAGAAATCTCCTATTCCCCATTACAAATCCTTTCCTGATTCCTTGCCAAGTCTACCAGGAGTTTACAGTCATCAACAAGGCTCCCCTGCTCTGTGGAGCATTGATGGAGTGCTTGCTATTTCTGAATTTTCGAGTTAATCTGTAAAAGAAGCATGAGTGCCAGTGTGCTAGACACTGCCCAGCACAAAGAGGAGACATAATCTCTAGGTTAAAAACTTCACCACCTGGTCATGATTGGCCAGCCCAGGAGATAGTGAGTAATCTAAATGACCTCTCTTCAGGTGGAGGAATTTGGCATTGTCACTGGAAAAGAACAGCATGTGAGATTTGGAAAAGAGGAGTCGCTTAAGTAGGTCGACCCTTGTGAGACCCTGCTGTCATCCCGGCAAAAGGAGTTGAATCAAAAGCCAAGTAGGGAGGGGAGGAGGGAGAACCCAGAGAGGAGAAGGGTATCTGGGAAGTGGAGAAAGCATAAATTGTGGGAAAGAGGCAAGAAGGCGGTAGAACAACTGAAAGGATTCAGATAAACTTTGGATGTACACCAGGCCCTCAGAGGCCCATGTTCATGTAAAGGGAATCTGTTGTGCCTCATAAAGGGAAACCTCCTGGAAAAGGAGGTGGCTTGGGAGGGATTAATTCAATTTATCCCAGAGGCTGTTAAAGTTCAGCCTGCTAGCTGGCTCCAGAATGAGTCTTTAAATTCTTTATCTGGCTGATTAAATCCACTTATCCACTTCTAAAGGAGTGTGGGGGTGGAAAGGGGCAAAGCCCAGTGGTTTAAGGTTTTAGCCTTGGTGATCCCACTTTTGAGGATAATCTGAAAAGAAAGAAGTCCAACAGGCTGAAACGATACTGCTGCAAAGTGGCAAACCCCTGTTTTTCCACAGGGAATGGGAGTCACTGAAGTTCAGTTGCTGCTATGGTAAGGGGCAGCCAGCTAGGAGGTGGGGTCTTGGGAGAGAAAAAAAAAAGATGTAGATAATGAGAATCTAGGAGAAAGCGGGACTCGCTTCAGGCATTTGACTACCCAGAGCAAGGGAAAATTTACCAGCCCCATCCTTCCCTCACACTGTGCAATAGCATCTCGTGATGCTCTATGCACCTACAGGGTTCTGACTGGCACCATTCATTCATTCAATCGTATTTATTGAGTGCTTACTGTGTGCAGAGCACCATATTAAGCGCTTAGCACTGTACTAAGCACACCATCACATCTTGCAGAGACAAATGCAGCATCCCATATGATGTCATACCAAAACCCAGTGGAACTCCAAATCCAGAACGTTTCTCCATCCATCTACGAACTTTGTTGTACCGTACTTTCCCCAAGTGCTTAGTACAGTGTTCTGCATACAGGATGAGGAACACGGCCTAGTGGATAGAGCACGGGTTGGGATAGAGAAGGATCTGGGTTCTAATCCCTGCTCCTCCACTTGGGCAAGTCACTTCACTTCTCTGGGCCTCAGTTACCTCATCTGTAAAATGGGGATTGAGAGTGTGAGCCCCACGTGGAACAGGGACTATGTCCAAACCAATTTGCTTGTATCCACCCCAGCGCTCAGTACAGGGCCTGGCACATAGTAAGCACTTAAATATCACAATTACTATTATGACGGTAAGCAAATACCTCTGATTGATAGGAAATACCACTGATTGATAGGAATCTCTGACCCCCCACCACCCCATGGCTCCAAAACTATTGCATTTCCCTCCTAGATCCTGATTAACACAGGCATCACTTCTGACTCAGTCCGGGTACTTTCAAATTTTTAACCTCCACTGCCCCAGTACTGCCTGCAGTCACCCCCAGTGACAGTGTACCCCACAGTGGCTGCTTTCTTTGCATACTATCAGCCCTAGAAGTAATTGCAGAGTTTGAGGCACAAGGTGTTTTGGGAGAAGGAGCGTGGTCCAGAGAAAAAGAGCACAGGGCTGAGGGTCAGAGGATTTGGGTTCTAATCCTGGCTCTGCCACTTGCCTGCTGTGTGACCTTGGGCAAATAACTTTATTTTTCTGCGCCTCACTTTCCTCATCTGTACAATGGGTACTAAACCTCTGTTCTCCCTCCTATTTAGACTGATCTCCCCGTGTGGGACAGGGACCGTGTCCAACCTGATAATCTTGTATTTACCACTGCGCTCGGCACACAATAAGCCCTTAAAAGATACCAGTTATAATTTTTAAACCTAATTTTAAATTTGGAGAAGCAGCATGGCTTAGTGGACAGAGGTTAAACACCCTAGGTTCTAATCCCAGCTCTGCCATGTGTATCCTGTGTGACCCTGGGTAAGTCACTTAACTTCTTGGTGCCTCAGTTACCTCATTTATAAAATGGGGATTGAGACTGGGAGCTCTGTATAGGGCAGGGACTGTGTTCAACCTGATTATCTCGTATCTACCCCAGCACTTAGAACAACATCTGGTAGGTACATAATTAAGCACTTAAATACCATTAAAAAAATCCTAAGTTTTGTTGAATTAAGTTTAAAATGGAATTTTTAAAAGGCTTAGGACCTGAAAATGTTTATCCTTTATTAAAAGCAATGTGCCTGAGCACTAAAACAACCTGAACCCGAGACATGTTATCGAGACTCAGCTACTCAATCACTGGAACTATCTCAGGGAGCAGACAGCCAGCAGGTGAGAAGAATCGGATGGGGATCCTTGGCTCCGGTAAGGCGAGAAAACCACTAGCAGTAAAATGAAGGGAGCTCTAGTGAAGAGGCAAATGTGACTCCACAAGCCCACTGTAAAATAATGACAGCACAGCAGTTACCCACATGAGGCTGTATCCCCTTACTGGCTCAGTGGAAAGAGCATGGGCTTTGGAGTCAGAGGTCAGGGGTTCAAATCCCCGCTCTGCCAACTGTCAGCTGTGTGACTTTGGGCAAGTCACTTAACTTCTCTGGGCCTCACTTCCCTCATCTGTAAAATGGGGATTAAGACTGTGAGCCCCACGTGGGACAACCTGATCACCTTGTATCCCCCCAGCGCTTAGAACAGTGCTTTGCACATAGTAAGCACTTAACAAATACCATTATTATTATTATTATCCATTCTTCTTCCAATCCTGTTGGTACAGGGGGTGAGAACCGTACTCACTGAAGTGACCAACTGACTTGCAACCATCCCCATCCCCCGTTGGCTGAAGATGGAGGTCCATCAGGAACTGCAGGAGCCCAGTGGCCAGTCAGAACAGAGACTGCTACGGCCAGAACAAGAATGGTTTGGGCCACTACAAGTCAAGGGGGTTGATCTGACTTTTGGGACAAACAGGAGACACAGATAATCAGCAGAAGCATAAAGACGATCAGACCTGGCAATAGGAAAGCAGAAACTAGCAGGAGAGCTAGACTGAACCTGAGTGCTCAGCCTGAGAGCTCTTTAAAGGGCTCTAATGGGGATGGTCTTCAGGTGGGGGTGTTGGATGGTCATCCTCAGGGTGGGGCAAAGTGTGACTCTCTGGGGAACTCTGGCAATTGCCATGAGATTGGCGCTCTCTGTTAGGCGACGCCCCTACAGCAGCAGCCCACTGGGTTGGGCCTTTGGCTTCCTGGGATTGCTAGGATCCAGGGAGGGGCGGGCGGTGGGTTTTCCTGGGTTGTTCCACTTCCCAGTGCGTCTCCCTGGCCCCTCACCTCCATCTCACCTGCTCCCTCCCCAACCTACACAAACCTCAGGAATTCAGAAACACCAACCTGAATGCCGCCCCTGTTGTGAATGCCCATCTGACAGCCCCCGGTTGTCAAAGAACCAAAGGTGGCCTCTCTCCAAGGGAAATGCTGCTGACATCATTAAAATTCTAAAATGGGGAAAGGTGTGTTAATGCAGTAGAAAGTGACTAACTTAGAACAGAACGGTTCTTTCAAACTCTCAGGTGCCTTACTTTGCTGGAAGGGCTAGCCCAATCCACAGGAAATATTGATCTGGATCTGCCTTATTCCCTCTAATTTCTAAATCTGATACTTACAAATTCCGATTTCCTCTAAGAGGTTGTGGGAGAGATCTATACTAAGTGGACACAACCTCTCACTGCTGGGTTTCAGAACTATCAATCAATCGTATTTATTGAGTGCTTTTACTGTGTGCAGAGCACTGTACTAAGTGCTTGGGAAGTACAAGTTGGCAACATATCATCATCATCATCAATCGTATTTATTGAGCGCTTACTGTGTGCAGAGCACTGTACTAAGCGCTTGGGAAGTACAAGTTGGCAACATATAGAGACAGTCCCTACCCAACAGTGGGCTCACAGTCTAAAAGGGGGAGACAGAGAACAAAACCAAACATACCAACAAAATAAAATAGAATAGATATGTACCAGTAAAATAAATAAATAAATAGAGTAATAAATATTTACTAGAACTAGATAAATGCCCTGGTTTCTCACCTGACTAGCAGTGTTAAGAAAGACACCATAAAACTACACGCATACATCTTGGTGAATACATTTTTTATCAAAAGAACCAAGAATATGCCAGATTCACCCCCAAGGCCCCACTCACGCCTCAAAGTCTTTATGCCTGGACCCTGGCCAAGCTGTCATTTGTGTCATTATATGTACATATAATGTATATATAATGTATATATGTTTGTACATATTTATTACTCTATTTATTTTACTGGTACATATCTATTCATTTTATTTTGTTAGTATGTTTGGTTTTGTTCTCTGTCTCCCCCTTTTAGACTGTGAGCCCACTGTTGGGTAGGGACTGTCTCTATATGTTGCCAATTTGTACTTCCCAAGCGCTTAGTACAGTGCTCTGCACACAGTAAGCGCTCAATAAATACGATTGGTGATGATGATGATTTGTGGTGCCAGGGAAGACGGTGGTCATAAGCCAAAGTATTCCCTTTCATTCAGTCGTCTTTATCGTGTTTACCAGCTTAATGATAAAAGGTCTGCCTGTTTTTCAGGCAACCGCACTGGAAAAGATATTTAAATATAGGGAAAGCTTTAGGACTCTTTTCAAAATAATGGGTCATGCCCCTTTAAATTACCGCTAGGTGGCAGTCTCCTAATCATTTTGTTACCCCACACAGTAGGTTGTCTAGGTTCATCATCATCATCATCATCAATCGTATTTATTGAGCGCTTACTGTGTGCAGAGCACTGTACTAAGCGCTTGGGAAGTACAAATTGGCAACATATAGAGACAGTCCCTACCCAATAGTGGGCTCACAGTCTAAAAGGGGGAGACAAAGAACAAAACCAAACACACTAACAAAATAAAATCAATCAATCAATCAATCAATCAATCAATCAATCGTATTTATTGAGCGCTTACTATGTGCAGAGCACTGTACTAAGCGCTTGGGAAGTACAAATTGGCAACACATAGAGACAGTCCCTACCCAACAGTGGGCTCACAGTCTAAAAGGGGGAGACAGAGAACAGAACCAAACATACCAACAAAATAAAATAAATAGAATAGATATGTACAAGTAAAATAAATAAATAAATAAATCATCATCATCATCATCAATCGTATTAATTGAGTGCTTACTGTGTGCAGAGCACTGTACTAAGCGCTTGGGAAGGACAAACTGGCAACATATAGAGACAGTCCCTACCCAACAGTGGGCTCACAGTCTAAAAGGGGGAGACAGAGAACAAAACCAAACATACTAACAAAATAAAATAAATAGAATAGATAGGTACAAGTAAAATAAATAAATAAATAAATAAATAAATAGGTTCTTGTATTGCAGTCAACTATGCCCACGCTGATAATTCTTGGGAGCCTTAAGCTCTACTTTGGTCCGCTCTGGACACAGTCAGCTCGTTACCCTGCTTCTGCAAGATCGCTTGGTTATTTAGTGGTTTATTAAAAACTACCCAGGGTCTTGAAAGGTTGCGGTGAAAATGTAAGACTGCAAAGGGCAGATATATAAAAAAGGGCCCGACTTCTTGTCTGTCACCCTGGATTCCGACAGACTTAGGAGACAAGGAGTCCCAGAATTAAAGACTTTGGAGGTTGCATAATAGTTTATGGAGGTTGCGTTTACAATTGTACTAAGCACTGAGGCAGATTCAAGATCATCAGGAAGGACAACAGTCCCTGTCCCACACAGGACTCACTGTTTACATATCGCCAGCTCTCTCTGGCCCTCTGTCCTGTCATAGAAAATGGCCTGTAATACACCTTTCCAAGACTCTTTCCTATAGAAGTCCATGACAGAGAAAATCATGAACAGAAGAGTCACTGAAAGGATTTTTTTTTCCCTCCCAATTGGAAAAATCTGCTTTTGCCCTGGCACTGCACAGGACAAAAGAAACAGGCCCCAGGGGCTGTCCATTGCTGACAGAATTCCTGTTTCTGGAGTCTTGGCCTCGTCTTTCCTGCTGGCCCTTCCCCAGGATCCCCTAACTCTGGAATATGCTTGTGCCAGCTTCCTTGCCCTGCCTTTGGTTCTCAAAGTGGGCCTACCCTTGCCACAGCTGATTTTACAGATTTTTTCCTTCCTCTCTGTTTCTTTTGGCTCTACTTGTCTCAGCTGCACAGGAGCAGGCCAAAACTATGGAAGGGAGACCAGAAATAAAAATGATAATAATTATGATGATGAGGATGGTATTTGTTAAGCACTTACTATGTGCCAGGCACTGTTCTAAGCACTGGGATAGATACAAGGTAAGAAAGGAGTTAGGGAAACTTGGAGGAAGGAGGGTGTGAGGTGGATAAAAAATTTTTCTTAATAACACTTATGGGGTGTTTAGTTTGTGCAAAGGACTGTACTAAGCACTTGGGAGAATACAATGCAATAGAGTTGGGAGACATGATCCCTGCCCTCAAGGAGCTTGCAATCCAGTGGGGGAAGTTGATAGTCCAGTTTCAGGGTAGGAGAAAGTGAAGAGAATCAATCAGTCTTTTATTTTTTTGAGTGCTTACAGTGTAAAACATTGTACTTAGCTCTTGGGAAAGAACAATACAACAGAGTTGGTAGAAAGAGAACCAAAGGGAACACCAAGAAGACCAAGACCAACTAAGCAATTGATTATTGACTACCAACAATCTGTAACTAGAAATCTAGACCTTTCTTAGGTGATCTTTGTAAGGTCCTGTAAATTTATTCTTAAAATTAGCTCCTTGGGACAGTAGCTACTCTTCAACAGTCACTTCAAAGATTTGATTGTTCATAGCTTTTCAGATGCCCAGGCCTAAGAAATAAGATGAGTCATTGGTTCTTGTTATTCCTAATAATGATAATAATAATAATAATGGTATTTGTTAAGCACTTACTATATGCCGTGCATTGTTCTAAGCTCTGCGGTAAACGCAATATTAACAGTTTGTCCCACGTGGGGCTCAAAGTCTTAATCTCCATTTTACAGAAGCTAAATGATTTGCCCAAAGTCACACAGCTGACAAATGGCAGAGTCAGAATTAGAACCCACGACCTCTGACACCCAAGCCCGTAGATATTTCTGAAATAAGAATTTTATCATTGTTGCTACTGTTTTAGTTTCTTACCATGCTGTTTCTTCAGAAGCAGCTTTGGGCCTGGGAGTCAGAAATTCCTGGTTCTAGTCCCTGCCCAGCCACTTGTGTGCTGGGTGACCTTGGACCTCCTGCTTGCCAAATCCAATGGCTCCTACTCTATCCTAATCCTCCTCGACCTCTCAGCTGCCTTCGACACTGTGGACCACCCCCTTCTCCTCAACACGCTATCCGGCCTTGGCTTCACAGACTCCGTCCTCTCCTGGTTCTCCTCATCTCTCCAGTCGTTCATTCTCAGTCTCTTTTGCAGGCTCCTCCTCCCCCTCCCATCCCCTTACTGTGGGGGTTCCCCAAGGTTCAGTGCTTGGTCCCCTTTTGTTCTCGATCTACACGCACTCCCTTGGTGACCTCATTCGCTCCCACGGCTTCAACTATCATCTCTGATGACACTGATGACACCCAGATCTACATCTCTGCCCCTGCTCTCTCTCCCTCTCTCCAGGCTCGCATCTCCTCCTGCCTTTGGGACATCTCCATCTGGATGTCTGCCCGCCACCTCAAACTCAACATGTCCAAGACTGAACTCCTTGTCTTCCCTCCCAAACCCTGCCCTCTTCCTGGCTTTCCCATCTCTGTTGACGGCACTACCATCCTTCCCGTCTCACAAGCCCGCAAACTTGGTGTCATCCTCGACTCCGCTCTCTCGTTCACCCCTCACATCCAAGCCGTCACCAAAACCTGCCGGTCTCAGCTCCGCAACATTGCCAAGATCCGCCCTTTCCTCTCCATCCAAACCGCTACCCTGCTCGTTCAAGCTCTCATCCTATGCCGTCTGGACTACTGCATCAGCCTTCTCTCTGATCTCCCATCCTCGTGTCTCTCCCCACTTCAATCCATACTTCAGGCTGCTGCCCGGATTGTCATTGTCCAGAAACACTCTGGGCACATTACTCCGCTCCTCAAAAATCTCCAGTGGCTACCAATCAATCTGCGCATCAGGCAGAAACTCCTCACCCTGGGCTTCAAGGCTGTCCATCACCTCGCCCCCTCCTACCTCACCTCCCTTCTCTCCTTCTACTGCCCAGCCCGCACCCTCCGCTCCTCCACCACTAATCTCCTCACTGTACCTCGCTCTCGCCTGTCCCGCCATCGACCCCCGGCCCACGTCATCCCCCTGGCCTGGAATGCCCTCCCTCTGCCCATCCGCCAAGCTAGCTCTCTTCCTCCCTTCAAGGCCCTGCTGAGAGCTCACCTCCTCCATGAGGCCTTCCCAGACTGAGCCCCTTCCTTCCTCTCCCCCTTGTCCCCCTCTCCATCCCCCCCATCTTACCTCCTTCCCTTCCCCACAGCACCTGTATATATGTATGTATGTTTGTACATAGTTATTACTCTATTTATTTATTTATCTTACTTGTACCTATCTATTCTATTTATTTTATTTTGTTAGTATGTTTGGTTTTGTTCTCTGTCTCCCCCTTCTAGACTGTGAGCCCGCTGTTGGGTAGGGACTGTCTCTATATGTTGCCGACTTGTACTTCCCAAGCGCTTAGTACAGTGCTCTGCACACAGTAAGCGCTCGATAAATACGATTGATTGATTGACTGATTGATTGACAAGTCACTTCACTTCTCTGTGCCTAAATTACCTCATCTGTAAAATGGGGATTAAGACTATGAGAGCCCCATGTGGGACAGGGACTGGATCCAACTCTATTGCTTGTATGCACACTACCGCGTGGTACAGTGCCTGGCACATAGTAAGCACTTAACAAAAACAATTATTAGTTGCCCAGAAATGCAAAAGCATTTATTCTTATTCTTAGCACTTAGTACAGTGCTCTACACACAGTAAGCACTCAATAAATACGACTGAATGAATGAATTTATTCATTCCCATGGGCTTGGGAGCTTGGTTCCTCCTCGGATTCATCTGTATGGGCCATCACAATGAAATGGAGCACGGTCTTTGGTGAACACGTCACATTTTGGGACCACACAAAAGTGTGTTCTGCTGGAGCCCAAGGTGGGTTTTCCTGGTCCAATGTGGCATCGGCTGTGCCAAAAATAGACCGGGAACATTTTCTCCTCATTATCACCTTGTTAAATTGCATGGCTCAAACCCTCTCCCCCCTGGGCATGTTCTGGGATCTTAACGAGGTGATAATGAGGAGAAAAATGGTGTCGCTCTCATTGGCCTGATCCTCGCTGTATTGTTCTGAATGGGCCAAGACCCACTTGGACACACTGGCTTTAATCAAAGAGGTTTGGGTTAACTGTCGTCCCAACTTGTGAGGTATTTCAGGAAGAGGGCTAAGGGAACATGCTATGTTCTCAAGGAGAGGTTGTCATGAACAGGGCGAGACTCATCATTACCACCAGGAAAGAAGGGTCAACTTCAGAAGAATGAGAGGTGGGAGAGTAAGATTGAAGAGTTGAAACAGTGGGAGAGACAAAGGGAGGATTTCGTACGGAGTAGGAGATAACTAGAGAAAAGAGATAGGGCCCAGAAATGAGCTTGAAAGGGCAGTCTTGGTGAGGGATGTGAGAGAGAGAGAGAGAATGGGAGACAGAGAAAGTCAGGGAGATTGAGAAGAGATGCTTTTCCTTTTTAGTTTGCCAGTAGGTTGAAGATCAAGGTTTTCTGTTAACCACTCAAATAGATTATCTTAATGTATGGCCGGTGAGTTTAAATGTTGAAAAACACTTCCTCGGAATGTATCAGAAAATAGTTCCAAAAGAGGAGCATAGGTAGGTGGGTTTATATTTTCTATAGAGAGAAATCTTTGCTTTGAAATGATCAAATCATCTAAACTCAGGAAATTGCAGTTGGTGTTTTAAATCTGACGACACCTTTCACCTTCTCTCTTCTCATTCTATAGTATTATTTAAAACATCTCAAAAAGCTCATTTTTAATCTCCTTTGGGCAGTCTCCACCTTACAACTGTGATGCCTTTTGTAAATTATTTGCCTTTTCTATTACTATATTATAATTATATTGTATTTATTTTATTATCATTTCACCAACTGCTATAGTGTAATCTCCCAAGAGCTTAGTACAGTGCTCTGCACAGAGTGAGCACCCAATAAGACTGATTATTTTACCTTCTTAGACAATTATATAAAAAGTATTGATTCAACACATAATGCAGTACTGGATGTTGCTAATTCCAGGACTACACTAAAGTGAAAAGGAGGATAGAGACGATTATCCTGATAATTCCTGAAGTGATTTTTTTTTTTAAAAAAAGCTTTGGTTTTCTGGATATTTCCGGTGGAAATATTTTGGGGACCAAATTCTCCAGATAGTTAATTCAGAAAACCAAACCTGCTTTGGGTACCCCTAAACCTAATCGCACAGACACTGCCAATGCAAGCTCTTCCTAAACGCGGACTCATTGGTACTGGACACTTTCAAGAGACTGTGCATATCGTCAAACTCAATTGCTTCCCCCTACCTTGGACTGCATTTTAGTGTCTTTCTCTCTCGCTAGATTATAAACTCCCTAAGGACAGGGATCGTATCTACTAATTGTTTTAGTACCCCGGATATGTAATACTTAGGCACGTATATTCACCCCAACCTCAGCCTCACAGTACATCTAAATATATATATACCCATAATTTACTTATGTTAATGTCTGTTTCCCATATAAACTAAGCTCCTTATGGGCAGAGAACACATCTACCAACTCTGTTATATTGTACTCTACCAACTGCTTAACATAATGCTCTGCAAACAAAAAGCGTTCAATAAATACCACTGATTGAATATATATCCTGAATGCCCCCTGGAAGTGTGTGTGCCCAGAGACAGGGACAGAAAGATTGAGACAAAGAGACAGAGGCAACCATATATTCAGGGGAGGATAGAGCCAAAATTTTCCCATTTGTTCCATCTGGTCGAGCTTTGCCAAAAAACATGGTGGGCAGAACTCAAATAGGGAGCAGAGAACACTGTCTTAGGGAAACAGAAAAACAGTAGTTCATTTTTCTGTGGTTCAGATCCTTGGTGATGCAACTAAGGTTTTTCAGATGGAAATCTAGGAGGGGTAACTAACTTCATGATAACTACATACCTGCAGGCATAAAGACGTGGCAAAGGACTTGAAACTAGAGTCAGAATACACTTCCAGTGCACCAGGAAACTTTTTCAGCCCACGGGCTAAGACCATCCTTAAAAGTTTTTGAGACCATTCTCCATCCTGGACCCTGGACGCACAGATCAAAGAAGACACAGAGATGACTATGAATTGCTTCACTGTCAGCACAGTGCTGTACACTGATAATGAGCCTGAAAAAGACTGAGGTTAGACACTAGGCTGCACACAACAGAACTCTACACACAACCAAAGAGTTTTTGTCGAATAAGACAGAAATTAATATTAATTAATACTACCTAGGTGGCACACTATACAATAATGCATGGATAGAAGAAGCCGAATACCAAATGAAGAAAGCAGGCATATCCCTTGGAAGATTGACAGATAAAAGGGGCTGATAAAACTGCATACTAAATTGAAAGTCTATAAAACCGTGATACTGTTCAGCCTTCATTGTGATGCCTAGTACAGTGCCCAGTGCTTAGTACGGTGCCTGGCACATAGTTAAGTGCTTAACAAATACCATAATTATTCTTATTATTATTATTATTATATGGACCTACCATACTGAAGACACAACCAACTTTCTGAAAAGTTTTGTCAGTATCACCTGCAAGACCATCACCAAATTGCACAAACAAGATTATCAACAATAAGGTCATGGAAATGAGTTACTTCACCAGCCTCCAGGCACCAATTACCTGCTTCTCTGGCAAAGTCTGCAGAGGGGAATTGATCAATCAATGAATCAATCAGATGGAAAGGATGATAGCAGACTTCCCCTAAAGATGTTACACAGTGAATCGAGGGGCCTACATAAGCAGAAAAAGCACAACAAATGTGCTCTTAAAGATCCCAACAAATGTGCTCTTTAAGACCCAGGGAAGCCCATCTTGAGCAAAGTGATATATTAACAAATTTAAAAATTAAATTAAAAATAAATTCTTAGCAGCAAGGACATTAGCAGGGAGCTTCAATTTCCACAGTCTTTCCTGGGGTTCTCTTAGGCTGGGCTAGGGTTAGCGATTACCCAGTAGAAGCTGAGAGACCTGAGAGAGACATATACATAGATATATACACATTTTCAGTCTCATTTTCTTTCTTTTCCTTTCTTTCTTCTCCTTTCTTTCCTACTTTCTTTCTTTGTTTCCTCTCTCTCTCTCTCTCTCTCTCTCTCTCTCTCTCTCTCTCTCTCTCTCTTCCTTTCTATGCTAAATCATTCTCTTCCCTCCCCCTGCCAGGCAAATTTTTATCCCAGCTGCGACTCCAGCTGAGGCTGGAGTGGAGGAGAAAGGCATACTGGGATGGAGCAGGGAACAAGCCTCGACTGGGGAGGGGGCCTCCCTGGGCCAGTTGTTGAAGTGTCCCTCACCAATGACCTGCCCATCATCACCTAGCTAATAAAATGACAATTGAAAGCTGCTACTGCTTGCAAATATTTTGATATTCACTTCCCCTGTTGGAGTGAAAGCTCCTCATGGGCCAGGAATTTGTCTTGTGCTGCTGTTGTACTTAGTACTTAGTGGAAAGTACTAAATACAAAGCACTTAGTACGGTGCTTTCCATTCCGTACTGTCTAGTAAAGCAGCATGGTGTAATGGATAGAGCACAGGCCCAGGAGTCAGAAGGTCATGGGTTCTAACTCTGACTCTACCACTTGTCTGCTGTGTGGCCTTGGACAAGACACTTCACTTCTCTGTGTCTCAGCTACCTCCTCTTTAAAATGGGGATTGAGACTGTGAGCCCAGCTTGGGACAGGGACACTGTTCAAACCAATTTTCTTGTATTCACCCCAGCGCTTTGTACAGTGCCTGGCACATAGTAAGTGCATGACAAATACAATTATTACTATTATTATTAGTAGTAAATACCATTACTACAACAAACCCAACGACTTAATTCTCTCACTCCTCCTCCACCTTTTCCATTGCCCTGGATTGCCCCATGCTGAATGCTCCTCTGTAAAAACTGGCCTCTTGATCCCCCACTTGGCTAGTTTAAAAAAATACACAGTTCAGGCCTTAGAGGAAACAATTCTGGAATCTGTCTAAAGACAGGGAAGAATATAAATAATAATCATGCCTTGGATTTATCAAATTGCTTTTCTCCAGAGAACGTGAAGTGCTTCATATATATATATATGTATCATCTCCTTTGCCCTCCCAGATTTGTAGCAAAACAATTTAATGGGGCAGATGAGCCAAACATATACATACTTTAACATGTTCTCAGCAAATTTTTTACACATTAAGAAAAGCATCTACTATTATAAATGGCACAAGTGCAGAAGTAGGCAACATTTCTAAGTGCATGAAAAGGTTTTATGTTTCAGAGCCCATTTATAGTGACCCCAGAAGAGTGCCAATGCTGGGCTGTCATGCTATAGCAGTGGGCAGTTATCAGGGTAGAAGACTTGGTAACCGTTACAAGGCTGGCCACCTACACTAGCCAGATATTTTCAGGATTCCTGCTGAACTTGGTCACAAGAGGACCACTGTCCCAAAACTAGCAGGGATGTGAAAACAGTTTGAAGTCTATAAACTCAAATCAATTCCTTCACACAGATACTTGGTCCTGAAGTCTTGGTGACTGGGCCACGATTCATCCATCATCTTTGTTAGTAATAACTTGGATTTGTATAGCAATTGTTTCTTTTCCAGGAGGCTACATGTCAGTTATCTCACTTAATCCTCAAAACATCTCCGGGAGGTAGAAAAGTTGTAGGAGCTATTACTCTCATTTTGCACATAAAGAAACGGAGGCACCGAAAGGCCGAGCAACTTGGCTGAGGTCCCACAGCTAACGAGTGATACAACTGAGACTCGTACTCATTTCTCCTGGCTTCGGTTCTTTGCTCTGACTGCTAGGTCATGGTCCCTCCTCCATATAGTATCCATTCCGATTTTCTGTATTTAATAGTAGTAATAATAGTATTTACTAAGTGCTTACTGTATGCAGAGCACTGTATTAAGCAATGGGAGAGTATACAGGTGGAAATTAGACATAACACTGTGCCTTGAGGAACTCACAATCATGATTTTTTCATTTCTTTTCTTTCTTGTCATTACTTCATTTGTCATAGTCATCTTAAGATATTCAAATATCTGTCTGTCCTACACCACTCCAGTGAGGTAGAACAGGAGCCAATATAATCATCCCTATCTTACAGATGGAGAAACCGAGAGCCAGAGATGTTAAGTACATAGTTAATTTCATAGTCAGTGACTGTGTCTGGATAAGAATCCAGCAGTCTGACTATCAGTCCGTTTCTCAAAGTTGTTTTTCTCAGGGAATTGTGACAAAGGAAAAGGGAGTTTCTAGGGCAGGGGGGTCCCAGAAGCTTTCAGCCTCCAGCCTGGTCCAACTTTCTCTCTTCCTGGAGTAGGGGTAGGCCACTTTTCTCCCAGCTGTCTCCTCTCTCCCAGAATGGAGTGTGCCTCAGTTCCTCTGGGTTTAAGGGAGACTGTGAGTCGCTGGGCTGGGCTCCACTACTCCCCTGGAAAGAAATCCAACACTGAAGAATTCAAGATGGTTTGGATCACAGCTACAATGGACGCCCTTAGTCTTTGAACACAACTGAATGACTCTCAATTCTGGCTATTTTATGGGTGCCTAAAGCCCTCAGGGACTGAAGTGACCTGCACAAATAGGAAAAACAATAAACTTCTCCTCTGGCTATTTTTCGGGATGATGCAAATTTGTCTTCCAGGACTAAATCTTGCCATTGTCCTGTCTTCAAAAGGCAGCTGTAGCCATCTTCTTTTGAGGGCCAGAAAGATTTTTCTCTTCTCGTGACTTATTTCTGAGTAGAACTCAGGTTCAGAAGCCACAGAATCAGAAATAGAAATGGCCTTTTGTTCTGTTTGGGTCTGCGGAAATGCTGTTCCACGTCTTTAAAAAAAAACTAGCCCAAGTTTCAGCAACGCTTCAGATTTTCTTACCATTATTTACGACACAAATGGGAAGACTATTAACTTAGTTAAAGCTAGGTGTAAGGAGCTCCAGTGGGAGGCAAGGCTTTGGCTCTGATGGGTGGACTGTGGAAATAAATGAGAAAGTCAAAGCTCCAGGGCATGGCAAAGACCTGTCCAATTATCCTGCAAATTCTGATCAGCCAGGACAGTCCTTGGGCCGATTTCCTGAGCTGTGCTGCTTGGATGACTGCACAGTCACTCAATCGTCTTGGCCCTCCACTTGGCCCTGGCTGAGGAGGCCTAAGATTCAACTTGGGGCTGATGCAGGAGAAGAAAGGGTGCCCTAGGACTTCACATCGCTGGCCTGGGGAAGCCACACCTAGAACTCTGCTCTCCCTTGGATGCCAGGCCAGCAGGCCTTCCTGCAGGAGAAGGAAGAGAAGGAGAAGAAAAGCAAGCCAGAAAGAGAGCATCCTGTTGCATGCAAAAAGCAGATCTCTCCCCATGGTGAGAGCTAGGCAAAGAGAGACCTTCTCTGATGCTATCAGATCATCTGTTAATTAGATGCCGAACTTGGAAAGACAGTGGAGTCGGCCGGATGAAAAGCAGGCTATCCCCCTGTCACAACTCCAGAGCACCAAGCAGCCAGTAATTTATGTGCTGATAATCTCCTGGTAATCCTCCGGGTGCTGCCAGAGTGTAAGCGTTCCGATTACTCTTCTGCTTTTACACGGATTTGTCCCTCGGCCGTGGCCGAGTCTTCCCATTTTCTTTGGCACAGCTCATTTAAAACAACCGCACTGACCTCGCAGCCAAACCGCCGAGCTGAGCCTCGCTCCGATGAAGAGATGAATAGGCAACAGCTCCTCTCCGACAGGCTCTTTGGTGTGAGTGCAGCCAATTAGTCACACGTTTGGTGTCCTAATTAGGCGATGCCTGGCCTTTCGGAAAATGTGCTGTTGATTTAGGGACTTCCTCAAACAATGCTAAATTGTGTTATGTGAAATTCAATTAGTCCTTTTCTAAACGGTTCCACATCTGTTATTCTTTAAGCATGAAGTGATGAGGAGCGAAGGAGAAGTGAAAAACCAGAGTCTCCACTGGTGAAATATGTTAGGCCTCTGGGACCAGCCCTTTTCCCAGCTTTTGACCCTGAACAGTGATATACAGGAAGGAACAAAGTTGGAGAGCTATCATGGCGAAGCCTTTTAAATAAATCATTATAGAAGAAATACTGCAACTGCAGGGGAATGCAATCTCTTATGATGGCCATAAACTCAGCTTTGTTTGAAAATGGATGGCATTGGTGGGGGGGAGGGCCATTAAGAAGTAAATGATTATAAATTCTGTCTTAAAAGCTGTGTTTTTCGGGTAGTCCTGGTGCATTTTAAACACGAGGCTTAAAAAACCATCACCGGGTTTACTATTTCATGTTCGGGCTAGGGTCTGCTCCATTTTTCCCATCTATGAAAACTTTCCCTAGAAAGCCAGGTATGGCTTGAGATTCCAAAAAGAAAAGGCTCTATCTCTTGCTCAGAAATGTGCTCCGATGTCCATTTTAATCCCATTTCGCCCACAAGAAAATAATTTAAGAGTCTGCTCCATGAGCTCTGAACCCATTTGTTAGGGTTCCCCTTTGTTCAATTCTGGTGTCTTAATTTTTGAACTTCTCTCAAGCATGATGGGTGCGATGATTGGCCCATGACTGTGTGGCCCCAGGTTTCACCAGAATGGCCAGACCTTGGGCTTATTTGATGACCAAAGGCCAAGTCAGAGTTTCTTTTGCCCAAGTGACACAACCAAGATCCGCAGCCGTGTAAAGGTGAAGTGGTACACGCATTTGATCCTTGTTACTGTTATCACCTTTTCCGTGACCAACATTTCAAAACCTTATCTGTGGCTGGCAGGCCATGTTTCAGTTTTGTCAGGGCCCGGATATAGCCCGGGTGGTTTTCTGATGATATATCTTGATAAGATTTGTGGAATGCGAGAGATGGAGTTGTCAGCACCACTTCATGGCACCTCAGTTTCTGTCAGAAAATGAAAATATTTTCAGAAGCGATAGCATTATTTTGACTGGTGACATGAACTTTTGAGACAATGAATTATTATTATTGTTATTTTTGTTAATTAAGCCATTTTTTCGGGAAAAGAAACACAAGAGGGCTGCTCATTAGGATATAAAGGCAAACGAGCAGTTTTTAAAATGCAAGAAGACCACTTTGTTTCCGTTGCTGATTAGGCTTGGAAGACATTAGACTCATTAGACTTATGACCCAGCAGGCCTGAGGAATTTGACTCAAGCTTTGAAATGTCCATTTCCTAAAGAGATCGACCTTAGAAAATGAGCAGCAGTTTCGACTAAAATTGTGACTTTTCAAGTGGGAAGTGGCAGAGAGGATGGAACCAGAGAAAGAAGTCAAGTCACATGGTTTGAAAGGAGCAGTTTATCTGACTGTGGAGAAGCCACTCGGCCATTCAGTGGCAAAAGTGGACATCAGTAGAGGGCAATTTTGCTTTTGTGCTGAAGAAGAAACATGGCCTAATAGAAAAAGCCCAGGACAGGGAATCAGGAGGCCTGGGTTCTAAGCCCAGCTCTGCCACTTGCCTGCTGTATGTGACCTTGGACACATGACTAAACTTCTCTTTGCCTCAGTTCCCTCATCCTCATAAAATGGAGATTAAATACCTGTTCTCCCTCTCCTTTAGCCTGTGAGGCCCATGTGGGACAGGGACTGTGTCTAATCTAATTATATTTTAACTACTCCAGCGTTCTGTACAATGCTGGCAGATGATGTTGCTAAAATCTGACCTGATAGAATTATTGGTTAATTTATGCCAGTTCATCATCACTTTCAGAATTTTCCAGTTGGGACCTCGTACTTCCAATTCAGTCCTCCCAAAGGACACTTTGGGTGGAGAGATACATTTATGCATTGAAATTTTTGCCTTTTTTATTTTGATTTTTAACCTGCTACATCTGGGCCTTGGTTAAGTTGTAAATGGCAAGAGAGGGCATTAATTCCCTGAAGTGATGTTATCTGATTAAAAAAAACTGCTTCGTTTAAAAAACTAGATAACACTAAGCCAAACTTTGATAAAAAGAAGACATTTAAGTAACTGGCTTGAAGCCAACCAAGCAAGCCATGTCTAAAATTGTTCTTTTGCTCCTTAAGGTTAAGTCAGATCATTTATCACCACCAAATTCCTGCTATTCCTACAGAATTCAAACAAGATCACTTTGGGAGTCTAGCCACTTGGATCTGTAGCCTTCAAGCACTTGATATTCACCCCACCATTGGCCTCATAGCACTAATGTACATAGCCATAATTTATTTTAATGTCTGTCTCCCCCTCTAGACTGCAAGTTTCTCGTGGGTAGGTAATGTGTCTACCAACTCTGTTGAATCGTACTCTCCCAAGTGCTTAGTACTGTGTTTTGCACACAGTAAGCTCTCAATAGATACCTTTGATGGATTTATCGATCGATTCACAGTCTAACCCCCATGTCACCCTGTATTACAGCAGAAAGACACCATGTAATCAGATCTATTTTCTTGGACAATATTTGTAATGATTTAACCAGATTCCTCTACTTCCAATCACCATTAAAATCACTCCTATGAGTCAATCCTACCTTTGTTGAAAGGTTCATTTTAGCCTTACCATTAAACTCAATTATTGGAGTACAAACCCCTAGAATAGTTTTCTCTAGGCCATATCAAGATAATCATAGTAATAACATTTATTAAGTGCTTTTCATGTGTCAAAAGACTGTGCTAAATCCTCGGGTAGGAAGAAGTTAATCAGATTGGACACAGAACCTGTCCCACTCAGACCTCTCAATTTAAGAGGAGAGCAAGTATCTTATTGTCACTTTGCAGGTGAGGAAACTGAGGCTCAGAGAGGAGGTGACTGGTCCAAAGCCACACAGCAGGCCAGTGGCAGAGTTCAACCATTCAGTGGTATTTATAGAGGGTTTATTTTGTGTTGAGCACTGTACTAAGCTCTTGGGGAAGTACAATATAACATTGCTGGTAGACCTGATTCCTGCCTACAAAGATCTTATAGTCTACAGATGAGATTACAGAGTTGAGATTAGATTATTTCCAGCTCCATGCTCTTTTGGCTAGACCACGATGCTTCTATTTCCAAGATCCTGGATTTTACAATAATATGACAATTTCTGGAAGTATGGGGGAAAGCAAAACTGCAGGCATTTTCACAATCAAACAGCCCTCTGCCTCCAGTAGGCTCTCCTTGGTTAGCTGAGGGGACACCTGGACAGTATTGCTTGTAATTTCACTGGACACTTTCCTCCAAAAAATTCTCTGTAAGATCTGACACTTCAGGGATCCCGGAGCTTCAAGGCAATTGATTACAAAATTTAGAAACACTGCTGGCACTGCTACATTTTTCGCCAGGATCTCAAGAAAGGAATCACAGTCATAAATATCACTGATTGATTCGTAAAGCTCCTTGAGGGCATAGATCGTGTCTAGCCAGAGCTACTGTACTCTACTCTCCCTAGCAGTTAGTACAGTGGTCTGCACCCCATAAGCACTCAATAAATACCACTGATTAACTGAAGCATGTGCACATAACATCTTCTGCAACTCAGCAGAAGTAAGTGGCAAGGTACTGCTCATACAAAAATTTCTCACCTCACTCTGCTCATCTTCCAGTCCAGAGGCTTCTGGGTATGGCTTGAGACAGAAACAACATTAATGAATTGATGATATTAATGAATATTAATGATGTCAGGGGAAAGGTTGCTTCAGGATGATTTCCTCAGGCTAACCCTTCCTCTGGAAGAGAGACCAAGCAGAATTGCAGTTTGGGGAAGTTTCATGTATCGTGGGCTGAACAGGAATGGCAACAAAAGCTGAATTCCTACTGCTTTCACCAGGTTGATTGACTGATTTAGCCATTGAAAATGCCCTCCTCCTAAACATTCCCACCAGAATCTGAAACATATCAATCATCTGCTCCAGAGTTCATCTATCTGTAAGTCTCCTTAGACTCCTTAAAATCCAAGATTCTTCAAGTGTGGGAGTGATTGTGCTTTCTGGAATTGGCCCCTAATGAAGAGAGGAGATTCTGGCTTTCATCCACCAGGAAAAGAATTTGGGCTTGACTGGGTGTGGATAGGGCCAGGTTTGCAGGGGTGTCATTAGCCAAACCCTTCCAGCGCCAGAAGACGGGAGCATTTCTTGCCATTTTACTGCATTTACGAGGTGTGTGCAAAAAGCTTTCACTAGCCTCTCCGATTGAGTGCGGATGCTGTAGGTCAGGAATTCCAAGTTCTCATTCCACCTCTGGCCCCGAATTGCTAAGTAACTTCTGTCCTGTCACCTATCTTCATGGGGCCTCCATTTCCTTAATTTAAAAACAAAGTAATACTAACTGGACTTACAGGACTAGGAGAAAAGCTAACAAAAGTGCCCAAATGACTCAGAAAATATATGCGATCAGCATTGCTGTTGACTGTATATACTGAAGGATATGCAAAAGGAGTCAAAGACAATCTAAAGGGGGACACAATCAAATAAATGAACAAAATTCCAGATTGAGGGAACTGATGAAAATGATCGACAAAAGGGAATAATTGCAAGGCAGTGCGGCCTCGTGGAAAGAGCAAAGCATTAGGAGTCAGGAGACCCAAGCACTGTTCTAAGCGTTGAGCTGGGAAGCAAATGCATGTTTGCCTCTTTCTTCGATAGTGAGCCCCATGTGGGACAGAATCCGTGACTGATCTGATTATCTTGTGTCTACTACGATGTTTGGCACATTAATACAAGTTTAATGAGTACTATCACTGTTATTAATATTATTGTTGATAATAATAATAATAATGAGCAGAGCAATCAATATATGTGTGCTGAAGTGGCTGATGGGATATGACATGACCAATTAGCAACACACATAAAGACTCAGTAGGCCTCATCAGGAGCCATTATTTTGTAATGTTGAAAGCACCCTGCCAAGACCCTTCTACAACCCAAAGTCTATGAGGGAATCAGAATGAGCTGTAATAATAATAATAATAATGGCATTTGTTAAGCACTTACTATGTGCCAAGCCCTGTTCTAAGTGCTGACAGTGATGCACCTTGAGAAATCCTAGTCCTTGCCCACTTGGTAGGTGGGGGCCTCCAGGCCAAGTTGGTCTCCAATTGTAATTTTGCTTTGTGGTTTTGCAATATGTTATCCATCAACTGTGCATTCCTAAATAGGATTTCAGGTCTTTGGCACAGTGCCAATCAGCTGCCAGGATCAGCATAACATTTCTGTAACCATCACCTCGGAAAGAAAGTATTTAGGAGCATGGAGTATGTCAGGCTGACATCCCAGAGGTGATAGGCACACTACCATAATATGCTTCCTGAAGGGAGATAATCACGGCCTGAAAGGCCAGAATTTCAGGCTCATAAGCATCAAAAATTGATTTCTGAGGCTCATTTGAGCATGATTCATTCATTCATTCATTCAATCGTGTTTATGGAGTGCTTACTGTGTGCAGAGCACTGTACTAAGCGCTTGGGAAGTACAAGTTGGTAACATATAGAGACGGTCCCTACCCAACAGTGGGTTCACAGTGTAGAAGGGGGAGACAGAGAACAAAACATATTAACAAAATAAAATAAATAGAATAAATATTTGCAAATAAAATAAATAAATTAATAGAGTGATAAATGCATACAAACAGATACACATATCTACAGGTGCTGTGGGGAGGGGAAGGAGGTAAGGCGGGGAGATGGAGAGGGGGACGAGGGGGAGAGGAAGGAGTGGGCTCAGTCTGGGAAGGCCTCCAACCCCCAATGATCCACACCCCCAGCCTTCCCAATCCAATCTTAACTTGGCCTCTCTACATTCTCCTAAATCCTTTCTTTCCAGCTCCCAAAGAAGTCCATAAAGGCTAACATTAGAGGAGCAAAGGGTAGGCACTGGGTTGTAGTAGGAGAGTAGCAAGATAAGGTAGGAGGGGGCAAGGTGGGGGTGTGTGTTTTAAAGCCAATGGTGAGGGGTTTCCGTTTGATGCAGAAGTGGATGGGCAACCCCTGGAGTTTTTTGAGGAGTGGGGTGATATGTCCTGAATGTTTTTTGTAGAAAAATGATCTGGGCAGCCGAATGAAGTATGGACTAGAGTAGGTAGCGCAGGAAGGTCAGCAGGGAGGCTAATGCAATAATCCAGGCAGGATAGGATTAGTGATTGTATTAACATGATAGCAATTTGGATGGAGAGGAAAGGGTGAATTTTAGCGATGTTGTGAAGGTGGGACCGAAGGGATTTAATGATGGATTGAATATGTGGGTTGAATTATTTATTTTGTTAGTATGTTTGGTTTTGTTCTCTGTCTCCCCCTTTTAGACTGTGAGCCCACTGTTGGGTAGGGACTGTCTCTATATGTTGCCAATTTGTACTTCCCAAGCGCTTAGTACAGTGCTCTGCACATAGTAAGTGCTCAATAAATACGATTGATGATGATGATGATGATGAATGAGAGAGAGGAGTCAAGGATAATGCCAATTTTACAGTTTTGTGAGACAGGAAGGATGGTGGTGCCATCTACAGTAATGGGAAAGTCAGGGGGAGGGCAGGGTTTGGGTGGGAAAATAAGGAGTTCTGTTTTGGACATGTTAAGCTTGAGGTGATGGGAGGACATTCAAGTAGAGATGCCTTGAAGGCAAGCGGGTATGTGAGACTGCTGAGAGGAGAGAGATCAGCTGGGGATGTAGATTTGGGTATCATCTACATAGAGGTGGTAGTTAAAGCCATGGGAGTGAATGAGTTCTCCAAGGGAGTGGGTGTAGATGGAGAATAGAAGGGGACCCAGAACTGAACCCTGAAGGACCCCCACAGTTAGGGGGTGGGAGGTAGGGGAGGAGCCCATGAAGGAGTCTGAGAATGAACGGCCAGAGAGACAAGAGGAGATCTAGGAGAGGACAATGTTAGTGAAGCCAAGGTTGGATAACGTTTCAGGAGAAGGGGTTACATAATACAGCAGGGAAACATTTCACCAGCTGAATGAAGGGCTTCCTTAAACTAAACCTACCCCTCAGCCTTTGGTTGAAAATGCTATACCTTTAAATCCACTCAGTCAAACTTCAGTCATGGCATTTACTGAGTGCTTACCATGTGTAGAGCACCATACTAAGTGCTTGGGAGAGTAATATAATAATGAGTTAGCAGACACATTCCCTGTCCACATTGGGTTTACAGTCTAGAGCTTCGTTTCATAAAGGCAATTTTCCCTGGGAAGCGTGTCGAAATGAAGCAGTTCAAGTGGGAGATGTGTTATAACAGGATATGCTTGGGAGAAGCAGCATGGCTCAGTGGAAAGAGCATGGGGTTTGGAGTCAGAGGTCGGGAGTTCAAATCCCGGCTCTGCCAATTGTCAGATGTGTGACTTTGGGCAAGTCACTTAACTTCTCTGTGCTTCAGCTACCGCATCTGTAAAATGGGGATTAAGACTGTGAGCCCCCTGTGGGACAACCTGATCACCTTGTAACCTCCCCAGTGCTTAGAACAGAGCTTTGCACATAGTAAGTGCTTAATAAATGCTATTATTATTATTATTATTATTATTATTATTATTATTATTATTATTGTTATTCTATGGATGGGTCCTTAAGGGAAAGGAAATTGTACATGCAAACACAGGTCCTTAAGATGGAGGGTTACACTAGAGAGTCTTTAGGGCTTTCATCTGATCCATGGTTAGATAGAGTTACTGGAAATCTAAATCTAAAAAGCCAAACTCTTTGGTTTATGAACTGAGTTGAATCAAGTTTGCACTGAAATAAGTTGTCTGATTCTTCACCTAGAGCCGCTGGTTCCTGTCTTCGATGATTTTAGGGGTTTTAGGAGTAAATCACTGAAAATGATGACACCAGCTTTACTGAATTTATATCGTAATACATTGGCTATGAAATCAAGTATGTTCCATTGTCCTCATTTTGTCATCACAGTCTATTTAAAGACATGGAAAAATTGCTTTTATCTTTTAATTCTATATTTATCCATGGTTTACAATTTGTCATCCTTCCAGGGTATCTTCTGGGGTTTTTTCCAGTTTTTTTCTCTACAGATCATTAATTCCCCCAGGTTTTAAGCATCACGCAGAATGTGTCCCATCTCACCCTCACTGTACAATAAGACCCATGATGAGTTACTAAAGTACAATTTATTCAATCATATTTATTGAGCACTTAATGTTTGCAAAGCACCATACTACGCGCTTGGGAGAGTACAATATAACACCAGACACATTCCCTACCCCCCACGAGCTCACAGTCTAGAGGGCATTTCTAGGCATTTCAAAGTGTAATCCTGATGCAGACAACTATCAAATTCATTCATTCATTCAATTGTATTTATTGGGTGCTTACTGTGTGCAGAACACTGTGCTAAGCGCTTGGGAAGTACAAGTCGGCAACATATAGAGACGGTCCCTACCCAACAACAGGCTCACAGTCTAGAAGGGGGAGACAGACAACAAAACAAAACAAAACAGGTCAAATATGACCCTTCGTATAGGCCCTTCCTTTCCTCTCTTATTTCTCTGAATCTTAATCATTTAACCAACTTCCTTGGGCTAGGCCAGGCCAGGCCTGAAACACTGCTCCCAAATTGGTAGAGTATATCCCAGTAATAATAGGTATGGAATTGTCTCCCCCTTCTAGACTGTGAGCCCGTTATGGGTAGGGACCATCTCTATATGTTGCCGACTTGTACTTCCCAAGCACTTAGTACAGTGCTCTGCACACAGTAAGCGCTCAATAAATACAATTGAATGAATGAATTTATTAAGGGCTTACTAAGTGCCAAGGACAATGCTGGGCTAGATACAAGATAATGTAATTGAATAAAATCCCTGTTTCCAGCCAGGGCCTGCAACCTAAGAGGCACGGAGAGCAGGTATTTTAGCCCCATTTTACAGATGAGGTGACTGAGGCCCAGGGAGATTAAGTGACTTGCCCAAGGTCACACAGAAGGTCAGTGGCAGATTTGGGGGCCTCCACTAGATTGTAAACTCCCTGAAGGCAGGAATTGTATCTACCATCTCTATTGTACTCTCCCAAGATCTTTTTAGACTTCTCTGCACATGGTAAATGCTCAATTAAATCCACTGATTGGTTGATTGATCATGATTCCCAGAACTCTGTTCTCTTCACTGGGCCATGCGGCCTCTCTCATGGGTTTGCAGTGGGCTTGCTCCCTGTCCACTGGGGCACCCTCCAATCAATCAATCAATCAATCGTATTTATTGAGCGCTTACTGTGTGCAGAGCACTGTACTAAGCGCTTGGGAAGTACAAGTGGGCAACATATAGAGACAGTCCCTACCCAACAGTGGGCTCACAGTCTAGAAGAAGCTGGTGGAGAGGTTCATCGCAGATCTTTCAATTCGGTCTCTAGGAGCTCTCCTAAATGCTCCTGCTCCTACAAACTCTAGAATGGCAAGCTGGTGAGAGGGAGTTTTCTCCAGTGATTTCTCACATTTCCTGCTTCTAATCAAGTCAGCAGAATCGCAAATGCAATCTCACGGGTGAGTTTATCGCCCTACTGGCTTGTTGTAATTCATTGATAATTAAAGCCAATAAATAACCATAAACAGATTTTTTTTTCTTCAGAGGCACTGATTCCTCTCTCTTTTTTTTTAAGGGGGGTGG
The DNA here is from genome assembly GCF_015852505.1 of Tachyglossus aculeatus. Lineage (NCBI taxonomy): Eukaryota > Metazoa > Chordata > Mammalia > Monotremata > Tachyglossidae > Tachyglossus > Tachyglossus aculeatus. The sequence goes on from NC_052084.1 coordinate 30,849,831, forward strand.
CTGGGTAAATGAAAACATTTATCCAATTTAGATGTTTAAAATAATAGAATGGTTTTAATTTTACCAAGCTCAATAGCAGACTCCAAAAGCAAACTGAAAGAAATATGAAACCATCATTTCAGCTGGTCAGGATTAACTGCAGTGTATTTCCAGGAGTCGCTTCACTTTTTATTACATTGCTAGATTTAGTTTGATCTTGGAGAATCAGGGACACCTTATTTGTGTGTCATTTCCCTTATTTATTGATTTTGTAAACATTTTAAAAAGAAAACTTCCAGCAAAGTAAAAAAAAAAAAATCTACAATAATCCTGAAAAGGTTTCAGGATTTCATTTATACGTTTTCCATGACATTGATTTTACTTAGACTTTCTTATTTGCTGGCTGTGCTTTCTATTTTACCGAGGCAATTCTCACTGATTCAGAGGTCTCTTATTCAGTTTAGGGATTGTAAGGGTGCTGGCTTCTCCTCCCTCCTGCTGCCTGCTTTTATTTATTTCTCTCTTCATTAGTGGTCCCACTAAAGGGTAAGTAGAAGCAGGGAGAGGAGGTAAACTTTAAATCAGCACAATTTTCTACTTGTTAGCAACTCCTGTAAAAAAAAGTCTGTTGTGGAGCAGGGTAAAATTTTTGGTGAAAAAGAGACATTGGGGTAAATCCACGTGACTGCTACTCCCTATCCTACCAGTACCTCCTGTTTCCTCTGCCCTTGAGTAACTACACCACTTCAACTGCTTAAAATCCTCACCTACACAAATGTCAAAGTAACCTCAATGTGGCCTTGAAGAAAAGGAAAGCATTTGGTATCCTCAACTTGAAACACACAATGCAAAATTGAACCCCCCTCTACCTCAGAGAAAAAAATAACGAGGTAGCTATTAAATTTCAGAACATGTTTAGATTGCTAGACAATTTCTAGACATGCTTCTCTTTTTTGATTTCGCAGAATTGGGCCTAACCCACAGGGACTCGCTTTTCCAGGCTCTCCCAGGTTCACCACACTTCTGATTAATCAATCAATCAGTTGAGCACCTACTGTGTGCAAAGCACTAGAATTAACAGCTTGGGAAAGTACATTAGAAGAGAGCTGGTAGATTCCAACCCACAAAGGGCTCACAGTCTTCAGTGGGAGACAGTCATTAAAATAAATGATAGTGGATTACAAGAAAATTTACCTAAGTGCTGTGGGACTGGGAAGAGAATATCAAGGTGCTTAAATCTTTTATGTATCTTGTGATACGGCAGGTGTAGGACTCTTCTCTCTGTGACATTAGTTACACACACAATTCTACCTTTCCTTCCTTCCTTCCCTCCCTCCATAAAGGAATATTGCCGAATTGTACTTTCCAAGCACTTAGTACAGTGCTCTGCACACAGTAAGCACTCAATAAATATGATTGAATGAATATTGGAATAATTGATAGACTCAAGTGAATCCCAATTTGGGTTTGATAGAGAGCTCCAGTTGTCTCTCCCTCTACCAGCACAAGATTTAGTTGCACGTTTTAAGAAATGCTAAACACACTGACAAAGGCTTAGAAGAGCTGCTTTGCCCTCTTCCGTGTTCGGATTTGGCCCCGAGAGTTGAGCAACGTGGGGGATGGGATAACTAGGCCGTTTTTAATAAGACAGCTGTGAAAAGACTGCACAGTCTTAACAATTGTAGCGCCACGCTGTACGTGGTGCCGAGGAAAAACTCGTGAGGGCATTTTATTAGTGATTTTCCACATGGAAAACATTTTCAACACATTTGTGGCAAATCCGCTTTGGGGCCCAACCTCGGCTCACTGCGCTCCTGCCTCTCCCTCCCTTCAGCAAACACCAAACTGTGTTTCCTGCAGTAGCTGCTTTGAAGTGCAGGCCGAGATGACAGGAATCAGAGTGTAGAGAAAACTGGCTTTTCGTGCGCTTATTTTCGGGCCCAGCTAATACTCTCTAAGAGCTTTCCTCTGCTGCACTTCAGATAAGAGTGTTGAACCTATAAATTCATTAGCGCGGAGCAGAGCAACTTCACTTTATCTATGTCTTTTCACGGGACTCCGGTTTCGTTCTGTGCCAGGAGTCATACATCACACTCAACATGTGCGTCTCCAGAGCCAACTGAGAGAAAGTGCAGAAAAACTACTGTTAACAAGGGAGTAATTACATTCAGCATAAATTAATTATTGGCCACACTGGAACGGTGGGAAAGGGCCACACAGGCAGGCTCTGATTCAGTTCCCACCTTAGAGAAGGAGAATTATTCAAATATGGATCACAAGAAGACAATGGGCGACAAGCTATTTCTGGTCTACTAGTCTTGAACTGCATGTACTGACGTGGGGCTTATTTGCTTTAACACTGAAGGTACATTGTACTTGGAGGGTGGGGGGGAACGATGAGTGATGGTCCCTTGAGACAGGGGTCATTTCGTGGCGGCTAGCATTGGGATCTGCCCAACCCGGCTGGGAGGGCCTTCAAATGCAACTCGGCTGGGAGGACAGGACACGGATCAGTACAAAGGCGACGGAAGGGGTTCATGAGGAATGTAGATTACCACACAGTGCAAATAAACCTCAAGAAACAGAGGGGAGAGAAACCAGCCAAACTCGGAGAACGAGCAAAGTTCCAGAGTAGAAAGAGAATAGGGAGGGCTGTGGCTGTTGGCTACCACTTCAAGATTATTGGCTTTTTCATTTCATTCTTACAGATCTCTATTATCCAGGAAACTAGGCCCACATAATCATAATGATAATGTTAACAATAATGATAGTAACAATGATATTTATTAAGCACTTTGTGCCCACATTGTACTAAGCACCAGGGTGGATACAAGATAATCATATTGGACCTAGTCCCTGTCCCATGTAGGGCTCACAGTCTAAGTGGGAAGGAGTAGAATTTAATCCCCATTTAGCAGTTGAGGGAACTGAGACACAGAAAAGTTAAGTGACTTGTCCAAGGTCACCCAGCAGTCAAGTGGCAGAGCCAGGATTAGAACCCAGGTCTTCTGACTCCTAGGCCCCTGCTCTTCCCTCTAGGCCATGCTGCTTCACGTGTTATCATTGTGTACTGCTGCTAATAACAGATATACATATAAAAGCAACTCATGTACCTTGTTAAAGATCATAACAATCACATCATCATCATCAATCGTATTTATTGAGCGCTTACTGCGTGCAGAGCACTGTACTAAGCGCTTGGGAAGTACAAGTTGGCAACATATAGAGACAGTTCCTACCCAACAGTGGGCTCACAGTCTAAAAGACTGTGTAATCACATGTAAATTGATTATTATTTCCAGGTAGCAATTAACACCCAGCCAGGGTACTTCTGTGTGTGTTCTAGTATTATACTGCTCTTATGTTGCTTCTCATGCTGCTCTCGTGAGAAGCAGCATGGTACAGTGGATAGAGCACAGGCCTGGGAGTAAGAAGGTCATGGGTTCCGATCTCAGCTCCACCACTTGTCTGCCATGCTGGGCAAGTCACTTCACTTCTCTGTGCCTCAGTTACCTCTTCTGTAAAATGGGGCTTGAGACTGCGACCCTTCCAGGGGACAGGGACTGTGTCCGACCCAATTTGCTTGTATCCACCCAAGTGCTTAGTACAGCGCCCAGCACATAGTAAGTGTTTAACAAATACCATAATAATTATTATTTATTTACTTATTCATATTAATGTCTGCCTCCCCCTCTAGACTGTAAGCTTGTTATGGGCAGGAAACATGCCTGCTAATTCTATTGTTTTGTACTCTCCCAAGTGCTTAGTACAGTGCTCTGTACATGATAACTGCTCAATAAATATGACTGATTGATTGACTGTTTGATTAGGACTTAGTAATTATGAAATTTTAAAAATTGAATCAAATATATATGTGTATATAATTCTATTTACTTATATTGATGCCTGTTTACTTCTTTTGATATCTGTCTCCCCACCTCTAGACTGTGGGCAGGGATTGTCTCTCTTTATTGCTGTATTGTACTTTCCAAGCACTTGGTACAGTGCTCTGCACACAGTAAGCCCTCAAAAAAATTCACCTGAATGAATGAATGAAGTGTACATTTTATGAATCAGCCAGTGGAATTTATTGAGCACTTAACAGCATGCAGAGAACTAAACCAAGCATTGGGAAGAGTAAGCTAGTGCCTTTCCTGGACATTCTTATCACTTAACCCAAGAGGGACAGGGACTGTGTCCAACCTAATTAATGTGTACCTACCTCAGCACTTAATTTGACTCTTAGTAGGCACTTAACAAATAAGCACTTAACAACTACCATTTTTAAAAAAATCAACAACTTGGAATGCAGCTGCACAATGCCACAGGGCAAGAGGTGCTATAAGCTATATAGGGGCCGGGAAGTAGTGCGGCCTAGTGGAAAGAATACTGACCTTGGGAGCCAGAGAATCTGGGTTCTAATCCCGGTTTTGTCACCTACCTGCTGTGTGAACTTGGGCAAGTCACTTCACTTCTCTGTGCTTCTGGAAAATGGGGATCCAAAGCCCATTCTCTTTCCTATTAAGACATCGAGTTCCATGTGCGACCTGATTACCTGCCCAGCGCTAAATATAGTGCTTGGCACATAGTAAGTACTTAACAAAAATACCACAGTTATTGTTATAGGTGGATACTGGACATATACGTGTATGAAGTTCGATGTATTTCGCTATGTAGCAAATTGTAAACGATCCCCTAGCCACCATTTTGTGGAAGGCCACAGGTGTGTTACCTGGTGGGAAGGAATCCCTGACCCCAGCCACAACTTTACATTCCTCTCCCAGGACCTTCTGTACATGGGTACCCACTTAAAAATAATAATAACTGTGGTATTTGCTAAGTGCTTACTATATGCCAGGCCCTGTACTAAGGACTGGTTTGAATACAAGCAAATCGGATTGGACACAGTTCCTGTCCCATTCGGGGCTCTCAGTCTCAATCCCCATTTTAAAAAATGAAGTAACTGAGGCACAGAGAAGTGAAGTGACTTGCTCAAGGCCACACAGCAGATAAGTGGTGGAGCCAGGATTAGAATCTATGACCTTTTGACTCCCAGTTCTGTGCTCTTTCCACTATGCCATGCACTTCTGAACTCTACAGCAAAGACCGATGAAGACTGAGCACTTTATGTAAACAGGACACATGAAGGCACTGCCATATTCATATTGAACTCTCCAGTCTAAGACCAGGTACTCTCACGGCCTACAGTGTAGAAGTGTAGAAAAACTTTAGAGGATCCATCTACTTTCTGGAGATAATTTTTTATTTCGGAGAATCCAGAATTAAGAATGTGTCTGTTTCTTTCCTCCTGGTTAATTTTTCCCATTGCTTTTCACTTGCTATCCTGGGTCCAAATTAGTAATCCTGATAACATTCCATTTCAATTTAAAACTAAAGATTGGTTTGTTGTTGGAAAGGATTTCAGAGTGTCATATAAATAACATTATTACCAAGATGCTTTAGTATAAGGAGGCAGCTACTCCGAGGCCACTTTAAATGGGGTTTTTTTTTGTTTGGTTTTTATGTTTGGTATTTTAAGTACTTGTTGTGTTGTTGTTTTTTTAAAAAGTACTTGTTAAGTGCTTATCATGTACCAGGCACTCTACTAAGTGCTGGGGTAAATACAGGATAATCAGGTTGGACACACTCTGCTCCACAAGGCACTCACAGTCTAAATCAGAAAGGGGAAGATTTAAACCCCATATAAACAACTGACTTAAGGCACAAAGAAGTTAGGTGACTTGCTTAAGGTCAAAGAGTAGACAAGTGGCAGAGTCAGGATTAGAACCCAGATCCTCTGACTCCAAGCCCAGTGCTCTATCCTTGCAGCCATGCTGCTTCTTGTTCTGAAGGAATCTTTTTTATGTGGTGGGTAGAAAATAGCTTTTGCATGGGCTTGACTGTGAGGAGAATCAGAGGCATTGGACAATTGCAAAAGTCATTTAAGTCTAAGTGATACGAAAATTGATAGAAAAGAGGAAATTTTTTCCATCAACAGTGTGGCTTAATGGAGAAAGTATAGGCTTGGGAGTCAGAAGACCTGGGTTCTAAACCCAGCTCCACCACTTATCTACTGCATGATTTGGGCAAGTCACTTCATTTTTCTATGCCTCAGTTACCTCACCTGTAAAGTGGGGATTAAGACTGTGAGCCCCACATAGGATGTAGACTGTGTCCCATCTGATTATCTTGTATCTACCCAGCAACTTAGTACATTGCCTGGCACACAGTAAGGGCTTAACAAATACCATTAAAAAAATCAGTGGTATTTGCTGAATGCTTACTGTATACCAAGCACTATTAACTAAGCAGTTGGGAAAATAAAATAGAGCTGAAAGACCTGATGCCCTCAATTAGTTTACAATCTGGAGGATGCTCTTCATGACATCCATGTAGGATTTTTAGACTGTGAGCCCACTGTTGGGTAGGGACTGTCTCTATATGTTGCAAATTTGTACTTCCCAAGCGCTTAGTACAGTGCTCTGCACATAGTAAGCGCTCAATAAATACGATTGATAAATAAATACGATTGATGAAGCTGCACAGTGTGTTCAGTCACAAAGGATATTTGTGGTTATAGCCACCTTTACGCAGTATGAAGAAAGGGGTGATCAGAACACATCTCTCAGTCTTTCATAAATCTCTCCTCCAATTTCTGATTTGACTATAGTCACCACGTGAGCAATGTATAGAGGACAGACTGGGATCGGGGGACAAAGGTACGTGAAGAGTGTGGTCTCATATACAGAACACAGCCTGGGAGTCAGAAGGACCTGGGTCCTAATCGTGGCTCTGTCACTTTTCTGCTGTGTGACCTTTGGCAAGTCACTTAACTCCTCCATGCCTTAGTTACTTCAATTGTAAAATGGGGAATAAAACCGTGAGCCCCATGTGGGGCAGGGAATGTGTCCAACCAGATTTGCTTATATCCACCCCAGTGGATACAGTGTCTGGCACACGGTAAGTGCTTAACAAATACCGCAATTATTATTATGAAGAGCAGCTACTACTAGGCCGGCCTGGTCTGGTTTAATACTGGATGGTCCAGTTTTCATCTGGTCTGCCCCCTCGCTGAAAAGGATACAGCAACAGACACCTTTATGGCTGTTCTTTAAAATTAAAGCCTCCAGCCTCCCTCCACCTTGTCACCTGCTGCTGAGATCCACGGCTCAGACGTGGTGCCCTTGTCTACAGGGATATGGGAGGGGAATTAGATGACTCTGGAGGGAATCAGGGATATGGGAGGGGAATTAGATGACTCTGGAGGGAACTTTTTCTGTGTCCTTATGACAGCACTACGTTACATAACATAGAGCTGCTACTCCTGGGCCAAAGGGTGTCCAGGATCACTGACCTTTGTCAGTGGCTACCCTAGCTACTGCTCCGTTTTTCCGGGCACCACTCAGGCCAAAGCTCTGCTGCAGAGGGCAGCCTCAAGACTGGAACCACTCCCTCCTTTTGTCCCAAGACTGTGGGAGAGGTGCCCCAGGCCTCGCAGATGCCCAGAAATTGGCCCAGAGGGTGATGGTCCCCCAGGCTGCTTGGATGGACAGGGCAGGGGGGAGATGGGCAGACCACTTGTCTTTGTGGGAATCTAGGACCAGGCACTGGACCCTTGAAGATGAGAAAGGTGGTAACCATGGCAGCAATAGTGGCATCTTCCTGGCAGGGAGCAAGAGGTAGGGTCAGTATCTCAATACCATCTCTGACTCCTTTCGGGCCCCAAGGGGAAGGTGAGCTAACTATAGCTGCCTGCCCTCTCCAAAATGCTCACCCTGTCCAGAAACAGTTTGACCTACTGGAAAGAGCACAGTACTGGGAATCAGGAGACCTGAGTTTGAATCCTGGCTCTGTCAATTCCCAGCATTGGGACCTTGGGCAAGGCACTTGGCTTTTTCTGTACCTCAGTTTCCTTTTAAAAATGGAGATGCAGTACCTATTCTTCCTCCCCTTTAGATTGTGAGCTCCATGTGGGATTGGGCCTGTGTTTGAACTGCCTGTACTGTATCTCCCACAGTGCTTGAGGGCACTGCTTAGAACAAATACCACAATTATAAAAAGACTGTAGGGATAAAAGCTCATGAATTAGGACCAAGAAGTGACTGATTATGCCCTCTGGAGATCTGAGAAGTCCTCTCCCCACTTTCAGCTCTATTTCAGGTAGTGCCAACAGTACAAAGATTTGGAACTAGGGCCAAAAAATGGCAGCTAGTGACCCCATCCTGGTGACACCTCTGCTCATTAAAATGCCCAGACTTTTAATTCTCTGTGTGGCTTCTGATGTAAGATGCACAAGCATGAGGTATAAATAACATTTGCAGTGTCTACTAGGGAATCGATTTGTGGCTATGAAATCAGCTATGGCTGAAAAAGGCTCTTGGAGGTGAAAAGTCAAAGTTAAATTACAAGTAGAAACATAGATTTGGAGAGGGAAAACAAAAAAAAGGAAACGAACCTCTTTGGCTTTGCCACTTGACTAACACCACCAGACATTACTGTGGAAAAAATATTTCTCACGCTGAAATGTCTTCAGTTCTTTAAGCCAAAAGCTTAGTGAGATCCCACAGTTATTAAAGCTAATAAATCAGGAAGAAAGATCCTATATGCAAAAACTGGACCGCTTTTTGCATTCTTCTGCTTCCCAAAACTTGAAGAAAGCCTTTTTTTCCCCCTTTAATTTACCTCATCTACCACGGGCATCTTAAAAACAGCAAAGACGCTCTGGGGACCCAGTGTGCTATGAGCTGTAATTATGGAACCTTATTTTTAAGGGTTTAAGAGAGCATCTTTATGGCTTTATGCAGCCCCAGTAACTGTTTTATGTGTTTGATTGACATAAAACATGCATTGGCAGAAAACATTTCCTAGAACTGTAGAGACATGGAGATTTAAACCTTTTCTCTCCTCCCAACAAAGTGACGTACCCGCCATTTTTTCCATCTTTCCTAATTTGTTGAACAATATTGATCAGCTGTAGTTAACAGAAGGCAGTCGGTGACCCCAGGACAAATCTTCAGGTTGCTATAAAAACCAAAATGGGTTGAAATCAAACACAGGTGGTTCTTGAGCTAGATGGTGCCCAAGACTTGAGTTGACTGATTTACCTTCCAGTACAGTTCCCTGGGCTTCTTATCACTCTCAGCCCGAGGCCGTTGATTGTTTTTAATCTAACTGAAGGAGTTGTCACACTTTCCAGATGTAAGAGGGGTTGGGGTTCAGCTGATATAAAGACTTTTAAAGTTTTATAGGGTGACTAATACCCTCCAGGGATAAACCAGGCTGTCAGCTTTTCTGAGGTTTTTGGCTAGAGCCCAGACATATTGGCCAAAGACCCGGGGGCAGGCTTCTGATCTCAGAAAAAGAGCAATTGACCCTTTCTATCTCTGGAGGACAGGTAACGTGAATAGGTCTCTGCAGGAACAGCCCTGTCTAAACTGAAGGTGAGCCTCAGAGAATATCAAAATAAGGTCGTAGTAGCTGGAACAAAAAAGACAGAATGTCGTCTCCGCCGCCACGGAGCTACGCTAGTAAGAAACAAGAGAGGATGATTGTTACTTGAACGCTCTTGCAGGGTCCATTAAAACAAGATGGGCTATTTCATGATGCAGCCTCCCTCTCCTTAGAGCAAAATGAGCGTTTGGGTTTGGAAAAGAGACAGCTTCTGACATCATATTCAAGGACAAATGATTCAGATTTCAAAGTTTAATTACTGAGAGGACCTCACTGTTAAATAATGACTTTGATGATTTCCAGAAAAAAAGTCCATTAAACCCTTATCACTGAAGCACCCACATGTTTATTAAATAAGAAGGGCAGAGGTCTGATTCAATCCTGAATTTTCTCTGAACACATCTCTTGTCAATACAATGGCCAAGAGCTAGCCACCAATAACTTTTCCCCTGGGGGATTCTGGGAGCAATGGGCCCAGTTAGTTTTCTCCCCGAATGGCCTACCTATGAGGTGTCTGCCAATCGGTGCTGATCCATAACCTGAATACTTGGGAAAACTGGTCAAAATATAATAGGTCATTAAAAAAGAAAACTATATTTTTTTCTCCTAAAAGTAATTTCTTTGAAAACCATATTAGCCATTTCTGAGCAATTGAGAGCGCCAAGACATAGAGACTTTGTTTGCCAGTTCTCCTACAAATCCTCCCTAATCAATCAATCCATAATAATGTGGCCTAGTGGAAAGAGCTCAGTCCAGGGAGTCGGAGGACCTGGGTTCTAATTCTGACTCTGCTACTTGCCTGCTGCAGGGCCTTGGACAAGTCACTTCACCTCTCTGTGCCTCAGTTTCCTCATCTGTAAAATGGGGACTAAGCACCTGCTTTTCTTCTCACTTAAACTGTGAGGTCCATGAGGGACAGGGATTGGGTCCATTCACATAATCTTGTGCTTACCCCAATGTTTAGTACAGTGTTTGGCCTACAGTAAGCTTGGAAAGTACAATTTGACAACAGATAGAGACAATCCCTACCCAACAATGGGCATCCTTATGCCCACCTCCTGAGTGGGCCAAGAATCCACCTGACTGGCAACTCGTAACCATTGTGTTAGCTCATTGTGGGCAGGGAAGGTGTCTGTTCTATTGCTGTGTTGCACTCTCCCAGGAGCTTAGTACAGTGCTCTGCACACAGTAAGGGCTCAATAAATACAATTGATTGAATGGTGGTCCTGCCATGCCCTCTCATCCCCTTGCCAACCTCCTGGACTCTAAAACGTCATGAAGGTACCCTATCAAAAGAGCTGACAGAAAACAATAAACTCAAAGGAACTATGGAAGGTGGTTCTAGTAAGTTAAAAATCAATAAATGTAGCATGGCGTAGGGGTTAGAGCATGGGCATGAGTTCTAATCTCAGCTCTGCCACTTGTCTGCTCTGTGGCCTTGGGCAAGCCACTAAACTTCTCTGGGCCTCAACTACCTCATCTGTAAAATGGGGATTAAGACTGTGAGCCCCAAGCGGGACAGGGACTGGGCTTAGTACAGTGCTTGACACAGAATAAGCACTTAACAAATACCACGATTATTATTATTAATTGCAATTTTTTGTTCATTATCCTGCAATCTAGCCCATTCTTCCTGCAAGATGGCCCTGTATCAGGACTCAGGAGGACTTCAGCAGGAGTTGAGCTCCACAGAAACTTGGGGAGATATGTGTCTGTTATATTGTTGTGTTGCACTCTCCCATGAGCTTAGTAATGATGATGGCATTTATTAAGCACTTACTAGGTGCAAAGCACTGTTCTAAGCACTGGGGAGGTTACAAGGTGGGGCTCACAGTCTTAATCCCCATTTTACAGATGAGGGAATTGAGGCACAGAGAAGTTAAGTTACTTGCCCAAAGTCACACAGCCTGTAAGTGGTGGAGCTGGGATTTGAACCCATGACCTCTGACTCCAAAGCCCGGGTGCTTTTGCACTGAGCCACGCTGCTTCTCTTAGTACAGTGCTCTGCACACAGTAAGGGCTCAATAAATACAATACCATAAATGCAATACAATAAATACAATAAATAAATACATACAATAAATACAATAAATTATTGCATGATAAATATATATATATATATGTATAAACATATACAATAAATAAATACAAACTTGGGCCCAACCTACGGGAAGCCCCAAATGGAAACTGCCATGGGGTTTCTTGTGGTAACCAGAACCTTGAAATGTGTGACCGTCCTGCCTAGTACAGGACTTTCATGCATGTTAGTTTGAGTGTGTGTTGAGTGTGTTAGTTTTAGACTGTAAGCCCACTGTTGGGTAGGGACTGTCTTTATATGTTGCCAATTTGTACTTCCCAAGCGCTTAGTGCAGTGCTCTGCACACAGTAAGCGCTCAATAAATACGATTGATGATGATGAGTTCAGGAGATGGAATCCCTTCTGTCTTTGTCCGAACAGTTTATCTCACCTCAGAAGCTGCTAGGACTTTTTCCTTATGGTCTCCAATGTCATTAGGTCTGTCGAGGAAATTCCCGAGAGCAGTAGAACCACTGATGCCTAATCGCTGTTTTGGAGGAGAGATTAAACCTGAAAAATAATAATAATAATGATGATTATGATGGCATTTATTAAGCGCTTACTATGTGCAAAACACTGTTCTAAGCGCTGGGGAGGTTACAAGGTGATCAGGTTGTCCCACGTGGGGCTCACAGTCTTAATCCCCATTTTACAGATGAGGTAACTGAGGCACAGGGAAGTTAAGTGACTTGCCCAAAGTCACCCAGCTGACAAGTGGTGGAGCCGTGATTTGAACTCATGACTTCTGACTCCAAAGCCCGGGCTCTTTCCACTGAGCCACGCTGCTTCTCTGAGAAAAATGTCAAAATCAACCAGGAAGTGGCAGCAGAATAGGTTGTACCACAACAATGTCCAATGTCCAGGACTCTTCCTTTCCCAAAGTACAGGATCTGTTTTGGAACAGCAGGAGAATGGATGACACTTTGAATGACTATAATGGGCTTTTAAGACTCAGTCTCTGGAGGATCTAATGGTCCCTGATTCTTTCCTTTTGATTGAAGGAGGAAATTCTTTCGCTGTGTCACTCCCAGCAACCAGGTTTTTCTATTGGAACAAAATAAAAATTGCCTAAACTAGACCAAGACCTCTTTGATTTTTAAGACACGGAGAGGGAAAATCAGAGTAGGGGAGGAGAAAGAGATTTTAATTGAATCATCATGTTAAATAAAATTAGAAACAGGGCATATGTTGAGTTCTCCAACATCATCTCACTGTGTATCGTCAATTCCCCTCCATTCAATGTCCTCATGGTTGGGTTACCTTTGGTACCTCCTGGAAACATGAGCCCCAAATCTCTGCTCCCTCCTTTTTTTAAAAAAAATGGTATGTGTTAAATGTTTACAATGTGTCAAGTACTGTTCTAAGCACTGTGGTAGATACAAGTTAATCAGGTAGGACCCTGTCCCTGTCCCCCATGGAGCTCACAGTCTAGCAATCGTATTTATTGAGCACTTACTATGTGCAGAGCACTGTACTGAGAGCTTGGGAAGTACAAATTGGCAACATATAGAAACGGTCCCTACCCAACAGTGGGCTCACAGTCTAAAAACTGTGACATCATCAGACATGTCACATCATCTTTCTGATGACCTTGTGTCTACCCCAGTGCTTAGAACAGTGCTTGGCACAGAGTAAGCACTTAACAAATACAATCATTGTTATTATTATATCCATAATTTATATGTATTAACCTCTGTCTCCCCCTCTAGACTGGAAGCTCACTGTAAGCAGTGAACGGGTCTACCAACTCTGTTATATTGTACTCTCCCAAGTGCTTAGCATAGTGCTGTGCACACAGTAAGTACTCCTTTAAGTAGAGTTGATTGATTAAATTGTCATTTAAATTGATTAAAAACGAGAAGCAGCGTGGCTCAGTGGAAAGAGCCCAGGCTTAAGAGTCAGAGTTCATGGGTTCAAATCCCTGCCCCGCCGCTTGTCAGCTGCGTGACTTTGGGCAAGTCGCTTAACTTCTCTGGGCCTCAGTTACCTCATCTGTAAAATGGGGATTAAGACTGTGAGCCCCCCGTGGGACAACCTGATCACCTTGTATCCTCCCCAGCGCTTAGAACAGTGCTTTGCACACAGTAAGCGCTTCACAAATGCCGTCATTATTATTATTATTATTATTAAATCGGAGGGAGTATTGGGTCCCCATTTTACAGTTGAGGACACTGAGGTACAGATAAATTAAGTGACTTACCCAAGGTCACACAGCAGCCACCTGGCTAAGCAGGGATTATAACCCAGGTCCTCTGACTCTCTGGACCATGCTCTATCCACTAGGCCATGCTGCTTCTCTTGCTGCTGTGTTTGTGTAGATGCCACATAGAGAGATTCCATTCTTTTGCTACAAACAGACTCATACTCTGGAAACAATTGCGTGTCTACTACAGAACCTCTCTGCAGTCATATTTACCTCAGTACCAGCATCAACAGCATTGACTTGAGCACTAGACTCTGAAAACATGCAAAAGAAGCCAAAGTCATTCCCAACCTCAAGAAGCTTCCAATTGAATGGAAAAGACTGTAGGTACAAATGACAAATATATTGTCATTTAATCAATCAATCAATCAGTAGTATTAATTGAGCGCCTACTGTGCACAGAGCACTGTACTAAGCGCTTGGAAGAGAACAAAAAAACAGAGTTGGTAGACCACAAGGAGCTTACAGTCTAGAGGGAAGCAGACATAAGTGAACAAATACATCCATAATAAAGAACTAAATAGATAAATGGATGGAGTGTTCCAATTTCTGAGACTTCAGGAAATGGTTCTAGTGTCAAAAACAATAATGATGGTATTTGTTAAGCACTTACTATGTGCCAAGCACTGTTCTAAGCGCTGGGGTAGATACAAGATACGTGGGGCTCACAGTCTTAATCCCCATTTTACAGATGAGGTAACTGAGGCACAGAGAAGTAAAGTGACTTGCCCAAAACACACAGCTGACTAATAGCTTGCACAACCCTGTTCATATTCTCTTGATCTTGCCAGTCATATTCCCACTGGGGCAGGGGATGTAATGAGAAAGTAGATAGGCAGGGGTGCAAGTAATTGCATAAATCCTACTTATTTTATTTTGTTGGTATGTTTGGTTCTGTTCTCTGTCTCCCCCTTTTAGACTGTGAGCCCACTGTTGGGTAGGGACTGTCTCTATGTGATGCCAATTTGTACTTCCCAAGCGCTTAGTACAGTGCTCTGCACATAGTAAGCGCTCAATAAATACGATTGATTGATTGATTGATTGATTGATAAATATTGGGGTGCTGATGGGATGGCTTGACCAGGAAGGTGGGAGGATCAATTAGAACTAGTTTATCAATCAATCAATCGTATTTATTGAGCGCTTACTGTGTGCAGAGCACTGTACTAAGCGCTGGGAAGTACAATTTGGCAACATATAGAGACAGTCCCTACCCAACAGTGGGCTCACAGTCTAAAAGGGGGAGACCGAGAACAAAACCAAACATACTAACAAAATAAAATAAATAGAATAGATATGTACAAGTAAAATAAATCAACCAATAAATAGAGTAATAAATATGTACAAACATATATACATATATACAGGTGCTGTGGGGAAGGGAAGGAGGTAAGATGTGGGGGACGGAGAGGGGGACGAGGGGGAGAGGAAGGAAGGGGCTCAGTCTGGGAAGGCCTCCTGGCAGAGGTGAGCTCTCAGTAGGGCCTTGAAGGGAGGAAGAGAGCTAGGTTGGTGGATGGGCAGAGGGAGGGCATTCCAGGCCCGGGGGATGCCGTGGGCCGGGGGTCGATGATCTCTAGCCACACTAAAGAGGCGATTGTAGCATTTTCCCACAACGTGTTCCAGACCAGGAGCAGGCAATTATTTTGTCCTTTCAGCCACTTACCACACTGCAGAGCTTCTGTGGGTCAGGAGTGAAGGGCTGGGTTAGGGGTTTAAAACCCAGGAGTGCAGCCATGTCCACCTGCATGACTCATCCCTGGCTCTGAGCCAGCTTGCCTGAAGTCAGCAACTCCTTCATGCTGTGACCCCAAGAGCAGCAGGCTGAAAGCTTTCTGACATATGCCTGAAAGACATCTATGTACAACTGACACGCCACTCCACGTTGTGTGAACATAAAGAAGCAGCGTGGTCTCATGGAAACATCAGGGGCCTGACAGTTAGAAGACTTGGGTTCTAGTTCCAGCTCTGCCACTTGCCTACTACGGGACCCTTTAGCAAATCACTTAACCTCTATGTGCCTCAGTTTCCTCACCGGCAAAATGAGGATAAAATACCTTTTCTTGTTACCTCTTAGGCTGTGAGTCGATAGTAGGACAGGGACTGTGTACAATCTGAATTTAGCTTGCTTCTACTCTAGCTAGCTCTAGACTGTAAACTCAATCAATCAATCAATCAATCAATCGTATTTATTGAGCGCTTACTGTGTGCAGAGCACTGTACTAAGCGCTTGGGAAGTACAAATTGGCAACACATAGAGACAGTCCCTACCCAACAGTGGGCTCACAGTCTAAAAGGGGGAGACAGAGAACAGAACCAAACATACCAACAAAATAAAATAAATAGGATAGAAATGTACAAGTAAAATAAATAAATAAATAAATAAATAGAGTAATAAATATTCACAACCATATATACATATATACAGGTGCTGTGGGGAAGGGAAGGAGGTAAGATGGGGGGATGGAGAGGGGGACAGAGCAGCAGGGAACTCGTCAGCAGGGAATATGTCTACCAACTCTGTTGTATTGTACTCTCCCAAGCGCTTAGTACAGTGCTCCACATACAGTTAGCGCTCAATAAATACAATTGATTGACTGATCGATATACCCCAGTGCTCAGAACAGTGCTTGGCACATAGCAAGCACTTTACTAAATACCATCGTCAACATCATCATCCTTTGTTAGGGTAGAAAGACGATTTCAAATGTGCGCTGCTTTGCTTTAACTTAACTCATACTTTGTCTATTTGGGCTGGGAAAATTGGCTCCAAAAAGCCCTATCAGTACTCTTTTCATCTTTATCATAATTGGTTCTACCTGGGCATGTTTTTCAGGTAGAGTTTCATATAGAGAATTATAACGTGGGTTTCATTTCAATAAACTGGGAAAGTAATAAATTGAAGATTGACTAACCGTTGTTTTATGTGGCTGCCAACCTGGCTAGTAGCATTCTTAATTATTGCCAGGAAACGAAGCATTTTCCAAACATGTGGTTTAGATTTCAGGATAATGTGTCTTGTCAGCCCCCTGAGCTGGACTGATGGACAGCTAGGGGAACTCCTGCAAGCTTGTTCTGGTGGGTGATGAGAGAGATGAAGTTCCTCTACTGAAAGCAAGACCCCCCCGTCAACCAACCTTTCGGGAAGAAAGTGAAGCACCATGGCGTAGTGGATAGAGCACGGGCCTAGGAGTCGGAGCACCTGGATTCTAATCCTGGCTCCATCACTCACCCACTGTGTGACCTTGAGCAAGTCACTTACCTTCTCTGTGCCTCAGTTTCCACATCTGTAAAATGTGGATTAAATCCTACACCCCCGCTGTGAGCCCCAGGTGGGACAGGTGGCACACAGTAAGCACTTAACAAGAGCCCTCCCAAGATGAGAGGTGGAAGATTTCTTCTTGAGAGCAGGACTTGAACATGACCTGCTAAAAAATGAAATGATTAATCAATCAGTGGTATTTACCGAGTGCTTACTGTGTGCAGAGCACTCTAATAAGTGCTTGGGAGAGTACAGTACAATGGATTTGGTTGACACAATCCCTGCCCACAAGGAGTTTACAGTTTAGAGGAGAGATAAGGTGGTGGAAATAGGGGAAGCTTTTTGTCCGGGGGTAGAACACTTTCTGTCAAAATTTCACGGCCTCAAATAAAGGGAACCAGGACCAAATGAAAGGGCCAAGCTGGTAGAGCACCCGAACTTCTCCTATTAGAGGGTTTTGGAGTCTTAAAATAGCAAATTAGCCTTGAGGGTCATTTATGCGGGTCACGGGCATACCCTACACTACAGGTCGAGGGGCATGTGATGACGCAGCACTACCCCACGTACACTTTGGAACATGATGACAGTCTAGCGGCACCTTGGAGAAATCTGCAATTTTGTGTGACCCTAAAGCGCTTCTCTGGAGGGACCCCAGAACCCCCATATAGGTCTGCGTGAACTCTGGTGGCGCTGAGTCTAAACTGAGTGGCATGAACAGCCCTGGAGGGAGGCCCAGCACTGAAAGTGAAATAAATGGAGACTGGTCTGCTTATACTGTACCTTCCCCGGTGTTTAGCGCAGTGTTTGGTGCATATTAAACACTTAACAAATACCACAACTAGTAGGAAAAGCTTCTGGTACCTCATTGGTGAGTGTTGTGTGCTTATCCAGGCTGAGGAAGAAAGTTTTAAGTTATTTTTGGCACTTTGTTTTGGAAAACTAGCATCCTGAAGAGAAATTGTGAGCAATCCCGGGGCTACAGCTGTTTGCTTACCTTAGAAATACATGGATTTTAGTCCCCGGGGATTGCCGCAGACAAAGCGGAGGAGAAAATGTGAGCCCTTCCCTTAACACTAGATAAGCTATTACATATTCCAAGCTCTACCTTATGGAATCATAAGGAATTTGCCCAATATCTTTTGGAGGGAATGTCAAACACTATCAGCTTCATTTTCTTCTGCAATGGAAAAGGGCCACGTGGTAAAAGTGAAGGCAGCGAAAGGGGCGGGAGCCTCAGGGAGGGGCAGAAGGGTCTGGGTGTATGCTAGGTGATACATTTGCAGCTCCTTAAATCTGAAAGGCTCAAATAAATACTTCAGTATTGCTTCATTCATCCTTGAGGTTTCTGTCTGCATTTGAAATCTTTTCTGCATTCTCTACCCGGGGGGAGCATCACCAAGGCCAAAGCCCTAGCAGCCCCACAGCCAGAGAGGAGAGCAGGGTCCACCGATGTTATGGCTCACCCGGTTTGTTTAAGGTCACAATGTAGGTAAAATCCAAAGGGGGAAGACTCTCCCCTCGGTTGCTGCTGCATTGTCAGAACACCTGACATCAGGGGACGTCGGAAAATGAGTGGCGGCCTCTTCCTACTGCTCTCCTTCGCTTCCCAACTCTACCTGGCCTTAGCTTCACCCTTCTGTGAAACAGTTCAGGGTTAGCATCCCATTAAAGTGTAAGCTCCTTGAGGGCAGAGAATTTGTCGCTTGCTTGTGTTGTATTTCCCAGTGGCTCAGTATGGTGAACCGTGATAGGAGGGCACCAATTAAATATGACTGTTACTTCTACTACTGTCAATTAATCAATCAATCAATGGTATTTATTGAGTATTTGCTGTGTGCAGAACAGTGAACTAAGTGCTTGGGAAAGTACAATACAACAGATTTGGTAGACATGATCCCTGCCCACAAGGAGCTTACAACCTTCTACAGTGGGAGAAATACACTAAAATAGACTAGGAATAGGGGAAATAGTAGAGAAGGATAAGGATATTAATACCTAGATTTTGTGGGGCTGGGGTGAATATCAAAAAGTTACTACTACTACTATTACTATTACTACTTCTACTTCCTCTTCTTCTTCCTTGGCTCTGGAGGTTTCATGGGCCACCCACAGCCCAGCTAGCCTCTCCATCCCCCTATCCACTCACCCCTTGGGATACTGGGAAGGTTGCAACAGTTAAGTAACCAAGGACTGTCTTCCTGGAACAGCGAAGTGCCCCCAGCCTGCCCCTTCCAAGTTCTGTTTAGTAGATATATTTATTACTGTCGACGTTTTTATTGTTTCATTTTAACTTGTTTTCACTGTGTTTCCATGACATTTTTCTGTTATATGTGTGGTCTTCCTCGATTTAAGATTGTGAGTCTCTTGTGGGCTAGGGGCTGGGTCTTAATGTGATCTTCTTGCACTTACCCTGGTGCTCAGGACAGTGCCTTGCACATGGTAAGCATTTAATCAATGTCAGTAATAACCCTAAGAATAAGAATCGGGGCTATGATTAAGAAAGTGAAAATGCTGACATGCTAACCACGTGTTCAGAGGAGAAGCGACCGGTTGGAGAGATTTTGTAGATAAGGATTTTAAAAGGTCCCTGGTCTCCAAACGGTATGATTTGAAGTGGTGAAGGGGACAAATTCCTATCCTCAGAATGGTCTCAGGTAAATTATGATCTAATGAGTATAGGTAAGCAGTCTGCCTAGTGGATAGAGCACATGGTTGGGAGTCAGAAGGGCCTGGTTTCTAATCCTGGCTCTGCCACTTGTCTGCTGTGTGACGTTGGGCAAATCACTTAACTTTTCTGTGGTTCAGTTACTTCATCTGTAAACCGGGGCTTAAAACTTTGAGCCCCATAGAACAGAGCCTATGTCCAACCTGATTATCTTGTATCTACCCCAACACTTAGTATAGTGCCTGGCACAAAATAAGTACTTAACAAAAAAACGAGAAGATTGCCTTAGGTCTATTAGATTTAGACATTTGTGGGGGACAGGATGAAGTATGAGACTCAATTCTTTCCATTCGTGTGACCTATTCCTTTTCCCTCTCCCCCCACCTCACCTCCCTCCACACTCTTTTTTCCTACGGTGACTGGGATAGAGGAGCAAGGAGGAAAGTTATGGTTTACCCTTGCAACTGGGCTAACGAAACAAGCACAGGATCAGGAGTCAGGGGACCTGGGTTCTAACCCTGACTTGCTTTCTGTGTGACCTCAGGCAAGTCACTTAACTTGTCTGTGCCACTATTTCCTCATCTGTAAACTGGGGATTCAATACCAGTTTTCCCTCCTATTTTGACTGTGAACCGCACGAGGGACAGGGCCTATGTCCAACCTGACTGTCTTCTAGACTGTAAACCCTGTGTGGGCAGGGAATGTCTCTCTTTATTGCTGAATTGTACTTTCCAAGCACTTAGTACAGTGCTCTGCACATAGTAAGCGCTCAATAAATACGATTGAATGAATGAATGAATTCTATTACCCTTACCACTTAGTTCAGTTCTGGTACATAATAAGTGCTTAACAAATACCACAGTTCTTATTATTACAAACACCTCCAGAAGGAGGCCACCCATGGTTGTGTTCTGCAGCAAAATGAGCCCTGACCACCAGAGAAGCATTGGCCCAGTCTCCTCCTTATCTTTCATAAAGATCCTTGGTTTTTGGAGAAACTTTTTTGGAATTAAAGCATCTCTCTCTCTGCATAGTGCACAAAGCACTTCACTGGAGTGGCCATTCCTCCAGGAGTTGTATGCCTATTCCCCAGGCGTGATTACTGAAGGACTTAGAACTCATTTGATGATCCTAGGTAGCTGGGCCTTACCCAGGCAGGTGAATATTTGAAAACAAAGATCTGGTGTTGTCACACTCTTCAATCATGAAGGCAAGCTTGATGTTAGCTGCCATGTTAATATTAGTGGGATTGTCCTGGGCAGACAGGGTGCCACATGCCACACCTTGGCTCACTCCAAGTCCACTGGTGACTGACCATTCATCCAGTTTTAGACCAGTCAGTTAGGTTTTTGTCTCCTGTCCAGTATGGGGACAGCATCTGGCAGAGTGACCACACTATCTGCCTTACAGGTAGAACTATCTACGGCTTCCAAATTTACCTAGGTTGCTGCCTTCTGAAAGCAGAGATAGAAATGAAGGTCTTCTAATAGAGGAAACGCAGAGAGGACCTTTCTGCAGAAATCTCCCTTTCCATCCCTCCCATTCCTGAGCGTAGTTTAACGGGGGCTCTGTTGTGGCTTTCAGAGAATGTCAGTGACTCTCAGAGGTGCAAAGGAGAATGAAAGCAAAGGTTGCTGGGAATGGCTTGTTCCTCTCTCTTCAGCTCTCCTGGGGACCAGGGAGGTCAATTCACACCTCCCTAGGCCTGGCTTTATCCTGGCCAAGGGGCTGCTTTGTTTTTTAGACACTTGGATGAGCCTGAAGAATGCGAAACTAACAAACCTGAAAATGTGTGGATCCTGGCTGACAGAAAGGCTTTGAAGATAAAGGGCCACTTGAAATTCCACAATCCTAAGGCCTCTTGTCACCTTGAAATCTGATTTCAAAGCTCAACACCATGGTAGGATCTGGGAGGAGAGTGATGATAGTGGCTGGTGGACGGTGCACTGATATTGTCACCACCTGGGATTGGGGCAAAGTGCAGGCCGCTGCCAAGGGGTTGCCCACCTAAGCTAGCAATGGGCAGCCTCCTCAAACAGGGCTACTTGGAGATGGTCCCTGATAGGCTTGGAATAGCTTAACTCTGGCAGGACAGTGGCAACTGATTCAAAACACCACAGGACCGTAAACCATGTTCCGCAGTCCTGGCAGAGTTGGCCAGGGCTGTGCACACAGTAAGCGCTAAATAAATACGATCGACTGACTCTTGGATAGTCATTTTGTCTGTGTCTCCCCTGAGGGAGGAGGAAAGGCAGAAAAATAACATCCTCTCGGAGTTCTCTTGGAACACCTGTACATCTCAGGGGAGCCTGACGCTGCCCACTAGGCTCCGAGGAGCATTCTGCTGCCTTCTGCTTCTTTATTTAATCAAGATAAAGACGAGGCTGTAGACTGTAAGCTCTTTGTGGACAGAGAATGCGTCTACCAACTCTGTTACACTGTACCCTTCCAAGTGCTTAGTACAGTGGTCTGCACACAGCAAGTACTCAATAAATATGAACGACTGATTGATTAGTCCTTAAATAATGCAAGTCAATGCCTATGCAGAGTTCCCAAGATCAAGTTCCTCTGGCCAGTGCTCTCATAGTTAACAGAGCAGGGGATTTGTCTAAATTACCCAAGCTGAAAGGACATCAGTGTAGAGTGGAAAGAGCCCGGGTCGGGGAGTGAGGAGGCCCGGGTTCTAGGCCTGCTAGACTGACCTGCTGGGGGATCTCAGGTGAATCACTTAACCTTTCTGGACCTCAGTTTTTTCATCTATAAAAGGTGGAGAATAACACGAGCCTCTCCTGATTTCCCAGGGAAGTTGTGAGACTGGTCTGAGGTAAGGAGGAGAAAGGACTTTGTAAAATAAGAGAGCTATACAAACCCACGGTTACGGTGTCTGTTTTTGTGGAAAGAGTTCAGCCACTTCTCAAACTCCAGCACTTCATTACCCCTTGGCTGGGCTGGCCTGGGGAGTCTGGAGGATCAAGAAACTCTTGAAGCAGGAATCTGTTATGGACTCTTGAAGCTGGAAGACAAACATAAAAAACTTCTGGTCAATCCATGAGCCCTTCTAATTAGTCAGATGAGTCCTTCAGGTGATCTTAAAATTAATAATAAATACTATGGTGTTCATTAAATTTACGCTGAGCACTGGCATAAACCCAAAATAATCAGATCAAACTCAGGCCCTGCCCCATCACAGGGATCACAGTATAAGAGGTGAGGAAACAGAGTAGAGGTAGGGAACGAGGTGACCTCCTTATGCTCACCTGATCCCTCTCATGCCTCCATCCCTCTTCCCTGTCCTCTCCCCACCCGACTCCTGTCAGCCAGTTTTTTCTTTCTCTTCTCCATTTCTCCCCACTTTCAACAGACATTCACCCTTCTACCCTCAACAGTTATGAGGGGCAGATAGCAAAGAAGATTCCTGACAGAGTTAGAATTTTTTTAAAAGGGCAGAAAATCTAATTGGAGAAACCACTAAAGATGTACACTATGCAACATATGTAGTTGTTCCATTTATTTTAAACATTAGAACGAACTGAGAAGCAAGGGTGGATCAGAGATTGGGCGCCCAGTGGGGAAGCTGATAGGGCTAATCAGGGAGAGCTTCCTGGAGGAGGTGAGCCCTTAATTGGAATTTCAAGTATGGAAAGTGTTGGTGTTGTGACAAGGAGATGAGGTCAGTAAGGGAGGCTTTGGCAGAATTTGGCATTTTTTTCTGCAAGGTGCTGTGAACAGTGGCGTGATATAGTCAGAACAGAAGGTGGAGAAAATGACTCCGGTTGTAGTGTAGAATGTTTGGCTACTTGGGGGCCCTTTTAACTGTTACTGTATCTGTAAGGACCATTTCACTCTTTTCCTTTGAGGCTGGTTTCATTGCTGGTGATTTCATTCTTTATATGGCATGATGATTCCAAGGCTTGTTTGCAACCCCTGACACCTCAGGATCTTTTGGCTCCATTGCTGAACTGGTAACAGTTTAATGACAGCCTGGACAATTACCCTATTTAGCCGAATAAACTGGGAAAAATGAGTCTTTGGGATTGACTCATGTCTTTTAACTACTGTTGTTCCTGGAGAGGTCTGAAAGGCAAAGAGGTTATGTCAATTGTGTTTTAACAGAGTGACTAAGTTGTGAACGTTTCCAAAAAATATTTTTCTTCAGAAAGGGCTCGGTTTTACAGGCTTTGGGGCCGATGACTCAGAAGGGCCATTGTTGAGCTCCACTCTCTAATTAGTATGTTCGAAGGCCCGTCACAAAACATAAACTTTGGGAAGGGAGGAAAAATATTCTGGGGTTTGGACAAATATCCCGTTGCTATCTCTCCCATTAACAAACACCTTATGAAAGAGGAAACCATAATCCCAGAAAGTGAGCTGTTTTAAAAGACAAAACACAAAGAATAATCAGCGGAGGGAACCACAAAGATGGGAGGGAGGAAAAGGTGTGGAGCATAGTCAACCTATCCTAAGGGAGGGAAAGAGTGCAAACCAGGCTAATTTTTTTTTAGACTAAATTATTGTGGACTGACTTTTATTGGTTTTTAATAAGCTTCCCCAAGAAATTACATCCATGCCTGCCTCCCCGGAGTGGAAAAACTTGCCACTGTCCTCAGGAGGCAGAATCGGTTGGTTTAGTTTATTCATTCATTCATTCAGTCATATTTATTGAGCACTTACTGCATGCTGAACACTGTACTAAGCACGTGGGAGAGTACAATACAACAATAAACAGACACATTCCCTGCCCACAATGAGCTCACAGTCTAGAGTGGGGGAGACAGACGTTAATATAAATAAATGACAGCTATGTACATAAGTGCTGTGGGGTTGGGAGGGGGGGTTGAACAAGGGGAGCAAGTCAGGGCGACACAGTAGGAATTGGGAGGAGAGGAAAGGGGGGCTTAGTCTTGGAGGAGATGAGCCTTTAATAAGGCTTTGAAGTGGGTGGGGAGGTAGAGTAGTTGTCTGTCAGATTTGAGGAGGGAGGGCGTCCCAGTCCAGAGGCAGGATGTAGCTGAGGGGTCGGCAACAAGATAGATGAGATAGAGGTATGGTCAGAAGGTCGACATGTTTCCCCACCCCTCAAGAAACTCCGGTGATCGCCCATCCACCTCCGCATCAAACAAGAACTCCTTACCATTGGCTTCAAAGCGTTCAGTCACCTTGCCCGCTCCAACCTCAACTCGCTACTCTCCTACTATTTGCAAAGCTGGGACTAGAACTCAGGTCTACTGATTCCCTGAGCCAGTTTCCTTTAACTGGAACAGGAACAGGGCTTAAGGAATAAAATAAATCATTCTTGTAAGTGATGCTAAGGCCACTACCTGGCTGCTGTTGGATGCCAACAGCACCCCCTTTTAGACTGTGAGCCCACTGTTGGGTAGGGACTGTCTCTATATGTTGCCAATTTGTACTTCCCAAGCGCTTAGTACAGTGCTCTGCACATAGTAAGTGCTTGATAAAAATGATTGATGACGACTGATGATGCCATCTTAAAGGAAAAGGCACCTAGGGGGTTTAGGGTTGCAGCCTGGGCTTCCAAGCTCAGAAAGTCTTTGATAAAACTGGAGCTGGCTGGCACTTCACAGATCTAGAGTTGTTCTGACAGAGAAAGTCAATATTCTGTTTCTGGCCTGATACATAGTCTGGCACTTATGAGCTAATTGTCATGGTTCAGTGAAAACAGAAGGGGTTAACTCCTGCAGTGCGATCACAGGTCACAAGTCAGGGTAAGGAAATGATGACCCCTCACAAAGACCTACACACACACCTCACTCACCACGCACACAGGAGCGGCTTGACGATTTGTGAGCAATAGCAGGCTACACAGGGCGAGACTACACATCTGTTTTCAACTTCCAATCCATTTACCCCAAATCACTTGATTTAAAAAATTCTAGCTAAACTGTTCCCCAAAATTATGGCTTAATTTGCTTATTAGTGGGTTCAGGGTCCCAGAGCTTAATGTACATGAGGTAATGGCAGAAAGACTTCTGGGAAAAGCTTCCGGGTGGCACAGGGCTTTATTCTCAGCTCAGCATGTGATTCCAAAAATCAGTTCCAACCAATCGATGGTATTTGTTAAATGCTTACTATGTGCCAAGCACTGTTCTAAGCGCTGTGGTAGATACAAGATAATTGGGTTGGACACCATCCCTGTCCCACATGGGGCTCAGGGTCTTAACCCCCATTTTACAGATGAGGGAAATGAGGCACAGAGAAGTTAAGTGATTAGCCCAACGTCACACGGCAGACAAGTGGCAGAGCCAGGATTAGAACCCAAGACCTTCTGATTCCGAGGCCCGTGCTCTATCCACTAGGCCATGCTGCTTCTCAGCATTTTACTGAGTGCTTGCTATGTGCAGAGCACTGAATGCTCAGGAAAGTACAATACAATAGAGTTGGTAGACATGCCAACAAGGGGCTTACATTCTAAAGGGAGAGACGGATATTACAATAAATTACAGAGAGGGGAAATAGTAGAGTATAAGGACATGTAGATAAGTGCTGTGGGGCTGGGGTGAGTATCAGAATCCTTAAGGGGCATACAGTCAAGTGCATAGATAATAATTTAATAATAATAATTTTGGTATTTGTTAAGTGCTTACTATGTGCAAAGCACTGTTCTAAGCACTGGGGAGGATACAAGGTGATCAGGTTGTCCCATGTGGAGCTCACAATCTCAATCCCTATTTTACAGATGAGGTAACTGAGGCACAGAGAAGTTAAGTGACTTGCCCAATGTTTCTCCAGGGTCTCACTGACTTGCCTGGACCAGGACCTCATTGCAGTTGAACAGGGACCTGGAGTGGCCTATTCCGTTGGGTCCCCATGCCTATGTTGGCTCAAACTGCACATATAGGCTTCTTGTGGGCAGAGATCATTTCTACAGACTGTACTGTATTCTCCTAAGTACTTAATTCAGTGCTCTGCACACAGTAAGTGCTCAAAAAATACCTGTGGTTTCTGGTAGGAACAGCAGTGATGATGGTAAGCCGGCTTATCCTGATAAGTAATGATAAGTGTGGTATTTCTTAAGCACTTACTATGACTATGCCAAGTACTGAACTGAGAGCAAAATAATCAGGTCAGGCATAGTCCCTGTCCCCCATGGGGCTCAGAGTTTAAGTAAGAGGGAGAACAGATATTTATTTCCCATTTTACAGATGAGGAAACTGAAGCACAGAACTAGTAAGTGACTTGTCCAGGGTCACACAGCAGGCAAGTGACAGAGTCAGAATTAGAACTCAGGTCCTCTCACTCACTTTTCCATCTGGCCAAAACTAACCTTCCCTATGGGGAGGAGCCCCAGGAGATCACTTCTGCATTATTCAAACTGACCCAAAGAGGAACTCTAATATCTGTAAGCAACCATGTTTTATGCTCCCCAAATACGGAACCCAGTTAAAGGAGATGATGCTTGGGAACCTAAGAACCAGGGGCCAAGACTCATTCATCTCCAGTCCAGCCAGGCCTAGAGCAGCAGATGTCAACACCATGAAAAATTTGGTTTTCCTAAAGCAAAACTGGCGAAATTAAATTGGGTATGGGATTTTGGAAAAGAGGGGCTAAAGTATTCAGCCAATGGAATGTAATTAAAATTTCAAAAAGGTTGTCCACGTGTCCATGTCCAGCTCCTTTTCTAAGGGCTCCTTAAGACCCCTGGGGAAGCCTCAGGGATCAGACTGAGGCCAACAGAAGGGAGGAAACCAACCCCACTCTGAAAGGGTTAATAAAACCTAGAAGAGACAATACAACCTATCAGAGAAAGGAGGAGATGAAAAAGAGAACTGGCCAGCCCAGATCAGGGGCCAGGGCCAGAATTAATCACGATTCCCAAATTTGTCAAGATGGTGGACTCACACTTTCGATGTATCTACAGACTGCAACTCCCCAAAGTGAAGAAAATAAATAGGGGGAATTTGGAAGGATTGATGGTCTCAAGAAAAACAGCCAGTGATGAAACGCAGGAGAGCATCCTTGAGAAATGTAAGCAGCTATTAAATCAGTTGCTGCCAGAGGCACACCACTTATTGGCGGAAGGAAATTAACTAACATGCTTTCCAACATTCATGCTGATTTTTGAAAATTCCTAGTTAAAGGAGAATGTCAGAGAAGGCTAGAGAATACCTCAGCATCCCAAGAGATTAAGTATTGTAAAAGGTCAAAAGAAAGGCAGGGACAACTTTGGCCGATACCAGTCATCATTAATAAACCGCTAGAACAAGCCCTTGCAGAAAACTTAATTCAAAAGCAGCTATAATTCAGATGTTCAAAAAGCCAAGAAACTGGGTGACTTTACTCAAAGGTGGGATTCCTATGGAAGGCTAAGCCCTGTGCTAAGCATTTGGGAGATCTCCTTTCCCACAAGGAACTCACAATCTAAGGTACCACGATGGTATTCAAGGCTTTCTGGCAGCTAGCAAACTGGTACTATCTTCAAGATGGCAATGACATATCCCATCCCTAGTCCATTCATTTAATCGTATTTACTGAGCATTTATTGTGTGCAGAGCATTTTACTCAGTGCTTAGGAAAGTACAATGTAACTTGGGAGAGTACACCACCCAGGGAGAAAGCCCTGCCCCGCCCTGAGCAGATGGCGGGCAGCAGCTGTCAGTCAATCAGTCAATGGTATTTACTGAGCACTTGCTGTGTGCAGATGCTATACTAAGCACTTGGGAATCTTAAAGTCTGCATGTTATCATTACACCAGTCAGACTGCTGGGCCGGTTGAGTCCATTTTCACTCAGAACCACTGTTTATCTGGAGCAATGAGGAGCCGGCTGGCTCTCCTGTGTCAGCTGTCAAGTCTATCAAACATCTACCAAACATGTCTACCAAACCTGTTATGTTGTACTCTCAGAAGCACTTCATATAGTGCTCTGCACACAGTAAGCGCCCAGTGAATACCAACTGATTGACTGTCTGATTGTCATCTTCCTCACCAAGTGTGGGCAGCCGTTCCCAACTGTGGGAAAACCCATTTTTTCCCAGTCATTTTAACTGATGATTTTTCCCAAGGTCTCTGACTTCCTCTTCCCCTGGGAGACCAATGGACGGAGGACTAGGGACGGAGAAGGAATCAATGTCTTTGTACTCTCCCCCCAGGGCTTACAACAGCTCTCTGCACCCTGGTAGCCCATAGCAAATGTCTGTGATTGATTGAGCGACTGACGGGTGGGGCAGTCTTTTAAATCCCTCTCCCTCTCAGAGACATTTAAGAAAATGAAGTACAAGAAATGGAATGCATTTGGCAGAGATGACACTTACAGTCTATTGCCTTTGGAAAGCTACTTGCAGGGGAATTCAGGAGTTTTCCAGTCAATCGAAGGTATTTATTGAGTACTTACTCTGCGCAGAGCCCTGTACTAAGTGCTTTTCCAACAGAAAAATACAATGGAAGCAGATACTGGTTAGTACAAGGAAAGGATTTTTGAACAAAGAAAATGTCAGCGGATGATAGAGTTAGAAGAAACTGGATCAACTTTTGCAGGCCTCTGCAAACAGTGAGACAGGCAGCAGACAGAAGTGCTAAGTTGTGTGTTTCGTCTGGGCACACTATGATATCTGTCGGAGGATAAGCTGCAGTATTACCTCTCCAGATGATAAACACTCGTGGTGGAGGGATAAACATTTCTGAAGTTGCTTTGCTGTCACCAAGGTGTTCATGAGCACATTAAATCAAAATCTCTCCAGGGGTTGAGTTGACCAGGTTGCATGGCCCTCTAACCGGGTACTCTCTCGATCTCAGCTCTTTGGATCAGAACCCAAAAGTTTCTGAGTGGGGGTGATTTTTCAGACTCTGCTACTGACCTAATCCGGTTCCTCCCCAGCCAAGACGTCTTCCTGGAAGACGTATATCCCTGGTGAGTCATGCGCTGAATTGAAATTAAGAAACCATCCGGTGAATGCTTTCTGGTTGCTCAGGGTGACGGCACACCTTTGGTTTCATACCTTGGGCCCCTCTTGCCCCCTTCATTTGAAATAACAGCAGCTTGTCACCCCCTTGCTTAAAAACATAGCTGCTGAAGACTCTTTGGTCCAGGGCTCCCTAGTCATCGTGGTTCTGAGGGACTTGGGAGACACAAGCAATTCCTCAACCCTATCAGAAGTCCTGAGTGGCAGGAGGTCACCCCAGATTGCTCCTCCTGTCTCCAAGGGATAAGCCTCAAAGTGAAAAAAGGCCCTTCTAGACTGTAAGCTCTGCTCTGCACATAGTAAGCGATCAATAAATACCATTGATTGATTGAGAGTATCAGAGCAGCACCTCCAGACCTTCATGATGAACCCACTGTGGCCAAATTCCAAATCCTCTGTTAAGACAGAGGAGAAAGAAAAAAAATATTAGTTCCCCAAGGAGCAGCTGTCAATCAGGCAGAGTCCTGGGCCAGTGGAAAGCCACTTCCCAGGTTCCGGCTCTCAGAACACATCCCCATCTACTTGACCTCAACCTAACTTTTCAGCCATTCTTTGGTAAATTGGGGCAATGAGAACCTGCTGCAAATAATCCCTTAGTTAGGCTGAAATGAGATTGGTAGGGGTAGTTGTAATCATGGTATTTATTGAATGCCCACTACAGCAATAATAATAACTGTTGTATTGTTAAGTACTTACTATGTGCCAAGCACTGTTCAAAGCACTGCAGTAGATACAAGATAATCAGGTCCTACATAGTCCCTGTCCAATATAGGCTCACAGTCTAAGTAGATGGGAGAACGAGTATTTATTCCCCACTTTACACATGAGAAAATTGGAGTAAAGAACAGATTAAGTGACTTCCCCAGAGTCACACGGCAGGCAAGTGGAAGAGCCAAGGTTAGAACCCAGGGCCTCTGACTTTTAGGCCCATCCTCTTTCCACGAGGCCATACTGCTCTTCACTGGGTGGAAGACACTATACTAAGCACCTGGGAAAGAACAGCAGAAACACAAGACACAATTCCCTGCCCACAAAGAACCTGGTAATTTGGAGGTCACTTAGAAATGTGGGTTCCGTCCATTTTAAAACTCAGACTTGTTTTGCTCCTTGCAGACATAACCATGCCAGAGGATTAATAACAGTAACAAAAACAACAAAAACTGGAACACAATTTTTTTACTGTTTAACTGATTTAGTGGTTAATACACAGGTTCAAAAGAGCTCCAGGGGCTTAATAACGATAATGATGATGATGATGATAGTGGTATTTGTAAGTGCTTATTATGTGCCAAGTGCTGTTCTAAGCACTGGGGTAGATACAAGGTAATCAGGTTGGACACAGTCCCTGTAACACATGGGGAGTCAGAGTGTTAATCCCCATTTTATAGATGAGGTAACTGAAGCACAAAGAAATTATGTGACTTATCCAAGGTCACACAGTAGACCATTCATTCATTCATTCATTCGTATTTATTGAGCGCTTACTATGTGCAAAGCACTGTTCTAAGCGCTGGGGGGGATACAAGGGGATCAGGTTGTCCCACGTGGGGCTCACAGTCTTAATCCCCATTTTACAGATGAGGTAACTGAGGCCCAGAGAAGTGAAGTGACTTGCCCAAAGTCACACGGCTGACAATTGGCAGAGCCGGCATTTGAACCCATGACTTCTGACTCCAAAGCCCAGGCTCTTCCCACTGAGCCACGCTGTGGCAGAGGTAGAATTAGAACCCAGGTCCTTTGACTCCCACGCTTAGGCTCTATTCACTAGGTCATACCTCCATGTCTTCTACACTGTGGCTGGAATGTGTCTACCAATTTTGTTATAGTGTACTCTCCCAAGCGCAGTGCTCTGCACACAGTGAGCGCCCAATAAATACGATCAATTGACTACTGCAGTGACTTGGGCTCCTCCAGGCTGGAGAACTCCCAAGAGATTTTCCTGCAGTGCCACTGGGTTCCATCCCCGTCCCTGCCCAAATGAAAAGCTGGGGTCTATGTTGCCACTTGCTGAGACTTTGTCTCATTATTCTGCCACTCTTTTTCCTGGAATGTCTTCCCTGGCTCAGCCCTTCCACCTAGATTGCTGTTATCAGTGCTCAAATACCAGTCACTCCCTTATGAAGCAAGAAAAGATACATCTTGCACTCCCAGGGACTCAAGAAACTTTGGCATTTCATCAGGTTCAGACCTAGAATTTCCCCGTCCAGCTCACTAACTGCCGGGCGCTCATAGATAACGAACGGCAGATAGGCATTCCCAACACATTCCTTTCATGTTCACTAATTTCAGAGAAAGACTCTGCTGTCTAACACCAGCACATCCCTTGATGTCCTATCTCTGGGGCCGTATCTTTGGCAGTCACGGAGTAATTAGTAAAATGGGGCAAAGTTATTTTACACCGCTTGGCTGCGTGGGTCTGAACAAATGCGGCAGATTTGCCTGGGAATGGCATTTCACACGTCCGGCTGGGATTATATTTACCAATGAAACACTCTGAAATTAGTTCAGAACTGAATCCCACCTTCCCGTCTGAAATGTCCCTACAGCAATAATCTACTGTCTCCAACAACAGAGCGCTTATCTCCTCTGGACTTAATGGAAGTTTGAAAAAACATTTTCAAATGGAATTAAGATAAATACAATTGCGGTAATGGGCCTAAACCCCACACTATGACACTGTCCATGTTAAATAAGTTCTACAACTGGGCCCAGGTTGAACTGGGGTTGGAGAATGGAAATAATGATCCAGGGCATTGATTATTCATCATTCATGATTCATTCCGTCGTACTTATGGAGTGCTTACTGTGGGCAGAGCACTGTACTAAGCGCTTGGGAAGTTGGGAAGCAGTGTGGTTCAGCGGAAAGAGCCCGGGCTTTGAAGTCAGAGGTCATCGGTTCAAATCCCGGCTCTGCCACTTGTCAGCTGTGTGACTTTGGGCAAGTCACTTCCCTTCTCTGGGCCTCAGTTACCTCCTCTGTAAAATGGGGACTAAGACGGTGAGCCCCACGTGGGACAACCTGGTCACCTTGTAAATTCCCCAGCGCTTAGAACAGTGCTTTGCACATAGTAAGTGCTTAATAAATGCCATTATTATTATTATTATTATTATTATTACTCAACGAATGAATGAATCAATTGATCATATTTACTGAGCATTTACTGTGTTCAGAGCACCATGAAAA
The DNA here is from genome assembly GCF_015852505.1 of Tachyglossus aculeatus. Lineage (NCBI taxonomy): Eukaryota > Metazoa > Chordata > Mammalia > Monotremata > Tachyglossidae > Tachyglossus > Tachyglossus aculeatus. The sequence continues at coordinate 30,882,566 of NC_052084.1, forward strand.
GTGTTTTCTCAAGAGTCTCTGTGTTCTTCCAGCAGTATCACTGGAAGCAGTATCATGCTTACCTGAGGCAGAATTCACTTCTCTTTTTCCTCTTCCACAACTCCAGGCTGGGTCTTGCTGGGCTCTTTTCAAGCACTCAGTCAATCAGTCAATGGTATTTACTGAGTGCTTTCTCTATGCAGAGCATAGCACTAAGTGTTTGGGAGAATACAGTTTGAGAGAGTTGGAAGACATGATTCCTGCCCACAAGAAGTTTACAATCAATATTATTCAAGAGCTTAAATAAGGTGAAAGCTCAAAGACACTTACTGATTACCCAAAGATTGGACAAGTCGTTGGCCCTGTACCCAGGCAGCTACAAGACCCCACAAACACGCTACAGCCAACAGGGGACTTGAATGGAGTGAGTTAGGTCCAACAGAATGAGAACTGTCCAAATCTTTCTTAATTTAATCAACATATTAAAACCAGCTCAAAACCTTGTGCTGGCCAAGCTAGGGAAACTGATTCTGCTTGATTTTCAAATCAATGGATGATAAGAAGCGGTAGAACAGCGGAGCTGGCTTTTACTTCACTAGAAATAAAATAATGGTGTTGTGCTTACCTGACAATCTTGGGGTTCCTGCTACTCTGCCCCCAGTCTCTCCCACTATTCATTCATTCATTCAATCGTATTTATTGAGTGCTTACTGAGTGCAGAGCACTGTACTAAGCGCTTGGGAAGTACAAGTTGGCAACATATAGAGACAGTCCCTACCCAACAGCGGGCTCACAGTCTAGAAGGGGGAGAACAGTCCCCCTCTATGCCCCCTCCATCCTCTTTGTGGGCAGAGCGAGAGAGGATGGGTGGCAGGGAAAGGGCAGGGTCACCTGGTCCCCAGCCATAGTTGCCAAGGAAGGTCGACACAACTATTTCAACACCCACTGAAGTAAAAGTCAGCTGCCCCATCATGGAACCCAATATGATGATGACAGCTCAGTGGATCCTTAGTACTAAAGCACAGCATCCCATATGTTCCAGGCTAATCATATTTCATGTTTGTATGGCAAGGTCCTTCAATGCTTTATTTTTTGCTTTAAGCAGCTAGTCCTATTTTAGAGAGGGTCCTATTTTAGAACTCGTTTTAAAACATGCCAACGCATGATCTTCATTTCTTCCAAGCAGACTTCCTAACCAGCTCTTGCTCGCAGCTCTTCCACCTCTGACCTTTCACTCTTTTGCCATGCTTGGGCTGGGCCATACCTCTTCCTCTGTACCTCTGTCAAAGTCCATGTGAGAAAGTCACCTATCAATTAATCAGTCCATCATGAAGCAGCATAACTTAGTGAAAAGAACTTGGGCTGGGAGGCAGAGGACCTGGGCTCTCATCTCAGCTCCGCCAATTGCTTGCAATGTGACCTTAGGTAAGTCACTTAATTTTTTGTGCCTCAGTTCCCGCAACTGTAAAATGGGGATTAAATACCTATTCTATCTCCTACACAGACTGTGAGTCCCATGTGGGACAAGGACTCTGTCCGACCTAATTCAGTTTTACATAGCCCAGAGCTTAGAATGCATAATAAGCACTTAACAAATACCATAAAAAAAATCAACAAAAAACTTATTTAGCATCCTGTTTGTAGAGCACTGTACTAAGCACTAGGTGATGCACAAGAGAGTTGGTAGACACAATCCCTACCCTCATGGAATTTACAATCTAGCTTAATTTCCCACCTGCCTACTTTTGACAATCTGATGATTTATTTATTGAAGATTTATTTATCTCAGTGGGCAGGGATCACCCACTACCAACCCTATTGCATTATACTTTCCCAAGCATTTCGTACAGTGCTCTGCACACAGTAGGTGCTCACTACATACCATGGTTTGATTTACTGATTATGTACTTGTATTAGTTGCTATTTATCTTCAAACTCTTTTAAATCAGGAAGACCATGATTTAACATGAAACGAAGGGCACTTACAATAATAATAATGACAATAATAATAATGGTATTCATTAAATGCTTACCATGTGCCAAGCACTGTTCTAAGTGCTGGGGTAGATAATCAGGTTGTCCCACGTGGACATTCCCCATTTTACAGATGAGGTAATTGAGGCCCAAAGAAGTAAAGTGGCTTGCCCAAGGTCACACAGCAGGCAAGTGTGGAGCCGGGATTAAACATTACAACATTTTAAAATTTACATCCTCTTACAGCTTGACAATACATTGGTTTAGTAGTAGTAGTAGAAATATCATTTATTTAGCACTTACTGTGTGTACAACATTGTACTAAGCACTGGGCTTTAGACTTCTTCCTGTATGGCATTGACTGCAGAAACTCATGGGCAGTGAGTGAGGGGAACCCTTGGAACCATGAGGAAATGGAAACACTTTTAAAAGCCACATTGGAAAGACAAGGTTAAAGATGGGGAGAGTGCAGAGTGAAAGTTGCTGGGCGACGGCAATGGGGGTGTCACCAAGGAGGAACGACATGTCTGGTTAATTTCCAATTCAGTGAAAGGCAGCTACCTTATCATAGACTTCTCTGACTCAATATAAGAATATTAATGTAGCTATATTGCCCAATTGTAATTGAATGAGTACAGAGTTCTGGGGAATTCTGGTAAAAATAAAAGTATCTGACATCAGTTCAGAAACTAATCTCCTCCTTTGCAGCAAAGTTCTAAAGGAGAAAATAGTTCTGACAACTTTTTGACTTGTGATGAATTTTTTCTGAACTAATTGTATCCTAAATCTGATGATCCACACAGCATTGAATAGTGTCAATTTATATTGACTTTCCTCCCCAAGACTATGAGCTTCTTCTTGACGACAGGAGTCCTTTCTTATAATTATTTTACCTGTTCCCCAATTGCTTTGTACAACGCTCTGCCCAGAGGAGATTCCCAATTAATACTGTTAAAGGGGAGGGTGAATTGTGAGCTTCATAAATACCATCATTATCAAAACTTCAGAGCTCCCTATTCACTGGGCTCTGTGGGATTGGAACTACCCAAAAGGAGACGTTGGAACCGGCCATTAGCTAGGATTTCTGACTCCAAATCCCCACGCAAGCCTCACTTGGTCATTTGGGGGATCTTTTTTGCAGACTGCTGGGTGCTTTATTCAATTATTCTCCCAATTAATGAGTCCTTCAGTCCCCCACCCTGAGTTCAGCCGGCGATGACAAAATCATTCAGTTCACAGTTCATTTAAATAGAGGTCAGAGAAATCTTAGAAATTTGGCCACACTGAATCAGAGCAGCTGTCTGAGTTGTTAAATTGGAGGAGGCCACATATGATCTGTAAGAACATCGCTTCCTCCAGCTCATCTCTGGCACTATTTAATACACCACTCACCACCCGGACAAGTAAATCTCCTGAAGTAAATTCCCTGTTGCAGCACAATATCCAGGTAAAGATAAATATGATCCCCTCATTCTCTTCCTGCCTATCCCTTCATTCGGGCAGGAGTTGAGATCACCCTATTTTTCCAAGTGAATTCCAAAATGTCCTAATTATATAACTGGGAATGACATTCAAACTCAGAAAAGACCTTGAGCCACCAAGGATTGACTAGATTGAATTCACTCCCTACCAATTTATTGGCTCTGACGAAACCCTTTCCAATTTCATGGAAACACAGCATTTTTCCTATGGGATTGACATTCAAACTCAGAAAAGACCTTGAGCCACCAAGGATTGACTAGATTGAATTCACTCCCTACCAATTTATTGGCTCTGACGAAACCCTTTCCAATTTCATGGAAACACAGCATTTTTCCTATGGGATTATAATTCATGGATTTCGGCAGTCCAAGTCAGCAGAGAGAGCTTCTCCTACCTTTTCCTATGGGATTATAATTCATGGATTTCAGAAGTCCAAGTCAGCAGAGAGAGCTTCTCCTACCAACACTGGAAGGTCCATAGAAATAGACACCTGTTACAGCCGGCAGGGATGTCATAACACATTAGAGGGTGGATTTTCATAGCCGTAGCTTTCAGCCAGGTGGGCATAGGGCTGAGATAATAATAATAGTCATGGCATTTGTTAAGTGCTTACTATGTGTCAGGCACTGTACTAAGCACTTAGGGAAATAGGGTTTCAATACAGACAGACCAGGGTTGCCAATGGGCCTCCTGTAAAGCACTGGAAGTGGGGAAACCTTAAGGCACTTATAAAAAAGAACCCAGGATGCACATGGGGTCACATAAGCTATATCAGAAAATGCCAAGTTGACAACATCAACCAGCTGCCATTTTGCAGAAGGCTACCTGACTTGGCCAAAATCAGCCTGCAATGGAAGAGTTTCTCTGGAGGACCCTAATCCCACCTGCAGGCCACCCAATTGCTCCAGAGCCATACATTCCCCTTTCAGGGCCATGTGAACTCGGGAGTAGTGTCTGAGCCATGGAACCTAGCAGCAAGAGCCAGAGTAGAGGAAGACTGGGCAGTGAAGCTAAATATACCAGAAAGAAGCATCTGGTGCCACATCAGTAATGGACAGAGGGCATGCCGACTGAAAACCAGATTGGCTATTTTAAAGTCGGGTGAATGACCACCACAGGTATCCAACCAATCTCCTTGACAGCATCAGTGGGCTTCATTAGGATACTGGACTGTGTCTCTGTCTCAGTAATCTGGCGGCTCTTCCCTCAATTCATTCGGGTTCAATTCAGCTAATTAAATCCAATTAATTCCATTTGAATTCTAGTGACAACTTTCCCTTGGAGGTTACTTACCCACACAGGAAAGAGGCAATTTAGGACTGAACGTTTTCGCCAGCCCTTCCAGTAGGTCTTCATCCAGGATTTCGGGAATCTGAGCACTCCCGAGAGTTTGCCTTCCCACTTCTCCAGAAAAGAAAGTGTGGGGAAAATGGTAGGGAGTTGGAGAGTAAATGTAAGAGTGGAGGGGTGCAAAAGGGAACCAGATTTAGGAGAAGCTGCTGAGCCAGCAGTCAGGGCAGACAGCTGTATGGACAGAGATGGAGTTTCTGTCTGCAACGATAACAACCATAAACGGATGACTGTGAACACAAAAATACTCGATACTGGTAAAAGCTGTCATTTTGGTTTTCTTTAAACATGATAAATTACATTGGCAAATTAGTGTCTGATCTAAGATGATGTGCAGCAAATGGTAATATTTACATTCTGCACATTGTCCTTGTCAGATTCAGCTGTGGTTGGCCAGTGAGGGTTCTCGGAGTTTCTCAGAGGGCCTCCAGGGACCTGCGGGCTTACCCCGCAGTGTAATAATGACTAAACAATTCACACTCTCAAACGCATTATCGCCCACAAACTGACAACAACCAGCCTAGTTGGGTTTCGACTGTGCCAGCTTGGGGGCCCTGACATTATCTCGAGGGAAGTTGCTTAAGGAAAAGCTGCAGCTAAGCAGGTTTGTGCCTCCAATTGCACATTGGAGGTAACCTGGCCTTGATCTCTTTAGCAGCAGGAAGCTGAACATCAGAGAGCATGACGGGAAGTTTAGTAGTAGTAGTAGTAGTAGTAGTAGTAGTAGTAGTAGTAGTAGTAGTAGTAGTAGTAGTAACAGAGTAATAGGGGTAATAGTAATAGTATTTTTTGAGTCCAATGCACACTGCTCAGCCCTCAGTACAACAGAAGTACATGACATGTTCCCTGCCCACAAGGAACTAACACGCTAATGGGCATGGGCAGCTTACATTCTCTAATCCAAAAGTCAGGACCGGAAACAGCTTTATTTAGACTCTTGCTACCTGGGTCTAGCCCCTGGATTCCTTTGATTATGTCCCCAATAATAACTACATCCTATTGCCCACTGCCCTCTGTGTTTGCTTTGAAATGAGGGGAGATGGGTCCCAGAAACTTCTCAGAGAACCCAGCACTGATCAATCGATCAGTGGAATTTATTGTGTGCTTACTGAGTGCTGGACTACTGAGAGCTCACCTCCTCCAGGAGGCCTTCCCAGACTGAGCCCCTTCCTTCCTCTTCCCCTCGTCCCCCTCTCCATCCACCCATCTTACCTCCTTCCCTTCCCCACACCACCTGTATATATGTATATATGTTTGTACATATTTATTACTCTATTTATTTATTTTACTTGTACATATCTATTCTATTTATTTTATTTTGTTAGTATGTTTGGTTTTGTTCTCCGTCTCCCCCTTTTAGACCGTGAGCCCACTGTTGGGTAGGGACAGCCTCTATATGTTGCCAACTTGTACTCCCCAAGCGCTTAGTACAGTGCTCTGCACACAGTAAGCACTCAATAAATACAATTGATTGATTGATTGATTGATTGATTGGACACTGTACTGAGCTCTTGGGGAGCAATTCAATAGCATTGGTAGATGTTTTGTTATGTTTTGTTTTGTTGTCTGTCTCCCCCTTCTAGAATGTGAGCCCGTTGTTGGGCAGGGACCGTCTCTATATGTTCCCGACTTGTACTTCCCAAGCTCTTAGTACAGTGCTCTGCACACAGTAAGCGCTCAATAAATATGACTGAATGAATGCATGAATATGATCCCTGTCCTGAAGGAGTTTACAATTTAGTGACCAAATGAAAACTGAGCATAGAAACCAAACGATGCTCCTCTCTGTAGCATCGTCAAAACTGTGGCACCTCCACGAAAGAGCTGGAACTTTATTTCACATTAATCAGCCCTTCTGAAGCCCAGCTTCCAGCAGGCAATAAGGGAAGTTTTGGATTGAGTCAGGTGTGGTAAGTGAGGTGGGGTGAGAAAAGGGGGTCTACTCTTTCAATCAATTAATAATAATAATAATAATGGTATTTGTTAAGCGCCTACTATGTGCAAAGCACTGTTCTAAGCGCTGGGGGGATACAAGGTGATCAGGTTGTCCCATGTGGGGCTCACAATCTTAATCCCCATTTTACAGATGAGGGAACTGAAGCCCAGAGAAGTTAAGTGACTTGCCCAAAGTCACACAGCTGAGAAGTGGTGGAGCTGTATAATTGACTTGGAGCCCTGAAAATGCTACAAAGGAAAAAAAAAAATCAACTAGGCTTTTAAGTGAACAAGAGAGGAGGTCCCACATTACTACACCTTCTTGTAGCTGTTTAGGAGAGTGGTTTTTAGTAGTGTTGGTTAGACGCATCCACCGTAACAGACAACCTGTCCCTGTGATTTCCTATTTATTAAGCACTTACTGTTTGCAGACCACTGTACTAAGCACTTGGGAAAGTACAATCTAACTGCCCATAACAAGTTTACAGTCTAGAGGGGGAGACAGACATTAACATAAATAAATATATTACAGATATATCCATAAGTGTTGTGGGGCTGGGAAGGGGGATGAATAAAAGGAACAAGCTGGGCAATGCAGAAGGGAGTAGGAAAAAAGGAAAAGAGGGTTTAGCCAAGGAAGGCCTCTTGGAGGAGTTGTGTCTTCAACAAGTGTCTGTCGGATATAATAATAAGAATAATAATGGCATTTATTAAGCACTTACTACGTACAAAGCACTGTTCTAAGAGCTGGGGAGGTTACAAGGTGAACAGGTTGTCCCCCGGGGGGCTCACAGTCTTAATCCCCATTTTGCAGATGAGGGAACTGAGGCCCAGAGAAGTGAAGTGACTTGCCCAAAGTCACACAGCTGACAATGGGCAGAGCCGGGATTTGAACCCATGACCTCTGACTCCAAAGCCCGTGCTTTTTCCACTGAGCCATGCTGCTTCTCTGAAGAGGGAGGGTGTTCCACACCAGAGGCAGGGCATGGGAGAGAGGTGGATGGCGAGATAGATGAGATCGAGGTATGGTGAGTAAGTTGGGTTGTAGTTAGGAGGGCAGTGAGGTGAGGTAGGAGGGGGCAAAGTGATTGAGTACTTTAAAGCTGATGAGGAGGAGTTTCTGTTTGATGCAGAGGTGGATGGGCAACCACTGGAGGTTCTTGAGGAGTGGGGAAACACGGACTGAGCGTTTCTCTAGAAAAATGATCCAGGCAGGAGAGTGAAGTATGGACTGCAGTGGGGAGAGGCAGGAGGCAAGGAGCTCAGCAAAGGAGGCTTAAAGCCTGATCCCGGAGCGTGGAAAAAGCAAACAAACTGTAAACATATCTTCTCCTAAATGCTTAAGGAACAAGTTTGTTGGTCATCTCCTTCCTGAATCCAAATTGGTTGCTTAGGAAAAGGAGAAACTTATCAGGCAAATTTGGATTTATCAATGAGTATCTTCTCGTAAAAACGAAACAAAAACAGGCTGCTTTTGATTAAGCATCTCGAGCTTCAGCGAATCCATTTGGCTCAGTTAGTCATGGCACAACCTGGGAGAAACCAAGGCCACATTCTGTGGCCTGTCAATATCCAGCCCTTGTCTCCTAAAGAGAAAACTCCCAGACCCTCTACTGTTAGGGCTCTTGGGAGGAAGTGCTAAAATTGTCAGTGATAATAAGGTATCCTCAACTCTCCGGTAGGGAGAGACATCTGTAAACTACACAAAAGAATGGGGTAATCATAAATCACACTTTAATGCTGAGAAAATTCTCTTTAGGCCCTAAAGTTGAACTAAAAGGCCCCTTTCCCACCAATATGAAAGTGCTTCCAAAAAGACGGTAAGCACTCAGCAAATGCCATGATGATTGACTGAGTGCTTACTTGTGAAGAGCACTGTGATAATAATATTAATTAATTATAATTATGGTACTTGTCAAATGCTTACTATGTGCCAAGCATTGTTCTAAGCACTGGTTTGGACACAGGTTTGGTTGGACACATTCCCTGTCCCACACAGGGCTCACACTCTTAAGCACTTAGGAGAGTACGATAGAGTTAGTAGACACAATCCCTGCCCTCGAAGGTTTCTAATCTAACAGGGAAGACACCACGAATACACCCAGTTTTCCTACACCAAACCTCTTGGTAAGGAAAACATGAACTGTAGACGCACCTGTTCCGATGCCACAGGTAAATATGTAAGTACACAATAATGCCTCATGCGGAGTACAAACGGGCTCACGTAGTTGGAAGAAGTTTCCCCAACTCCCTTAACAATGCCGAAGCCAAAATGCAGTACAAAAACACGCGTTGTGGCAGAACTGAGTGTACCGATACCCCTCTCCCAAATGGCCTGTTTCAGAATGCAACTCCTGCGCTTGTTCTGTTGAGAGAGAGAGCAGCTGAACATTCCGAATTTCCAGGAGGCGTTATTTACGAGGCACACCGGGGAGAAGAGCAGAAATCCTGGGATCGCCTTGCAGTCCCGCCGAAACAGGCAAGATAAACTGCGCAATGTAATACTCTCCCCCAGGAGGGTGAGAAATGGGACCTTTAAAGGAGAAAGATGATGAGTCATAATACAAACAGGCAGCTCTGAGTGAAAACCCAGTAGGAAATCTCCCTCTGAAATCTGGCTACCAGCTAGCTGGTGAATGAATACAAAACGGCTTCTGTCATTGGCGCTGGGGTGTGAAAGACATATATGTGCCTCAGTGTATTCATCACCGTGAAGCTGCCGCTCTCCAGCAGGCAGAGATGGGGAATCAACACATGGGCGAGAATGCCAGCCTGGGCAACGGATAAGTAGACCGTCCAGCGTGATATGTAAAATCCTTTCAACACCCCTTGCATAATTTAGCCCAACCCATCCAAAAGACCTGAACAGAGTGTTTTCATGGCTGGAGGGAAGAAGTATCACTGCGGACTCCTGGAGCTCTGACCTTGCCTTCTCTATTTAGGCCTCAAATCAGCATTAGATAATAATGAGCTTCTGGTTTGGGGCTTGCAGTGAGGGCAGGGCTACTCCACGTGTGTATGACAAGGGCACACACACACACACACACATATACAGCACTGATTCCTCTTCTTAGACTCACATAAAAGCATCACTGAGCTCTACAGGCAGAAGTAACGTGGCTTAGAGGTTACAGTCCGCTAATCTGGCTGGACACAGTCCATGTCTGACATGGGGCTCACAATCTTAATTCCCATTTTACAGATGAGGGAAATGAGAGAAGTGAAGTGACTTGGCCAAGGTCAAGGTCAAGCAGACAAGTGACAGAGATGGGATTAGAACCCAGGTCCTTCTGACTCCGAGGCCCATGCTCTATCCACTAGGCAGGCTGTTTCTTCCAACACACATCTATTCTAGCCAAAAATGCACATTGAGAGAAGAGCGTTCCATTCTTGTTCCACATTTGTTAAGCATTTACTATGTACTAAGTACTGTATGGAGAAGTAATATGTTACTCCTTGTTCCACAAGAAGCTCATATTCTAACCTAATCTTCTTTGCTCTACTAGAGACCTGCTAGTACTGGAACATTAGCCCAAATGTCATTTGGAATGAGGGAGTTTGTAAACCTCCATAATCAAATGCTTTTCTACTGGGTCTCCGGCCCAGAGGAAAGGAGGAACTGGGGTGCGTGGTGGAGGGAGAGAGGAGAAAGGAAAGGAAAACGAAAGGATTATTCACTGCCAACACAATGATATGGAGCTATTCCCCGCCAAGAGTCTACCAAACAAAAACTCAGAGAAGAGAGAATCATGGACAGGGAATTACAAGTGTTTGTGGTGAATTAGAAACCACCCTTGCTCATGTCAGATTTAGGAGAAGCTCTCAAACTCCTAACCAGCTTCTGGGAGTACACTGAGGCACAGAAGGAACAGCATTCTGGTATTTAGCTGGCACAACTAATGCCATGTGGTTCCAAGTAAAAGTATGCCATCCTACTCCTGCGGAGATGGGACACTCCCTCTGGATGGGTGCCCAGCTGGGGGGTGAGCATTAATGGGGAGCAGATGGACCCCAACAAACCATGAGGTTCAGAAGTCCCCAAAAGGATTCAGTTTATTGTTTCCCAGTTTCGTTTTTCTAAGTTCATCAGCCATGCTGCCAATTGCCTGATCAGGGTCTTCCCCTAAAAGCACAGGCCCACTCAGGAGAAAGCAATTCCTGCTATTTCCCAACTTGGGATTTGGATTCTTTCCAGATGTTTCTTTCTGAACCTGGACCAAGCTTCCACATCTGGGGCACTAGCAAACTTATGAATCTTCTGCCTCATAAAACCCCATGGCCCCAAGAAAGCCAAGGACTGCTTTCCCTACATTACAAGCCTCCAGCCCTATAACATACATTTTTCTAATTTAGTTGAAAATGTAGGAGGTTTTTTTTTTCTTTCCAATTTATTTCTCAGGATGGGGGATGGGGAATGTTTTCTCAAATAACCTATAGCACTAAAGCCATTTAATGTATCTACCATTGCCAGAAATTTACAAGGTCTATCTGGACTTTCTGGAGCAAGTTGGAATTGTCTAATTAGAATTTTCATGTCTTTTTTTGAATTCCATTCTCTCTAACCCCAAACACACATGCCCAAGGACACAGAATTCTACATAGTACACATATGCTTAAGACACAGAGCTGTAAAATGCATATGTACATGGGTCTGTCTCAGTGTTCTAGAGCGCACAGATGTATGGAACACATTGATTTACGTGGTATGTATTCACAAACAAATGAGCTGTAGAAGTTAGTGAGCACCCCACCCCTCCCAGATCATCTCACCCCATCTGTTAGGATTGCCAAGGGTTACCAGATTCTTCATAAAACTAGTTCCAACTGAAATACTAATTCACTCTTACAAAATTATCATCCTGGAAGGGACTGCCAGAGGTCATCTGGTCCATCCCCCTGTCCCTGGAAGGACTCATAAAACCTCGCTACACCAAGAAAGTGAAGGAGTGCTTGCCCAACACATTCAATTCAGCCAGCGCATTTGTTTCCACTATATGTTTTTGGCTAAAACTCGAAAGCCGAATTAGGGAATGTTCTTCTGGATAAAGTGTGACATGGTGTTGGAAAAAAATGGTTGTGCAGGTCAGACATGGTGTGGGCACTAGAACACAAGGTTTCCTTGGCTCATGATTCTGCAAGAATGTAACTCCTGCAAATGGACTGTAAACCCCCAAACTTGAAACTCTCATTTGTCTAATTTAGTTGAAAAGGCGAGTTTCTTTCTCCTCATTTGTATCCAGAGGACAGAGATGAATGTTCTTTATAAAACCTCTAGTGCTTAGCTCTGATGATGATCCATTGGCAGGAGGACTATAACTGATGGGCATCTGTCATTTAATAATGTTTATTGAGGGTCTACTTGATTCAGAGCAGGGATTCTAGGGCATCAGAAGGCACAGTCTTTGCCCTCAAGACACTTACAAACTAATTGCAATCTAATTTATTGATTGGTATCCCCTTGGGGTCAGGGACCATGTCAGATTCTCATCCTTGTATCTTTTCCCAGTGCTCAGAACCTTGCTTTGCACATGATAGGTATAAAAAAATACTACTGAATGGAAGAATGAATAACGGTAAGGTAGAATAAGCCCAAATCCATGTAAATCCTTGTGCCCAGAAAGAAATTTTTCCTTAAGGTCTGAAATAGGCTTCAAGGGAGAGGTTGTGGAATACTCCATCTCTGGAGAGTTTTATAAAGAGAAATGACACTGGTCTTTCCTGGGTGGTGTAGTGATTCCCCTGCCTAAAGGCAGGAGGCTGGACCTGCTGAACTCTCAAGGTCCCGTATAATGCTGGGAGCCTATGATTTGGTGAGTTTGTGATCACTAATGAAGGAGATTTGGCTTTCATTCCAATTTTCCTGGGCAGAACCACTGTCCCATTGGTGGCAGTTCCACTCTATTTCTTCTCATTCTGCCTGTTAGATGGCAAATAGCTTCCCTCCTGATCAGCTTTCCTTCAAACATCTAGCAGGCTGACTCTGTAGCACATCTCCCCTCCTGGGTCCTGACACTGAATCCAGGCTATGGGTTGGCTGAAGAGGATGACCACCTCAGAGTCCCCGGGGGAGGGCTCAGGTCTCCTTTGCCCTGTCGATTCCATCTCAAATAATTCATGTTCCCTGAAAGATGGGCCCATTGCAAGACAGGTAATAGAGAGAATGGATACCGTCTGTGGTCACAGAACAATACGCCTCTGCGACCTCCACATCAGCAGACGCCACTTCATAAACCAGTGCTGAGAATGTTATTCAGAGTAGATTACTAGAGGTGGGGGAGTTTTTGGTTTGGGGGGAAAACCAGGGGAAATTCAAAAAAAAGAAAAATAAATTACAGCAACATGAAAATGCAGAGCCATACCAATCAATTAATCAATTAATTAATGATACATATTGAGCATTTACTGTGTGCAGAGCACTGTACTAAGAATTCGGGAAAGTACAATACAACAGAGTTGGTAGACGCATTCCCTGCCAACATGGAGCTTGCAGTCTAGAGGCGGAAACAGACACTGAAATGTACTAAAGACATGGATGTAAGTGCTGTGGGGCTGAGGGTGGGATGAATATGGCTCCAAGTGTAAGGGCCATGAAAAAGGGAGAGGGAGCAGGAGAAATGAACGTGCAGAACTCAGCAGACCAAAGATACAAAATGACAGGAGCATCAGAAAAGGAAGTCTGTTGGCAATGGTGCTTATTTCAGGGGGCAATGCAGCACGACATTATTATTATTATTATCATCATTATCATGTTTGGTAAGTGCTTACTATGTGCCAAGCACTGTACTAGAAAGAAGCAGCATGGCTCAGTGGAAAGAGAATGGGCTTTGGAGTCAGAGGTCATAGGTTTGAATCCTTACTCTGCCAATTGTCAGCTGTGTGGCTTTGGGCAAGTCACTTAACTTCTCTGTGCCTCCGTTACCTCATCTGTAAAATGAGGATTGAGACTGTGAGCCCTCTGTGGGACAACCTGATCACCTTGTAACCTCCCCTGCGCTTAGAACAGTGTTTTGCACATAATATGCGCTTAATAAATGCCATCATTATTATTATTATTAGAGGTCATGGGTTCGAATCCCCGCTCTGCCACATGTCTGCTGTGTGACCTTGGGCAAGTCACTTAACTTCCCTGAGCCTCAGTTACCTCATCTGTAAAATGGGGATTAAGACTGTGAGCCCCACGTGGGACAACCTGATCACCCTGTATCTCCCCAGCGCTTAGAACAGTGCTTTGCACATAGTAAGTGCTTAACAAATGCCATCATTATTATTACTAAGCTTTGGGGTAGTCACAAGATAATCAGGTTGTATATAGTCCCTTGTCTCACACATGACTCACATTCTAAGTAGGAAGGAGTAATAATAATAATAATAATAATGGCATTTATTAAGCGCTTACTATGTGCAAAGCACTGTTCTAAGCACTGGGGAGGTTACAAGGTGATCAGGTTGTCCCACGGGGGCTCACAGTCTTCATCCCCATTTTACAGATGAGGGAACTGAGGCCCGGAGAAGTTAAGTGACTTGCCCAAAGTCACACAGCTGACATTTGGCAGAGCCGGGATTTGAACCCATGACCTCTGACTCCAAAGCCCGGGCTCTTCTCCACTGAGCCACGCTTTTACAGATGAGGTAACTGAGGCATAGAGAAGTTAAGTAACTTGCACAAAGTCATGCAGTAGACAAGTGGAGGAGCTGGGATTAGAACCCAGGTCCTCTGATTCCCAGACCTGTGCTCTTTCCACTAGGTCATGCTGCTTTTACCATCACTTCTACCCCTGGGTCATTCAGAAGGACCTTTCCCAGAAATTGTCTGACTGAAACCACCACTGACAGCCATCTGGCTGATGAAGAAAGACCTCTCCAAGATAGAATGCATCCAGCATCAGCCTCTGAGGGCCATCCTTCGACAACTCATACATCCTCATCCCGACCTTGCTACCAACTCCACAGCCAGGCAGCTCACATACTACAAGCAATGCCTTCCTTCGTGGAAAATGACTGTTCTCACTGTCATGCAGCACCTCCGTCTAAAGGGGTACAATACACAAATGACACCTGGAGGGAGTATAGTGGGAGAAGAAAAAGCACCATGCTGGGTGCCTAGGAACACACAGTAAAAGTTGAAGATTTGGTCTCTGCCTCCAAAAAGCTTGCAATCTAAATCGGGGGTTATTGTGACTCTACAAATTCACAACTCACCTTCTCGCTTCAAGAGTATGTTCACATCTTTATCGGGAACTTCTTCTGGACACTGAAAATTTTTCAAGACACTGGGGAGGCTTGTTTCATCTTGGGAGTGAAGGAACATGTTAGGATTCTGGGATGTATATAGACAGACTAAGCAAAGGGACTAAGCAAACTGATGGATCTAGTTGCATGTTGTATTTGGTGTACTTACTCACTTTAAAGGCAAGTCATTTCAGAGGTTTCTATTCTATATCTCCTGCTTGCAAAGCATGTATCACACTTGCATTCTTCGGGCAGACAGATTCACTGAGAGAGCTGGCACCCAGAACCATGAATTTATGGAAGATCGGTCCTGATTGCTTGTTTTCTTACTGAGTCTTACTGACTTGTTAACTGCTCAGGGTGCCTCCAGGGGAACCATCAATTAATTGAACTCTGGCCTAGCTGAAGTTGACGGATAAGCAGGTGATTGAAGCCCAGACTAGGTCTCAACATGAATTCCCCTTCCTAAAAACATCAGCTTTTTCTCAGCACCTCGGAGCAACTCTCTGGGGAGACAAGTGGAGGGGCTGCTTCTCCGCAGACCATGTGTGGCCTTCTCACGCTTGCGGGGCCATTACTTGTCAAGACCATGAGGAAAAAAAAAATGTTCAGGGAAACTCTGAACTCTGAAGGTCGACCAGAAGATTTGTCACCCATACGTTTCTTGTGGCAGGAAGTGCCTCGCGGTGAGAGACGGGCCAAGGTTGCGGGGCTGGATGCGGGCTGGGGGCTTGGGCCACCTGGGTTCTAACCCCAGCTCCGCCACTGACTTGAAGAAAGATCTCAGGAACCTAACATTTCCCCAACTGTGATTCCAATTTGCTTCCCAGTGTGGGACTGGGGAATCGTTTCGAAGAAGGGGATGCTGGGTGGTACAGAAAGGATGAGCGTTTTTGGAGACATGTTCCACCAGTACTGCTGGTGGAATATTATTATTAATATTATTATTTATAATATAATACAAATTATATAATATTATAATATAATACATTATATTATATTAATATACATTATATTATATTAAAATAATATTATAATATAATATTATTATTTATAATAATAATAAATCCCATCATTATTATTATTATTATTGCTGCTCAGGCTTTCCCAGGAACCCTGCTCTGAGGAGAGCCATCTGATTGACATCAGAACATTACAAACTGGCCCAGTCCTACGACTGTCCCTGGACACCACTTAATATTAATAACAATAATAATGATGGTATTTGTGAGGTGCTTACTATGTACCAAGCACTGTTCTAAGCACAGGGATAGATTGTCCCACGTGGGGCTCACCATCTTAATCCTCATTTTACAGATGAGGAACTGAGGCATAGAGAAGTTAAGCAACTTGCCCAAAGTCACACGGCTGACAAGTGGAGGAGCCGGGGGAGTGGGGCTTTGGGGCAGGCAGGTGAGAATGATGAGTGTGAAGAGGAGCATCCTGAGCTGCCAGCACGCCCAGCACCAGAAGACCAAAGACCAAAAATACAGCACCATTCTGGAGTTGTGGGGTTAGATGCAGGCAGGGAGCACCTGCACCCGCTCTGGTGAGGACGCAGCTCATGTACTGTGTAGCTAAGGGCTGGAGTTGGGCCTGAAGCTGGGCCTACAGAGAAGGAAAAAGTGGGGTCCTCTTGGGGAGAAGCAGCCACAACAGCAGCCAACCCTGACTCAGAGCTCACACAGGACCCGGAAGCCTTTCAGTTTGCCCCCGTGGACCTGATTCTGGATATAGATTTTTCAGTTTTCTCCTGTAGAATCAAACCTTCCCAAAGTCAGCTGGACTGTTGGTACTGTTTAAACTCATCACTAAATGGGCTCTAACACAGACAAGGAGTGTGTATATTGCTGTTCCCAATAAATGCAACTTCTGGGATATCTCCTGGCAGAGATCTGCTGCACTGTGAGTTATATTCTTGGTTTACGGAATACATTTTAGTGGGTCTTGGCACTGAAACGTTTGACATGGGCTTCACATGGCCCTAACCATGTAGGAATCTCTCGGTTCCTTACTGAAACGGAGCCAAATTCTGGGGTGAAACATAGCAAAGCTCCACTCGAGGGCAGGAAATGAAGAATATCTTTTATAACAGAGTGGTTGGGGAATGCTTTATGTTGGCAGAATTCAATTATCCAAAGGAGAGTTTGGCCAGAAAAGACTTGAAATGGTTGTTAAAAGAACTCTGTATTTTACTGACCCAAAGTGATCAGCCAGACCTCTGGGAATCCAATGCTACCAAAAATGAATAACTGTAATGATAATAATGATGCCATTCATTCAGCACTTACTATGTGCCAAGAACTGCACTAAACACTGGGATAGACACATGAGAATCTGAAGAAACTAATGAAGGCATAGATGAGGGTTTTTTTCTTGGTATGCTGGGGTCCCAGCCAGAATCAGAAGCAGACTCTGAGCCCCCTGTGATCCATACTGAGACTGGGTTTGAACTAATTTAAACCCATGTTGCCTCCACATTTGGTACAGTCTTATGGCCTCAATAGGTACTCAATAAATACCCTTGATGAAAATGTCTGGTTTACAAAGTTTGGAAATTAATTCTGAGGCTCAGTGCTCCTGCTGTGACTAGGAGTCAGTGGGTTTCACAGACTCACTGATTTTTTTTCAGAAAAAGGTGTTTCTAAATGTTTATGATTTCACCTTTAACCTGGGTGATAAATATATGGCAGAGAGACTTTGGTCTACATTAATTTCCTCCTCCAACTTTGCAAGTTCAATGCATTTGAAGTGAACTAAATCTACGTGAAATATGAAGTCAGGTGATCTATGGCATTTTTAATTAATACGTTCAAAACTGTTCTAAAATAAGCATGTTTGTTCACTCAAGGGAAAGGGCTAATGAATATAGGAAGCTATTAGAATTTTTCACAGATTAGACCATAATAATTAGTTGGGAGATGATAGCTACATCTTAATTGAGAATGAAATCTCCTTAAAAAGAACATAATAAATTAAAAGGAAAAAAATCTGTTGGGTGCCAAACTTCAGATAGAAAAATTCCTGAACCCAATATCCACCCTCAAGACATTTTTCTCTTAAGGAGAAAATTCTTTCTCAGTCTCTCTCTTTCTCTTTCCTCACCTCCCCAAACATTCCTAATGTGACAGCATAGAAATAGTTGCAAATTACAGTAAATCTAGCTCCCATTTTTCTTTAAAAGGATCTCAAACTCTTGAAACTTAAGTTTCCCAAGATTTTTCAACATTATTATTAGAAAATGCTGTCAGCTACACCCAACACATGACCCGCTCTAGACGTTTTTTTGTTTATACTTTCCAAAGCTGAAAAGGTATCCTTCCAGAAAT
Source organism: Tachyglossus aculeatus (assembly GCF_015852505.1). Classification (NCBI taxonomy): domain Eukaryota; kingdom Metazoa; phylum Chordata; class Mammalia; order Monotremata; family Tachyglossidae; genus Tachyglossus; species Tachyglossus aculeatus. The sequence continues at coordinate 30,900,844 of NC_052084.1, forward strand.
AGTTCTATTTGGCGAGTCTCAATTTTCCCAAGACCTGCTACCTTTCCAAGTTAATTTGAAAGCTTGGGATAAAAATCACACTTTGATTTCTGGTGAAATGCTCACTCCCCACTCTGTCAGCAGACTCCTCCCGAGATAATCCCCTTATTCTTTAACACCGGTAACTGTTTTGTGTCGGTGATGAACATCTTGCAGGGACCGTGGAGTTTGCAAGATATCAAGGGAGCTGTGATTGTCAAACATGTTTAAGATATGAGCCAATGCAAAGTTTGGTCTTCTGGGTGGAGATAATGGTTTACATTAGATTGATTATATGCAGACTGAGAAGTATAATGTGCACAACCACTCTGTAGTGTGCTGAAAGATAAAATCCCATTTGCTGTATTTTATATTGGTGGTCTTTGACATGAGTAATGCAGACCTATATGTTGCTTGTAAATCACAGATATAATGACTGCCAGATAGCAGTTCACTTAACTGTTGAGTGAAGTAACTGTTTCTTTGCTTGAAACTGAAGGATGGCATATTTGTTACCTAGTCTAGATGAAGAAGTTGAGTCATCTACATCTGTGTATGGGCCATAGGTATTTACAGATCGAGGTCTGCCCTTCTGGTTAAGTATTAAAACTGTACCTGCTGCCTGTGAAGTATATTTTCAATTGCTCTTTTGTTTGGAAAGGTCTTCAATGACAATATTATTATTATTATCAGGTGTCGTCAAGTCGTTTCCGATTCATAGTGACTCTATGGATATATTTTCTCCAGAATGTCCTGTCTTCTGCCACAGTCCGTAACCTTGCTAATGGTTCTTCCTTTATAGTTGCTATGGTTTCTATCCATCTAGCTGCTGGTCTGCCTTAGAAATAATAACTGCGGTTATTTGCTAAAAGCTTACTTAATGCCAAGCACTGGGCTAAGATCCGAGGTATATATAATATAATCAGATTGGACACGATCCCTGCCCCACGCAGGGTTCACAGTCTAGGGATGGGGGAGCACAGATATATGATCCTCATTTTATAGATGAGGAAACTGAGGCACAGAGAAATCAAATGCCTTACCCAAGGTCACACAGCAGGTAAACAGTGATACCAGTTTATCAGGTCAGACACAGTCCCTGTCCCACATAGGGCTTGCAGTCTAAGTGGGTGAGAAAATAAGAATTTACTTTCCATTCTACATATGAGGAAACCAAGGCTTAGAACAGTTTAAGTGATTTGCCCAAGTCACCAGTGGGCAAGTGGCAGAACTGGGATCAGAACGCAGGTCCAGATTCCCAGGTTAGGATTTCCAGGCTTGGCCACGTGATTAGAAGCAGGTCTCCTGACTCCCATTCTTAGCCTCTCTCCACTCTGTCCAAACTTTTGCTACTCCCAGAGGCAGTTGCTTTCTTTCTCAATGACCAGATACTTGTTCTCACTCTCCCCTTTACACCTACAGCGGTGCGTATACTTCCCCTACAGATAATTTATTGTTGTGTCCACCTCCCATGCTAGGCTGTAAGCTCCTTGAGGGCAGAGAATGTACCTACTAATTCTACTATACTCTCCCAAATGTTTAACCCAGTGTTCTGCACAGCAAGCGCTCAAAAAATACCACTGATTGACTGATTGATAGAGGTTTTATAGGGGCAAACTCTAGTACCTTCTTCATTCATTCATTCATTCAACAGCATTTACTGAATGTTTACTGTGTGCAAAGTACTGTAGTAGGCTCTTGGAAAGATACAAAATTAGTAGAAGACATGATCCTTGCCCTCAAGGGACTTACAGTCTAATGAGGAAGCCAGGCAGATCTCTATTTCTCTCTATCCTGTCCTGGTTCCATTTTAACTCAATGGGAGTACACTTAAGGATAGCTAAATGCATTCTAGGAGGTCAGGACCCAGACAGACTTTAGTAACAAAATGTTTGCTATATTTTCAATTTTTAAATGTTAAAGGGTTCCCATATTACATGCCTAGCAGAATTCATATAAGCAGCTTGTTCAAAATTATGCTCGATCTGAGCCAAAGGATAATTTATGTCACAGTAATTCGCTGCCATCACCAAAGCCATTTACTTGGCTATCTTGTAAATTGTGGGTGGAGGCTTTAATGACCAGGATGCTGATCATTAAAACTGGTAGGCACTGGGCCAGTGAAATCCTAGGGTGCCCACCTTTTCCAGCTTCCCAAGCCAATAGCAGTCCCATGAGATTACCAGATAATTGGGGTAATAAAACCTGAATGGACAGCTTGGCACAGCAATGTCTGGTGTCAGTGTCTGCCGTGCAACACAAGTAAAGAAGACTCAACCCAGTTTTTATCCCCCTCCAGACTTCTTTCCAAAGAGATTCCCAGACACCTGCTATTCATGACATCTGGAATCTTGGGGGTGCAGGGCTGTCCCTTAAGTTAGAACCTGAGTTCTAATCCCAGCTCTGCCACTTCTCTGCTGTATTGACCTTGGGCAAGTCACTTTACTTTTCTGTGCCTCAGTTACCTCATCTGTAAAATGGAGATTAAGACTGTGAGCCCCATAGGGGACGTGGACTTTGTCCAACTTGATAACTTGTATCTGCCCCAGTGCTTGGTACAGTGCCTGGTACATAGTAAGTGCTTAACAAATACCATAAAAAAGTGTCCAAAGTGAAGACAGCCCAGAGGTCCCAAACTTCTTGAAAGGATCTCTCCGGTTTCTCCCAAGCCCCGAAAAACCTAGGGACTGGAGGACCCCCTGCGGAAGGTTTTCCTCCCCAAATGGTGACTGATAAAGGAAAAATGGAACAGAAGACCAGTCAGTCAGTCAATCATGTATTGAGTGCTTACTGAGTGCAGAGCACTGTACTAAGCGCTTGGGAGTGTACAGTATAACAATATAACAGACATGCTCTCTGCTCTGAGTTTATAGTCTAGACCAGTAGTTCCTGCCTGGCTTCAGAGTTTGAGCTGTATTTTCCCACTATATTGTGTCCCAGTCAAAGTCATACCGAGAAGGGACAGTCAAAGAAGAAAACCCAGGCAACCCAACTCCTTTAATGGGAACTGCCTAAAGTAAACAGAGTTTTTCTTCCTCGTTACACCAAGAGCTGAAATAATAAATACAGATAGGAGGTAGCCTCATACCTCAAATAATTTGTTGAAACAACACTCTCCTACTCAGCCCGTCTCATATTTGTGCAGTTGTTAGCCAGAAGGATAGTCCTAACCCTCACTGGGCCTCAGACAAGTGCCCCTGCCAATCACTCTTCACATCAGCTCAAGCCTCAGTGACCGAAATGAGTCGACACTGCACAACTGTCCAAACCATGATGGATTTCCTCAACTTTCAGAGCAGCCCCTTTTGGTTTGATTGACAGGCCAGAATGGCAGCTGTCTGCCTGGGTGGCAAAGTGCAACTTATTTCTGGAACTCGGAGTATACACAATACTACATAAGAAAAAAGCAGCAGACCTCAGCCTAGAACCTCATCATCAAGATAAACAGCAGAGAAAAGCCTGCTTACTGGTATTCGGGCTGCAGAAGTGAAAGAAAGCTGGCTTTTTCAGGAACTTCAGGACAGAAGGAAAGTTAGAAAAGAAATTCTTCATGGGGACATGCTCCTTCACTCTGCTAGCAATAACTTACCAAGTAAAAGGATATGTTCTCTTTCACACATATGTGGTAACACCATGAACTCTAATTTGCTCTCTGATGAGACTTTTCATAGTCATCATTTTAAAAGAGAATGGAAAGCTCATTCTTTGGAAAACAGACAAGATATTCATGAGCTTTTCTCCGCTTCACTCTCTTCTGAATGCTTTTGTGAGGTTTTTTAGTAAGCTTATAGACTAATCTCTTCTGTTATCTCTGAAAGTACATGTTAGGAGAGTATATTAAGACTGTGAGCTCCGTATGGGACAGGGACTCTGTCCAACCTGATTTGCTGTATCTACCCCAGAGCTTAGTACAGTGCCTGGTACATAGTAAGCGCTCAACAAATACCATCATTATCATCATCATCCTCATCGTATCTTCCAGGAAGTCCAGAGTGGGATAGGAAGTCTTGGATGATCCAGCAGAAAAATATTTAACAGAATGTATAACTAGTGAAAAATTAAACTAGAAGTACCTGAATATTCAGAGATAATTCTCAGACCACCTGGGAATTATATTCCAACCAGTGGTTCCCATGGTATATTAGTTCAATTTAAAAAGAAAAAGAAAGCTGTATGTTAACAGGAATGGTGTGGCTACCCTTTCCTCTCGGTCCAAACTGCTACTATGTTAATTAAAGCACTTATCTTATCCCACCTCGATTACTGCATCAGCCTCCTTGCTTACTTCCCTGCCCCTCTTCCCTCCCCATTCCAGTCCAGACGTCATTCCACAGCTCAGATCAGTTTTCTACAAAAACATACAATCCACGTTTCCCCAGTCCTCAAGAACTGCCGGTGGCTGCCCATCTACCTCCACATCCATCAAACAGAAACTTCTTACCATTGGCTTTAAAGCACTCTACCACCTTGTCCCCTCTGACTTTACCTCCCTGAGCTCCTACTACAACCCAGCCTGCACACTTCACTTCTCTAATGCTACCCTACTCACAGTTACTCGATCTCATCTATCTCGCTGCCAACCTCTTGCTCATGTCCTGCCTCTGGCCTGGAGTGCCCTCCTTCTTCATATTTGACAGACAATCACTCTCCCCACCTTCAAAACCTTATTAAAAGCACATCTCCTCCAAGAGGACTTCCCAGAGTAGGCCCTCATTTCCTCTTCCCTTACTCCCTCTGCATCACCCTTGCACCTGGATTTGCACCCCCTTTTCACTTCTCCCTCAGTTCCACAGCAATTATGTACATACCCGTAATTTATTTATTTATATTAATGTCTGTCTCCCCCTCTAGACTGTAAGCTTGTTGTGGGCAGGGAACGTGTCCATCAACTCTGCTATACTGAACTCTTCCAAGCGCTTAGTACAATGTCCTGCATATAGTAAGCACCAATAAATACAATTGATTGATTAAAAATATGTTGAGTGCTTGGTCAATTAAAAGCCTAAATAACTTGCCAGAGAAAAGTAGTGCAAATGTTACAGACCAGCTATAAAATCGAATTTAGGGAAGATAACGTTCTGGTATTGCACGCTCAAAAAAGGGCAGAATTGAAAGAAGAACTTAACACGAGCACTGCCGACAAGAGGATTAAATTGTACTTAAGTCCCAGAGGACTGAAAAAGTATCTCAAGAGTGAATTTTCCCATACCTAGAAGAGTTGATACTTTTGGTCAAATGGTGGGGTTCAAATCTGTTACTTTTACTATACTTTCCCAGGTGCCTACTACAGTACTCTGCCTCCCATGGGCTCTCAATAAATACAAATAACTGAATGAATGAATGGCAAGGTACTAGAGTGAAGCAACCTGAAAGAATAATTAAAACTGTTTAAACCCTTTAAAGGAAAGGTAAATGTTAGAATAGCAAATGTGTTCACTTTATTTATAAAGAGAAAGATGCTAGAGTAATACACCTTTAAGAGGGAAAGTTCCAGATAGGAGCAGTAGGTGTTGAACAACTGCAGAGAATCTGAGCAGGCGACAAGCTATTGTGAAGATGGCAAAATGCTTTGAATGAACAGGTTATTGGTTATTTAATGAAAAATGCAGTGACTTGGTGGATTCTATTTTTCAAAAGTTGGAAGCCCCTGAATTGTATTCCTGATGGGGAGATTAAACTCTTTGCTACTTCTCAGCTAAAGTTGGAACTATTTCTGAAAGACTCAAGCTAAAAAATGGAGAATTTTTTTTTAAAAAAAAGGTTGCCAAAGGGTGCAGAATGGGGAGATTAATAATGTCATCACCTGAGAGATTTATGACAGTAAACAATAGGCAAAAAACCCCTCTGTTTATCAAAGTCCAGTGGCCTGTTTTGCTCATTGTAGCCTTTCAATCAGGGTGCACTATTCCTGGACAAATATTCCAGCTGGAATTTTCTTTTCATTACATCTCTATTTACATTGTGATCTGTTCCAGTTTACACAGGGCAGCTATGACATTTTCTTTTGAATGCCTTCTACATTTTTATATTTAATAGGTTTCAAGGAAAACACAAACCACAGAAACCCTCGCTGTACGCCACTTCTTGGGAAAATGTTACATGCGTTGTGCTTGTGACCGTTAATAACCCATCCCAAAATATGACAGTTTGGAGAAAAACGTGGAGGTTCCCTATAAAATACCACATGGTGCTGACAGCAGATCCATCATCTAACTTTTCCCCGATTTTATGCTGCATTCGACGGGCAACTTTTTCCCTAATGTTTGCCCATCACCTGAAAAGAAATCTCCCATTTCCCAGATTCCCCAATGCTATTCCACTCATGTTTCCCAGCTAAACTCTTACTGAGGATTGAGGATCTGAGCAGGCGACAAGCTATTCAGAGACTTGGGCTCAGCCAAGGGACACTGTAAGCTCGTTTTGGGCAAGGAATGTGCATGTTATATTGTTCTGTTGTCCCCTCCCAAGCGCCTAGCACAGTGCTCTGCACACAGTAAGCATTCAGTAAATACAACTGATTGACTGACACTGTCCCCATTCTCTTTCATGCCTCATCACACACAGGGGAAAGATATTGAAGCAGTGTCTCCTAGAATAACACGGCGAAAATGTCCAAATGTCCAACCTTTCCAAAATTCATTCCTTCTGAGTGGTCCTAGTATTGAAATCCATTCCTTATTCTCTCTAGGGCAGGTACTATTTCTATTAATAAGTGGTGCCATCCAGAACTGTGTGAAACAGACTGGTCAGGAGACAAGGGGTCTTTTCATCCTGAGGCCCTTGCTCTCCATTCTCCCACCTCTGACCTCTCACTCATGCTGTGATCCCTGTCTGGAACTCCCTCCCCCTTCAATTAATCAATGAATCATATTTATTGAGCACTTATTGTATGTAGAGCACTTTACTGAGTGCTTGGGAGAGTACAATACAACAATACGCGGAGACATTTCCTGCCCTTCAAATATGCCAAACTTCAGCTCTCCCTATAGTCAGAGCCCTTCTGAAATCCCATCTCCTCCAGGATGTCTTCCCCAGTGAATTTTCCCTTCCATTCAAGTCATTTTAGCCCCTAGCATTTATTCACTGTCATCCATCTTCCAGCAATATATATACATATAATCAGTAGTATATCTCTATCTACATATATTATTTATTCATTTATTTCATCTTTCCATACTCCTGTCTCTGGCTCCTACCAGGAGTAATTTCCTCCTACTATCACCCAAAAAATAATTTGGTGTTTGTCCATCTCACACATTAGAATGCAAGTTTCTTGAGGGGAGAGCCAGTTCTTTGGCTTCTGTTGGATGTTCCCAAGCACTTAGCAGAGTAGCAGTTTAGCAAATACTATTGATTGAGTGAGGCCTCAAACAGTAGTATTCATTGAGTACCCACTTTTTGCAGTATACTGTGGCAGGCACTTGGGAAGTTCAGAATAAAGAAGTGACTCATTCCCTGCTCATGAGGAGCTGACACTCTGATGGGGGAGATGGTCAATGCACTCATTTGGACTCCATAGCCAGCCACGCATGGAGAAGAAACCAACACAATGGACGTTGGAAGGCTCGGAAGAGCAGCCCAGGATCTGGTGAGCCATGGACAATGGATGGATGAACTTCTCCTCACCTCCCAGATGGGCCCAAGGAGAAAAAGCCTGAGCTTCTAGCTCCCATGCTGCCTCTCATCGATGGAGAAGGATCATGTAGAAGGGGGAAGAGGACCTCTAGGGGAAAAGAGCTTATAGGGGAAGGGCCAGCAAGGGGAAGGCAGAGGCGGAAGGGCCTCTTCTCTTCCTCCTCCTTTTCCTTTTCCTCCTTCCCTTCCTCTCCCTCCTTCTCCTCCTTTTTCTCCTCCCCTGTTTGTGTTGCCTCCCTGCCCTGATTTCCACCATCCCTGACTACCTTACCCCAGAAGTTCTGCTGGATCAGACTTGGCCACCAGTGACACTGCTTGGACCCCAAATTTCAGTAGAGGATGAAGGGCCGGGCAGTTGCTGCCACCTACCAATGGGCGCACAGCACTATACTAAGTGCTTGGGAAAGTAAAATATATTAGAATTGGCAGACATGTTTTCTGCCCATAAGGAACTTACAGTCTAGAGTAGGAGACAGATATTAAATTACGGATATGAACCTAAGTGCTGTGGGGCTAAGGGAAAGGTGACTATCAAGTGCTTAAAGGGTACAGATCCAACTGCAAGAGTGATGCAGAAGGGAGAGGGAGTAGGGGAAATGAGGGCTTAGTTGGGGAAAGCTTCTTGGAGGAGATGTGATTTGAATAAGGCTTTGAAAATGGGAGAGTGATGAACAATCAAATACGAAGGGAGAGGGAGTCCCAGGTTAAAAGCAGGACTTGGACAAGGAGTCGGCAGCAAGATAGATGGGATCGAGGCCGACGAACAAAAAGTGCGATTTTTGAGGACCTATCGGCAGCATAGGAAGCAGTGTGGGCTAGTGAATAAAGCATGGGCCTTGGAGCCAGAGGACCTGGATTCTAATCCTGACTCCACCACTTGTCTCTATGCGACCTTGGCCAAGTTACTTAACTTCTCTGTACCTTAGTTTTCTCAACTGCAAAATGGGGATTCCGTGCCTGTTTTATTCATTCATTCATTCATTCAATCGTATCTATTGAGCGCTTACTGTGTGCAGAGCACTGTACTAAGCACTTGGGAAGTACAAGTTTGACTGTAAGTTCCTTGTGGAACAGGGACTGTAACGGATCTTATTAACTTGTATCTACCCCAGTGCTTAGAACAGTGCTTGAAACATATTAAGCCCTTATTAAACACCATAAAAAAGTTGACCTACCCATTTAATATTATGTTCAGGAAAGACCCCTACTTCCTGCCATAACTCATTCCTACATGTGCCCCCAACTCATATCTGTTCCTGCCTTCCTTGCCTCGCAGGATGGTGGTGAGGAAAAACCCTTGGAAAGATGGCCTTCCATAAATCCAATAGGTTACAATTAAATCCCTGGAGCATCACCTACAATGATTTGTCCCAAATCCACCATCTTGTCCTGTCAAGAATAACAATTTCAAACTGTCCACATGGCACATGATTAAACAGCACCTCTGTATTCACTAAACTCCCAGAGAAAAAGAAATGCTGAAAGAAATCCACAGTGCAGCTCTGCTAGAAGTCATTACTGAACTCATCTAACCAACCGGTTGAATGTTATTTTAGGGAATGCACCCTCTTTTATTACAAGCTTTTCAAAACAGATAGTGTCTGCAGCAAGTTAACTTGTTAACTCCGGGTAGCATCCTGCCAAAAAATCTAAGCCTTCCATCCAAAGCATATAAATAACCCAATTACTTTCCCAGAGAGGTGTCATTTTCATCAAAATTATGTTTGAGGGACCACTAAAGACATTTTTCTCCTTCCTGTCATTATTTATACTACAGAGCACCATTGCCAAACCCTCACACAGAGGAAGTTCTCTTCTTTGTTAACATAATTGAACATTCCACATTTTAATTTTTATGGAATGGAGAAAGAGAAATATCCCCGGAAAACCTCTGGATCTGAGCAAAAGGAGGTTTAGCAAAAGAATGAACAATGATACAAATGTAAATAATTGTTTTGCAAGGCTCATTTAGGACTGGATGTTGAAATGGAACGCTAGGTAAGACAGCATAAATCCCAACAGATTTTTAAAACATCAGAGTTCATCTAAACATTCACCTGATGTCTGATTTTGATTAGCTATTTATTCATTCCATTCTCAGGAAATGACCTTACGCTGGATCCTGTTAATGTAAATTGGGCCTTTGGGGAAAGGTCTCTGGGTGATTCGTGGGCTCTTCAAAGCCATCAGGATAATATTGTTCCCTGCAGTGACAGTAACCACTAAACGGTCCCCCCGAACACCCTCCGGGGTCTAGGAGTGTTTAGCCTTCCTCTAAAAGGGGTCACCAAGACCAGATTTCTCACCCATTGGGTGTGGTTCAATCAACAGAACTTGTAGCCACCCAAAACTATAAAGGGGGATTGTCAGGGACACAGACTCTATTAGGAAAACATGCAAGCTTTCTTTTCCCGATGGTTTTTGAGCCAATAAAAAAATATGCCAAGCCCAGGATATTAAGCAAGAAACTGATCATTAAGGGTCCAACCTTGCTCACCAATCCTCGTACCCCAAAGTTGAGAATTTGGGTACCCCAGCACTAAGTATCACTGAAATGGATACATGGCACACTCAATCAATCTATGCTATGTACTAAGTGCTAATGGTGTGCAGAACACAGTACTAAGCACTTAGAGATTTAATACCTGTTTTCCCTAGAGTGTGAGCCCCATGTGGGACAGGGCCTGTGTCCCACCTGATTATATTTCAGCTATCTCAGTCCTTAGTATAGTACTTGGCACATAGTAAGCACTTAACAAATGCCATCATCATTATTATTATTGGGAAAGTACACTATAACAGAGTTGCTAGACTCGATTCCCGTCCACAAGGAGGTTACGGTCTACAGGAGGAGCAAAAAGTCATGCTCAAAAATGTCCACTCTGGCCGCCAAAGCCTGCTCTTGCCCAAAGGATGTTTATGCATATACCTGTCTCAATCCTATACAGTCCCCAATCTGAAAACCTAGAATCGATGCAGCTGCCAAGAAACTTACTTAGCTCCAATGAATGGCTTAAACATCTAAGAATGAGTATTGTATTCATTTTCCATGGAATCTGCTCTAGCTAAACATGGTTGAGTAAAAAAAATAACCTTCAGGTTGTTTTGCACCAAAATGACATAAAACATTTGAAGGCCCTGAGCTGGGCAAAGCCTGTGCTTGTAAAACTTGCTGAGACCATTACTTCCTGGACTAGTTCAAAACAGTTGTGACTGGATAAACTCTAATTTAGGGCTCTAGCAGGTTAAAAGTTTCCCCAGCCGCCCAAGGTCACCAAAGCTGTTGTAATTGGCACTGGAGTCGACTCAGGGAGAAATCCATGCGAGCAAAGAGAGCCCATTAAAGAAGTGTTTTCCCTCTTTGTCGACTGCTCCATTTCTGGTCTTTGGATGCCCAGGGTCTGAGGACAAAGTCTCTCATTCTACAGTGGATCGAAACACTTGATTCAGCAATGTTTCCCTCTTCCCCCGGTCCTGAAACAGCACCCAAGGAGACAGCAGTGGAACTGTAGACATCGCCACTGATTTGGAGAGGCTTTTGGGCCTTTCTCAGAAAATTCAAACCTGAGTTAGTGGAGGTTTCTGTAATTTCACAGCACCCAGAGCCCTGGAACCTTTGAACAGAACGAGGCTCCCTGGGGTAAAGTCCTGCCACATCCAGCGTTAGAGGGACTGGAAAGATTAGTGCCAAGAGAGTTTGACTCTCAGCTCATTCTGATCTTTCCAAATTCCAATACTCCCTGCTTCCCCTTTTCCTCCCTTCCACTCTCCCTCCACCCCCACAACTTCCAGCCAGCTAAGCCCAGGACAATCAGAAAGGTGCATTGGCTTAGTGGAAGGAGCACGGGCTGGGAATTCAGAAGTCATGACTTCTAATCCCGGCTCTGACACTTGTCTACTGTGTGACCTTGGGCAAGCAGGTTACTTAACTTCTCTGTGTCTCAGTTACCTCATCTGTAAAATGGGCGTAAGACTTTGAGTCCCACGTGGGACAACCTGATTACCTTGTATCTACACCAGCACTTAGAACAGTACTTGGCCCATAGTAAGTGCTTAACAAATACCATCATCATTATTATTATTACTACTATTATTATTATTATTATCAAACCCAGCAAAGGAAGCACTGCACAGACTTAGTGAGAACTTTAGTAGTGATTGCATTCTTTGTCCCTGAAAAGCTCAAAGGATTTCAAATGTATATATCGGGTCAAAAGTTCTCACAACCCCGTTTTAAAAATGACAAAACTGAGGTCCAGATGGGTTGAAACCAACTACCTCTCCCTGAATGGATCTGGGAACAGGGTCTAATTCAAGGCCTGCTCCAGGGTTCTTGAGGCAAATGGCTAAGCCAAGGACCCAGACAATTCTCTTATTAGCACAGGTGCCCACTCCATGGGGCGGTGGAGCCCCTCACCCCCACAAATTACGAGCTGAATTCCCAACCTGGCTAGTCCTGGTCTCTGACAAGATCCAAGAGTTTCCAACTGGGGCAGAAAAGACCCAAAATGATGTCTTCCTGAACTATTTACTCTTTGAAACTTGCCCCGGCTAAATCTCCCCTGCTAAAAACCCTGATCCTTCTCATGCCACCACTCACAATGAAAAATGGATGCCTCTTAATTAGGTTTTCAAAACAAAACAAAAACCCTAGCGTGGTTTGCTAACATTTTGATGATCTTTGCTGAGAGCACTGGAATAAAGGAAACTTCAGTGTTTGCCGTCTATTTATGTGACCTACATGGGTTAAGATCTTGTGTGGCACCTATTGTATGGAACCTCGAAAGCCTGCTTTCCACAGACACTGATATAGGGGATGTAGGGGCAATAGGGAAAAATAATTCCCATTCTTCCCAATCTGATTATCATATGTATTTGACCTGAATTTTCCTGAACTGGTTATTAAGTGTGATGTTCACTTCCTAGGTGTGATGTTGTCACTTCAAAGAGAATAACTGTTACCACGTTAACACAGACAACTTATCCTATCTCGCCTTGATGACTATATCAGCCTCCTTGCTGATTTCCCTGCCTCCTCTCTCTCCCCACTCCAGTCCATACTTCACTCTGTCGCCCGGACCGTTTTTCTATAAAAATGTTCAGGTCATGTTTCCCCATTCCTCAAGAACCTCCAGTGGTTGCCCATCCACCTCCGCCTCAGATAGAAAGTCCTCACCGTTGGCTTAAAAGCATTCATTCACCTCGCCCCCTCCTATCTCACCTCGCTACTCTCCTAACTACAACCAGCCAGTACACCTCACTCCTCTAATGCCAACCCACTCACTGTACCTTAATCTCAGCTATGTAGACACAATGATCACATCCTGCCTCTGGCCTGGAACACGCTCCCTTTTCATAACTGACAAACGATTACTCTCCCCACCTTCAGAGCCTCAATGAAGGCACATCTCCTCCAAGAAGCCTTCCCTGAGGCCCTGAAACCCTCATTTCCCACTCCCTTCTGTTTTACCCTGACTTCCTCCCTTTATTCACCACACCTGCCCAAAGCCCCCACAGCACTTATGTACATATCCATGATTTATTTATAATTAATGCCTGTCTCTCCCTCTAGACTGTAGCTTGTTGTAGACAGGGAATGTGTCTTACATTGTTGTGTTATATCCTCCCAAGGGCTTAGTCCAGTGCCCTGCACACAGTAACTCAATAAATAGGCTTGATTGATTGATAGATTGATAGTAATAATAATGTTGGCATTTGTTATGCACTTACTGTGTGCCGAGCACTAAGCACTGGGGGAGATACAAGGCCAGCAGGTTATCCCACGTGGGGTTCACAGTCTTAATCCCCATTTTACAGATGCGGTAACTGAGGCACAGAGAAGTTAAGTGACTTGCCCAAAGTCACACAGCTGACAAGCGGCAGAGCAGGCATTTGAACCCATGACCTCTGACTCCCAAGCCTGTGCTCTTTCCACTGAGCCAAGCTGCTTCTCTAGTAAGAACAAAGGCTCTTTAGCAACAGGAAAATTAACCCTTCCTTAACTAAGGACTAAAACAATTCAAAACTCTGAAATTCAGAAACCTTCCAAGGCCTGCGGATTGGCCCCTATGTTAGCCCATTCAAAAGAAGAGAGGCAGAGCATAAGAGATTAGACAAGAAAAAAATATCTCTGGGACACCCTCAACTAATTGCTCAGCAAAGATGGGGAGTCTGAAATCACCTCAGAATCCTCCTGTTCATAACATTTCACTTTCCAAAATTTCCTCAAGATCAGAAATGTCACACTTCCCCCAATTGAGGATTTATTTAAGAGAAGCAGCGTGGCTCAGTGAAAAGACAACAGGCTTGGGAGTCAGAGGTCATGGGTTCAAATCCCGGCTCCGCCGCTTGTCAGCTGTGTGACTTTGGGCCAGTCACTTAACTTCTCTGTGCCTCAGTTACCTCATTTGTAAAATAGGGGTTAAGATTGTGAGCCCCACATGGGATAACCTGATCACCTTGTATCCTCCCCAGAGTTTAGAACAATGCTTTGCACATAGTAAGTGCTTAACAAATACCAAAGTAATTATTATTATCTCCTAATACATGACGATCTTGCAGACGTGCTGAAAATGTTGACGCCATTAACACATTCCTAAGAAGGACGAGGCAGCAGACACTAGGAAGCCAAGGGTAACATTCGGCCTTTCCAATGAAAACGTTTTGTCTTATTCGATTAAAAGAAGAGATAACAGGGCACTGGCACAGATTCACCTCACATTCTGAGCTTGGAGAACACGGGGTGGTTGGTTTGCCTTGGGGCTGGATTGGCCCAGGCTAGACTGGCCCCTAGGAGCCCAGCTCCTTCCCAAATCCTTTCCCTCTCCCCCAACTAATAGGCAAAGAGGTATATAGAATAGGAATCCCACCACAGAATTCTTCACAATAATGCCTTGATTTTATAAAAACACTTTTCCCCAGGTACCAGCTTATTATTCATCATACATAGATTGGGGGTGTTCTGGTTCTTCCCACACCTTTTATACCCTGGACAGGATAAGGAAATAGGGATTTAGATTGTGAACCAAGTGGGGCAACCTGATTACCTTGTATCTTATACCTAGGGAGGATAGATAGATAGATCGATAGATCGATAGATAGATAGATAGGTAGATAGATACACCTTATACTATGCCTGGCACATAGTAAGCACTTAACAAATACCATCATTATTTATTAAGCCCCACGTGTGAGCCCCAGTCCAACCAAAGGATAAGGAAATAGGGATTTAGACTGTGAGCCCCATGTGGGACAACCTGATCACTTTATATTCTCCCCAGCACTTAGAACAGTGCTTGGCACATAGTAAGCACTTAACAAATGCCATCATTATTATTATTATTATTAAGCACTTAGTACAGTGCTCTGCACACAGTAAGCACTCAATAAATACGACTAAATGAATGAATGAATGAAAGAATGAATGACCAAAAACAGGGATTTAATAATAATAATAATGATGATGATGGTATTTGTTCAGCGCTTACCATGTGCCAAGCAGGGTTTTAAGCACTGAGGTAGATAAAGGTAATCCAGTTGTCCCACGTGGGGCTCACAGTCTTCATCCCTATTTTACAGATGAGGTAACTAAAGTGCAGAGAAATTAAGTGACTTGCCTAAAGTCACACAGCTGACAAGTGGCAGAGCTGGAGTTACCCATGACCTTTAACTCCCAAGCCCATGCTCTTTCCACTAAACCACGCTGTTTCTCAGTGTGATTTTCAGTGTGCTTCTCAGATGTTTGGGGAAAGGCTAGGTGTAGTAATAGTAGTAGTAGTAGTAGTAGCAGCTGCAGTGCAGTGGGTTGGGGTAAAGGTTAGGGATGGGGAGTGGGAAGAAGTTTGGGGTGGGTTAGTACTAAGGTTGGCGTTAAAAATAGACATTGGAATGACTCTAGGAATGGAATTTGCATTTGATACCTTGGGAATCCGGCTTCTGGGATTGGAGTTGAGATTCATGATGCTTGGACGTAGGGGTCTGCTTAATGGCGAGTTTCTCCACTTCATCCTGTCTACCTCACCTCTTCATCCTGTCTGGGCAAGGAAAGACAGATTGTTGAGGGTGGAAAAATTGAGGGTTAATTAGGGCTGACCCCCATCTCTTTGTCAATTCCTTTGTCTGTTTCACCCATTACAGTATAAACTCCATGTGGACAAATATCAATCAATCAATCAACGGTATTTACTGAGTGCTTACTGTGTGCACAGCCCTGTACTAAGTGCTTGGAAAAATAAGCTCCATGTGGGGAGGGAATGTGTCTACCAACTCCTGTATTGTACTCTCCCAAGCACTTAGTACAGTGCTCTGCACAGAGTAAGTGCTCAATAAATACCACTGATTGATTTATTGAGTTGGTAGAAACAATCGCTGAGCTTGGTCTATAGAGGGAGACAGACATTAAAGTAGATTAGAGATACAGGAAATAATAGAGTGTAAGCATATACACATAAATATCAAAATGCTTAATGGGTATACAGCCAAGTTCAACACAGTGGGGAGGATGGATAGGGGAGAATTTACAGACTGTGACCTCGTTGTGGGCAGGGACTGTCACTGTTTATTGTTGTATTGTAGAAATAATAATAATTCTGATATTCGTTCAGTGCTTACTGTGTGCCAAGCTCTGTACTAAGTGCTGGTATTCACCCCAGAGTTTAGTAATTATAATAACGGTATTTGTTATTTCTCAAGTGCTTAGTACAGTGCTCCACATACAGTGAGCGCTTAGCGGTTTGCACATAGTAAGCACTTAATAAACGCCATCATTATTATTATTATTAAATACGATTGAATGAATGAATGTATTATATTTGTATAATTATTTATTTTGATCACTTGGATTGTAAAAATATTATCTTTGTCTCCCCCATTTGGGTGTAAACTCCTTGTGGGCTGGGAAAGATTCCCTTCTTTCCAGTCTAATTCTCAAGCGGCTAGTAGAGCACAGTACACTGTGTAGAAGCAGCATGGCATAGGGGAAAGAGCACGGGCTTGGGAGTCAGAGGTCGTGGGTTCTAATCCTGGCTTTGCTACTTGTCAGCTATGTGACTTTGGGCAAGTCACTTAAGTTCTCTGTACCTCAGTTACCTCATCTGTAAAATGGGGATTAAGGCTGTGAGCCCCACTTGGGACAACCTGATCACCCTGTATCTACCCCAGCGCTTAGAACAGTGCTTGGCACATAGTAAGCATTTAATAAATGCTATTATTATAATTACTAAGTGCTGGGGTGGACGCAAGCAAATCGGGCTGGACACAGTCCCTGCCCCACCTGGGACTCACAATCTTAATCTCCATTTTATGGATGAAGTAAATGAGGCACGGAGAAGTTAAGTGATTTGCCTGAGGTCACACAGCAGACAATAAATCAATCAATCGTATTTATTGAGCACTTACTGTGTGCAGAGCACTGTACTAAGCGCTTGGGAAGTACAAGTTGGCAACATATAGAGACAGTCCCTACCCAACAGTGGGCTCACAGACAAGTGGCGGAGGTGGGATTAGAACCCAGATCATTCATTCATTCAATATTCAAATTGTATTTACTGAGCGCTTACTGTGTGCAGAGCACTGTACTAAGCGCTTGGGAAAGTACAATATTCATTCATTCATTCAATCGTATTTATTGAGCACTTACTGTGTGCAGAGCACTGTACTAAGCGCTTGGGAAGTACAAGTTGGCAACATATAGAGACGGTCCCTACCCAACAGCGGGCTCACAGTCTAGAACGGGGAGACAGAAGCAGAAGCAGCGTGGCTCAGTGGAAAAAGCATGGGCTTTGGAGTCAGAGGTCATGGGTTCGAATCCCGGTTCCACCACAAGTCTGCTGTGTGACCTTGGGCAAGTCACTTAACTTCTCTGAGCCTCGGTTACCGCATCTGTAAAAATGGGGATTAAGACTGTGAGCCCCACGTGGGACAACCTGATTACCTTGTATCTACCCCAGCGCTTAGAACAGTGCTTGGCAAATAGTAAGTGCTTAACAAATGACATCATTATTATTATTATTATTACAAACAAAACAAAACATATTAACAAAATAAAATAAATAGAATAGTACATATGTACAAGTAAAATAAATAGAGTAATAAATATGTACAAACATATATACAGATGCTGTGGGGAGGGGAAGAAGGTAGGGCGGGGGGGTGGGGAGAGGGAGGAGAGGAAGGAGAGGGCTCAGTCTGGGAGCAACAACAAACAGTGAGATTCCCTGCCCACAATGAGCTTACAGTTTGGGGGGGGCGGGGAGACAGACCTGAATACAAATAAATAAAATTACAGGTATTTACATAAGTGCTGTGGGGATGGGAAGCGGGGGAGAGCAAAGGGAGCAAGTCAGGGTAATGCAGAATTCTGACTCCAGGCCCTTGCTCCATCCATTAGGCCACACTGCTTCTCTGAAATGAAATACAGGTGGTTTCCATGCCCCAGACCCTGACATCAATAGGAGGCTCACCCTTCTGGGTTGTGCTGTCACCCCGTGGGCCAGAAAGTGGGGGTCTGGACGGCATCCCATGGGGCTTTTTAGGGGGGTCCACCCTGCCTTCCCCGTGTAACTGTAGAGAAGCAGCGTGGCTCAGTGGAAAGAGCACGGGCTTTGGAGGTCGTGGGTTCAAAGACTTGACCAAGGTCACACAGCAGACATGTGGCAGAGTCCGGATTCGAACCCATGACCTCGAATAATAATAATAATGATGGCATTTATTAAGCGCTTACTATGTGCAAAGCACTGTTCTAAGCGCTGGGGAGGTCACCAGGTGATCAGGTTGTCCCACGTGGGGTTCACAGTCTTAATCCCCATTTTACAGATGAGGGAACTGAGGCCCAGAGAAGTGAAGTGACTTGCCCAGAGTCACGCAGCTGGCAATTGGCGGAGCCGGGATTTGAACCCATGACCTCTGACTCCAAAGCCCGGGCTCTTTCCACTGTTGGGTAGGGACTGTCTCTATATTGCCAACTTGTACTTCCCAAGCGCTTAGTACAGTGCTCTGCACACAGTAAGCGCTCAATAAATACGATTGATTGATTGGGCCACGCTGCTTCTCATTCATACGGCTGAATGAATGAATGAAGGTAAAATGGGGATTAAGATCGTGAGTCCCCAGTGGGACAACCTGATCACCTTGTAACCTCCCCTGCGCTTAGAACAGTGCTTTGCACATAGCAAGTTTTTAATAAATTCTATTATTATTATCATTATTATTATTATTATTGTTAAATGATGTGCCCTTTTTTTGCCCCAGCACCCTCTCCCCTGGGGCGTCCCACCTTCCCTCAGGCCTCGTGGCTCCAAGATGGCGGACCGGGCCACGAGGTTGGAGATCAACGGGCCTGTTGGGGGCGGGACTTCGGGATGCCAACTTCCTGTTTATCCACCAATGAGAAGCTGCAGAATATGATTGACAGCAGGGGGGACTAATGATGGTTGGTGGTGGGAAGGACCATCTCTGGGAGGATTAAAGCAAACTGATGGCGTCAATAATGGGCGAAGTTATGCAAATTAACGGCCGTGTTAAAACCCCACCCTTTTACTCTGAATGACATTCATTCATTCAATGGTATTTATTCATTCATTCATTCATTCAATCGTGAATGACATTCATTTATTCAATCGTATTCATTCATTCATTCAATGGTATTTATTGAGCGCTTACTGTGTGCAGAGCACTGGACTAAGCACTTGGGAAGTACAAGATGGCAACATATAGGGACGGTCCCTACCCAACAGCGGGCTCACAGTCTAGAAGGGGGAGACAGACAACAAAACAAAACATATTAACGAAATAAAATAAATAGAATAGTAAATATGTACAAGTAAAATAAATAGAGTAATAAATCTGTACGAACATAAATACAGGTGCTGTGGGGAGGGGAAGGAGGTAAGGCGGGGGGATGGGGTGGAGGGGGAGAGGAAAGAGGGGGCTCAGTGTATTTATTGAGTGCTTACTGTGTGCAGAGCACTGTACTAAGCCCTTGGAAAGTACAATTTAGCAATAAAGAGAGAGAGAGAATCCCTGCCCACACCGTGTTAACTGTGTTGGGACCACCCGGTAACGTTTATTGTTATTATTAAATAGTAATAATAATAATAATAATAATAATAATAATATTTGTTAAGCGCTACTGAGTGCCAGTACTGTGTACTGTGGTATCTCTGGGGTAGATACAATTTAATCAGGTTGGACACAGTCTCTGTCCCGTGTGGGATTCACAGCATCAATCCCCATTTTACAGATGAGGTAACTGAGCCCCAGAGAAGTGACTACGACTGTGACTGTGAGCTCTCTGGACTGTGAGCTCCTTGTGGGCAGGAATTTGTTGTTATACTGTAGTCTCCCAAGCACTTAGTACAGTGGTTTGCACACAGTAAGCACTCAATAAATACGAATGAATAAAATGCGATTGAATGCCTGCCCACGGTCACACAGCAGACAAGTGGTGGAGCCGGGATTAGAACCCATGACCTCCTTACTCCCAGGCTCTGACTCAGGGGCCCATGCTCTACTACGCCATGCTGCTTCTCAAAAGATGTCTGATTTGGAGCGAGCTGCTGCTTCCCTTCCCCACAGCACCTGTATATATGTATATATGTTTGTACATATTTATTACTCTATTTATTTTACTTGTACATATCTGTTCTATTTATTTAATTTTGTTAGTATGTTTGGTTTTGTTTTCTGTCTCCCCCTTTTAGACTGTGAGCCCACTGCTGGGTAGGGACTGTCTCTATATGTTGCCAACTTGTACTTCCCAAGCGCTTAGTACAGTGCTCTGCACACAGTAAGCGCTCAATAAATACGATTGATTGATTGATTGATTGATTGATTCTGTATTCTGTTTGCTAGACTTTTCTGGGACTGGTAGCTGCTGCTGTCTGATGCTTGACTGGCTCATACTCCTCCTCAGAGAGGCCTTATTGATACTTATTGTCAAAGTCTCCCTATGGCTAACAGGACCTCAGTTCTTTAGCCAACCACCTCCCCGCTGGATGGCGCCATTGTCCCTTTAAAAGGAAGGGTGATTACTTTCATACTAATTATGGCATTGATCTATCACTGATATTTATTGAGCACCTAAGAATGGAACAAATACAAGGTTATGAACTTGGACATGGTTCCTCTTCCATGAGAGGCTCACAATCTATCCTACCTTCATTTTATACCCTCCTTCCTCTCCCCCTCATCCCCCCTCCATCCCCCGTCTTACCTCCTTCTCTTCCCCACAACATCTGTATATATGTTTATATGTTTGTACATATTTATTACTCTATTTTACTTGTACATATCTATTCTATTTCATTTTGTTAATATGTTTGGTTTTGTTCTCTGTCTCCCCCTTCTAGACTGTGAGCCCACTGTTGCGTAGGGACTGTCTCTATATGTTGCCAACTTGTATTTCCCAAGCGCTTAGTACAGTGCTCTGCACACAGTAAGCGCTCAATAAATACGATTGATTGATTGATTGATTTTATAGGTGAAGAAACTGAGGTTAAATGACTTCCCTAAGGTCTCCCAGCAGGCCAGGTGCACAACTAGCACTAGAACTCTGGGCTAAGTCCCATGTTCTTCCCACTAGACCACACTATTCCTTTAAGAGGAAAGGTGATCACTTCTCCACAGGGTGACCCCATTATCCCTTTAACCTGCCAGCATTTTCTATTCCTATTCTTCAGGTTTTTCACTATATTGGTTTCACATGGACTCTAAGCTCTCTTCAACTAGGCAAGCACTCCAAAATCCTTAAGGGGGTAGGCTGTAGGGTGTGAGAAGCAGAAGGATTGGAAGACGCAATTATCAACAAGATGGCAGAGGGATCTGGTAATCAGACCCACTCTATCACTGGTCTGCTGACCTTAGACAAGTCATTTAAATTCTCTGTGCCTCCATTTACTCCTCTGTAAAATGGTGATCATATTGCCTGCCTTTACCTCATAGAGATGTTGTGAGGACAAAATGAGACAAAGTGATGCAAAGGAACTATGGAAAAAAGAAAAGCTCTACAAATACAAAATATGATTAAGAAATTATTAATCCCCCCCACCGACCTCCACAAAAGGTGCATCTAAGTTCCACTCCAATGGTTGGAAATAAATGGGAGGCCCTGTCCCTGAAGGGGAGGGTCATCTCTGCTATTTCTGCTCCTAGGTTTGGAGCGCCTAGATTAATTTGCAGGAAATTTTCTCCTAGATATCCAGCACAAGCAGTCACTAGCGTGGTCTCTGGGAGAGATGTGCTGCAATCTCCCCATCGGTGCCTTGGTCACACCTGGGAAGGGTTGACAGGGCAGGGGGAGCTGGCAATAGACAAAACTTTCGCTCCCCTCAACAGGATGAGACTAGAAATTCCTGGACACAAATCTAGGCAGGTGACCACTTCAGCACTCTCGGTGCTGGATCTGGGCTCTCTTGGCCTACTTGCCCTTGAAAAAAGAACATGGGCCAGGGAATGAGAAGACCTGAGTTCTAATTCTGGCTTTGCCACTTGCCTGTTGTGTGACTTTGGCCAAATCACTTAACTTTGCTGGGCCATAGTTTCCTTATCTGTAAGATGGAGATGAATATGGGTTCTCCCTTTCCCTTAGATTGTGAGCTCCAAGTGGATCAGGGATTGTATCCTCCCTGATTATTTTGTATCTATCGAGCACTTATCACATTGTAAGCACTTAGCACATTGTAAGCACTTAGCACATTGTAAGCACTTAGTACAAAGCAAGCTCTTAATTATTACCATTATTATTGTTCAGGAAACAGAATGAACTGGTGATGGAGTAGCACTCAGGAGCAAAAAGCTGGGTGGGTAGACAGGATTCTTGAACCTGTCTGAAAGGCTGCTTTATTAACCTATCCAAATCTGAACTTCCAGATAATAATAATAATAATAATAATAATAATAATAATAATAGCATTTATTAAGTGCTTCCTAAGTGCAAAGCACTGTTCTAAGCGCTGGGGAGGTTACAAGGTGATCAGGTTGTCCCACGGGGGGCTCACAATCTTCATCCCCATTTTACAGATGGGGTAACTGATGCACAGAGAAGTTAAGTGATTTGCCGAAAGTCACACAGCTGACAATTGGCGGAGCTAGGATTTGAACCCATGACCTCTGACTCCAAAGCCCGTGCTCTTTCCACTGAGCCACGCTGCCCCACAAAGCTACTTGTGGAGACGGTGGGAGCCCTGGAATAAGGAGACACTCCTTTCCTGTTATACTTCCTATACTTTCTGTTAAATTGGATCCAAGAGTCTGGGTTTTGGGCATAACAATTATCGAAAAACATCAGTCAGACCAAATGGGTACGGCACCACACAGAGAAGTTGAACATGTGCTTTTTTTGAATTCACTAAAATTACATCAGCCGGAGGCTGATAGTATATAAAATTTCCCGAATGATTGCATCCAGCTATTGAATTTTGCCTGATCTCTAGGTCTCCTTTCAGACTTTTGAGTCCAGGCCAACCTCTACTAAGAAACAGAAAGTGATATTCCAAATGGGTGCAGTTTCCATGGTGGCAACAACTAGAATGTCCCTTTTAATAAAACGGGATTCAACCCAGTGATAACTGTGGATATTTTGCATGTGAAGTTTGTTCCATTTTTCACAAAAGAATATCACATTTGCCCGGGATACCAGGAGGCAGCCAATGACAAAAGCCATGCCTTGGCAATGGTTTTGGGGCACTGGTTTCTCCTTGAGATTGCTTAGTAGGAAATGGGAGAATGCAGAAAGAAATAACATATGAGTAGGCTGGGCTGGTTTTAGATTTTTTTGACAACCCTGAAGAGGAGAAAAATACATTGTCCTCTCCCATTCCGGACAGGACTGATGGATCAAAAAAAGCAAAAAACAAAATCCTCTCAATCCTGAGACTTCAGGACCTCTGCGAAGGAGTTAATTCCAGTGCTGGTGTGCTTATTTCAGCACTTTGCACATACTAATTGATAATCCTCCTCTGAGCCCCAAATCATTAATATATTCTAGCCTCTAATCTCCTTTTTTATGGTATTTATTAAGCACTTACTTGGTGCCAGGCACTGT
Organism: Tachyglossus aculeatus; assembly: GCF_015852505.1. Taxonomy (NCBI): domain Eukaryota; kingdom Metazoa; phylum Chordata; class Mammalia; order Monotremata; family Tachyglossidae; genus Tachyglossus; species Tachyglossus aculeatus. The sequence continues at coordinate 30,924,536 of NC_052084.1, forward strand.
ACTAAGCACTGGCTCAGTGGAAAGAGCATGGGCTTGGGAGCCAGAGGTCGTGGGTTCTAATCCCAGCTCTGCCACTTGTCAGTTGTGTGATTTTGGGCAAATCACTTAACTTCTCTGGGCATCAGTTACCTCATCTGTAAAATGGGGATTAAGATTGTGAGCTCCACGTGGGACAACCTGATCACCTTGTATCCCCCCTCCCCAGCACTTAGAACAGTGCTTCACACATAGTAAGTGCTTAATAAATACCATTATTATTATTATTATTATTACAAGCAAATAGGATTGGACATGGTCCATGTCCTACATTGGGCTCACAGGCTTAATTCTCATTTTACAGATGAGGAAACTGAAGCACAGAGAAGTTAAGTGACTCGCCCAAGGACACAGAGGGTATTCAGGATCCCGTGTGTTTCAGGCTCCTCTCTGCCCCTGGGGGCTTATCCCATTATTAAGCCTTGTTAACTAACCTTCCCTCTTGCAACTTTGGGTATGGGTTGGGGCTGCCTGGGAAAGAGGAAGCACTGGGGCTCTGGGGCTAATATAGAACCAAAAAGCCTAACAAAAATGTCATCAATTGAAGACATTATGAGACGTAACATGGCCCAGTGGAAAGAGCACAGGCTTGGGAGTCAGAGGATCTGGCCTCTAATCCCAGCTCCACCACTTGTGATCTTGGGAAAATCACTTAACTTCCCTGTGCATCATTTTCCTTATCTGTATAAAGGCAATCAAATATCTGTTCCCCCTGTTCTCTTAGAGTATGAGCCTCATGTGAGACAGGGATTGTGTCCAACCAGATTATCTTGTATCTACTCCAGCACTTAGAAAGTAAGCGCTTAATAAATACCACAATTATGATTGTTAAATTTTTGAATTTTCATTCCTTTCCCAAGCTCCTCTCCTCAGGGATTTTCAGAAATCAAAGAGCAGGACTTGAAGTCCACAGTGGTTATGTACACATACAAAATCCCTGCTCTAAGATAAACTCATATTGGAACAAATAAATATAATCAATCCATCAGTAAAACTTAAAACCAACAAAAAGTCCTCAGAAAAATCCTTAATCTCCTTACATATCACTCTGTCTCCCTTAGTTAATGCAATTCATCTCTGATTTTCACTTTTTATTTGGTTCTCCAAGCCTTCGATCTTCCAAGTTGAGAGACCATTTCTGTAACCATAACAGCTGATATAGGCTGTGTTCTCAACCCCATTAGTGAGATCAGTGCATCTTTGACTCACAGTTCATTAATTTTCCAACATAGTCATTATCTTGTCCTCTGTTCTGACATCTTGGCATTCTGTCCCCACTCTGATGCTTTGATGGCTGAAGAAACCAGGGGGACGAGATCTAAATCTACTTCTTGGCCCAGTGGCAAAGCCATGGGTTTTGAGGACCAAGAGACTGTAGAAGAAGAGCAAAGTTTGAGTTTTGTCCAAGTTCCCACCCCAGAACGGAAGATTTTAGTCAGTGGTGATTTCTCAGGGCTTGCTGGGACAGCACTGCCCAACTGAAAACATCCTCTACTCTGAACCAAAGCTTTCTTTCCCAATCACAAGTCATGTAAATGATGAAATAATCCAGAAGGGGCCCTATTTGGGGAGGTGCTGCCCTAAACCTGAGCTCCAGGACTGAGGTTGAATTCAGGAACATGACCCTAGAGACTCCGGCTCAATGCCCAGATGCCAATACAGATCACAGACCCCCGCATTTGATTCCTTCTTAGGCTGGATGTGCTACATTGATGTCGAATGGAATAGACTATTCCTAGCTAGAAAAAGGGCAGAGCCAATAAGGCTAGGGTGAAGGGCCTCTTAACAGGCTGCTCTCTTCTGCTGTTGCTATGGGCCAGAGGCTTGGTGACCCAAACAAGGACCTTCCCAGCTGAAGCCCCCTTGGAGATGGGAAGGAGGGTGTCCTACAGGGAGACCAAGTGAAGGCGGCGTGGCCCAGACAGGGATTTTCCAGCCCTTCTATAATTTTCCAAGCTGTGACTTTTCACTGAGCCCTCCATTTTCATGACATGCAATCTCTTTTAAAAAGTGGGAAAACAAAGTTTCTCCTCCTTTTCCCCTTTCTTTTCTTCTACCTCTCTCCCTTCCCCTCCTCCCCCTCCTCCTTTCCCTCCTTTTCTTCCTCACCTTGTCTTCTTTTTCTCCATGGACCCTGTTGACACCAAGCACAAAGAAGCTCAAGCGGTTAACGTGCAACAGAACATAATGATGTCACAGGCAGCATTTTGTGGAAGTTCACCCAGGATCACCTTCACCTTGAACATTTCTCCAGGAAAACCCTTGATCCTCCACCCCATTCACTCCTGAGTCTTCATGTTCCAGGCCCTGCTTTTGGGTCTCAGAATTTGGCATCTAGTGGAAGAAGGTAGAGAGAGGCTGTGAGGTGAAAAATATAATGGCCATAAAGGTGTCCAGTGCCACACTCATATTCAAAAGAGAAGCAGCGTGGCTCAGTGGAAAGAGCATGGGCTTTGGAGTCAGAGATCATGGGTTCAAATCCCAACTCTGACAAGTGTCAGCTGTGTGACTTTAGGCAAGTCACTTAACTTCTCTGTGCCTCAGTTAGCTCATCTGTAAAATGAGGATTAAGACTGTGAGCCCCGTGTGGGACAACCTAATCACCTTGTAACCTCCCCAGTGCTTAGAACAGTGCTCACATAGTAAGTGCCTAATAAATGTTATCATTATTATTATTATTATTAGGGGACAGACCCGTTTCAGTTTTCTTTTTAATATGCTCTTTGTTAAGCACAGTCTATGACTCTTATGGGCCTCACAGTCTTAATCCCCAGTTTACAGATGAGGGAACTGAGGCACAGAGAAATTAAAAGGTCATAAAGTAGACAAGCGGATGAGAACCCAGGTCCTTCTGACCCACAGACCTGTGCTCTATCCACTAGGCCATGCTGCTTCTCAATTTTTAAGCCTAGTTTAAAACTGGGCTAAGTATAAAATCAAATGAATAGTAATCACGTATCTTGGGTACAATCTGCACACAAAAAAAACAAATTTCTAATTAAATTTAAACTTGGGAGCTTTTCCTCAATCTTCTTTTGGAAAGATGTGATTGTTTTTAGGGAACTTACTCATTATCATCCTGGGAACTTTTATCTGCTTTAATGCAATGTCTAAAATAACTCCAATAGGCCCACATCTTATATCAATAGCATCAGAGTTCCCTCGCAGGGATCTTGTTTGGAGTTCAGTTAGATGGAAGGGTTACAGGAAAAGTTTGTGTCATAATAGGTCTTTAAAGTGAAACCAGAGATCAAAGTTCATCGCTGCCAAATATACCACTTGGAAAATAAACTCCGGCCCTGCAATTAATCACGGTTGCTGGGGATTTGATGACAAAGATTAAACTGCTGTAAAGGACACTGCTGTGCATCCAATTCTTGCAACTGTCATGAAATATTCTGCCAACCATTAGCAGGTCAGAAAATTGGGGTGGCATTTACTATAGGAGTCAGATCTGTTTTTCTCACCACGTCTGGTCAGAAAGTCTGGACCACAGATCTCATTGGAGGGCAAATCCCCAAACTGTCTGTAGAGCTGCCTTTCACTCTCTGCAAGAGGTGAGAGGAAAACCCCCCAGTGGTGTGATTTGAGGTCAGATTGCACGTTTCTTTTCAACTTCACTTTCAGTGAAAGACAAGACCAAAGCTACCAAGGCCTATGAAATCCAAAGAAGCAAACATAGCAAGTCTTTCTTCTTATAAAACTGGTAATTCTTCATGTACCCCAGATGATCCCAGGGGACTTCTTGGAGATGAAGCTTAAAAAGACAGGGGACATTGAAAGAGGTATGGGAAGGGGCAGAGGCAGGAAGGGATAAAGAAAAAAGGAGAGAAGGAGGAAGAAAGAAGAAAGAGAAAGGTTATTTTTGTTTTGTAATGGCATTTTTAATGGCATTTGTTAAGCACTTTTCTTTTTTTGGATGGCATTTATTAAGCGCTTATTACGTGCCAAACACTGTTCTAAGAGCTGGGGAGGTTACAAGGTGAGCAGGTTGTCCCACAGGGGACTCACAATCTTAATCCCCATTTTACAGATGAGGTAACGGAGGCACAGAGAAGTTAAGTGACTTGCCCAAAGTTACACAGCTGACAATTGGCGGTGCCGGCATTTGAACCCATGACCTCTGACTCCAAAGCCTGTGCTCTTTCCACTGAGCCATGCTGCTTCTCAAGCAATCCATTAATCAATCAGTGGTCTTTATTGAGTACTTACTATGAGAAGCTTACTATGTGCCAGGCACTATACTGAGCACTGGGGTAGATACAAGGTTGTCAGGTTGGATACAGTCCCTGTTCCACATAGGGCTCACAGTCTCAACCCTCATTTTACAGATGAGATAACTGAGGAACAGAGAAGTGAAGTGATTTGCCCAAGGTTATGCAATAGATAAGTGGCGGAGCTGAGATGAGAACCTATTTGTTAAGCACTTACTATGTGCCAAGCACTGTACTAAGCACTGGCCACCCCTCCACTGTCTCCTATGTCTGCTACCATCATGTGAGCAGAAACAGCTGTAGCTCCATCCCTGATGGACCAGTCAAGGCAGGAGGATCCCAGGGGCAGAGCCGCTTTCATTCATTCATTTATTCAATCGTATTTATTGAGCACTTACTATGTGCAGAGCACTGTACTAAGTGCTTGGAAAGTACAGTTCAGCAATAAATAGAGACAATCTCTGCCCACAATAGGCTCAGATCAGGGCGGCGATTCCCTGGCCGGACTAGCCCATCCAGAGCCATTCCAGGGATGTTTCTGGTGTGGGGGGAATGTGTCATTGTGGCTGCAAAGGAAACTCCTTGGACTCACCCTGTGTGAGGCAGTGCTGCAACCATGGTGGTTGCAACTATAAATGCTGTGCTGCCATCAGAGCAAAAACGGAGATGGTCGAATTGCTGCTCTCCTCCGATCACTCCCCTTCCACTTCCTCCTTCTTGCTGTGGAGGTGCCACTGCCACTATAACTACTATGTCCGCTGCCCACCCCAGCTGAATGTAGGACTCTAACCGTGAGCTTCTCAGGTGGTGGGAGTAGTAGTAGCAATCCATTAATCAATCAGTGGTCTTTATTGAGTACTTACTGTGTGCAGCACCTGTCAGGGTCGCATCTGGAGAGTTTCCAGGACTCTACCTGTCTCGACTACAGGAGGGAGAGTCAAGCAGAGGCCTATCCATTCCATTCCTAGCTTGGCTAGTAGCTAACGAGTGGAAGGCAATCTGCTACAAGTCAAAACTCACCTGTGCTGGGCAGCAGCGACACGGGAGAGAGTCGAGGGTGGAGACTCAAGCTTACTTTACGGAAGGGGGAAATGGTAAACCGCTTCTGTGTTTTTACCAAGAAAACTCTATGGATATACTACCAGAACGATTGCAGATGGAGGTGGGGCATTCTGGGAGAGATGTGTCCACGGCGTCACTATAGATCGGACACGACTTGATGGCATAAGACAACAACAACAACTGTGTGCAGAGCACTGAACTAAGCGCTTGGGAGAACACAATAAAACAGAGTTGGTAGACATGCTCCCTGTCCACAGTAAGTTTAGTGTCTAGAGGGGGACACCCACAAAATAAATAATTTGCAGATATGTTCATAGTAGTATTAGTAGTAATGGTAGTAGTAGCTGCAGTAGTAGTAGTATTTATTTAAAAATTATTGTATTGAATTTGACTGCAGACGCTGAGCCATTAGGAGCCTGAAATCTACTTCTCTAGCCACAGTACTCTACTGATTTTTGTCTTTATCGTTATTTTGTTCCATCTTCCCTTATGTATCTGTGTCCTGTCCCCTCTCTGCCTTTTTATTTTTAGATTGTGAACTTCCCAAGAGACAGAGTCTGTGCCTAATTCCTACACACATATTCTTTCCCACTGCTTAGTACAGAGCTTAATAATACTATTGTTACTACTATTACTACTACCACTACTGTAGAAAAAAATACCCGGCAGAACTAGACACGGTCCTTGTCTCTCAAGGGCCTCACAATCGAAGAATAAGTGGGGAAGAGAAAAGATCAAATAATAAAAACACAGAAACAACATGAGAGAAAGAAAATGCTAAGATCAGAAAAGCAGTAGGATGCTGAAGCTAGAACTCTTATAACAGCCACAGCAATACACTTCTCAATGTTTAAAGATTTCTGGAGGCTGAGAGCAGGTAAAGGTTTGAGTTCTTCTGGCTCCCCTGGGTCAGGGCACGTAGGGAGTAAAGTCCCAGGGTAACACAGTGGCAGGTTGGTGAGAGCTCCTAGCTGTGTAAATCCAAGACACACTCACTGCCTACAGAGAGCTTATACTCTAATGGAGAGACCCCCGCCCGACGTCCTGCCTCTGGCCTGGAATGTCCTCTCTTCTCAAAATCTGATGGATAATTCTTCTCCCCCACTTAAAGCCTTACTGAAGGCACATCTCCTCCAAGAGGTGTTCCCAGACTAAAGCCCACTTTTCCTCATCTCCCCCTCCCTTCTGCATCACTATGACTTGCTCCCTTTCCTCTCCCCACTCCCCGCCTCCCACCCCCACAGCACTTGTGTATGTATCTGCAATTTTATTTATTTGTATTGATATCTGTGTCCCCAACTCTAGGCTTTGAGCTCATTGTGGGCAGGGAATGTCCCTGTTTGTTGTATTGTACTTTCCCAAGTGCTTAATACAGTACTCTGCATACAGCAAGGGCTTAATAAATATGATTGAATGAATGAATAGATGAATGTAATGAAATCAGACTATATACATTCTTCTCCTAGATGGGAGCATAAATGAGACCCATGGGGAATGGATGAGGGGGAAATTTTGGAAACACTCAGTATTGCTGATCTACCAAAACTCCCTGTAAGAGGAAATGCACTTTCACCTTTCTGATTTCTGTCTACCAAAGTCACTCCCTCGGCACCTTTTTTTTTTTTGCCATGAATTGTTGACTTGCAGTCACCTAGGAGCTGTGGGTCTGTGACAGTTCATGGAGTTCCCATCTCTGTTTACTAGCGATACGGTACAAATACACTCTGCTTCCAGGAATAAGTGCCTTAGAAACCCAATGCTGCCTGCGTAGTCTTCAGGACAGAATTACTTTCCAATTTAGAGTTACACATGAATGAATTTTTCCACTGGAGGATAAGGGCAGAAGTATGATAGATAGGTTGACCATATAACTTTTCAAGAAAATCAGAACCCAAAGTATAGATTCCAGGGAGTGGAAAAACCAGAATTCCAAATTCCAGAATTTCCAAAAGCCAGAATTCCAAAGGGCAGAGCTTTAAAATAGCCTATTCTGTACAAAAAAGGAGCTCATCAATGGAAAACCCCTTAGAGCACCCATCTCATGGCCTGAAGTGGAACCCAGAAGCTCCCGATTCTCCTACAGCCAGGAGATGTTCTTATGCAGCATGATTTAGTGGAAAGAGCACGGGCTTGGGAGTCAGAGGTCATGGGTTCTAATCCTGGCTCTGCCACTTATCAGCTATTGACTTTGGGCAAGTCACTTAAGTTCTCTGTGCCTCAGTTACCTCATCTGTAAAATGGGGATTAAGACTGTGAGCCCCATGTGGGACAACCTGATGACCCTGTATCTACCCCAGAGCTTAGTACAGTAGTTGGAACATAGTAAGCACTTAACAAATACCATATTATTATTATTATTGTGATTCTGTACCTCTGCATCTGAACTATGTGTGTTCTTTTCTTGTTGGCTATCCAGACGCTCCTATTAGATTATAAACTTTTCAAGATTTCTCTTCTCTATCCTTCACCCTTTCAACTGGCACACACACACGATCTCCCGTGCTCCCCTTCCACAATCTGGTCTGTCTTTAACAAGGGAACCATTGCCATAAAGATGTACCATCCTCAGTGAACCTTGCCAAAGGGTTGTCCTGCTGAAGTCTATTCGTTGCAGATACCAATGGAATATCCAGTCCCTTCGCCTCCACCACTCCACCACCTTCCTTCCCACCTACAAGTCATCTTAATGGACAGAAGCCTAGAGAGACTTCGAGAACCAGAGACCTGGTGGCAGCATCTCCATTTATAAGTTTAAATACACTGCTCATCCTTAAGAGTCTCCTCCAAAGCAACACACCCGGAGGGCCAATGGAAGATCCCATTCTGCTCCTAAATTATTGCCAGTTTACAGCCCTTCCTGTGAAGGTTGGTGTACATGTGAAGATAGGGGACACTATATATGCAGTGGTCTTCTCAAATTCCTGCCTTATTTTGGGGGTGTTCGCTTTCAGGGTACCGAATGTTGGAGGCTCTTCAGGGACCAAAAACCCAGACTCCAGTTCGAGGATGAAATTGGGGCCCCAAAATGGTGTGGAATTAGACTGAGCCTCTCCTATTATAGTGCAGATTGGTCAAATGTGATGACTTGGAAACAGACTCCAAAACGCAATTCTCCGGCCATCTAGCTTCCTCTTTCCCAACCTCCCTCCCCTCCTGCAACCCCTCGGGATAACTGAATTTAGGAACATGCATTTAATCTGCACAGATGTGTACTGGCATGAAAGCACAAAGCCAGGGTGAGGAGCTGAAGGCTGTTACTGGCTAAGGTTCTTCCATCCTCCATTAACCCATCTCTGTGTCAATTGGCCAGGTGTTAGCCTCTCCCTCTGATAGAATAAGCCACTTAACCAAGTTACCATGCATGGTTTTCTTCACTACTTGCCTAGTGAAAGTTTCCACTTAAATAGAAAAACTTGCCTTGGAACCAAATTCCCCTTGAAATGGACTTGGGTAAACTAAGCGAAAAGTAATCTGCAGAAGCTAAGAGGGTTATTTTTCCCAGTGCATTTGGTTTTTGCAAACCCCACTCCCAAACAATGTCAGGTTCTCCTATCCTGTTATGAATACAGACATATCTCATTACAGGTCAGGACTTTGAGCCAAATTGAAAAAATTGCATTCAAATGATGTTACGCTTTGCAGAGAAAACCACAAAACAAACTGAGTTGGGGCGATAATGCATTCCTGTTGTACCTTAGCATAGCTGCATATAATTTTTAAGAACCATCTGGGATATGTAGACTTATTTTAAGGCTACATAAATAAGGCCTTAAAATAACTCTTGTGCCACCATTTAATTGAAGAGTCAATTAGGATCTTTTGCAGGACATCACAGTACAATTTGCTGGTGTAAGTTCCTTGTGGGCAGGGAATGTGCCTACCAACTTTGTTACTTTGTTGTTTCCCAAGCATGTAGTATGGTGCTCTGCACAAAGGAAGTGCTCAACACGATTGATTGAATGGAGCACTTCACACTGAGGGCAGAGATCACGTTTCCTAATTCTACTGTATGTTCCTAAGTGCTTACTTAGTACCATGTTTTGCAGTCAGGAGACACTCAATAAATACTATTAACAGGCCAAAAAGCAGTTGGTGACTCAGAGTCTTTCAGTTTCAACTCTAAGATTGAAGTGCCATCAGCTTTCTGATAAAGTCTGGAAATGTGCCATCTCTCACCTTTCTTTTTAAGCTCTAGCTAACTTGAAAAACTGTTTTTGTACTTTTCAAATGACTGAATTATAATTAGTTATTCTGTGTTACCTCATCAAAAATATTTTTATATGACCGTTTTCCAAAACTATTAACAGAGCAAAGGGATGCGTCTTGATCATGATGGTGTTTTTAATTTTCCCAGGGATCAGTTTAATATGATTTAAAGCCTGAGAGGATGTAAACATTGAACTGGTACTATACGAGTTCAGTAAACCACCAAGAGATCAATTTTGTGTCCTGCACCCTGTATCTTGGTTGCTGTATGGGTTTTAGGTTTCCAAAATGATTCTGCCCAATAAGGTTTTAAATCATTCACCCAGACAAGGTTGCCAATGATCTCTCAAGAGTCTGATAACTTTTACCTTACGTTTTCTGTACTCAATTTGATTCCATACTAATTGTGACTCACTTTAAGTCAAGAAAATTTGAGAGAATTCTGAAAAGGAAGCATGATGAAGTAGTTTTGGAAATAAAAAAGTGATTGAACCTGTAAATAAATGAAGATCACTTTCTTGGTATATTGCAAAACCTCTATTTAGTAACGTTCATCTTAATGCATTTATGAAGTACAATTTAAATCTTCAAACTTTTAAATTCTCTTGCAATTGTCAAACATATCAGGCTTGTTTTCATAAGGTTGGAGGCTGAACTGGAAATGAAGATTCATCTTCCACAGTGACTTAAAAACTTATGACAAAACCACCTCTATTATTTGAATTCATCAACACTAATGCCTGTATAGCTGTATGAAAGCTATACTTTCTTTTCCATAGTAACAATAATTGTATTTAAGTACTTACTTACCTGACATTCTACTCCCCCTTCAAAGCCTTATTAAAGGCACATCTCCTCCGAGTTCTTCCCTGACTAAACCCGCTTTTCCTTCTTCTACTCCCTTCTGCCTTACCCTGTCTTGCTCCTTTCATTTAATCCCCTCCCACAACACTTATGTCTGTATCTCTAATCTATTTGTTTATATTAATGTCTGTCTCCCCATCTAGACTGTGAGCTCATTGCAGGCAGGAAATGTGTGTGTTATATTGTACTGGCTCTTAGAACAGTGCTCTGCACACAGTAAATGCTCAGTAATACGATTATGTGCCAAGCACTGTGTTTAGGATAGCAAGGATACTGTTTGCCCGCACCTAAGGTATCAGTCAATCGATGGAATTTATTGAGCACATATTGCATGCGATAGAGTTGGAAGACATGATCCCTGCCCACAAGAAGCTAGCAGTCTAGAGGATTTTCCTGGTGCTTGACAGTCTCCAACTGCTCTGTATACTTCAATGCTTTCCTAGCTTAAATTGTGCCTTTGGACTGTGATGATCAGTACGGTGCCTGAAAACAAAATGTGATCATTTCGTTGTCAACTTCCCAAGCTGGATGTCAGTCAGCTAAGCTTCCTCATCCTAAAGTTAATCAAGACTTACCCCCAAACCATACATCTATGGGGCTGGGGAGGGGGAGAGATTGCTCATGGGAACCCGCCATCAAAGACCCTAAACAGACCAATGTAACTGAAGGGAAAGCTCAAAAAGAATGCTCTGGTGTCCCTAAGACCTAGTAACATGCAAGTGTTCCTTTCCAAAAAGTGGTTGGTAATGATAGCATTGACCTCACCCAATTGTCACATTCCCTGGAATGAAGTCCTATCCAAATGCCTCATGGGGATTTGTCTCTAGCACCTAAGTAGGCAAATCATGTATTCTTGTCTTCCTCCACCCACTCCCCCTCCCTGCCCAAGGGAAAATAATCTTCTTCACGCTCTTCTCTCCACTTCACATTGCTACTGGCTTTGTCCTTCAGCTGACCTGAACCCTGCACCTGCTGGTTAATTCAGGAGTAAGGTGCTCTAGTTGCCTGGTCCTCTTAGTTCCTAGGGTGGGGCATTAAGACATAACTAAGGCCTTGGCTGATTTTTGCATTTTTTTTTAATTTTACAGACAAACAGACATTGAAAATGATTATCTTCCAAGGTAATAAAAAGTGTTGATATACACTTTAATATAATTTCTGTGTCAATTTTATAAAATACAGATATATAGTTCAGCTATCAATGCGAATATAGCATTTTAATATGATCATAAAAGCTAGCCTTTAAGGTGGCACAGGGCTATTTACAATATGAAACTTAAGGAAATGTCCCAACAATACTATCAAGTAAAAAGAAAAGGATTTTGCTTCTGAGTGTGGCTTGTGGCCTGGCAAAAAACTCCAGATCAGACGGCAAATTGGAACAGCTCCCTGGGTGACAACGGGTTGGCACAGAATGAGTACCTTTCTCTGTGTTCTCATGTCATACATTGCCAATCCTCCTTTTTCTTTCAAATAAATACCTGGGGCTGTTGCCTTGTGGCTTCCCCTTTGAGACTCCGAATTGGTCCTTCCTTGTGAAGACAAACTTGGTTGTGACAAGAAAGGCAACTCACACTCGGCTCTGGCAGCCCCACCGATGGCATTTTTAAAGCAATTCAAAATGTTTCCAGGTGTTCTTGGGCTCTAGGTTGAAGCGTGGTGATGTGGAGTGGGTGCCAAGGAGTCCTTGAGGTTCAGCGGGAGAGGTGAGGTCAACGGGGCGTCCATCAGATGGAGATTCAGCCACAGCCTGGCATCACCACAGGTGCCTCAGGCATAGAGGTGATGGGGAAAGATGAGACCCATTTGAAATTACCCTTCATTTGGCCACCACGGGGTGGGTGGTTCGCTGGGCATTCCGGCTAGAACTCTGCAGGGGTGTTAGAGAATGTCAGCCTGTTGTGTTATCAGCAGGAGCTGGCTGTGTGCCCAGTCATACGATGGGTCAGAGCTATGGCACCGGGCTGCCTTCCGGCCTGGTTGGGCAAGAACACAGATCTCATGCTCCGGGAGAACTGGGTGCAGTGCTCCACCCCACCCACACTGAGGAGGAAGCCCCAGTGCCATCTGGATAGGCAGGCAAAGAAATGACGCTCCCTGCCCCATTATGCTCCATTTGCCTGGCAGACCCTGTTGGAGAGCAGGCAACAAATCTAGAGCTTTGGCTCTCACTTGATCAATGATATTTATTGAGTGCTTACTACATGCAGAGCACTGTACTAAGTGCTTAGGAGAGTATAATATAACAGAATTAGCGACACATTCCCTGCCCGTAATGATCTTAACATCAACATTCAATGGCTCGCTTGCCTTACCACACTCCAGAGTTGAGCGGGAAACAAAATGGCTTGTAGGGAAGACCCCACCCAGTTCACAGTCAAATAACATGAGAAGCTTGCTGAAGTTCGGCTATGGGTAGGCACTCTGAGGACCAACTTCTCATTTCTAAGTAATTCAGGGCAGCCTGTGAGTAAGGGGCTTAGGGTTTTGGATTGCCACCCGATAAAGACAGCTTCTTGGATGTCCACTACTGAAATTCCTCCTGGTGGTATTTGATACCAAAAAAGAGCATGACCAATTTGCATAGATCAAACCTCTCCAAAAGAGAGTAAGGTTACAAGAAGGAGCTTCCAGGTTGCAGGAGCCATCTGACACAAGACTATAAATAAAGATATACTCTCTCTCTCGCCTGTCTATATCCGTTAGGTCAAGAATTCCAGTCGAAGCCATTGGGGGTGGAACTCCAAGGAGAGCCAGAATCTCAAGCAGCCCAGCTAAAAGAAACCAAGGGACAAATGGACCGAATTGCTATCGTGATTAAAAAGGGAGGAGGGGTGATCTTCATTTTGCCATTAATTTAAATACACACTATTTTGGGAATCATCAATTATCTCTTTTTACCCCTGGGCTGGTGTCAGTATCTTTTAATCTCTAGTGAAATGCAGAACAGAGAAGTGCTTCAGAATAGACCGAGGGACTCCTGGGTAGAAACTCCATTCTCTATCTGCCTGTTCACAGACAGTGCTCGGACAAAAATCAACATGCTATAGACTTGTTCTTAGCAGAGGGGAAAAATAAAACCCAAACAAACAGCAGATCAGCCCTTGGGAAGCTAGAAATTTTGATGAGGAATCCCTGAAAGGGGAATGTTCCATTCATTTTTCAAGAGGTACAACATTCCCGGGATCTTTTTATCACACTAGCCAATGGGAAGAAGCTTGAGAAAATAGCCATTCTTTCACCATCTCACCCTACTCCTTCCTCACCCCGATCTCTGACTGACAGCGCAGGTTGATGCATCTCCTACATCTTCTAGGCAGCCGGGCAGGCCCTTGACACCAACTCAACGCCAATGATGCTCCCGAATAACGGCATTCGGAAACCATTCCTTACTTCCACACTAGAGTCGTAGCCCCTCGGGATTGTTTCAGACAAAAGCCGGTTGGAAACGTTTAAGCTTGGTTACCGCTGGGGCTGAGCCATAAAAATAGAACTCTGTTTTCCACAGAGAGCTGCAGGGGAATTGGAGTGGGGAAAAGTGTGTGTGTGTCGGGGGAATTTCTGCTGAATATGTTGCGCTTGTGCAAACATTCCATGCAACTTAACTTACTGGAAAGAGACGTGGAACTGAGCTCTGCTGCCCTCCGAAAGCTATGTATATACAGTATACATGTACACATATATAAAACAACAATCTCACCACAAGCAAGTCCAGAAGTCCCAGTGCACCTTCATCTTCTATTATATACACATTGGACAAGCTACTGCCTGAGGGTCCTTCTGTCCCAGCTAAAACATTGTTTTTGGGAAACCCCGAGGTTGCCGGAGAAATGGCTTCTATCAAACCATATGTGCAGATACTTGGGAGGATGGCAGCGTTAGGCTCCCGAGAGCCCTAGAGTCAAAGAAATTCTGCTGCCCCCCATTACCCAGCAAGGACACTCCCTCCACCGGGGGAAGAATCTGCCTGTCGGTCATGGTTCCGCTCGGCGAGGAGCCCAGGAAGCTTCCTTGGGAAGAAACAATTTTCTCCGGACTGGCGGCCAGTTTGGGGGAGGTGGAGAAGTTGTATCCGTACAAGGCACAGGGGCTGTGCAAGCGGAAGGCGTTGTAAGAGCCCTGGTGGGTCTGGTTGGTGGCAAAGGCATTGCCAGAGGGCGAGGGCATAAGGTACTGGAACTGGGGGGACATCCCGGAGATCTGCATGGACAGGCCGGTCTGCGGGCAGCCGAAGGCCTCGCCGTCGTTGCCCGCCACGGACATGTTCACTGTGGCGCCGCTCGTCACACCGACGTACGAGGGAGTCCGCGGGGAGGCGAAGGTCTCGCTGCCAGGGCTGCTCAGCCGGTTGTACGTCTCGGCCAACGAGGTGCCGTAGCGATTCAGGGTCAGGCCTGACCGGGCGCAGGAGGAGTAGTCGGCTGGGGCCAGGCCGCACAGCTGACCGGAGTTGGGGCCGAGGTGGAAGGCGGGTGAGGAGCAGGGGGAGCCGGGGAGGAGGTGGGGGTGGGTGGCTGGGACCCCGTTCCCTGAGCCTTGAAGCAAGGGGGACGAGCCTGCGCTTCCTGAAAGAGAAGAGGCAGATGTCAATGGCAAATGCCACACGGCTGGCTCGGGCTCCCTGCAGGGCTTGGTATTATGGCATTTGTTAAGCCTTTACGATCAAACAGTCAAATGCCGTTCTAAGCGCTGGGGTAGGAGCAAGATAATTAGGTCAGACAGAGGGCTTACAGTCTGAGTAGCAGGGAGAATAGGTAGCCTTAATTTTACCATTGAGGGAACTGAGTCACAGAAAAGTTAAATAACTTGCTCAGTGTCACATATAGCAGATGAGTGGCAGAGCTGGAATTAAAACACAGGTCCTTCTGAATCCCAGGTCTGTGCTTTCTCCACTAGGCCATGCTGCTTTTCATAGCCTCTAAGAAAACTAATCTGCTGCAAGGTGAGGTTAGAATAGGACAGGAAGATATTGGATAGGGTGCTGTCAGTGGGCTTCTAGACACTTTGCAGGCATTAGAACTCACATCTACAGGAACACTAGAGAAGCATTTGGACAGGGAATAAGCTGATGTCTACAGATGCCTCTCGACCCCCAAAAGTCTCCATCCCTTACTTCCACCTCCGTTGCTGCTGTTTGGAGGACAGTTCTCCTGAGAAACAAATGACTGGCTTTCAACAAGAGTCACTCTTAGCTTTCTGGTGGATTGCCAGTAAGGCAGGGTCCCACCTACTCTATCGAAAAACACTCTCTCTAGCTCCATGAAGTCAAACAATATGGTGTGGTGGAGAAACGATTTTGTGTCATTTAGCAGAGTAGAGTTTGAAACACTCAGTTTGTACAACCAGCATGTACAATCAGGGCTTGCAGACAAACACCATTTTTTATAATAATAATAATGGCATTTATTAAGTGTTTACTATGTGCAAAGCACTGTTCTAAGCACTGGGGAGGTTACAAGATGATCAGGTTGTCCCACGGGGGGCTCACAGACAAACACCATTTTTGATCCATCCACCCCTCCACTACTTCCAAGACAACTGTTGCCTGAGGAAGACAGACACTGAGGAGACAAGTGCCCTGTACAGTTTTAAGTGGTTGTTGTCTTCTTGAGCACCAGCTTATATGCCCTGGCCCTTCATGAGAGGTAGCATTTCCTGAAATCTGACTGAGGGTCTCCCCCGCCCATCACGTACCTTGTTTGGGGATGCCAGGGATGTCTTCGAAAGTCAGCGTCCGCAGAGAGGGTCTCCAGAATGCATATGATTCGACCAAAGCTTCCAATCCCATTCTGCAAGAAACAGCCATATCATTTTTTCTGCCAACTAAAATTTACCTCTCATATCCTTCCTGGATGGTCTATATAAACCTCAAGCTGTATTCTTCGCAAATGGACTGGGGACTCAGGAAACTGCTTTTCCCCAGATGGCAAGAGATTCTGGTTCTTTCTCTCTGTTGATTGGGGAGTCAGAAACCTCCGAATGCTCAATCAGTGTCAACAATCACTTCGGGAAATAAAACCTCTACGATAGGAAAAGATCAGGGGTGGGGAGGGATTTTGATAGCAAGCCACACTAACACCCGCCATCACCTAATAGTTGTTCAGAGCACCCTGGCTCTGAGGAACAGTGACCTATTTCCCTTTTCTTGCCTCTTCCGGCCTTCAACCCAGAGAGCAATCCGTTGGGAATTTCTGCAATAGAAAGTAAGCGTCCTACTGAGGCTATAGTCCCCAGTCACGATGGCAATGGGCCTTAGAAGGCACCAATGGTGCCCTGTGGGGAGAGAGCCCTCACTAAGGACTGTTGGGTGGCCAGCTGGCTGAAGGATCTTGCTAATGGGCAAATAAGAAAGACTCACTTTGAGTGGGCTAAATTTTTGATCTCTGAATCTGAGGATCCCTTTTTCCTCCCCTCCCCATCGCCCCTCCCCCTGCCCTCCCCCCTTCTCCTCCCCACAGCACTTGTATATATGTCTATATATTTATTACTCTTTATTTTATTTGTATATATTTACTATATTTTATTAATGATGTTCATGTAGCTATAATTCTATTTATTCTGATAGTATTGACACCGGTCTACATATTTTGTTTTGTTGTCTGTCTCCCCCTTCTAGACTGTGAGCCCGTTGTTGGGTAGGGACCGTCTCTATAAGTTGCCAACTTGTACTTCCCAAGTGCTGAGTACAGTGCTCTGCACACAGTAAGCGCTCAATAAATATGAATGAAGGAAGGAAGGAAGGAAGGGAAACTGGAAAACAGTTTAGGAGTGGCTATCCCCTCATAACAGAAGCAGTGTGGCTTAGTGGATACAGCACGGGCCTGGGAATCAGAAGGAACTGGGTTCTAATCCTGACTCTGCCACTTATCTGCTGTGTGATCTCGGGCAAGTCATTTCACTTCTCTGTGCCTCAGTTACCTCAAGTGGAAAATGGGGAGTAAGACTGTGAGCCCTAAGTGGGATAGGGACTGTGTCTAACCCAATTATCTAGCACCTACTCCAGCACTTAGTACAGTGTCTGGCACAAAGTAAGTGCTTAACAAATACCACAATTATTGTTAGAAACCTTACTGAAAGAGAGTCAGGGTCTGGGTCACTAATATTTGTCCCTAATAATAATAATAATGATGATGGCATTTGTTAAGCTCTTACTAGCTGCCAAGCACTGTTCTAAGTGCTGGGGATGATACAAGGTCATCAGGTTGTCCCACGTGGGGCTCACAGGCTTAATCCCCATTTTACAGACAAGGTAACTGAGGCACAGAGAAGTCAAGTGACTTGCCCAAGGTCACACAGCTGATCAGTGGCAGAGCCGGGATTAGAACCCATGACTTCTGACTCCCAAGCCCATGCTCTTTCCACTATGCCACACTGCTTCCCTTCACAGTAGCCCAAGCATTGAGCCACCAAAAACTGACTCAGGCAGGTAATGGCTTGTTTTCTGCCTCACAACTATTTTATCCTTCAAGGAGTATTTCTTATTTATATCTCTTTGGTCTGCTTGTCAATTAGGCCTCCAGTCTCCCCCATTAGAGTGCAAGCTCCAAGATGGCAGGGAGTGTGTCTTACTTCCTGGGTACATCTAGACTGTAAGTGGCTCCGGGGACCCTGCAGAAGGG
This sequence comes from Tachyglossus aculeatus, assembly GCF_015852505.1. Lineage (NCBI taxonomy): Eukaryota > Metazoa > Chordata > Mammalia > Monotremata > Tachyglossidae > Tachyglossus > Tachyglossus aculeatus. The sequence continues at coordinate 30,942,537 of NC_052084.1, forward strand.
GAGAGCTTCTGCTGGGTCCCGGGAACGAGCTGGCTGCATTTTGATGTCTGCAGCTCTAGGTCTTGGACGTGAGCCAGCGTTGGGCCTCGAAGCTGCATCGACAGGTGGTGAAGCCCCGTGTGTGTGGGGTCAGGTCACCTCACCAAGGGACGGGTGCATCTCCTGTGTATTTCTGTCCCTTGGCTGCTGGCCGGTATGATCCATAACACTCAGTCCTCTGGAAGCTGGCTGACTTACTGAAAGTCTGCCCTTCAGATCCTAGAACGGGGCTGCCTCCGCCTCCTGGCTCCTTTCCCTCATGAGGCCTGAGAGAATGCAGAATACTGCACCATCCGGAATTCCTCCCCACCACTCAAAATGACAGCAAATCCCCAGGGTGCTGGGGGTGGCTGATTTATAAAGGTGCAAGTGTCTTACAAACGCTGCATGCCTGCCAATGTCTTTTAATTCGGAATCCCTGCAATAAAATATGTTCCAGTTCCATGAGGCATCCTTGCTTTGTTACACCCCAACAGCTAGGCGTATAAGGGCACTCCTACATGAGGAATAAACTTTCTCCTTCTGGATCAACTTTGAGGGCTCTGATTGGCTCAGAAGTGTCCAACAAAGCAACTGACAGAGAGACCTGGGAGACTGGAAGTTCTGGGAGTGGAAAAGGAAGAGCCGGGAGGGAGGGAAGGAGGGAGACTGTGAAGCTATGAGGACAGCTGCGGCGAGGAAAGCATCAGAGAAAGAATCTGGCTGCAGAGGGGTCAGGAGCAGTGACCGGGGGAAGGGAGTGGCAGGGTCAGGAGCAGACCGAGTATTTATACATATGGTACTCACTGAGGTTGGATACAATGGGCTGATTTCACTGGTGTCCCGTCCCCTGCCACCCAGTTGGCTAAACGTTCAGTTGAAAAACGACCCAGGGAAGCCTTTGGCCTGCATTTCTTTGGCCTCATGGTGCCAGCATGTCACCCAGGCCCCCCAACCTGGAATATGGTGTGGGCTGAATGGAGTAATCTTCTCCTCACTGCCTAGACAGCGTATGACTCTCAGAGAGAACGGAGGGATGCTCCATTCCAACTGGATGTAACTTGGGATAAGGAGTGTGAATGGTCAAAGGAAGTTAGAACCAGATGGGGAACAGCCTCGGTAAAGACCACAGATGACTAAACGGAGTGATCAAATGACTGTTTCAAAGTCTGAGAGCCCAACGGTAGTTGGGTTGTGAACTAAGCTAAACACTCTAGGGTTTAAAAGGTTATCCTTTTAAATTTCCTTGAAGAAATTCAAGGAGAAGCAGCGTGACCTAATGGAAATGGCACAGGCCAGGGAGTCGGAGGACCTAATCCCAGCTCTGTCTCTTGCCTGCTGTGTGACCTTGGGCAAATGACTTAACTTCTCTGTGCCTCAGCTTCCTCATCTGTCAAATGGGGAGTGAATAACCATTTTCTCTCCTAAACTGGGAGCCCCAAGAGGGACAGGGACTGATTAACTTGTATCTACACCAATGCTTTGAACAGTGCTTGACAATAGTAAGCACTTAACAAACGACATCATTATTATTCTTCCCAACATTCAGTACGACGCTACGCTTATGACCAACACTAAGCTAATACCAATCAATCACTCAATTTTATTTATTGAGCGAGTACTGTGTGCAAAGCACTGTACTAAGCACTTGGGAGAGTACAATTTAACAGAGTTGATAGACGTGTTCCTGCTACTACCACCACTACTCTAACCACTAAACTAATCCTAGGACCATCCTAGCCTAAATACAAGCTGCCTTAAAGGTGTTCAATTAATAGAATCGATATTAAATTTCTTAAACAGCTTTCATTCATCTCTCTCTGACTTTTTAACAATGGATGGGCGCTGGTGACCGTTTCATAAGCCAGTTTGGGGATTGCCTTTAAAAGCAGATGACGAATAGTCAGAACAGTCCCATTGGTATTCCCTCGAAGGCCATGTCCAACAAGGAGCCAAGCCTAAGTACGAAGCATTTACTTCTCCAGCTGATCATTCACTACTGCCCTTCTGTGTCAACCGCTACCTCCCCAAGTCTCCCCAGCAGGGTGGGCTCCTGCCTACTGCCGGGGCTCAAGAGCATCTGCTCAGAGGATGTGGGAGTGGGGTGGGAAGGGGGGAGAGGGGATCCAACATCATCATCGCCCCTTTCAGGGGCTCCAGGCGAGAGCCCCAGAGCAACACATCTGCCAAACTGGACATGTTACGGCTCGAGGCAAATCCACCATTTCTCCCTTTTCACACTGCCAGATCAAGAAGCGATCATGGATATTTTGCAGGAAGCGGTTAGAAAATATTTATTAGCTGAACTGGCCTAAAGAAGAAAAAAAAGAATGCCTTCATTTTCTCCAATAATGGAGACTTTCGCTTCTAGTTAAAGCAGAGATAAAAGGCACCGCCTGGAGGATTGGAGCCAAAGCGATAATTTATACAAGATGCTTTTGAACAATTTCCACATTTTATCACCACCCTAATTTATGCTATCAAATGGCCCGGTTTATTTAGCAAAATGCTAAGGCTTTTCCTGCAGCATTTAAAGAGCAGACATTTTTGTACCTTCCTGAGTAAAACAATTTTATAGGGTCAAACCTAAGGCCTAGCTCAAGAACGAAACTAGTCTCAGCACATAAATTCCCCTTCACTTAGCAAACGTTCTGAGCAAGAGCTTGTAAGGCTGAAGCTACTGATTCCTGTAAAACAATCTGGAATGGGCTATAAAGGGCCTGGAAGGAAGGATTTTTAATTAAACAGAATTGTTATCGATTGAGCAACTCCAGCCTTTTGTTTAAATCTTGCCTTGTTCAACTTGTCTACTACACCTGGGAAGAAAAGCAAAAATACGAAAGGAAACGGGTGGTATGCTTACTGTGATAGGTGGGCTGAGGTAAGCCACAGGAGCAAACTGCTCTTTGATTCACATCTTTTTTGATGAAAGGCCCAAATCCCACTCTTTTTTTTAATTCAGGCAGACCCTTTAACTAAATGTTAATGGAGACCTTGGTATGATTTTCAGCACAGACCATCTGTCTTTTGCATCTTCTCCATCTGAAATAGCCAATGAGCAGTAAGGGCTACGCTTAGCCAGAGGACAGTCAGTGCCCGGCTGTCCAAATTCTGGATTTGGCCTTCCAAGGAAACACCTCTGTCTGGTATCGTGTCTACCAAGTTCACTGTTTTGTATTTTCCTAAGCATTTAGTACTGTGCTCACACACAGGAAGCACTCAAGAACTGACACTGATTAATTGACTGACTAACCTTTCAAGGAAGGTGGGAGGGAGGAATATGAAGAGAAAGCATCTAAAACTTTGGATGGACTGCAATGTCTCTCATCAGGAACCCCTAGAGTGACTTGCTATGCTATTCAAGACTCCTAGCACACGGTACAAGAAGACCAAAGTAAGGCCACCTCATCCGCTAATCTTAAGGATTCAGAGAAACAACTCTTCCTAAATCATCCGAATGGATCTTTTGTCAAAATTGCAGACTAATGAGAAGCAGCATGACTTAATGGAAAGAGCACAGGCCTGAGAATCAGAGGAAATGGATTCTTATCCTGACTCCACCACGTCTGCTGTGTGGCCGTGGGCAAGTCCCTTCACTTCTCGGTGTCTCAGTCACCTCACCTGCAAAATGGGGTTTAAGACTGTGAGCCCCATTCAGGACATGGACTTTGTCCAACCTGATCAGCTGGGGTCTACCCCACTGCTTAGTACATTGCCTGGCTTATAGGAAACTCTTAACAAATACTATTTAAAAAAACCAAAAACCATCAAAAAAAATCTAGTTGAATTCTACGATATTATCTGGGAGTGAATATAATCTGATTGTACTGTATCTGCCCTGGTGCTTAGCATGTAGTACAGTGCTTTGCACAAAATAAGAGCACAATAAATACAATTGAATGAATAGTACTTGGCATGCTTAACAAATATTACAATTATTATCTCCCCTAATTCTTGTCAAAAGCATCTCTCCTAATAATCACAGGAGGCAGGACTGCCACCATTACTGGGCATCCTTCTTGTGAAAAATTATGTTCACACATGTTCCCCTCAGTCTTTCCCATAACTCTTTTTTGAGGAAAAAGCCCCCTCCCCTCTTCTCCCCAACAGCCCCAAAGTGTTTCCATCTGTACGAGGGGGTGGAGTTGACATTCATAATGGGGGGAACACTGACAGTAGAAAGTGTAATTCATGTAATCTACACTGACAGCCAAACCAGATCATTCAGAACCCAGAATGGATTTATAGAGGAGGGGATACTGGGACTATCCACTTTGTCAAATTCAAGACAGCAGCCAGATCTCCCTTTCACCGAAATCCCAGCTGAAATCTCCGCAAACAATTACGTGAAACAGAGAAGAATCAATTTCTGGGACAAAGTTTTCATGAAAAAGGAGGGCTGAAGAATGGAAAAGACAGGGCCATGGTAGAAAAAAGCCTCTGAGATTCAGCCTCAAGAAAGTACCCGAGAGCAACTTGTGTTTCAAATGTCTGACAGGCTTTTGCATGTCACATTTTTACCGCATGGGCAGAATCTTCCCTGCTGTGCCCTAAGCTTTCACCATCTTACAAAGGACAACCTCGGCTTGCTATGCATTTCACAAGGATATGGAATTAGACTGAAGAGGAGACAATATGAAAGAAGTACTAGCAAGCCTGGGGAAAAGGTGTATGGAACATGCGTGATTTGATGAGAAATTCAACACTGTGCCTATCCATTGCATACATTAAAAGCCGATGGGTGTTTTATAGGAAGCTACAATTGTTAAAAAATTATTACAACGATTCACTAAAAATAAGAGTGTGAAAATGATCAGGGTGAAGTGGGGTGTCGGGGGCAGGGGGGTCTCTGCATTGCCTAATATAAAGCGATTCATTGGCAAATGTTTTAAAAAGCAGCAGACTGTGCTACTTACTGCATTGCAAATTCCTGGAAGATTCTCTTTTTGCAAAGAGCCCAGAAAAAATACACTGTTTGGTGGGGCGACTGAGTAGAGATGGTGTTTTAACAGCAGATCCAAAGCAGAACCAACTCTGCCAGGAAACAACTTTGTAGTGCCATGGGTAGCAATGCCCCTCATCCCAGTGGTGGGTTCTGGGGCTCCCTTATATACAGTCTTCATGATATAACCTGCTCCCGCCTCTGGAGAGGAGGAAGGATGAGGAGGCACTACCTAAATGCCAGGCTGAATTTTTACCTCCTCTATAAACCCCGGAAAGTTTCAGCTACAGCAATGAATGCCTAACAGGGTCAGCCAATTTCAAACACTCTGAAATAACAGCCGTACTGACCTCGGTCCCTGACTGGAACAGACAAAAATTCTCATTGCCCATAAATAATAGGCCAGAACTTACCTATTTCGGCCCGAGTCTCGGAATCCCTTGGCAAATGGATTCCTATCAATCTTCAATCGAGTAATCTGGAGGAGGGTAAAGAAAACAAAAATTAGACTGAAGAGAAGCCCAATGGAAAGAGCATGGACCTATGAGTCTGAGGACCTGGGTCCTAATCCTGGCTCTGTCACCTGCCTCTATAACCTTGGGCAAGTCTCTTAACTTCTCTGTGCCTCAGTTACCTCATTTGTAAAACAGAGATTAAGACTGTGAGCTACACATGGGATAAGAACTGTGTCCAACCTGATTAGCTTGTATCTAAGCCAGTGCTCAGGATAATGCCTGCCACATAGTAAGCACATAACAAATTAAAAAAGAAAAAGACAAAACAACTGCAACTGAATCATTACCTAAAACAAATTTGGAGCAAATAGACCCATGCATGGGGAGGGGCTGACAAAAATTTCTTTCCACAGCCACCCACAATTCCAAAAGACATGCATAAATTCCTCCAAAACTTTTCCTGTGTGGAATTTTGGGATTTTAGAGCTACAAAGGGACCACAAAACAGGACCACATCCCAGGCAGATGACTGCCTACCCCATTTTTGAAGACCTTAGGAAAAGGTTATTCCACAAGCAACAGTGGTGTCCCCCTTTCTATGTAAAGCATCTCATGATCAGAAAATGATCTTCTAAAAAGATGCAGACCCAGCCTTAACTCCATCACAATGCGGCTTCACTCTGTTTTCTCTTGTTCTTCCTTCAGGGTAAATCAAAAAGGGATAGCCCCCATTTTCTATCAGAATTTAGTTATGGTATTTATTAAGTGCTTATGATGTGCCCAACATCATGCTAAGTGCTGGGATAGATTCACAATAATATCTCCACATACTTGAAGAATGTTATTAAACTGACACTCAGCCTTCTCTTCTCAGGACTAACTCCAGTTGTTCAAACTTTTCTCTAAGACTGTTATTTTCTAGCCCCCACAAGCCTTCTCTGGAGCTCTCTGAACACTTCGAGTTGGCTGCTTTAGTTATGAATCCCAGAGCTGGCCTTGTTTGGTAATGGTCTAACTGGGGCAAGTGTATTGGGAATTCCTACAAATTAACCGTATTTCTCAAAGCAGGCAACCTTGGATTTAAGACACACTCCTAAAATCTGATTGCTATGGCCTAATATTATCTTTCAATTCCCTACAGTTGCCACATCAGAATAAAAATAAACGTTCATTCAACCCAGAAAGCATGCTGGGGTTCAATGGAAACAAGTTTATTAGTCACTGATACCTCAAAAACTTGTGCTGTTAGACACCGTGCATTGAGCCTATCAATTGAAGCAATCTTATGGGCATTCCACCCCAATCCTGCCCAAAATGACTATCTGCTCCATCAAGGGTGGACAAGATCTAGAGACGGCCACATGGCACAGAGGAAGGAGTGAGTCCCCTACAAGCCCTGGAGAGGACACTCCTTAGGGGGTGACATGTCCTACATCACCCCCCAGATGGCTTGGGCTTCAGGATTCATTGCTTTGTCTATTCTTTGGCTAGACTTTTAATCTATAAAAACTAATTTTTACTCTCCTTTGGTCTCAGAAAACTTCAATAAAATTGTGCACTTCCCGACCTTCTCTTCCGTCCCTCCCCGACTCCCTCCACCTCCCCCAGCCCCCAACCCCCAACTATTACCTGTTGATTCTGGTAGGCGGTGACTGTGGTAAAGACAGTTTCGGGAAAGGAGAATGCTTTAACCCCTTCTCCCGACGGGATAGGTTTGACGGGTGAAAGGTCATCGCCACAGTCTTTGCGGATGACATGGACCCGAGGTTGATATTTGTGCATAGAATGAAGAATAATCTAGAGCCCCAAAAGAAAAACAAAATCCATCAGGAAGGTTTTCCAAATGACTAGTGCTCCCCGTCATTTTCACATGGGACATTGTGACTATTGGAAATTAAACCCAAAGGGATGCCCATTATCCAATTTTGAGGAATTAAAAAACCTTATTTACAATAGAACCAGGACTTACACTACCGTCTTTTTTACACTTGCACAAAATCCACAGGAGAGCTATTCCAAACGAGTATCAGTTGAAGGGAGGGGGCTCAAATTCTCAAATTGGTATTGCCCCCAGTTCATAGCACATATTTATTCACAGGATGAAACCTTAATACCAAAATCCTCTGTATTACTATATGCCTAGCACACAGTAAACACTTAACAAGTATAAGAAAAGTATTACTATAATAACAACTCTAGCACATTCTTATTCAGCCATTAACTAGAGGTCTGAACCCAGAAAAGGATTCCTGCCTCCACTACCATAAACATGCTTTGAATTTCATTTCCAGAAGTAAAGAAAAACTTCTTACTCTATGTTTCATACTCAATCATTTATTTCAATTAGCATATTATCTAGTTCACATTTCTTAGTATTTTAAAACAAGCACTGCAGCTCACTCTCACCATTACCAGAAAGAGAATGTGAACTCAACTACATTTATTCATTTATGGAAGCTTTTTCTGAATACTGTTTCTGAGCCCTTAAAAAGTATATCAAGTTTTATCTTGTATTTCAGAACTTTCCAATATCAATTTTAAGCTGTGTGCATAACCATTATAAAAAGTTATAATGTGTTCTATCCGTTAACTTTGTAGCCTTCCATTCTTTTCCCTCCATCTCCCTCTTCAGATTCCTACCTGGTGTCACTTCTTGGACTATGTTGTATTAGTCAAGCTTGTTAACAGTAATAATTTTATTACTATTAAAAAGGTTGTCAACAATAACCTCATATGGTTAAAATCAGAGAAATGAAATAATAACCCCAAACTGGAGACTTATGAGAATGAATGATAGAGGGAGCTGACTTGTTCAGGAGACAGAAAAAAACCCCTCCCCAACCCCCCAAAATACTGTCTTCCCTAACTCCCAGAAAGTGAAACTGTGCCCTTTCTGTTGCATCAAGTATTTAGTAATAACAATATTAGTAATAATAATAATGGTATTTCTTAAGCACTTACTATGTGCCAAGCACTGTTCTAAGCACAGGGAATCTGGATTTTAGCTGTCAAAGGCAACAGTAAACTGAAGCTTGATGACATTTAAGAAGCTCTGGACTAAATTTTCATGGACGCTTACAAGAATGGAGCAAAGTGGTTAGAGTCCAAACTCATCAAAGGAGTTAATCTTTTGAAATTGGGCAGCATTCATCCATTCAATCATAATAACTGAGTGCTCACTGCGTGCAGAGCACTCTACTAAGCCCTTGGAAAGTACAATTCGGCAACAAATAGAGACAATCCCTACCCAAAATGGATTTACATACCAGATATAAGTCATGGGTCTGTTTGATAGAAACAGCAGGATTGGATTAGGTTAAATTTTTATCAAGCAGATAAGAGGGAAAGTGGAAATGGAAACTGCAGGGATTCAACGGCTTTGTGCAAGTGATAATCTTGGAAGCAGCGAGATGGTGATGGACAGGAGAGGGCAAACACCACCAGGACAAAGCAACTAAACAGACTGCATCACAGCACTTTAACTGTTCTGTTCGGAACTTCACCTAGACCAGTAAGGTCCCTCGTAGGTACCTGAATTCAAGGTCCTTTGAACCTGGAGGTTCTTGTGCTCTGTTTCTTGCTTAAGATGGGATAGAGTCTGTGTTTCTTTGGTTTGAAAGGCAGGCTAGTTGGGTTCTTTCTTCCTTCACTCATTCGAGAAACAGTTTTAAAGACACAAGAAAACCATAGCCAGCTGGGAGGTGACCAAAGGCAGGTTCATCCAGAATTTAGCAATCAGGAAATTCAGATCAGAGGCTTCAACATTGCAAAAACCAAGATACAGAAATAATACCGGTGCCAGGCTCGGGATGTGACATATGCTAGGGAAAATCTTTTCAGGCACCTGGCATGATAGGATTCCCAATCACACATTGGTATCACGAGCACACTCACTTGGACTGTTAGAATCTGGCTGTAAGAAGCATCATCTGTGCACACACACACACACACACACACACACACACACACACACACACACACACACACAAGCTGGAAATTGTCTGTCCAAGCCAAGATTGGGACTAAGAAAAAGTAAAACCAAAAGGAATAAGATTAAAAGGAAGCAGAGTGTGAAAAAGCTGATCCACCATAGTTGTGGTCGGGTCACAAAGCTAGCTTTGCCTTTGAGCTCTCAGAACGCATCCCAGAATCAGCATCTGCCTACAAGAAAATGATCGGAGTTATCGGATTTCAAGGGGCCCTCACATCTTTCCTCTGGAAACATTTAGTTTTTTTTTTTTTTTTCCAAAGGGATAGTCCAATTCAGAGAACTCTCCTCTGGACAGATGAATTTCAGGTGATGAGGCAGAGATGCTTCTCAGAGAGCCTCATTATAGCCTGGAGGGGATAAAGTGGGAACCGAACCTCCTAACCTCTGCTCTCCTCCAGGTTGCAAGGGAGACAGCTTTCTGCAATATCCCAACAAGCCTGTCGGCAGCCTCCATGTAGCACCAACAAGTGAAAGCCCCACTGTGAGCTAGAAGGGCTGCATCTGAATGGTTTTGTCGCTGGCTGTAGCAAGGAAGCAGAATCCTTCAGCAGAACCCTTTTCCAGGGGTCCTTTAATTCAAGCAGTTGGGAAGCCCTCAGTAAATATGGAATGTTCAGTAAGGATCTGAAAAGCCAGGGCCTTCGGGACAGGTTCCTCTGGACTGCATCAGGATAGGGAGATTATTTGAAGTTTTTCATGTATTTTAAATTTTATTAACAAGAGCTGCAGCCAAATCACTCATATCAGTGGCTATCTGTGACATCGTTGAGGTCCGATTGGGTGGGACGGCATCAGGGAGATTTTCTGCTTTGAGAATTAATTTTGAACAGAAGGTAAACATTCCCAATTTGTGCCAACTTGAAGTTGAGGAAGAGCAATGAGTGAGGACCTGTGGTAGGGAAAGGGGGAAGTCTTCCAGATGCAGGAAATTTGGAAAAAAGGGAAGAAATTGTCTGACCAGCTCTTCAACTTTGATTCCTCAGCCTAGCTGGAGAATGGAGGTGCTTGCATTATAGAAAAGCCAACTGGATCGGGAAGGAAGGAGGGCGAGCCTAAAGAGGAAATGTGGAGGCCGTAGCACAGCCTGACCATCCGTAGAATAATCAAGTTAGTGGTGGAACCCGCCACCTTGGACAACCAGGGAGAAGAGATAAACACTACCTCTAGACAAATTCCCTTAGAGGCCTGAAAATAGAACCCATGTGCTAACCTGGGGGCATGGAGAGAGGGAAATAAAAGTCCTTGGCATAGAGTGTCCTGTAACTTTCCGCCTTTTCTCCTAAAAGTTGGATCAACATTTTTAATCACTCTCATGACAAACTGGTACAATTTCATGTATTTTTACTGTATATTTCTCAGGACTTTCAGAACAATATGAACCTTTAATGAACAACCACTCGGCCAACAATGTAAGAACACGGTTTCTTAGAGAATACAATTTTCTGGGGGTTTGCTTTTCTTGCTAAAGACGAATGGTGTGTTTATAAAAATCGTCCGGATTTTAGAGGCACGGTTTTATTTTATGGGCATCCTTTATTCCCTCTTGTACCGCTGTACCAGTTCAATGTGGCTAAGATCCCTGATCTAGACTGCTGTTTGACTTTTCCAGAGTGACACGCTTACAGAAACTGTTCCAATCATTTTAAATCACTTCATATCAAAAGTAAAGATCTAAATGTACTGGAGCCTAGCAAATATTCTGCTGATTTCAACCCTGAAATAGAGTGTTTGGGCCCTTCCATAAGATTTAAAGATTTCAAATCTCTGCCATCTTGAGGAGAGATTTGTTATGAAGGCTGAGGATATCTTTAATAATAATAAACATGCGAGGCACTTCAATGAAATTTAGACCATTTTGCAGTATTTAGCCTTAAGAACGCTGATTCTTTTCTGCTCAGAAAAATTTTAATGGCCATCTCAGCCACATGACCCCAGCCTCTTCTCCTTTGATTCTGCACGTTTAAACCACAGCCAAGCAAGAGATAAATGTTCAGCTTGATTCCGTGCATAGGCATGAGGAAGATGGAAAACAGTGAGAGAAAATAAGATACCATTTAGATGCAGCAATAAAAGTTCGGCAATTTCTTTCTGGACGCTGAAATTGTACTAAGAAACCAACAAGCAATCAATTGGCCGAACAAAGTAACCCTACAAAAACACAAGACTCAGCTTTCCTGGCCTGTTGACTTTAGGGTCAGCACATGAGAAACAACCTCCAAAATCATAAACTCTAACCCACCGACTTTCCACGTAGCTGACTCCCAGGACTATTGGTTGAGGGTGTGAGCCGCTTTGATGATTTGTGGGGAGGAAATAATGATGGTAGGAGATGGTCCCATAAATAGATGGAAGAAGCCATAGCTTTAACTCACCATTTTCAGAGAATCAGTGATGCTTCTCTGGAAAGTAGGGCTAATTATGGTATTTATTAAAGGCTTACTTTGCGCCCAAGCCAGTGCTAAGTGCTGGGGCAACAATAAATATAAATGAGACACTGTCCCTGTCCCTCACAGGGCTCACCATCTGGTAGGGGTAGTAGGATGTATCATTATATGTGGTTCTCCAAGACTGGAAGTCTGATCTCACTAAATTCAAGGTTTTATCTGGAAGAAGTCTAAAACCCTCTCTGACCTTTGGGGAGAGGCCACTTCTGCTCTGCTGGGCCAGAATGCTCACAGCAGGGATGTGGGGAAAATGCTTGATAAATGTCTTCACGGCTTCCAAAAAATCTGCTCTTCTTCTTCCCGAATGATTTACCACACATAACAACAAAACTGACATGCATTGGGACCAGGGTTATTGCTGTACATATAGAAATTAACTAAGGCATAAGGGCACCTTGGTTAATTCTCTTTTTTGCTGAGCATCATGTCTATTGTACTGTTGGGCTGCTTTGGAAAAACCCCAGTTCGCATCTGCCATGTTTCAACAATGAGGCGAGTAAAAGGAAATAGTAATAGAAGACATTTTGTCACATTAGATAATGCCATAACTAAACATTTAGAGCTTACAAACAGGAACACTCCAACCACGAGTCTCTGCCAGTGATTGAAGAGTAACAAACCTCAGCTGGGACAGGCTCTGGAGGCATAAGGTATGCAATAAATCATTATCTGAGTTAACCCGGCTCTCATGCCGCTCATATTCCGAGTGCCATAATTAGCCCCTCATGGGACGTCAGACAAATGTTTAAGTTAAAAAACACATTGCTAATTGAGGTTCCTTTCCACGCAGGTAAGAAAAAAACAAAATTCCTTTTTCATGTCTCAAGCCGTTCAGAGAACAGTCTGCGCACAGGCACGCGACCCATTGACAATGTAAACCTGCTCAGCACTGACACTGCTGGGACTGGAAAACCGGGAAGGCAGAAGAACAGTTCACTCGCAAAGAGTTCCCCAGGAAAATACCCCTGGCAGAGATAGGGCTGGATACTCACATGCCCCTGGTCATCCAGCTCATTATTGGTGAGCTTCAGCTTGTCGAAGCTGATCACCTGCCTCATCCATGTCTCTCCGGAGGCGGGCGAGTCCGGATGGATGTACACACGGGGTGGCACTGGGGAATCGGCGTTGCCAGCCACCATCCACTTGGAGCTGTGGTAGACGTACCTGGGAACGAAAACCAGCACTCTGAGCTATGACACTGTCGATTAAGTCAAAGATGAACTAGCCGACGGCTCCAGAACTGCAGAAAGAGCCCATTCCTCTACACAACTAACCCAAGGGAAATGTAGGGTATAAAAAAAAACAACTTTTGAATCAAGTTGCTGCTGTTACTGTTCCAATAATCAAGAACAAACTATATTTGTTGAAAATATGGGTGTCTTAATTTTGAAGCCACTGTAATTCAGGTACAAATTCTCCTCAAATCTTGAAGTAATTTAGCATGGCTAAAATCTCTTCATAGGTCTGTCAGTGCCTTTGTATTAGTTTTTTTTTTTGATAGCAACCAGCAGATTAATTATTTAACTGTATTTTTTAAAGTGTGCCTGACATATGGCATAAAGCTCTTTTGAATAGATTTGATCCTAACTCAAAAATAATTTTTAAAATGTTCAAATAAGACAAATGATAAAATAGACTTCCAAAAATAGTCCTTTAAAATTAATTTTATGATTTGGGAGAAGTACATTAATTTCCTTTAGGATTATTAATTTCAATAGGTTGGCTGAAGAAAAAAATACCCTTTAAAAATACTAGGTTTGCTAAGGAAAACAAACACCCTTTAAAAATACTAATGCAAGCACATAGTAGAAGCTTCTTGTTATAATTTGAAATAGTCTGCCTTCATCATCAGCATCTTCCAAAATCTACTCAATCAAACCCGAAAACAAACATTAACTTTCATTGCATGAGTTCTTCATAAAAACAGGAAAACTGGGAATCTGACTAGAGGGAAGATTTTGAGATCATTTTAAATTTGGGAAAATGCGGTCCAAAAGGTAAATTTTAAGTTGCTGAAAGGCATCTGCACATTTGATGCTTGTTTTATGATTGAAATTGCCCAAGATACACTGCCATTCATTCTGGGGTCTCAGGTAACCGTTTGTTTCATCTGTATCCAAATGATTCATTTCCTTTTGCTGTCTGGACTGAATGAGTCCTTTAACCCTTCCTTCAGAAAAAAAATTCTGGATCACTTAGGAATTCTCCCCTACCCCCACCCCGCAACACAAAAACGTGTATGTATTTGGATGCACATGTATATGGGTTTCTTGCGAGCTATAGTGTTTTGACTTAATAAACTTTTCTGGATCTGATCTATTTTGAAAACACGGAAAACTCTACCAAGTCCAATTTACAAAACATATAAAATTATACACTAACTCTCCCTGCAAGCTATACTAGCTGCCAAATATTTAGAATCTGACTCTATTCACTCCTGAAAATAGATAACTAAAATTCAAAGTAAAAATACACTTTGTGATCTGGGAAAAAAAAAAATACCTGAATGGAAGAACAAACATAATCATGTACAAAAGGGGTAAAAATATCTTTACATATTATTCAATACATTGGCAAGACATAAAATGTTAAAGAGATTTGTAAAAAGATTTTCACTAACCATGAAAAAGCTACATTTTATGTAAACTTGGAATTTGAATACTGTACAAATGACTGAAACTATAAGATTGCAGAAGATGCAAAATTGCTTTTGTTGATTTAGAACTGTATTTTCAAACTTTAAAGTATTTACCATTCAAATGCTCACATCGATTTTTCCAAATAGTAAGATTTGCAAATGTAGTTTCTCCTATTTGGGGAGGACTTAAAATGGAAATGCTTTCCCAAGTTTGCATGAAATAGAACATTTGAATGGTTAATGGAATAAACTGACAAATTTTTAAATTAATACTCATATCTAGTTAAAAATACAAATTTTAGTGGTAATAAGAACAGCCCCTCCCACCCCCAAAAAAATGTGGGAGACAGATTAGGAGCTAAAAAGGAACATTTTCCAAGTGTGTTGAGTTACATTCTTTTCCCTATCCAAAACCTACAGTGGAAAGAGGATTTTGCTTATAGCTTTCAGTGGGACTCAGGTATTAATACTTACGTGCCACTCTGCAGGTACACAAAATAATTGATTTCAATTAAAATTATTCACCAATATGCTTTATGTACAAAACACCAATGCAATCATGGCACAATAAAAGTTATAAACAATAAAGCTGACTTTTCTTTTACCCATTTTATTAGTATTCTGAACTTCATGTGCTAATTAAAATCTGCTCGTCTAACACCATAGACCTATTTCAATAAAGCAATTTCCTAAATTAAAAAAATGCAGTGGAAACCAAACCTGATTTCATTTAACAACCTATTAAAGTGGTCTGGCTGTTTACACAAAACAGAAAGAAAGAAGTGAAAAGGATGGCCGACATTAAAAACGGCATCTTCCACCCACTGAAAAACATTTAAAACTTCAAGTTTCAAAATGGTATCACTAAATACACCATCCTCTAACTCTGTAAGGAAAAAAAAACCTCCAGTGCTCCACACAACAGAAAAAAAGAATCAGTTTGCTATGTGAAATGAGAAAAAAAATGCAAATACTGTTTTGTTCTGGAAAGTAAAGGATTTAACTTCAAATCATTTTTAACTTCAAATAATTCATAATTAGCTTTAGTGAAGTGGGGAAAGCTAATGGATATGTTTTCACAATCCAAAAATGAGAAATAAAAACAAGAAGCTGCCTAAAATATTTATTTTGATGAATCCAAATTTATTAATCTAAAATGTATTAGAAGATTATTTTAATCTCAAAAAAGGGAGGAAATTGAATTAAATGTTGCATACAGTATTTTACACTCTAGTTTGGTTTCTCCAAGGGAAAAAAAACCATTTCTGCCACTTTTGCGCATTTACTCACTATTTGTACGCATAATAGTCTCATGAAAGGCCAATTTTAAAAGGTAAAAGGGGCTTATTTCTAACAGAAAACAAAACTGCATTTAAAATGCCCCCTAACGGGGTAAAAGAAACAATAGTATCCGTTAAAACAACAACAGACCTTTCATCTAAAGATGGGCTACGTACCATATGTAGAAAATCCTAAGAAAACTTAAAATTCTTATGAGATCATAAAACATGCTTAGGCTCTAAAATGGTAAAGAAGAACTCAAGACGGGCTGAAACCAGAATAGTCGTCTGTGTACACGGGAGCCAGGATCAGTTCTAAAGACCAGCAATCTGCCTGCTTGATTGCAATTACTGTACCTGTATCTTTTATTGTCCACTGGCACAATATCCATGGCAATGTAATACTGTTGATGTGGGTCTAAACCTGAGATCTTCACTCTCATTGCTGGAAACATACGTCTGAACAACAACAAAAAATATAAACAAAAAAAAAAAGCGTTTTTGAAAACACTGGCCAGAAGATGATAACAGAACTAAGCAGTACATGCATAACTTTAATTGAGATGAATATGTAATATCTGCTTTGATTTTTAAGAACAGGCAGGCATAAAATGATTGAAAACATTCAAGTCAACTGTTAAATCCAACTCCTGTAGAGTTTCAAAGCTGACCAAAGTTTCATTTGGAATTGAAATCCACTATTGGGCTAACAGAAATAAATGCGCTAACATGTTAGAATCGTTTAAAGCTAGTTGCCAAGCACACTCCAACAATGCAAAATGTTAAATGAATCTGACTGGAGAACTAAGAATTCAAATTTTGATAATTGGTAAAGTTGGAATCCTGGGAACTGATATATTATAGGGTGAAATTTAACAGGGTTATATTAAAAAAAAGCACCAGGAATCAATGTGCCACACTCTCCCCAAACAGTATGCTCTTTATTGAGACACGACTTCCTGCCTGCAAAATACTAAAGGTGAAGTGCAAAAGTCTCTCCAAGTTTGAAAGGTATAGTAAAACTTCTTTATTGAAAGCAGAAACTAAACACAGGGTAGCGTGTACCCCCCAAATTGTACTTTCTTCAATTCGACAAGAATAATTGAAGAATTGGGAAATTTGAAAAATTAAAGAGAAGAGATTAATTTCTGCCTCTCCCAGGTGCTGCTGCTGGATGGAACACAAAGACACAATCTATATTAATTGCTACTCGCCCTTTACACCCTGGAGATTTTTAAATCACAATACAAATAATTCTGTGATACACTCACCTTAAGCCAAACACAGTAATGTCATTTTATTTTATTTTTTTACTTCATGTCCTGTTATAGCTTTCCAATGTTCACAAATCTAATTTAGTAATCAGATATTTTATTCTAAAAACACGACTGAAATTAAGGCCGGTTTCTGTGAAAAAGTTGTAAGTGGCTAACTAGTTCTGAATGTTATTTCAGTGCACCTGTAAGATAGAAAAAGTCTTTAACTGGACTTTTCGTAAGACAAATGTTGCTTTGTGCTGTTTAAGACTGTGTTTCGATCATTAATAAAACCTCTCTGAAAATGTAGAAGGTAGCATATGGATTTAATAAAATATGTTTTTGTAATTTCCAATAACTGTGGATACTTTTACGCTAGCCAGGTTTTTACCATGTGCATCCAGTGGAAGGGGAAAAAAGATTTCTTTAGCAGAACATATTATTCAGAGATTTTATTGTACTTAATGAACAGGAAACTTTAAAACCCCAAATGCTTCTGTGTCCATCTAAAATAAACCCGGACCTGGCTTGCTCACAAATCATTTTATTTGAACCACTGCTATATGTTCAGGTTTTAGGCTCCATTCGCTAGCGGGATAAATTACTAGAATTTGTTACGAACTATATTTCACCGTTTGTAAAACCAGATTCCACACCCACAAGTCGTTTAATTTCATGTAATTTAGGCAGGAGATTCCTTAGAAACTGTGGAACGATGCATTTCCCTCCTTGAGTGGGGGGCAGGCATTTGTGCATCAGAAACTGGACTTGGCCTGTTCATATTTTATTGGGGAGCTTCAAAGAAAATGGTCATTACAGGCCACTAGCAAAACGCAAGAGCTTGAAGCCCCCACGTTTTCAACGAATCCTGGTGAGGCAGAAACTATCCGAGCCACCAGGTTGGCCTAGGAGAGACAGAAATGTGGCATGTGGGACAGACAAATAGGTGGGCTCTTTCTGTTCTCTGACGAACCTCCACAAAATCCCCTTTTGGGGAAGACACGCCAATCGGCCTTGGTCGTGATTTTGCTGGGTGGGAAGGGAGGAAAGAGGCTAAAGGAAATAGCAACGGAATTCCACTCTGGATTTGAAATCCCAGCGAGTCCAAAGGGCCTCAACGATTTTGGTAGGTAGTGTGTGGGGGGGTGGGGGGGACTTCGAAGGAGGGGAAGGGGGTTACCTGCCCGCCTTGGTGATGATCATCTCGGTGCCGATGTCGTGGAAACGTTTCCAGAGCTCAGCGCCTTGCAGATCCACCCTTGGAGCTTGCGGAGAGCCCGGCCGGGGCAGGACCGGCGGGGGGACCGGAGATTCCTCCGGGGAGGGGCCGGGGGATTCGGATGGGGAGGGGCCGGGTGGGAAACCATCCTCGCCTCCGCCTGAAAAATAGAAACCGGGATGCTGGGTGCAGCCTAGTCCCTTCTAGACTGTGAGCCAGTTGTTGGGTAGCAATTGTCTCCATCTGTTGCCGAATTATACTTTCCAAGCGCTTAATACAGTGCTCTGCACACAGTAAGCGCTCAATAAATACGATTGAATGAATGAAAGAAGGAAGGAAGGAAGGAATGAGAAGCCAAGAACCTCTGCCGGGACCCTTTCCTCGTCTACACAAATACACGCAACACACAACACACACACACACACACACCCCTCCAGGCTCTGGTCCGCAAGGCCCTAAGAGGCCCTGTGGAAGTCGAGACCCTCCACCTATCTGGGTCGGGGCGGAAAATGCATCCCAGGGAAGGGACCAAGTCTGGACCCCCAAACCGGCCCTCTTCTCCCGCGCCAAGAGGGGAAACTGAGGCTCGGGTCTCCCCCACCCCGCAGGACGTGTCGCCCCCTGGTCTGTCCAGTCTGGGGGCAGGGGCGATTGGTTGGGGAATCAATCCCCGGGAGCAGGTCCTGTTTTGGGATCCGGGCATGGCAACCTCCCGCATCCACATGCGTCCCCGGGCCGGAGCCTTCCAAGTCCGGCGAGCAGTGTGGCTCAGTGGCAAGAGCCCGGGCTTGGGAGCCACAGGTCGTGGGTTCTAATCCCGCCTCCTCCACCCATCTGCTGGGTGACCCTGGGCAAATCACTTCACTTCTCTGGGCCTCAGTTCCCTCATCTGGAAAATGGGGATAAAGACCGTGAGCCCCACGTGGGACAACCGAGTACCTTGTATCTCCCCCAGCGCTTAGAACAGTGCTTGGCACATAGTAAGCGCTTAACAACGAGCCCGTTGTTGGGTAGGGACCATCTCTATATGTTGCCAAGCGCTCAGTACAGTGCTCTGCACACATTAAGCGCTCAATAAATACCGTTGAATGAATGCAAGAAGTACCACCGTTATTATTATTAGTGTTAGGACAGGACAACGGCCTAGTAAGGGCCGCCAAGAAGCGTCCTCTCGGGCCTTCCCGGTTGGGTGTGCGGGTCTCCATGGGGGTTCCCACCCAAGCCCACCCACCCACCCAAGCTGGTACCCGACCACGGCGGCAGAGCGCTGGGCAGAGGGTGGGAGTGCAGACTCTGAAGCCTCACCAGCGGGGCCCCGAGAGCCGCAGCCCCTGTCCATCTCGGCGCAGCTCCTGGAGGCCCCGTCTCCGGCGGCTTGGTGGGTCCCTTGGGCGGACTCCTTCTCTGGGCCTTCCTCTCCTCCTTCGGCCGCCTCCTCCTCCTCCTCCTCCTCCTCTGCCCCCAGCCTGCGCCTCTTCTGCAGCTGCTCGGCGCCGATTAGGGCCTCCACGGAGAAGGCGTGCGCCCTGAGACTCAACGTGCCGCCCAGGGTGCCTCTGCGCTTCTCGGCCATGCCCTGCGCCCAGGCGCATGCAACCCCCGGAGCTCCACGCGTGACCTCCCCCGCACCTTCTCCCACCCTCACCCTTTTCCACTCACACCCCCTTCCCCCCCCAAAAAAACCCTCAACCCTCTGCGTGCGCTGTGGCACCGTCCAGTCCTTGCTCCCTGCGCGCAAACGCTTAGCGCTTCCCCCGGCCGCTCCTTAAATCCGGCCCCCGGCCAGAGCTCTGGCCAAGTTTTTTTTTTTTCCCCTCCCTGCAAGGCGGGGAGGAGGGTTGTAGGTTGTTTGCTCTTTAAAAAAAAAAAGTTTTAATTATTCCTTCTCCCAGGTCTTTCCGTATCCCTCGTCCTTCTGGCTGCCTCTCCTCCTGGCTTCGCGGGTCTGTCTGTCCGTCCGGGAGAGAAGGCCGCGGAGGACTGGAGGGGGGGAGAGAGAGAAGTCCGCGGACACCAATTAGGTCCTGGTAATTGAAATTTGTTGCCTTGATCCGTCAGCACTTCCAGGCAGGAGAGCGGTGGGGAGGGCTCGGTCATTAGTGTCAAAAGGGAGACGGGGGCGGGGCGGCCCTGGAAAGGGAGGGAAAAAGGAGGGGAGGGGGGTGATGGAGAGGGAAGGGGCGCGGCCGCGGGGTCCGTCTGTCCATCAGCCCGGGGACGCGCCAATCCCTGAGCAGGGGCCTTGGGAAGCCGATCCCCGTCTCCTTACAAGGCTGGGAAAGCCGAGGCCGCGGATGGGGAAGGATGGGAATGCGCCGCCGCCTGGCATTCATTCATTCATTCCATCGTCCTTATGGAGCGCGTACTGTGTGCAGAGCACTGGACTAGGCGCTTGGGAAGTCCAAATTGGCAACAGATAGAGACTGTCCTTACCCAACAACGGGCTCACAGTCTGGCAGTCCCCACTACCTCCCTCCCTCCCTTAAATCCCCCTCCCCTCCCAACCTCCCCAGCCCATCCCCTTTCCATCCCGGGACAACCACTCCGCTGACCGGGATGGCCTAGGCAGGACTGCTCTGGTCCCAAATCCGAAAAATCCTTCAAGCAAAAAGGCCTGGTGAACATCCCCTCTTCCCCCCACCCCAACCTCCCACCACCACCACCACCACAGTCGGATATTAAGAAAAAGTTTCATCATCCTGAAGCTTTTTTTTTTATGGTTTACCAAAATTTTGATGGGACTTTTCCTATACTTCCTTGAAGTCGGAAGGGGCCGGATAACACATGCCCACGCAGTAACGTACCTGCCTGCAGACCCCCTTAAAGCGGTGCCCAAGAGGTTGTGTTTGGGGCGAGGGGGTGGAGGGAGAGAGGAGGAAGAAAGGGAAAAAAGGGGAGGAGAAGGAAGGAAGAGGGTGGGAGTTGTGGAAGGCGTATAACTGTTGTTCCACGCAAGTCCCGGGTTTTTCCGTTTCGTTTTTGGAACCACACAGATTTCGGCTCAGAACTCCCTGCAACAATCCTACGGGCTGAAACTTGAATGGTAAAAAGCTGTGCTGTGGACAAATGTCCGCTGCCATTCGGTGGGTTCCCGTCTTCTGGGTCACATACATTTTTTTTTACCAACCGCCCTGTTTTGGGTTGAGTACTTTCCTCCGCACCCCCAAAAGGTTTGGAATTTTTTTTATCAATTTCATTCTTAGAAATATATATATATTTACAAATTGACTGACCTACTAAAAAAAAAAAAGAAAAAGACCCGGCTCTTGCTTTCCTAAGGAGAAAGTTCCAAAAGACTCGGCCCTTGTTTTCCAAAGGCAGGTCCCTTTGGAAAGGAATGTGTACTACGAAGTGAATGAAAATCTGCCGCCGTCCTTTTCACCCCCTTTTCGCCGTCCTTCCACTCCACCCGGAACTGCTAAGAGAGAAGATAGACATCCTTAGCAGTCCTGGTCATCGGAACCAGTGACTCGCGGGCCAGTCCGAAGGTGGCCTTGCCTTCTTTCAGGGCTGGGGAGGTCGGGTCCATGGTAGCCCACTAAAGCAACCAAGTAGCCCTATGCCCCGGTATTCAGGCTGGAACGGAGAGGACCCAGTGGGCAGCGGTCAATCCGTGGGCTCCGGGAGTCCCCTCTGTCCCCCTCTCCCCATTATTCCCCTCCCCATCTTCTGCCCCCAAAATGCGGGCCCGGTTCTAATCTTGGCCTGCTGTGTGACCTTGGGAGCTTAGAACAGTGCATGGCACATAGTAAGCGCTTAACAGATCCATCAAAAAAAAAAGTCACTTAACTTCTCGGAGCCTCAGTTCACTCATCTGTAAAATAGGGATTGAGACTGTGAGCCCTACATGGGACAGGGACTGCGTCCAACCCGATCTGCTTGTATCCACTCCAGCGCTTAGTACAGTGCCTGACACATAGTAAATGCTTAACAAATACCATAATAATAATAATAATAACCCGGAGACGGGAGAAATCTGGATAGGCCATGTCTACACCGCCGCAAGGACCCCCTCTTCCAGATCGACTGCTGCTCGAATTATTCTGGTAATTGGGGTTGGTCTGAGCAGTCCAGCTACTTGAATCCCCCTCCGTTCCCTCGTGCTGTGTAGACCTGGGCATTTTGCTTTGGGTTTTGTTGTTGTCGTTGCTGTTTGGTGGGATTTTTTTGGCCCATGAGTTGGTTTCACCCTCTACACTCCTCTCCAGAAAAACTTGTAAGTCTCACATCGAATCGATGCCCAGAAGGTAGTGGACACCTAGAAACGCGACCGGCTCAGCCCCGTTCGGTCGAAGAGGATCAGAGACCCAAAAACCTGTCTCCCCCCTCTTTAATCCGCCCTTCGGAGTGACCCCGGCCCCGCCAAGGGCCGGCAGACCCTCTTCCTCCTCCCCCACTTTATCCCGGTTGCAAAATCAAGCCGAAACTGCAACGATTATTCGGCGAATTCGCCCCAGGTGGAAAAATCGATCTGGATCTTATTGCCCTGTCCAACAAACCCTATTTGTTCGTTGGTTCGTTTATTCGTTTTCGTTGGTCAGACTTTCTAGATGGCTAGTGTCCTACGGGGAAGTCCCCGCGAAGCTTCATTTCCCTATGTAGCCCCGAACCGGTCCTGGCTACCGGCCCGGAGGGAATGATGGCAAGCCCTGAAGAAGAGGCTTGCCCCCGTGCTAGCCCAGCTCGGGGGGTCGAGGGTGGGCTCTGAGGGTCTGCCCACGGGGCGGGGGAAAGGGGCGGCAGGACTGTCCGTAACCCCCTTCCTCCCTCTCCCCCGGGCCAGGAAAACCTGGCCAGCACTCGCCCGGCCCCGCTGGCTCGCCGCAGAAGTCTCCGTTTGCTGTTGCATCCCGGAGACGGGTGGCAAGGATCGCCCAAAGAAATGAGGGCAGATTGATGAAAATAACCCGCATCCGCTCACAAACAGGCGGTCCGATGCGTAGACACATAAAGCAAACATTAAACGCTTATTAGGAACAAAGACATGTGTAAATACATGGACACATCAAGCATACGCATAAACATACTGACATGGGCACGCATGTACGCCCAAATAGACTCATATAATTATACCGAAAACACAAATAAATGCACATACTGACACATGAATAAATGACGTAAACGCAACAATACAGAAACATATATAGATGTCCACATGAGCAGACAAATGTATAAATCAGCACAAGGATGAACACAAAAACAGACACATAAACACAGGAACTATTTAAATATAATCACCTTCAGATTCAAATACACACACACACATCAATACATACCTGCAAAAATTCAGGAATACGCATACTTATATACCCCTATACTCAAAGCCACGCACCCAGGAGCCTAAATAAACAAGTATGCATAGACAACTTAATACGCAGGAGAAAACATGGCTATACATTTTTCTGTCGGTCTATTCGAATTGAACACTATCGACAAGGGACATCAGGATTCTCCCACCGAAACCGACAAGAATAAACCCACCCACACGAATACCGACCCACATGAACTCATAGAACCACACGCGAAGGACAAACATATATGTCTAAGCACATGCAGGGATCGAAGTAGCTAAGCGTGCATTTTCTCCCACTCACACCAAAAAGCACACATAAGAATACACATTCATTTCTTCATTAAACTGTATTTATTGAGCGCTTACGGTGTGCAGAGCACTGTAGTAAGAGCTTGGGAAGTACATGCACCAAAGCCTCGAATGCACAGACAAACGCACAGACGGATCGCGGGAGCCCAGGGGCAGGGAAATGCACACATCCAGGCTCTCGCCCCGAGCTTTAGTTTTTTGCATGAAAGATCCTGAATTTCACTGGTCCTTTCTTCGGTGCATTTACAAATCGGATCGGCTCCAGAGGAGGGGCAAACCTGGCCCCGGGGGTGGTCAAAGGGAGGCTGGGCCTGGTCGGGCCTTTTGGGTGCGGAGTGTGTGGTCCCTGTTGGAGCGATTCCGACCCTAAAACCGGGAGAGCATCCCCCGGAACGCGGATGGACGAACTAGCCGGGATTTGGGCTTTCTGTCCGTCCGAAACGGGAGGGGATTCATTCATCCATTCCATCCGATTCATTGAGAGCTTACTGTGTGCAGAGCACTGTACTAAGCGCTTAGCACTGTACTAATGGCTTGGGTGCGTGTGTATGTATGTGTGCGTGTGTGTATAAGGGAGCCCGGCTTCTAGACTGCAAGCCCGTTGTTGGGTAGGGACCGTCTCTATATGTTGCCAACTTGTACTTCCCAAGCGCTTAGCACGGTGCTCGGCACACAGTAAGCGCTCAATAAATCCGATTGAATGAATGTATACATGCATGTGTGCGTCTGGGTATGTCTGTGTGCTTGTGCGCGTGTCGGGTGCGGGGTTGCTTTGGGCGAAAAGGGCCCGAAATTTTGGATTTCGTTCCGCAGTGAGGCAGAAGCAGCGTGGCTTAGTGGAAAGAGACCGGGATGGGGAGTCAGAGGACGTGGGTTCTAATCTCGAACCCGCCACTTAACTTCTCTGTGCCTCAGTTACCTCGTCTGCAGAATGGGGATTAAAGCTGTGAGCCCCACGTGGGACAACCTGATTACCCTGCATTTACCCCAGCGCTTAGAACAGTGCTTGGCACATAGTACGCGTTTAACAAATACCAGAAATATTATTATTATTCTGTGGGTCGGTCCGGGGCCCGGACAAAGAGTGGAACCGGAAAACATTTCCCATCCCTCGTAGACACACACAAACACACACACACACACACACACACACACACACACACACACACACACACACATTTCATGCACATATACGGTACACACATTCACACCTGGTGCACACATACTCAGCGTTCTAGAACAGTGCTTTGCACATAGTAAGCGCTTAAAAAATGCCATTATTATTATTATTATAATAATAATATGACCAGGGAAGGGCCTGGTCTTGGCCTCCCATCCGCCCCCCGACCCGACCCCCAAGTCCAGGGAAGACAGTGAGGGGTCACTCCATCCCATCCCCACTCTTCACCTCCCATGAACCAGCCAGCCCTGTGGGACAACCGCATGAGACAACCTGATTACCCTAGCGCCTAGAACAGTGCTTGGCACATAGTAAGCGCTTAAGCAAATACCATAATTATTTAACCAGCGCTTAGTACAGTGCCTGGACCATAATAAGCGCTTAACAAATACCGTTATTATTATTATTATTATCTGTCCCCGCCCCCCACCAGATCACACTCCCGCCACCCCTTATCTCTTGGCCCTTTCATTCCACCTTCTCTCCATCATTTCCTCCGTCCCTGTGGTCCAGAAGATGAGGTAGAACTTCCCACCCTGGGAGCCGGCGCGTGTGAGGTCTTTTCCAGAGCCTCAGGGGGTTTATCCCGTTTGGGCTGGATTTGAGCAGAGGGTATCCCAAAGTGGGGAGAAGAAGCTATCCTCCAACTCGGGGTATGTGCCTGTATTTGTGCGGGAAAGGCTTGGGTGGGAGTGGGAGAGAGGTTTATGTGGATCCGCATAAAGCTTTTGGAAGGTAATAATAATAAGAATAATTATAGCATTTGTTAAGCGCTTACTATGTACCAGGCACTGGACTAGGCGCTGGGGTGGATACAAGATGTGAACGCTCCCAAATCCTGCGCTTTTTTCGCCAGCAACGCGAGCCGGGAATACGGGGAGACTGCAATAACACGCACCCAGGAGTATTCCTGGTACCAACTTCCACGCATCTGCCCTTCGGGAGAGTCGAAGGACCTCCGAAGTCTCCATAGCGGATACAGCCAGGGAGCTCGGAATGAGGCAGAAAGAAAATGCCAAATTCCAGGTCCGAACTACTAACACAGGGTGGAAAGGGTTAAGGGTCAGTTTCCCTGGCATTGCCAGATCGCGTCTGTCCCCCCACCCCTTCAAACCCCGACTTCCCCGGATTAAAATCGTAGCCAAATAATTATTTAACGGATTCAGGGGCCCCAGCTCCAGCTCTTCATTCATTCATTCATTCAATCGTATTTACTGAGCGCTTACAGTGTGCAGACCATTGTACTAAGCGCTTGGAAAGTACAATGCAATAATAGAGACAATCCCTGCCCACAACGTCTCCTGAATCCAGGACCGGGCTGGTAAACCAATGGAATCCAGCACAGCGCTTCGATTTGCTTGATAACAATCTGACAATCTTGCGTGTTCATACCATGGCCAGATTCCAGCGAACACCCTAAGGCTTTTATTTTATATTTGATTTTATTGTGATATTTATTAAGCTCTTACTATGTGCTAGGCACTGTACTGAGCGCTGGGGTAGATAGAGTCTAATCAGGTTGGATACAGTCCATGTACCACTTGGGGCTCACAGTCTTAATCCCCATTTTACAGATGGGGTACTTGAGGAACAGAAAAGTGAAGGTATTTTGTATTTCTCCCACAAATGGTCACTCATTTTGACTTGGAAAGAGGGTGTTCTATTTTCCCCTTAGGATTCCCTTGTTCCCTTTCTAATATTCACCTATCTTTTCGTTCCCAGCCTTTAGTGGAGTACTTTGCACACAACAAGCGCTTGATAAATAAATACTACTTATACTGCTACCTTATTTTTCAGCACGGTTGCCCTCTCTGTTCAACCACAAACGCGTTGAGAAGTCGGCCGACTTGGGGCGATCATCACGTTTCTGTTGAACGAAAACGTTTAATAAAAACATGGAAAGCAACCGGTAAAAGTTAGGAGCTGTTGAAAGCAGTAGATTCGTTTGTGGACGGCTTTGCGCTTTCGACACGAGAAAGTTTCGCATCCTAAATATCCTTTGCGCGGAACGTTTGTTCCCCGAGGGCGAAGAAATCACGAGCGGTTTCCCCCTTCGTTCATTCATTCAATCGTATTTATTGAGCGCTTACTGTGTGCAGAGCACTCGACTAAGCGCTTGGGAAGTACAAATCCATGCATTCTTCTCTGTGGCATCAAAGTAGGGGGTTCGTGCGACCCTGAGATGGGAAACTGGAAATTGCATTATCACCACTGTCTCCCACATGATATTTTGGAGGGGAACGTTTTAGGGAAAGTTGGAAGGGGGAGTGAGGGAGGAAGGAATTTCGGCATCCCCGCAGGATGAAGAGGACACAGTTCACTCCAGTTCGCCCCAGGAGGAGGAATTTGGGGAGTGTAGTCGGATTGGGGGCTATTACATCATTTAATGCGTAAAATCGGTGTGGAGGAGGTGGGTGGTAGTGGAGAGATAGGGAAAGAAAGAGACCCTGGGCTAATTGTAATCAATGATGTGAATTTAGAACCCCCAGCATTTCAACTGGGACTTGAGTTTTTTATGATTACCCTTAGTCTTCGACGCGGTTTATTCTCATATTACATCAAATGTACTTTAAAAAGCGCTCACTACCTGCTACAGATGTCCAGGAAAAAACTGAATTATGGATTTAGGAAACATATGGCAGTTGCCGATGCCTAGGGAAGGTGCATATGAAAGTTATAAATTTCTTTTCTTTTCAAGTAACCAGTGGATAATAATAATAATGATGATGGTATTTGTTAAGCGCTTACTATGTGCCAAGCACTGTTTTAAGCGCTGGGGGATTACAAGATGATCAGGCTGTCCCAGGTGGGGCTCACAGTCTTCATCCCCATTTTGCAGTCACTGAGGCACAGAGAAGTTAAGTGGCTTGCCCAAGGTCACACAGCTGACAAGTGGCGGAATCGGGATTCGAACCCATGACTTCTGACTCTCAAGCCCGCGCTCTTTCCACTGAGCGACGCTGCTTCTATAATTTTCGTATTTGTTAAGCGCTTACTATGTGCAAAGCACTGTTCTAAGCACTGGGGAGGATACAAGGTGATCAGGTTGTCCCGCGTGGGGCTCACAGACTTAACCCCCATTTTACAGATGAGGCAACTGAGGCCCAGAGAAGTTAAGTGACTTGGCCAAAGTCACACAGCTGACAAGAGGCGGATCCGGGATTTGAACCCATGACCTCTGACTCCCAAGCCCGTGCTCTTTGTGGGCAGGGGGAGCAGTGGGAGTAGAAGATGCAGGGGGAGTAGTGGGAGTAGGAGGAGCAGGGGGAGCAAGTAAGCTGCTTCAGTTGCTGCACTCGGACTAGGGAATGGTGGTGGTGGTGTGCGGGGATGGAGGGTGATTTTAGGCAGTGGAGCTAGGGAGACGTCGCTTTAGGTTTAGACAGCTCTGCCCCCGCGAGCCCCGAGGGATGCTATCGCCCTGGAAGGAGTGAGAGGCGGGGGAAGTCAGGAACTCGGGCCAAGGCTGCGGAGTTCTCGGCTCCCAGCCGGATCCAGCGGAAAGGCCACTGTGCCATCTATTGGCTGAGCAATGAGTCACAGGAGGGCCGGCCGAGCCCAACAACCGGGGAGGCTGGGGGACTAAGGGGAGCAGGGGGAGGAGAAGGTGCAGGGGGAGCAGGGAGAGCAGGGGGAGCAGGGAGAGCAGGGAGAGCAGGAAAACAGGGGGAGCAAGGGGGGCTGAGTGAGCAGGGAAACGGGGAGCAGGGGAGCAAGGGTGTTTGAGGGAGCAGGAGAGCAAGGGTGTTTGAGGGAGCAGGGGAGCAAGGGTGTTTGAGGGAGCAGGGGGAGCAGTGAGAGTAGAAGATGCAGGGGGAGTAGTGGGAGTAGGAGGAGCAGGGGGGAGCAGGGAGAACAAGGAAGCAGGGGGAGCGGGGGAGCCAGGGAGGCTGAGGGAGTAAGGGGAGCACTGGGAGTAGAAGGTGCAGGGGGAGCAGTGGGTGTAGGAGGAGCAGAGGGAGCAGGGAGAGCAGGGAAACGGGGAGCAAGGGAGGCTGAGGGAGCAGGGAAACGGGGAGCAGGGGAGCAAGGGTGTTTGAGGGAGCAGGGGGAGCAGTGGGAGTAGAAGATGCAGGGGGAGTAGTGGGAGTAGGGGGAGCAGAGTGGGCAGAGGGAGTAGAAGGAGCAGGGGGGAGCAGGGAGAGCAAGGAAGCAGGAGGAGGGGGGGAGCCGGGGAGGCTGAGGGAGTAAGGGGAGCACTGGGAGTAGAAGGTGTAGGGGGAGCGGTGGGTGTAGGGGGAGCAGGGGGAGCAGGGAAACAGGGGGAGCAGGGGAGCAAGGGAGGCTGAGGGAGCAGGAGGGGCAGTGGGAGTAGGAGGTGCAGGGGAAGCAGGAGTAGGAGGAGCACGGGGAGCAGGGAGAGAAAGGAAACAGGGAGCAGGGAAGCAAAGGAGGGTGAGGGAGCTGGGAAACAGGGGGGAACAGGGGAGCAGGGAGGTGGGCAGAGAGAGCAGGGAAACAGGGAGAGCAGGGAGGCCGGAGGAGCAGGGGGGCCAGGGGAGTAGTGGGAGCAAGGAAAGCAGGGGGAATAGAGGGGCCAGGTAGCAATGGGAGCAGGGGAGCAGGGGCAAGTGCAGACTACTTTCATGGACAGCAGCTGTCCCGTTTCCCCGGGAAATCGGGCAAACGGGCGTGCCTGGAGCAGGGTTCATCCTTTCCTTCCATTTGTTCTGATCTTTGGGTCCCGTGAAGACGTGAGCAGTGGAGCTGATTCCCATACCCTGGGAGCCGGATTCGTCCATTCATTCATTCAATCGTATTTATTAAGCGCTTACTATATGCAGAGCACGGTACTAAGCACTTAGGAAAGTACGATGCAGCAATAAAGACTGGCAATCCCTGCTCAACCCGGGGCCTGGGGACTGTTCTCAGGGCTCTGCCCTCCTCCTCCGGGCAGACTGCCCTTCCCTACCAAGGGGACCAAGGTTCTTCAATTCCCGGGCTTCTCTCCAGGCCTTCCCAGACATGACCAGCCCTTGGCCGCTGGAAGATCATGGTGGGAAGGTGGGAGGCGGCTACTGAGGGAGCGCCCACCCTAGAGAGGTCTGGAGACATCCTGGGGCCCAGGCAGGAACTTCATGCTTCTCTGCTGGAGAACCTGGGGAAAGACCCCAGTAAATGTAGTCCCTCAACCAATCAATTGATTAATAAATGGTGTGTACTGAGGGCCTAATAAGTGCAAAGCCCTGAGCTAAAAGCTTGGGCTAAGCACTGTACTAAATACTGGGGTGGATACAAGCTAACTGGGACACAGTCGCTGTCCCTGGCTCATAGTCTCAATCCCCATTTTACAGTTGAGGTACTGAGGCCCAGAGAAGTGAAGTGAATTTCCCAAGGTCACACAGCAGACAGGATTAGAACCCATGGCCTTCTGACTCCCAGGCCTATGCTCTATCTACTATGCCATTCTGGAGCAGGAGGAAAAATATTCATTCATTCATTCAATCGTATTTATTGAGCACTTACTGTGTGCAGAGTACTGTACTAAGCGCTTGGGAAGTACAAGTTGGCAACGTATAGAGACGGTCCCTACCCAACAGTGGGCTCACAGTCTAGAAGGGGGAGACAGACAACAAAGCAAAACACACTAACAAAATAAAATAAATAGAATAAATATGTACAAATAAAATAAATAAATAAATAGAGTAATAAATATGTACAAACATATATACATATATACAGGTGCTGTGGGGAGGGGAAGGAGGTAAGGTGGGGGGATGGGGAGGGAGAGAAGGGGGAGAGGAAGGAGGGGATAGTGACATAGTGAAAAGTAGTATATCTAAATAATTAATTAAATGTGCAAATACCTGCTTACACAATAGCTGAGATCAGGAATTAAAGAGATAAATGATAAGGTGCCTGCTTTTGTTGAATCAACCGAGAGGGATTATTAACTGAAGGGGAGAATCCGGCTTCTCTTCTTTCTTCTCTTCCTCCTTCTTTCCCTCTCCCTCCTCTTCCTCCTCCTCCTCCTTCATTTTTGGACAGGGTAAAAGCATAAGGCATTAGTAGTAATAACATTTATAAAGCTCCCACTCTGTACAAAGGCAAAATATTGAAGTGCTAGGGGAGCAAAACATCCAAGGACGAGAACTACATGTGTCCCTGACCCTCAAGGAGCTCCCTATTTAAGACAAATCAAGGG
The DNA here is from genome assembly GCF_015852505.1 of Tachyglossus aculeatus. NCBI lineage: Eukaryota > Metazoa > Chordata > Mammalia > Monotremata > Tachyglossidae > Tachyglossus > Tachyglossus aculeatus. The sequence goes on from NC_052084.1 coordinate 30,973,707, forward strand.
GAGGAAAGGAGAGGCATGTTTGGGCTCCAGAATTATCAGGAAATTTGAATCATAAGGGGGCAGGGGTTGGCCCTTTTTGGGGGGGGGGGGAGGCAGGAGAGGCACGTGGGGTGGGTGGTCTGCGGGGGGCAGGGGTGACCCAAGATCTCTTAGGGCCTTGCAGGAGGACTGGGCGTCCTGTGGCCTGCACCGACCCGTGGGGCCCTTCCTCCTCCCCCAGAGTCACTCCAGACCCCACAGGATACAGGATAAAGATCCAGCCAAGGCAGACAGCACCTGGGTTGGGTGGGGATGAAAGAACCGAGATAACTTTTCCTGTCAGCAGCAGCCCGGCAATCCTCTCACCCCTCCTTGGGAATACCCCGGGATTGGGAAGCCAGACAGAGAGAGGACAGGGAATGGGCCTGGAGGGGGCAGAACCAGTGGGAACAATTCAGCATCCCTCCCTCCCTAACCAGAACCCTGCACTGCCCCCACATTCCTATCAGTTCCCTGATGGGCAGGTGTCTTTCCTGTCGGCAGGATCCAGAACCAGATAGAGTGAGAGACTTTGAGTGAGAGAAACACATACCCAGACTTCCAGAGATGCTGAGAGGGATACAAGGCAGAGATAGTCCCAGAGGCCCAGATGCTGTGCCAGTTGCATAATCATGCAATACCACAGATTTGGACATAAGACAAACTTAGAGTCACACAAACAGAAGCAAAGAAACACCGAAACTGAGATTGTCATACAAATGTACATACGATTGAGAGGAATGCAGACCCAGAGAGTCACAGATAGTCTCTCGCTCTCACTCACGCACACATATTAAGGAGGTGGGCCTTTCAATCAATCATTCGATCAGCAAATGAATTTATTGAGCAGTTGCTGTGGGCAAAGCAGCTCACCAGCTAATTCCCTTTCTCCTGGTCCCTGACTCCAACAAGGCACCATAATTGAGAGCCTGTGCCATCGCCATCTCAACATTTGAAACTCTGGATCAGCTTACCTACTCCATTTTATGACGACCTCCAAGAACAACTGGTTTCAAGGCTCTTACAAATCTCAGAGATATATAAGTAGGTTGACTGTTCTAAACCCCTGGCAGAGGGGAATCCTTTGGCAGAGGGGAAAAAATTACCTGTGCTTTTAGATGGCTATGGGCTCTTTGTTGCACAGCTCTTCCTAAAATGGCCTAATTTTTAAACAAAGAAATAAATTTGCAGGCTGTTACAGTTGCATTAACGCTTGTTGTGGAATAAGCAAGAATTGGAGAGAAAATGAGAAGCAGCTGTGATGCTAATGGTTCAAAAACACAAATACTCAGTAAGCTCAACCTCTATTTTTCATTCTAATTTTTAGTGTGCCTCAAATCAATCAATCAATTAATCATATTTATTGAACACAATGTGTTCAGAATACCAAACTAAGAGCTTGGGATAGTATAAAATAAATGATTTGGTAGACATGTGCCCTTCCCACAAGGAGCTTACAGTCTGGGGGGGGGGACAGGAATTAATATTAATCATAGATAGGTACATAACTGCTGTTGGGGTGAGGGTGGGGTGAATAAAGGACCAAAATCCAGTGTGAGGGCAAAAGGGAAAGGGAGTGCAGCATGACCTAGTGGATGGAGAATGGCCCAGGGAGTCAGAAGGACCTGTATTCTAATTCCAGCTCACTACTTCCAGAAGCAGCGTGGCTTAGTGGAAAGAACACAGGCTTGGGAGTCAGAGGTCGTGGGTTCTAATGCCGCCTCTGCCACTTGTCAGCTGTGTGACTTTGGGCAAATCACTTAACTTCTCTGTGCCTCAGTTACCTCATCTGTAAAATGGGAATTAAAACTGTGAGCCCCACGTGGGACAACCTGATAACCTTGTATTTTCCCCAGAGCTTAGAAAAGTGCTTGGCACTTAGTAAGCGCTTAAAAATACCATTATTATTATTATTATTATTCTGAGCCAAATTCAAACTAGCTGATCGGGATCCAGTATCCAAGTCAGGGCTTCAGCAGACTCTCAAGAGGTTCTTCAGAACAATCTAGGGTGAGTATTCAGGCTGCCTTCTCATCATAATGAGATGTGAGCCCTAGACTGTGAGCCCACTGTTGGGTAGGGACCACCTCTATATGTTGCCAACTTGTACTTCCCAAGCGCTTAGTACAGTGCTCTGCACACAGTAAGTGTTCAATAAATATGATTGATTGAATGAATGAATGAATCTTAATGCCCAGGTCTTGAGGAGGGCCAATGGGACCTCCTTTTGGAGAGCCCAAACCAGAGGCAGAAAGGTGAAAGGTTGACCTGACCCTGATGAGGTCATAGGTTATTTATACCCAAACCTTCGTTACCAGAAAGATTGTCCCGAAGCTTTCTACATAAGTTCCAGGTTGAATCAAGGAAGCTCTAGTTTGCAAACTGAAGAGCCTCCAGAACTCAAGCAATCCATCCCTTATTGAATGCTATCAGCACTTCTGTCTTTGCTAGAATTTGCGTTCATGTCTGCAATGATTTAACAGATGCTGAACCTTCTATTGGAGTCCACAAGGGTAGACACTGCTCAAATATTTTTGCCCTTGTCTGGTTTGTTTATGAGGGGATCACATACCCCTGATGTCATTTTCATGTGCTCTGATGGAAGTTTTAGTGTCCTAGGTCCCCTATGGAATGAGTTTTACACATCCAAAGTAGTTGCAGCTTTCTTGTTAAGTGGTCTCACCAACACCCTCTTGCATTCTACCTTCTCCTTGAAAATTATATTGTCCTATCATTTAAGTTGATCTATTCAGCACCAGTACATTCAAAATTTCCAGACAATGAGCACACTCAAGACTGTGGGGATGGATAAGGTAACTGCTGTTTCCAGGAGAGACAATGGACATTTCAAGTCAACTTGGGTTTGCTTTTCCTTGCTGATGCTGAAATTTTTAAAAAGACAACCATTTATAGAAATCTGCTCTTGGAGTGTTGCCTTTCAGCTACTCCACACCCACCCTTCTGTATAAAACAGCCTCAGGTGTTGTTACCATTCCAGAACACACTGACAGTGATTCCAGAAGAGCCCTGGGAATGTGCTTTGTGACTAGAAACTGTGAAGTTGGTTTAATAGGCCCAGTTCTCCCACTGAGCACAAGATGGGTCAGGCAGAAAATGACATCGTCTGCCCCAAACCTTCTCTTAATGGGGAGTTTTGCCAGGGTGCTGGAGAACTGCTCCAATTCCCCTTCCAAGCTCTGAGCTGCTTCAAGATGGATGGAGATGGGATCTGGAAGATGCTGGTGGCTGAAGAGGTCAGGCCGGGAGGGCATTTTTCCAGCCAGCTGTGAAACTACCATGTGACCTAACTCTGGGTGACTAATTATCCTTACCTCAAGGAGAGCATCATTATCCCCTAATACCAGTAACTGAGGATGGGTGCCCTCGAAACTGGGGCACTCTCTGCTCTGGTCAGTGCGCACAATTTGCTCATTTACACACAAAGTCATTTTTCTCAGAGTCTTTTTTGGGGAAGAATTGATCTGCAATGCTATTTGAGCGTATATATATTAATTGCTTAACTGTATGGACAGCTTTCACCCATTTGTCTGCTGCAAAGGGTTAGGGCAGGAGCCAGGGAGTCACAAGGTTTGCTGCCATTTGTCTGCTGCATAGGGACGGGGCAGGGGCCTGGGAGTCACAAGGTTTGCTGCCATTTGTCTGCTGCATAGGGATCCGCCAAGCTCACCCTCTTCCTCCCTTCAAGGCCCTACTGAGAGCTCACCTCCTCCAGGAGGCCTTCCCAGACTGAGCCCCTTCCTTCCTCTGCCCCTCTTCCCCCTCTCCATCCCCCATCTTACCTCCTTCCCTTCCCCACAGCACCTGTATATATGTATATATGTTTGTACGTATTTATTACTCTATTTATTTATTTATTTTACCTGTACAGATCTATTCTATTTATTTTATTTTGTTAGTATGTTTGGTTTTGTTCTCTGTCTCCCCCTTTTAGACTGTGAGCCCACTGTTGGGTAGGGACTGTCTCTAGATGTTGCCAACTTGGACTTCCCAAGCGCTTAGTACAGTGCTCTGCACACAGTAAGTGCTCAATAAATACGATTGATTGATTGATTGATTGATAGGGCATGGGCCTGGGAGTCACAAGGTTTGCTGCCATTTGTCGGCCGCATAGGGACAGGGCACGGGCCTGGGAGTCACAAGGTTTGCTGCCATTTGTCTGCTGCATAGGGATCCCCCAAGCTAGCTCTCTTCCTCCCTTCAAGGCCCTACTGAGAGCTCACCTCCTCCAGGAGGCCTTCCCAGACTGAGCCCCTTCCTTCCTCTGCCCCTCTTCCCCCTCTCCATCCCCCCATCTTACCTCCTTCCCTTCCCCACAGCACCTGTATATATGTACATATGTTTGTACGTATTTATTACTCTATTTATTTATTTATTTTACTTGTACATATCTATTCTATTTATTTTATTTTGTTAGTATGTTTGGTTTTGTTCTCTGTCTCCCCCTTTTAGACTGTGAGCCCGCTGTTGGGTAGGGACTGTCTCTATATGTTGCCAACTTGGACTTCCCAAGCGCTTAGTACAGTGCTCTGCACACAGTAAGCGCTCAATAAATACGATTGATTGATTGATTGATTGATAGGGCATGGGCCTGGGAGTCACAAGGTTTGCTGCCATTTGTCGGCCGCATAGGGACAGGGCAGGGGCCTGGGAGTCACAAGGTTTGCTGCCATTTGTCTGCTGCATAGGGATCCCCCAAGCTCGCTCTCTTCCTCCCTTCAAGGCCCTACTGAGAGCTCACCAGGAGGCCTTCCCAGACTGAGCCCCTTCCTTCCTCTCCCCCTCTTCCCCCTCTCCATCCCCCCATCTTACCTCCTTCCCTTCCCCACAGCACCTGTATATATGTATATATGTTTGAACGTATTTATTACTCTATTTATTTATTTATTTTACTTGTACATATCTATTCTATTTATTTTATTTTGTTAGTATGTTTGGTTTTGTTCTCTGTCTCCCCCTTTTAGACTGTGAGCCCACTGTTGGGTAGGGACTGTCTCTATATGTTGCCAGCTTGGACTTCCCAAGCGCTTTGTACAGTGCTCTGCACACAGTAAGCGCTCAATAAATACGATTGATTGATTGATTGATTGATAGGGCATGGGCCTGGGAGTCACAAGGTTTGCTGCCATTTGTCTGCCGCATAGGGACAGGGCACGGGCCTGGGAGTCACAAGGTTTGCTGCCATTTGTCTGCTGCATAGGGATCCGCCAAGCTAACTCCCTTCCTCCCTTCAAGGCCCTACTGAGAGCTCACCTCCTCCAGGAGGCCTTCCCAGACTGAGCCCCTTCCTTCCTCTCCCCCTCTTCCCCCCCTCCATCCCCCCATCTTACCTCCTTCCCTTCCCCACAGCACCTGTATATATGTATATATTTTTGTACATATTTATTACTCTATTTATTTATTTATTTTACTTGTACATATCTATTCTATTTATTTTATTTTGTTAGTATGTTTGGTTTTGTTCTCTGTCTCCCCCTTTTAGACTGTGAGCCCACTGTTGGGTAGGGACTGTCTCTATATGTTGCCAACTTGGACTTCCCAAGCGCTTAGTACAGTGCTCTGCACACAGTAAGCGCTCAATAAATGCGATTGATTGATTAAGCAGTTTTGTTTTTTTTTAATTTCAGTTGCGCCTGGCACATAGTAAGCGCTTAGCAAATACCATGAAAAAAACGAAGTTCTATGGCCCCAACTAAGGAGGGGAAGAGGTTGGGAGCTACTGCTGCTGCTGTCACCATTGCTGCCACTGGAGATGGGCCCCGTCCCCTCTAGGCAAGAGTGCGACCTTTACTGGGGTCCACCCTAGACAGTTCAGGTGGCAGGAGAGAGCCCTGAAAATCATAGCTGTTTGACCACTGGGGGACTTCTGGTCCCTTTATCCTAATGGAACAATAAGGATGAGTTTTTTGTTTTTGAAAAATGTCTCCGACACATCTTGAAAGCTTCTTCCAGGGTAATAAGTGAAAGCATTTCCAAATATTTTTGTGAAACCCTTATTCATCACATTTAAATTTTTACTGAAGCTAACGAAAATGGACTCAGGGTGATTAAATTCATGTGATTCACCCCTTAATAATGTTGGCGAAACCATACAGACAGGCAGCTGGTTACTGACCTACCTTGGGGGTCAATGGAGGACAGAAATCCACACCCAAAGGCCAGAACATTATCATTTTTTGGAGTTCTGCATTATTTAGTAGTTAATGTGTTTGAACTCGAGTTATAATAATAATTGTGGTATTTGTAAAGTGTTTACTACATGCCAAGCATTGTATTAAGTTTAAATGCTGAGGTAGCTACAAGATCAGCAGTGTGGCTCAATGGAAAGAGCACGGGTTCAGACGTCAGAGGTCATGAGTTCTAATCCTGGCTCTGCCACTTGTCAGGTGTGTGACTTTGGGCAAGCCACTTAACTTCTCTGTGCCTCAGTTACCTAATCTATAAAATGGGGTTTAAGACTGTGAGCCCCTGGGACCACCTGATTACTTTGTATCTCCCCGCCCCCCCCCCCCCCCGCAGTGCTTAGAACAGTGCTTGGCACATAGTAAATGCTTAACAAATACCATTATTATTATTATTGGGTCAGACATAGTCACTGACCCACATGGGGCTCAGGGTCTAAGTAGTAGAGAGAACAGGTATTGAGTCCCCATTTTACTGATGAGAAAACTGAGGCACAGGGAAACCAGGGCCACACAACAGGCAGAAGGCAGAGCTGTGATTTGAAGCTTTGTCCTCTGAATCCCAGGTCTGCATTCTTTCCACTAAGCCACGCTGCTTTTCAAGATGATGGAGATTGGACCATTAGATTTTGTGTCGGGCTTTCCTTCTACGTGGACCTATTGTAGCAGGGGGTGAGGGGGGAGACTCTAAGGGTATTATCTTTCCAGCTTGCCCAATATTCACCCCCACCCCTACCCCCTGCAGGCCCTGAGCCTTTTCCACCTGCTTTGTAAATTCCAGGGTTCTGCATTCAGTTGCTCTCAGGCGATACTAACTGTGATGATGACAGCAGTGATGATTATTAAAGACCATGGTTACTGAATGCCTTGTAGATGAAGGTCTTTCAGTGTGAATTAGTGCATTTATGGAAACAGTGGGAATGGCAAAAATCAATTTCCTCCCATGAGCTTTGGAAGCAACAAAAGAGTAGTGACATTTGGTTGGAAAAATAAAGAAAAAGACAAGTTCACAGAGTACAATAGGAAAAAAAACAATTTAGCTCATCACTCACCTAGTCATTCAGTATCCTTAGCCTGAGCTGGAACAAGGCACCTTTTATGATTAGGGAGGGACGATTGATGGAAATAGGTATTAGTGCTTACTACAGTTCCCTGCACACAGTAAGCTCTCAATAAATACCACCGATTGATGAAATCTCCACGCCTTCTACTACTAATCCATTAATTCCTTTATAACGGAACTTCCCATAATATGAGGCTCTTCAAGAACATAATTCCCTAGTTATAGAGGAACCTCCTGTCTTGGGACTGTCTGAATCATTGGTCTGATGTGGCAATAGCACTTCTTTTGTAATGAAAACAACTTAATTGTGCCAGCATGCTCCAGTAAAAGGAATGGAGATTTGTCTGCAGAGGTTCAAAAGGCTAAACTTGGTGAAAGGGATGTGCACTTCAGTTTTTAAAGTAGTTATTAGTATTACAGTATTCATTAAGAGAAGCAGCATGGCCTAGAGGATAGAAGGACCTGGGTTCTAATTCCGGTTCCACTACTTGTCTGCTGTGTGACCTTGGGCAAGTCGCTTAACTTTTCTCTGCTTCAGTTATGTCATCTTGCTGATGACGATTAACACTGCGAGCCCTATGTGGGACAGGGACTGTGTTCAACCCAATTATCTTGTATCTCCCCAGTGCTTAGAACAGTGTTTGGCACATAGTAAATGCTTAACAAATACCGCAAATATTATTATTATTATTATCACTTACTAGAGAAGTAACATGGCTCAATGGAAAGAGCACGGGCTTGGGAGTCAGAGGTCATGGGTTTAAATCCCGGTTCTGTCAATTGTCACTTGTGTGACTTTGGGCAAGTCACTTAACTTCTCTGTGCCTCAGATACCTCATCTGTAATATGGGGATGAAGGCTGTGAGCTCCACGTGGGACAATCTGATCACCTTGTATCCTCCCCGGCGCTTAGAATAGTGCTTTGCACATAGTAAGTGCTTAACAAATGCCATTATTATTATTATTACTATATGTCAAGCACTGTTTTAAGTGCTGGGATAGATCCAAGTTAATCAGGTTGGACACGGTTCCTGTCCCATAGGGGACTCACAGTCTAAGTAGGAGGGAGAAAAGGTATTGAATCCCCATTTCATATGAGGAAACTGAGGCACAGAGAAGTTACGTGACTTGTCCAAGGTTGAGACAGGATTAGAACCCAGGTCCTCTGGCTCTCAGGCCTTGCTTTTTCCACTAGGCCATGCTACTCCTTGTCATTTTCAGTGTTCTAAGTTTTTAATGTTCTAAAATTAACCAGGGATATGACTCTTTTATATCACAGCTATGGAATTGCTGGTCAATTCTTTTGACTAGAAAAACCAGGTGGTTTTTTCCTTTATTTCTCCCCACTAGTAATGCCCCTTGAGTAACTTGAGGAGAGGTATGTTTATAATGTCTAGGTGGGCCTCATTAAATGGCTCCATGCTCTGGGCTGAGTCCCTTTACAATTAATTTCCCCTCTACAAGACTCTAAACTATTATTTGAAGGCAAGGATAATGTCTTCTAACTTCATTGTGCTCTCCCAAGTACTTAGTACAGTGACCTGCACACACTTGCTGCACTCAGTAAATACCACTGATTCACCCCTGATGATGATGATGATGGCATTTGTTAAGTGCTTTCTATGTGCAAAGCACTGTTCTAAGTGCTGGGGGGATACAAGGTGATCAGGTTGTCCCACGTGGGGTTTACAGTCTTAATCTCTATTTTACAGATAAGGGAACTGAGGCTCAGAGAAGTTAAGTGACTTGCCCGAGGTCACACAGCGGAAATTTGGCAGAGCCGGGATTAGAACCCATGACCTCTCACTCCCAAGCCCGGGCTCTTTCCACTGAGCCATGCTGCTTCTCTATTTGATGTTTTGATGCTTCTCTATTCAACCTCTATTTGATGTTGCCTGGAGCATCTTCCTGATGGTCAGGTGGTATACATTTCTCCATCCAACAAAAGCCTCTAATGGTCACCCATTTCCCTCTGCCTCAAACAAAAATTCTTTGCAACTGTCTTCTAGGTTCTCCAGTAGCTCTTCCCATTTTTCATGTTAGCTCTCCACCTACTATTCCCCAGCTCTCTCCCTTTACTTCCCCCAAACACACCTCCTAATTACCTCACACCCAACTCTCCCACCTTTGAACTCTTTTCCATGCTATTCCACTGGCCTGGAATTCTCCTCCTCCATCCTCTCTATTAAATCTGGCAACCCCCACCTCTCCCTTAAGCTCCCACCTTCTCCTGGAAGCCTTTATCAAAACCCCAACCCAACAATTGAGGAATTGTAGAAGCTGAATTGTATTCAGCTCTTTCTTTCTGACATATCTGTGCTACTATCTGTTATTTCCTTGTTCACCCTCCTACTCACAATATATGTAAATAACTTTTGTCTCTCTGTTTCCTTCCAACAGACTGTAAGTTCCTTGAAGGCAAGGAACATGAATCTTGCTTCTGTCATACACTCAAGCTCTTAGTGTGGTACTTAACACTCAGTAAGTGCTCAATTAATACCATTGATTGGAAGTCAACCAATCCACTTAAGCTTCAACGAGACTCCAAGGGAGAGGGGAATCTATAATACTTTTTGAGAGATTTCACAACCTCCTCCAGTAACTGATTCCGGCATTCAACAGCTGTTCTTTTCAGGAAATTCATCCTCATATTTAACTTAAATGTCTCATGCTGTAGTTTTAGAAGTATTATTTAGTAGTTGAAGTCCATTTCCTTTTTTCCTGCCATCAGCTGGCCATCCTTCCATAGCCTGACAGACACTTCGTTTCATCTATTCTCAAAGCCCCAACCCCATTGCTCTTTCTTTTGGCTTAGGAGCTCAAGGCACTGTTCCCTTCTGAGCTTCTCAGAATTATGCTCTTAATTTGTCTTCTTCATGTACAGCTGCTTGGGAAATGGGCTACATTTCCTCTTTCTAGGTATGGTTACAGTTGGGCTGGATTAAAACTCAAACCAGTCCCTGCTCTGTATGATAGAGATCACAAGAGGGCTGGATGGCAATGGGAAAGTCAGCAGAAGTGTGGGATTGCTGAAATATATCTGCATGTAAGCATAGATATATGATAGTAATAGTAATAGTTATATTTAATAGAGAATTTACCTTATTTTGGAACCTGACTGTCAGGAGTTGGAAAGTGTGAATTTTGCTTTGCAAATCACTGTCATTATAACCAATTCCTTCACACAGGTTTTCAGTCCTGAGTTCTCAGGTCTAAGTTTCTTCCTAGACTCATCACTATGTGTGAAAGCTCTGTGCTAAGCACTGAGGTAGGCTATAAAATAATCAGATAGGGACAGCCCAATATCCAGAAGGGGCTCGTAATCTGAGTAATAGGGTGAGAAGCAAGAGAGACGTAACTGTCCTTTGTATTCACAGGTGACATTATAATAATAACAACTGTGGTATTTATTATGCACTTACTATATTCCAAGCACTGTACTAAGCACTGGGGTAGAAACAAGATAGTCAGGTTGGACACAGTCCCAGTCCCACACAGGTTTTGTAGTCTAAGAGGGAGGGGGAATGTGTATTTAATCCCCACTATATAGATGAGAAAATCAAGGCACAGCGAAGTTAAAGTCTCATACCAATCCCCTCTAGACTGTAAACTCCTTGTGGGAAGGGAACATGTCTACCAATTCTATTATATTATATTCTCCCAAGTGCTTAGTACAGTTCTCTGCACATACTAAGTGCTCAATAAATATCTTTGAATGATTGATTGATTGAAGTGGCAGAGCCGGGATTAGAACCCAGTCCCCCTGATTCCCAGGCCCATGGTCTTTCCAGTAGTCCAGGTTTAATAGTGGGAGCTCATCCATGTGTAGGACTGTGGCAGGAGGTGAACAATTCATTCCCAACTGGATGCTTGTGAAGATTGTTCTTTGCCACATGGACGTGTCTGCTATTTTTGAATCTGCTTCTTGCCTGCAGAACACATGGATCTAACCGCTTCTTAAAGTTTTACCTGACACTTCAGTTTTATCTGATAGACTCTCAAGGCCTGCCCATAGTATCAATTTAATTCCATTCTTATTCTCCAGGAAAGAAGTGTAAAAGAAAAATTAAAATAAGAATTAGGAATCTTCTGAAGCCTTACATTGAACTGCCACTGTATTAGAATCTCAACTGGGCTAGATTTTTAAACATTCACAGATGCCTTAAGTCAAAAGGATAATTGAAAAGCTCTATTACCTGTAAGAGCACCGAATCATCAAATTTCCAATTTTCCAGCCTATAATTTGTCTTCCTTTAGAGATAGCATAATTTAGAAGAGTAAAGGACTGGGTGAGTCAGGATATTTGGGTTCAATTCTCAACTCCTTCACTGGCAAGTCACTTATCCTCCCTGCATCTCAGTTTCCTCATCTGTAAAATGTGGATAAAATAGAATGTCAGTCCCAGGTAGGAAGGTAGGACAGGAGCTGAGTCCAATCTCATAGCCTTGTATCTAGGTCAGAGCTTAGCACATAGTAAGGACTTAATAAAATGCTATAATTATTCTATAAGGCTTAAGCCCCACCAGCACTCTAATCAATTCCTTTCTTTGTCCAGGGTCTTGGCCTCCAAGTTTACATGACTGGATTGAGGCTCACCTGTCATATATTATGGGAGATGCCAACATCATCACTTGCAAGCCCAAACAGGATACATCAAACAATCAATCAATCAGAGTGGTATTTATTGAGGGTTTATTGGGTGCAGGGAACTGTACTAAGTGCTTGAGAGAGTACAATATAACAGAGTTGGTCAACAAGTTCCCCGCCCACAAAGAGCTTACAGTTTAGAGGGGGAGGCAGATATTAAAATAAATTATGGATATGTACATAAGTGCCGTGGATCTCTCCATCAGTACCATCATATCTGAAAATGAAAGACAGCTGCCTCCAAATTGTCCATGTTGGAAATCATTTAGCAAGTTACTTCAAAATTTTATTTCCCCAAATGCATATGCATTATCTTTCTCTCTTTCTCTTCTCTCTCTCTATATGCCATTTTCTGTTTCTGCCTCTTTACCAGTGGTCTCTTGGCTGTAAAAGTGCTCTTGCTTGCACTTTGCAGATTTCTGCAATGCCACCCCCTTATTCACTTGATGCTTGCAAGTATGGCTGAAAAGATCAATACTAAGCCAAATACTTCCTCTTACATCCAGAATTTACTGCCTATGACCTGGGTGTTGGGGGGATATTTAAGTACCAGTGCAACAAAAGATGCACTGAGGAATGCATGCTTCTGAGGAATTGCAGAAGCATGGCTGCATTCATCTTCACAAGGTGAAAGAATTAGGATTTCATAGATGTAGAATTTGAGGCACCCAGACATGGAATTATTTTCCTGAAGATCATCTGGGTAGTCCCTACAGGAGCTAGAAGAGAGCTCATCTTTCCTCTGGCATGTGACAGCTTTGCTCTTTTTAAAGCATATCTCCCCAAGGCTCCTTCTCAGAATCCCTTTCAAGAGAAGTTCTGGGTGTGTGCTCAGAATCAGAGAGGTTCCCCCTCCTGGATACTGAAATGCCTGGTAGGGAGAGTTGGTACTGAATTCCCAATTGACTCTCTCTCTTTCCCTTTTATCAATAGTATCGATTAAGTGCTTAGTATGTGCCAGGCACAGTACTAACTGCTGGGGTAGATACAGGGTTGTCAGGTTGGATAGAGTCCCTGTCCCACATGGGGCTCACAGTTTTAATCCCCATTTTACAGATGAAGTAACTGAGGCACAAAGAAGTGAAGTGACTTGTCCAAGGTCACACAGCAGACAAGCGGCAGAGCCGGGATTGGAATCCAGGTCCTTTTGTCTCCCAGGCCCATGCTCTATCCACCAGCCCATGCTGCTTCTCATGCTGATGGTGAAGATGGTGGAAGAGAGACCGCAGGAAAACCTGCTTTCCCAGGACTCTGATCTGTGAACTTGACTCCTAGGAACTAATTTTGCCGAGTGGAAGTCCTCCAGTACTGGCTTCCCCTTCGATGGTAGAAAACTGCCAGGGTCCTATCTCCTCACCCCAGGGCCTCGGGCTACTGAAGCTCTCCTTTCACCGTACGGATATTGTTCTTCCTCAAATTCTCAGCTGGGTCTGTTAAGACATTTCGTATAATAGCCTCAGAACTCTGGTTGCAATTAGAGTTTTGATTAGCTGTCAGTGATGTCATTCTGAGGGTTATTTTAAATCCACTGGTCTAAGTGTTTTCCTTTTCTTAATGTACTGTAGAAATTCCATTTCATGACAGCAGTAAGACACTTCAGGCAGGGCACTTCAGGGCCAATATTGTGCTTCTCATGGACTCAAGACACTTGGCCTTCAGCCTTATGACTTATAACGCCAGTTGTGCTATAATCATCCAAACGTACACATTCCCTGTTGGGTTTTATGGTCTGAATGGAACTGTGCCCCAACCCTCCCCCGGATGACAGGGTGGGAGTTGAGCTGCAACTGACGGTTCTGAAATCCATTCTCTCCAGCCAGACCTCCTCCAGCTTTATCTGTGGGGGGCACAGGGCCCGGGTTGCTTGGGGGTGTTTGCCATGTAACCGAAAACAAACCCACCAGCATCTCGATTCCCCCTGCCAGATTGGCTAACTCCTGCTGCCTGATATTTCCCCCCTCAACAACATTTACCGAACATTAAAACAGCAGAACAGCACTGAATGAAGTCCAGTCATTTTATAGGATATATTTTAGTCACTAGACTTTGAAGACCATTCCAACATTAATTATAAAGTTTCTGTGTCTGGATAACATATTGTTAACAGTTATTTTGCAAGTGCTAATGGCAAGATGGATGATTTCCAATCACTTTTATTGAGGAAGCAGCAATTAAAATGTTGAGCACTACAGCCTACATTCAAAATAAAAATGATCTTGCATACACCATACTTTATGGAAAAGAGGACAGATAACTTCCCTTTTCACTTTCAGAAAGCTTATTTTGCGTATTTAAAAAGCCACACTGATGGATTTTTCAAGTCAGCTTAAACAGTCGGGACCCTGGTTAAGTTTAATGTTGTTTACCAAGACATCATGAAATCATTACGAGACAAGTTGTTATCCATATTTCTTTCAATAACAAATATCCCTCAAGTGAGATCATCGGCTTAGTGTGACAATTTATGAATCTAGAAATGCATGCACTGCCTTTGTTGAAGTAAAAGCTCCATTTAGCCCCTTGTTTCCCCCCACTTCCCCCTCCCCCTAAGCTCTCATGTGTGGCGGAGCTGGCACACGTTGCTGGCCACCCATCACTCAAAAGGCCTTGGTCTCCACTTCGGAGTCTCCCATCAGTTGTGTCCGGCCTGCCTGCCTGCCTGACAGGCTTTGGGTGGGAGACAATTGTCCAGCAGTAGCAGCCAGCGTTGTGTGGTTGGTTGGGAAGGGAAAGTTAAGGTGCAGCCTTCAGGTGAGAGAGAGAGAGAAAGAGAGAAAGAGAGAGAGAGAGAAAGAGAGAGAAAGCGTGTGTATGTGTGTATGTGTGTGTGTGTGTGTGTCAGAGTCAGAAGGACCTGGGTTCTAATCCCAGCTCCACCCCTCGTCTGCTGTTTGGCTTTGAGCCAGTCACTTCACTTCTCTCTGCTTCAGTTTCCTCACGTGTAAAATAGGGAGTAAAATTTATTGCCTCCTACTTAGACTATAAGCCCAGTGTGGGACAGGGACTGTGTCTGACCTGCTGAACTTGTATCTACCTCAACACTTAGTACAGTGCCCAGCACACAGTAAGCACTTAACAAGTACCATAATTATTATTACTTAGAACAGTGCTTTGCACATAGTAAGTGCTTAATAAATGCCATTGTTATTACTATTATTGTTATTACTTCTCTTTAACTTTCTTCAGGGTTCATTTCCCAGAGACTTATTTTATCATTTCCTCTGAGGGGTATAAGAAGGCAGTAGGATCAGACCCAAAGATGTTTTTTCCCCTCAAAAGAACAATAAACTTATCAAAGAGTTTGAACCTTCCTGGATTCCCCTTTCCTGCCTCTCCTATTCAGGGAAGGTATTTTCAAACATTTGGATAAAAAAACCACATTTTGAATTTGTATAAAGGGAAATACTCCTTATTCTGACTTCTCAGGCAGCCATGTATCAAGCCCTAAATCTAGGGCAGGGATGCAGACATTAAATGTGAATTTTCTCAACAAACAAAATTTATTTTCTCTCCTTAATGCTTACTACAGTGCTCTGCCCACAGTAAGTACTCATTAGCTACCATTTACTGATTTTTGTCCCTTCCAGCTGAATTTCCTCCTGATTTCCTTATTCCAATTGGTAAAACTTATGATTCTTAAAATTTAAAGCAGGCTAACTGACCTGAATTTCAGCAGCATGGCCTAGTGGTAAGAGCCTGGGCTTGGGAGTCGAGGTCATGGGTTCTAATCCTGGCTCTGCCACTTATAAGCTGTGTGACTTTGGGCAAGTTACTTAACTTTTCTGTCCCTCAGTTACCTCATCTGTAAAATGGGGATTAAGACTGTGACCCCCACGTGGGACAACCTGATTACCTTATATCGACCCCAGAGTTTAGAACAGTGCTTGCCACATAGTTTGCGCTTAACAAATGCCATTATTATTATTATCATTATTATTATTATCTTTTTACATTACCATCATTCCTCATTACAAGAGCCAAGGTTACAATATCTGTGTTTCAGAGGAAGCTGAGCAGTTAGTTTCTAGAGGAGTAGTTATGTTCCAAAACCTAATCTTCAGTAGGCTGAATCCTCTCTCCAAAACTCAGAGATACTGTGGCTCTGAGCACTTAGAAGTAAAATGGCCTGTTGGATACAGCTCAGGCCTGGGAGTCAGCAGGACCTGGGTTCTAATCCCGGCACACCACTTTTCTGCTGGGTGATCTTGGGCAAGTCACTTCATTTCTTTTATTTCTTCATTTCTTTGTGCCTCAGTTTCCTCACCTGCAAAATGGGGGTTCCTGTTTTCCCTCCTACTCAGACTCTGAGCCCCATGTGGGACCTGATTATCTTGTATCTATACCAGCGCTCAGCACATAGCAAGCACTTAACATGTACCACAGTTAATATTATTATTATTATTATATGACCCTAGGAAGCAGGCATGGTCAAGGACAGGATAAAGCCCAAGCCGAATCCACCCTTTAGGACATTTCCTGGTATTCACTTGACATCACTGGGCACAGAACACCATCCTGGGAATGTGAGTAACAGATAGATAACAAGGCCTAATCGCTGCCTTTGGAGATCGAAAGGGAGAGACAAGCAGACATACACCAAAGAATATCCAGTAATTAAAAGAGCTTGAGAATCACATTCTCTGAGGGGTGTTGTCTAGCAACTTGCGCGTCTCCCTAGGGCTGACCCTTATGGTGCAAAAGATGGCATGGGACAAGACTGCAGGGGTCCAGGCATGCTAGACTGAAAGCTTCCTGAGGGCAGGGATCCCATCTTCTAACTCCATTGTTCTATCCCAAGTGCCTAGTAAAGTGCTCTGCACACAGTGGGTGTGCAATAAATATGATCGATTCATAATAAGTAACACACAACCCTAATTGGAAACAGCAATAAGGGCAGCTTAAAATTCAGCTGTCCAAAGGAACAATGTTAAATAAGTAGCTAGTAATACTTTACACAATTCCCAACTGAGGGACTTGGTGAGGATTGTGAGGCTATGGCCTTAACCAAGAGCCTAGAGTAAGGGTTTGGACCTAGAAGAGAAGCACAGCCTCTGTGGCAATGGAGACCATGTTTTTCCTCTGAACTGGGAACTCGCTGCCCAGGGTCAAAGTAAATGCTGAGTAAATGTCACTGATTAATTCATTGACTGAGTAGTGGGACATCATGATGCTATGACATCACTAAATCACAACATCCTGAGTCCTTCACGGCAAATGTGAGGCTGGGAGGGAGGTGAGGTTATGCCCACAGGGGCTTAGGGGAAGTGTAGTCCCCAAGGCTCCCCCAAGAACGTGGCCACCTTGGACTCTTTTGAGAATTTCTGAGCAAGTCCTCTAGAGTTCAAGCCCCCACAGGCCTTTGTGGGATATAAACAAGAGGAAAATCAGTTTTGGGACTTCTCCCAGCCTGGGACACCTGGAAAACATGAATTTGTGAGGCTATGATGGTAAGGACTGAGATCAATGGCTCCATGCCAGAGGATAATACTACCATCTCCGTACCTCGTGGAGATGATGGGAAGATTAATGGAACCAGATAAATGTCACAAGTAGTTCATGGCTAGATGGCACAAGCATACTTGGCGTTATGACTCAGATGGGGGGATTGGTTTTTCCTGGCTTCTCTTACCTCTGAGTGTTATGAGATAGCGTGGGGAAGGCTGAAAATCACCAGGAAATTTTGGAGTTCTGGAACAACTGCTCTAATGGCAAACACATGGATGAAAAGAGTGTGGCTTGTGATTTGGTCAGCTTGGCATGTGTTGTGCAGGGGAGGTGGTGGAGGGGAGACCTGGTGGCAGATTGGGGTCTTCAGTGGAGAAAGTTTTTCTCCTATTCTTTAAATCTTAGTGCTGGGAAAACATAATAGCTGAATACAAGAGGGACCAAAGACAGTAAGGGAGCATATAAAGGGTTAGAGTGAATGTTAGACTGCTTAACTTCAACCCAGATGTCACCAGCCCCAGGGGATGCTGGGAAGCTTTCATGACAGTAGCACTGTCCGACTCTTGGGTGCCAGTTGTTCTGAAAGTTGCGCTTTTTTTCAGGATCCTAAGATATCATCAGTGAAAATTACACATTGCTTATCCAAAGAAGATGGCAACGCAGGATATCCAGGGGTTTTGCTAAGTGAAATTTATTTACTTATTTATTATTTAAATTTACACAGCTTTTGAATGTGTTCAACTTGACTCCATCTGAAACCAAATAAACTCTACTCTATCCAAAACAACCAGCTAGCGTCTGGTGAACTCATTGGCCTTGAGGGGGTTAGTAAAAATCCTCTTGACTATTTTAAAAGTGTTTTGGGTTTGGCCAAACCCAAAATATAGTATGTTATGCCTTTGGTAATTTTGAACTTGAATCCCGTGGGCATTTAAAGGGAAATCTAAAAAGTACACTTCTGATTCATCTACACTTAACTCATCAAAATGTTCTTTTATAAGAACTTTTTGATTGCCAAGAAGCCTTAGGAACTGTTTCCCTTTGAATTGGGAAGTTGCATTCCTTCCTGACCTTTTTCAAACTCTAATTCAGAAAATTTGCTCCTCAAATTAGAACCCGGAAAGCATATGTGGGCACCCCTTGGAAAAAGTGCTCACAGACTTTCCACTGATGTGAGTAGGGGTGATCCTGTTTAAGAAGGATGGAAATATCTAGAGGGCAGAGGCCAAATCATTTGTATATGGCCCAGCCTAGTATGGCCAACTGACAAATAATAAATGGCAAACAAAGAATGAGTGCTTTGCCATTATACTCTAAGCTTAGAGTAGCTTATTATTCTAGTTCATTTGGAAGAAAAAGTAAAGTTTTTACCTGGCTTTCCAACTCCTTAGGTCAGAAGGATAAGGTAGCAGGAGGGAAGGGAGGGAGGAAAGGGTGTAGCATAGGAAAATCCTTCTAGACAGGTCAGAAACACTTTAACATAAAAGGTAAACTTTCCAAAGAGTTCCATCATCAAAATTTCCTACTACAATACCACTGATTCGGGAAGCTTAAGGACAGTACCTCACTGCTTTTGAATGCAGTGCTTGAGTTTTAAAATTTGTAGTAAATGGAGAAAAATTCCTGTTACACAAAATAACTTGGAAAGACAAAAACTATTTTCTCTCAGCTGTATCCAGAGCTCCCAGGTGGTTGTTCAGTAAACTGTTGTCACAGATAGTCACTTGATTGAGATAATTCTCCTTAAAAAGGCAAGGAATTTACACCTAGGCAATAATAATAATACTTGAGGTATGTATTAAGTGCTTACTCTGTGCTAAATATTAGGGAAGGTTATCAGATTGGACACAGCCCTTACCCCCTATGAGACTCACTATATCATCCCCATTTTAAAGATGGGGAAACTGAGGCTTAGAGAGGTTAATGACTTGTCTAAGGTTATGCAATAGGCCAGTGAATGAGCTGGGACTTGAAGTCTGGTCTCCTGAATCCCAGTCATATGCTCTTCTCACCAGATTACACTGCATGGGTGGGATCAGATCCATTTAACACAATACAAAACACTTTGTAAATATATATGATTCACTGGGAAGAGATGGTTCCTAATTACAGACATTGAAGGGCTTTTTTCTGACAGATTCCCATCCTTAATATTGAATCCATTCCACTACCCCAAGCATGTTTTTCTGATCATCCACATGATACAAATAAATCAGGTATTAAACATATGGAATTTGTTGCCACAGGAAGTTGGGTAGGGCCAAAAACATCAGTAGATTCAGGAGAGAATTTGATCGATTCCTGCACGAAAGATCCATAATGCTTTCCTAGAAGGAAAATTGGGGATGGAGAGAAAATGTCAAGAAGGTTAGAAGAGGATAGATGTCAGATAATCAGCTCATGGCTCCTCTGACAATCTCAGTGTCACTGTGGAAATGCTGATGAGCTAATAACTCAGCATTGTTATTAGGTTTCTTAGGTAACTGCTCTTCTCCATTTTAGGGACTTCAAGAACTCTCCACTTCCACAGATGTGAGAGAATACATAACAGAGTGAGATTCAACAGTCATTGGTGGGTTTTCACACCACAGAGGGCAGGATGGTATCCTTTGCTGCTGGTATGTTTTCCCAAGCACTTGGTACAGTGTTCTCAATAAATACCACTGACTGAGTGGAAGAGTTTGTGTTTTAGACTGCAATATGGGAAGATTATTAGGGGACTCTAAAACATGGTTTTTTGAGAAGGGTACTCCAACCCACCTACCTAATTCTCCAAGCTAAAGGAACGTATTAATAATCCCTCTGTTGCAATTACCAAAGAGAAGCAGTGTGGCCTAGTGGAAAGAGCACGGGCCTGGGAATCAGAGCACCTGACTCCTAGTCCCAGCTCTGCCATTTCTCCGCAGTGTGAACTTGGGCAAGTCAATTAAAACTTCTCTGTGCATTAGTTTTCTCATCTGTAAAATTGGAGGTAAATCCTATTTCCTCCTAATTAGACTGTGAGCCTCATGTGGGGCAGGGAATGTGTCCACTCCAATCATCTTGTATCTACCTCAGCACTTGGTACAGTGCTTGGCACATAGTAAGTGCTTAACAAATGCAATAACAATAGCAGTGATAATTTATATTTGGGATCCTCTTTACAACATCTATCTGTCCTGAAATCGATTTTATTGCATGTCCTTTCACCTAGTTACGTCAGCATGCGAACCTCTTGTCATCTTTTTGTCCAATCTGGACGAGCCACTGTAGAATAGTGAAAATAGTTCACAGTAAATAAATGTTCACCCATGTGATCATGTGCGCAAAACCTAAACCACTCTTCCCTGCCCCTCAAATTCAATAAACTATTCCAACAAGCCAGTTCAAAAACACTATGTCATTCTCAATTTGTCTTCCACGGTGGACCCAGATTTCTCCCTCCCTGCCTCCCTCCCTCCCAGCCCCCCACTGGAATCCTGCCTAAAATGAAACAGTACCAGTACAGAGGTCAGGATCTTGGAAGGATTCATTCACAGGGAACCAGGTACAGCTTGATTTAATATCAATATTTCATGTGTTCAGAGAGTGTGGTTCAGACTACAAGATAACAGAACATCATTTTTATGGCCTTCCATCTGTGAAAAGCTGTTTCTCAAAGCTCAGAGTACGAACAATCTAACAGCTTTTCATTTTGGAGATCATATATTCTTAAGTGGGATCTTTTGATGATCTTTGATCTGGCCGGGAAAGTCATTTCAATCTAAAGAGTTTTCAGCCCAGGTTCATAAAGAATGGAGCCCCCTTCCCCTCCATCTCCTCCCCTGCCCGCATTAAGAGGGAAAGGAGGACACAAATCTTTCACAGGAAACCTAATTTTACGATTCATTAATCCTCTTTCCCTACACAGACAATGCAAATACAATGTTGCCCACCCTGTCTAGGGAAGAAAGACATGTGCATGTGTTGGGGGGTGATTTGTGAAGTGGTGGTGTAGGAGAAACCTGTCTAAACAAGTTCTTTCATGGGAACGAGAATCAAATTAATCCGATGAAAGATGGAACACAATGGATAAAGAGGCCGCTTCTCCCCTTAGCTCTTCCCAATAGCATTGTTTGGTTCCTCTGCATACTCAAAACAACCTATCATTCTATCTTTCATTTGTGTGCAAAGATGATGCTTCTGATAATAATAATAATAATGATGATGGCATTTATTAAGCACTTACTATGTGCAAAGCATTGTTCTAAGCGCTGGGGAGGTTACAAGGTGATCAGGTTGTCCCATGGGGGGCTCACAATCTTAATCCCCATTTTACAGATGAGGGAACTGAGGCCCAGAGAAGTTAAGTGACTTGCCCAAAGTCACACAGCTGACAAGTGGCGGAGCCGGGATTTGAACCCATGACCTCTGACCCCAAAGCCCGGGCTCTTTTCCACTGAGCCATGCTGCTTCTCTCTATATAGTGTAATCTTACCCATAAATGTGAACAGGGCTGTGATACCACTTCCTCTCTCTAATTAAAGCAAATGAGAGTTCTGATTGCTCTTGGTGTCAGTCCTTTCATTGGTGGTTCCTATTGGCTTTCAAGGAGGTTATCGGGAAGACTGTCAGCCTTCTACATTTTGAAGTATTGCTGAGATCAGTCCACTTTATAGCCCACTGAGCTCTGTGGGAGAGTTTCAGGGAGAACCAATCAATCAGTGGCATTTATTGAGTGCTTACTTTGTGCAGAGCACTGTACTAAGCATTTGGAAGGGTACATTACAGTTGGTAGATATGAACACTACCCTCAAGGAGCTTAGAGCCTAGTAGAAGCAAGAACGTCTCCAGATTTCCTAGCACCTAGAATTGTAAGCCCCTCGAGGGCAGGGATTATGTCTACTTACTCCACTGTACTCTCCCAAGCACTTGGTACTGCGCTTTGTGCACGATTAGTGCTCAATAAATACCCAGGAAATAGAAATGTGACATGGCCAAGAAGCTCTCTTAGCAATTTGGGGCCATGAAGGTTTTATGTGGCCGTCGCTTTGAAACAGTGTGACCCATCCCGTGGCCACCAGAGTTGGGGAAATACAAGCCACAGAGGCCTGAGTAAGAAGAGGTGCAGCAATATAGGACTAGCTTTCCTTAAAGCTGCCTTTCTGAGCCCAATTTCTCATGCTACTTGGGGCTGATTTAAATTTGGGAAATTTGCCAATCATTTGTTAAGCTCTCTGTCTTTATTTTATAGCCCATAGGATACAACCGACCAACACAGAGAAACATCTGTTTCAGAGAAAGCCAAAAGCTACTAAGGACTTAACAACGGACGCTCACCGTGTCCTGTTTTAGACACTCTCATGTGTGCTGAATATTGACGGTTGTAACCCCAAATGATATTTTGTTAATTCTAGGCAGCAAAGAGTTGATGGTTCATTTTGTCTAACGAGGTTGATTGTCATTAGGTGGAGGGCGGGGGGCGGGAAGGGGGCAATTTGGAGCCCCAAATCTGATCTGGAGCTGGGTAGCTCAGGGGATCCACCACCAGTCATTGGCTTCTAAGCAGAAAGTTAAAGTTCAGCCAGAGGTCTTGTATAATATGAGTTTTTAGAGGATTTTAGTGAAGTCCCTGCTGGAACGTTATCTCCATCACAAGCAACAATACATCATTTGGCAACTCCGGGCAGGGTTTTTGTCTTGGGAAAGATGGTATTCAGACTAGTTGGGGATAAAATGGAGAGTTAACGATGATGGCATTCATTAAGCCCTTACTACGTGCCAAGCATTAGTGTAGATACACGACAGTAAGCAGCACGGCTCAGTGACAAGAGCCCAGTCTTGGGAGTCAGAGGACGTGGGTTCTAATCCTGGCTCTGCCACTTGCCTGCTGTGTGATTTTGGGCAAGCCACTTCATTTCTCTGTGCCTCAGTTCCCTCATCTGTAAAATGGGGATTAAGACTGTGAGCCCCGCGTGGGACAACCTGATTACCTTGTATCTACTCCAGTGCTTGGAACAGTGCTTGGCACATAGTAAGCACCTAACAAATACCACAATAAGATTGGACAAAATCCTTGCTCCACATGGTACCCACTTTCTAAGAGGGAGGGAGAAGAGGTATTTGTTAGCCCTTACTATGTGCTAGGCACTATACTAATTGCTGGGATAGATACAAGCTAATCAAGTTGGACACAGTCCTGTCTCACATGGGGCTTATGGTCATAATTCCCATTTTACAGATGAGGTAACTGAGGCACAGAGAAACTAAATGACTTGCCCAAGTTCACATAGCAGACAAGTGGCGGAGCGGGGATTAGAACCCAGGTTTTTCTGACTTCAAGGCCCTTGCTCTATCCACTAGACCACGTTGGTTCTCATTTTATCCCCATTTTACAGATGATGAAACTGAGGCACCAAAAGTTAGCTAAATAGTCCCAGGTCACACAGCAGGCTTGTGATGACCTGGGGCTAAAACCCTGGTTTCCCGACTCCCAGCCCTATGCTCTTTTCACTGGGCCATGCTGCCTCCAAGCCTCTTTCTAAGGTTCCGGATATTCTCAGAGCTCTCAGATCAAACAGGGCGATTTGAAAACAAGGCTGGTGATGTAGTAGACACTCCAGGACACCTGAAATCCTTTTCCCTTATCACCACCTATCCCGGCCACCTCATGCTCCGCCAGGCACATCCCACACTCCATGAGACTGACCCTGGTCCTGGCTAGTCTTGTCGGGGGTTTCAGGGCATGGGGGGATCAGGAGAGGGGGCGGGAAACTCTCTGTGCCTTTTCCCTTTAATTATAAAATGGAGATTACAATATCTGTCTTTTCCTACTTCACATGGACATTGTGATTATAAAATGACAGTTCTGTGGAAAGAATAAAAGTGCTTTATAAACTAAGGGTATTAATGGTGGTGTTGACTTGATATCTGAAAAGTCAAGGGCTTCTCTTGGCATTGATCTGGTGTCCAAAACCACCGGGCCACTTACTGGTGACACCAGTTTGGATCTGTGGGAAATTGGAGTCAGGGTGGATTTAATCCACTCCAGAATTCTCTACCGCTTCTATCCAGCTGGAGCCTCTGTTTGCCGAATATCAGGGCTCATT
The DNA here is from genome assembly GCF_015852505.1 of Tachyglossus aculeatus. Classification (NCBI taxonomy): domain Eukaryota; kingdom Metazoa; phylum Chordata; class Mammalia; order Monotremata; family Tachyglossidae; genus Tachyglossus; species Tachyglossus aculeatus. Next base: position 30,998,147 of record NC_052084.1, read on the forward strand.
TTAAGCCCTCTCCTCTCTGCCTGAAATTATCCGGCATGCAATTCAGTCAATGGATTAACACTGAATGGCATTTGTTTTTAACTCTTGCACACCACACTGTAACTCAACAGGTTTTAGGAAAATTAAAATTATTTTGAATTTGAACAGAAAGATGATGATGGCAAGCCTACTGCTATATGTTCTTGCACAAGAACTTTGTTTCACAGAAATCAAAACTTTCCAAACACTTCCACATGACTCCTAGGTGGAAGTAGGTAGTTTTCCTGTGGAAACACGGGGCAGCTCTCTCATTCTCTCTCTGATTTTAAAGATGAATTAGAAAATACTGAATATTTGAATACCCTACCCAATCCTGCAGATTAAATAAGGAGGTCCAGAATGATTTTTGAGAAATACCTTTCATATTAAATCCAACTTTCTCAATAATGATAATTGTAATATTTGTTCTGTGCTTACTATGTTCATTCAATCATATTTATTGAGCACTTACTGTGTGCAGAGCACTGTACTAAGCACTTGGGAAGTACAAATCGGCAACATATAGAGACGGTCCTTACCCAACAACAGGTACTATGTGACAAGCACTGGGATAAGTACAAGATAATCAGGTCAGACTCTGTTCCTGTCTCACATAGTCTAAGTGGGTGGAAGAAAGGGTATTGAATTCCCATTTTACAAAGGGGGAAACTGAGGCATAGAGAAGTTAAGTGGCTTCACCAAGGTAAAGAAGCAGGAAGGTAACAGAGCTGGGATTAGAACTCGGGTCTCCTCACTCTAAGGCCCATGATCTTTCCACAAGGCCAGGCTGCTTCTCAATGGGATTCAAAAGGGTTTCAGTATAATTCTGAAGCTTGCTCTAATTTCTCATTCCTGGCCCTGTACCACAAAAGGCTGTTCTATAATTTGATGCAGTAATTCAAGAAGGAAAAAAATCAAGGGCCGAGATGAGAATCACTAATGAATAAAGGGATGTTGAGGACAAACTCTGGCTCTGCATTTTAAGTGGAAAAAAAATCAGGACTTCTTCACAGAAGAACGCAAACTCCTCTACAGAGATCTGAGTACAACAGAACTCTCACCCCCCACCTAGAGATGGTGACTGCCCAAGACTTCCTCTAAATGTTAATGGGAACAAGATGGGATGCTTGAGATGGAAATGGAGAGAGAGGAGGGAAATTCTGCCTGGAGTCCTCTATAAAAGAACAGAGTTTTTCTGCGGTTGCTCTTGATTGTATTAAAGAGGTAGAACACCACACAACGTTTCAGCTTAATGAAGTCAGGTAGAAAGATCTCAACAATTCATTTGAATTTAACGAAAATTTGTAATGTAAATCAGGAATGGAAGCCCAATCCTGCTTCAAGTTGAAGCAGCATGGCTCAGTGAAAAGAGCATGGGCTGGGGAGTCGGAGGATCTGGATTCTAATCCTGCTCTGCCACTTGTTTTCTGTTCAAATCACTTAACTTCTCCGTGCCTCAGTTACTGCACATGTAAAATGGGATTCAGACTGCAACTCCAGGTGGGACATGGACTGTGTCCAACCTGATTAACTTGCATTTACCCCAGCACTTAGTCCAGAGCCTTGCGCAAAGTAAGTGCTTAACAAATACCATGTTTTTGGTTTTTTTTAAACCCATGTGGATGGACAGTCATATCGTTTGAGAAGCTTTTTTTTCCAGGGGAAATAACTGTGTCTACACAGACTCATGGTGCTTCAGAGTCCCACAGTTAAGCCGATCCCCAAGTCCACCTCGGGAATGGGAGGAGAGGGTGGCCAAAGGGGAGGCCAGGAGATAAACAGAGAGGGAGTTAGCCAGCCCCTCTCTGGACACTCAGCTCTTTGGCAAGGGCTACTCTCTCTCTGTGAAGAGGAGGATCAGGAAGATTACCGGCTACCTGAGGTCTCTGGCCGATGACCTGTCTACTTGCTTTGTTTTGTTGTCTGTCTCCCCCTTCTGTGACTGTGAGAGTGTAGGGACCGTCTCTATATGTTGCCAATTTGTACTTCCCAAGCGCTTAGTACAGTGCTCTGCACACAGTAAGCGCTCAATAAATACGACTGAATGAATGAATGAATGACGCTTCCACTGGGTCAGGGAGGGAGTCAGTCATTCAGCCACTGCTCTGCTGAACCATCAAAATTCAAGGCCTCCTTGCAGAGCTTGGCACGGGACTGAGGGACTCTGAATGCCTTAGAGCAGCATCATTTTTCCATAGGGGACAGGGACTGTGTCCAGCCTGATTAACTTGATTCTACCCCAGTGCTTAGAACAGTGCTTGACTCATGGTATCACAGTCATTATCATTATTATTATTATTAACCCACAGTGAGGGTTTTTTTTATTTTAATTTTTTGGTATTTGTTAAGCGCTTACTATTTGGCAAGCACTGTTCTAAACACTGGGGTTGATACAAGTTAACTGGGTTGGACACATCTCTGTCCCACGTGGGGTTCACAATCTTAATCCTCATTTTACAGATGAGGTAACTGGGCCCCAGAGAAGTTAATTGACTTGCCCAAGGTCACAAAGCAGGAAAGTGGAAAAATATAATCTCAAGACTGTAAACTCATTATGGGCAGGGAATGTGTCTGCTAATTCTGTTGCACTGTACTCACCCAAGTGCTTAGTACGGTGCTTTGCACATAGAAAGTATTCAATAAATAATAAATAAATACAAGGAATTAAGTGCTAGGAATCAACCTTTTTTAAAAATAATACTTGTTAAACTCTTACTGTGTGCTAGGCACTGTACTAAGCACTGGGGTAGATACACTATAATCCATTCATTCATTCAATTGTATTTACTGAGTGCTTATTGTGTGCAGAGCTCTGTTCTAAATGCTTGAGAAAGTACAACAGAGAAGCAGCGTGGCTCAGTGGAAAGAGCACGGGTTTGGGAGTCAGAAGTCATGGGTTCTAATCCCGGCTCCACCACTTGTCAGCTGTGTGACTTTGGGCAAGTCACTTAACTTCTCTGTGCCTCAGTTACCTCATCTGTAAAATGGGGATTTAGACGGTGAGCCCCATGTGGGACAACCTGATTACCTTGTATCCTCCACAGTGCTTGGAACAGTGCTTGCCACATAGTAAGTGCTTAATAAATGCCGTCATTATTATTATTATAATATAACAATATAACAAATATATTCCCTGCCCACAATGAGCTTATAGTCTGTCCATCTAGTGGTGTCAGAGCGAAGACATATTAATATTCATTGCCAAAAAGAAAATCCCACCAGAAGGGCCTGCCACTGAGAAGTCTGTCTTTAAATGTCACCACCATTGGGAAATACAGGGGTACCTTCAAGAATTGGCAGGGCTATGTTCCTTGGAAATGTGGCTGTATTGTGAAGCACATTTTCCCATAGGCTTCCATGTTATAAATTAAGATCTACTCCAGTACCTCTGGAAAAATAATGCAAAGTTCCTTTACATGCTTTGTACTGTAATGTTTAACATCACTAAACTATTATTTAATCTTTGTTAAAGTAATTCAAAACACAACATCACAACATTAAATGAGGGGTTGTAATATAATTTTGAGTCTTTGCAAGGAGGCTGCAGAAGTAGCTTATTTTGCTGACTATGGTAGTGGTTTTCCAGGTTTAATGAAGAAGTTGTCCAACTTATGTGGAACATCAGGTTTCTTCTTTTTACCTTAAAAGGACCTTGTATCAGGCTACCTCCTTCTGAACACCTCTGCACCTTTGAACTCTCACAAAGCACAGAGCTCTGGGGCTCATGGGTTATTGCATATAAACTCAGATGCCAGGATTCCTGAGTTCTTTTCCCAGTTGCATCCTCTGCCTCTGAAATCTCTCATCTTCACTCTCAGTCCTTCATCAGTAAGGAAGCACAATGGGCCAGACTTTACAGCTCCACCATTTGCCTGCTATGTGACTTTGGGCAAGTTACTTAAGTTCTCTGTGCTTCAGTTTTTTCATCTATGAAATGGGGATATTGGAGAAGGCACAAATTAATGAGATCAGACATGTACGGTGCTTACAATCTAAGAGGTAGGAAGAGCAGATGTGTTCTACCTATTTTATAGAGGAAGACACTGAGGCCCAGAGAGATTAAGAGACTTGTACAAGCTCTATTTTTAGAGGAGAGTAGAAGCCTCAGAACCGTTCTCTCCTGCAGCATAAACCACAAAAACCCAACCAGCTGAAGAGAATTCAATGAGTCTGCAGCGGTTGGGAAGTTACAAAAGAAAAAAAAACAGAAATTCCACACCAGGTCATCCTCTGACCTCATCACTGCTATCTCCCAGTTACAATGAGACCAGAAATTCAAACTGGAAACATTCACACAGGATATTGCCAGAAGGATGCTGACACAGCGAGAATACCATGATTCACTCAATAAACTTAGATAGATTGGACTGGGATGGTATTTATTAGTGAATGCTACAGGGTCAAATATGGTCTTATTTGAAAATGGGGAGTAGAACTGTAGTTTTAAAGGGAGAGATCTGAGCCTGCCTTGAGAGACATTAATAATATGATCAATAATGACCCCATTCTTTCCTGCTTTCTGGGGCCAAATTGGTCAGATCAGGAATGAGGCTTGGCAATTAGAATCAGAGAATTCCCCGCCCTCCTCCCCTAGATCAGGGGAATCCAGTCTGGATTCGGGGGCGGGTGGGAATGAGATGAGGGGACCAGGAAAGGAGGAGGTAGGGTGGAGGCAGATTAGTAGCAGTAGTGGTAATAGTAAAGGTATTTATTGAGTAGCTATTGAGTGCAATGTATAATACTAAGCATTTGGAAAAGTACAATAGAAGCAAAACACATATTACATGCCCACAGGCTATTTACACTCCAACAGGGCAAATACTCATGCAAAGTATTTACAAATGATGAGGACAATAGGAAGAGCAAGGATCAAATCAGTAATAGTGGTTAATAGTGGAATTTGTTAAGCATTAACTTTGTGCCAGTCGCTGTACTAAGCAATCGAGTAGATACAGGATAATCAGGTCAGATACAGTGTCAACTCTACATGGGGTTCACAGTCTAGTGGGGAGGGAGAATAGGTATTGAATCCCCATTTTACAGATGAGGAAATAAAGGCACAGAATTAAAGCGACTTGTCCAAGGCCATGCAGTAGGGGAATGGAAATGTTAGAGTAAATCAGAACAAATGATTGAATGTAGAATTGAATAAACAAAAGTCCTGAGAATGAGCAGAAGTGCATAAGAAGGTATTGGGGTTGAAAGGGGTTCAGACTTAATCGTGGAAGATTTGGAGGTGGGAATTTGGAGGGCTTGAAAGATTAGGAGGGCTGAAGTTGGCAAGGTGAGAGTGAGGAGTAGTTAGAAGGGAGTGAGCGAAGAGTGCTTTTCTTTCTCTTGTCTGTCTCATGGATTCTTTTCCAGCATTTAGTACAGTGCTTCACACACCACAAGAACTTAGAACTATTACTACTACTATTACTAGTTGAGCCCATATGTAATAATAATAATAAAGCTTGTGGTATATGTTAAGCACTATGTGCCAAGCACTGTACTAAGTGTTGAGGTAGATACAAGATAATCACGTTCCACATGGGACTCACATTTTAAGTAAGAGGGAGAACAGGAGGGAGAAGCAGCATGGCTCAGTGGAAAAGAGCCCGGGCTTTAGAGTCAGAGGTCATGGGTTCAAATCCAGGCTCCACCAATTGTGAGCTGTGTGACTTTGGGCAAGTCACTTCACTTCTCTGTGCCTCAGTTACCTCATCTGGAAAATGGGGATTAATATTGTGAGCCAACCTGGGACAACCTGATCACCTTGTAACCTCCCCAGTGCTTAGAACAGTGCTTTGCACATAGTATGCACTTAATAAATGCCATCATTATTATTATTAACAGGTATTGAATCTGAAACTGAAGCACAGAGAAGTGAAGCAATTTGTCCAAGGTTACCCAGCAGGTAAGTGGCAGAGCTGGGATTCAAACCACTGACACCCAGGCCTGTGCTCTTCCTGCTAAGCAATGCTGCTTCTCTAAGTAAGGTGGAAAGAGCTGGCGGAAGGTCATAAAGCTAATGGAAAGGGTTTTTTTGTTTGAAATGGAGAATGATGGGTAACCATTGGGGTTTTGGGAGTGGTAGAGAGGTGTGACCTGAATGATATTTTTTTTCCTTTATTCTTTAGGTGTATGGACATCCGAGAATGGTAGCAGTTAATGATGGAGAGAAGATGAAAGTTCAAGGCCTGCTTCTGCTTAAGAAGGAAAGTCTTTATGATTGGCCTTACCCAGAGCTTTGAAGAGACGATCATTCCAAAATAGGCTCTTCAAAGAATTTTGTTCTTCTCCATCGGGGTTGTGCTTAGTTGTAGCCATCACAGTAGCAGTAATGATATTCACTGAGCACCTGCTGAATGCAGTGCAACACACTAAGAGCTTGGGAAGTACAGTAGAAGCCCAAGTTGTCAGAGAAAGACAAGATTCCAAAATGGCCCCAGGCCAAATCATGTATTTACCACTTGTGAGAGCAAATACTCCAAGTTGGTACTAGGCGGCCATCACAATCACCCTCCTCAGCTGAACATCACTGCCATGAACGCGCAGTCACAAGGAAGCAGAGCGGCTGAAACGTGTGGCCGGCTGCCAAACATCATATTTCCGTTGAATGCACCCAGCTGAGGACAGTTCCAGCCAACTGCAGAATCTGTTTGTTGTTTGCATTGCCTCCAAAAGTTTCCCACGGGGCATCTTCCCCAAGTATCATGGTCGTAATGCAGGTTGGGTCCTAAAGCATTCTCGCCTCCAGGAGTGCCACGCTCAATAAGCCAGAGCTGGTAGACACAATCACTCCATATATTTTGTCCAAGTTCTGAGGCCTTGCTGCTGATAATGTCCTCCTGGATGTCAGTCAATAGTATTTATTGAGCACTTACTATGTGCAGAGCACTGTACTAAGCACTTGGGAGAGTACAAGACAACAGAATTAGCAGAAATGTTCCCTACCCATAACAAGTGAGATGTACCACACGGTAGACTAGTATGTCTGAGAAAACTATTCTGGCCAGTAGTCTTATCCACCAAGTGAAGATCTGCCTACTTTTCTTTGTAAGGACTGTCACAGTTTACATCTTTCTCTGCCTTGAAGTCGCCCAAAGCCACTTTTGTTTCTGATGGTTTTGGACTCTGTTGGAGGGTGTCTCCTGCTGATATTTTTCCAGCACCCCTAGACTTTTCTGGATTACTCCTGTGCTTCTGAATATTTTTAATAGTGGTTAACTTTCTGCTCTCCAATGATCTAGTGCATGACTTTTTCTATTAATCAATCCATCAGTAGAATTTATTGATTTGCCTACTATACTAAGCACTTAGAAGAGTACAAAAGAGTGAGTAGACATGATCACTGCCCATAAGTTTTACTATCTAGCGAGGGAGACATAGTAAAACCAATTTCAGGTAGATGAAACTACCTGAGACTGTGAGGCTCATGCAGGACAAGGACTGTGTGTGGTCCAATCTGATTTGTTTTTATCCACCCCGGCACTTAGTACAGTGCCTGGCATATAGTAAGTGCTTAACAAATACCATTATTATTATTATTATTATGAAGCAACCAAGCTTAAAGATAATTTACATAGTGGGAGAGGACTCAAATGCATAGATAATGTAGCAAGGAGGGAAATCAGATGGGGAGATGAGAAATCAGTCAGAGATGGTTTCCTGGAGGAGATGTCATCTCAGAAGGGCTCTGAAGATGGGTAGAGCAGTGATGTGCCAGAAATGAAGGGGAGAAAACTTGTTTTGAGAGTGGAGGCACCAGAGACTGAAGCTTTCAGATTCAAGCTCCCAGTACAGGGATTTGTAGTGATGTCTGGAGTCTGTTGAATTGGAAGGGTTTCATGAACCTCAGGAAACAGAGCTAAGAGTCCAAATTCCTTTTGGTGGTCTTGGGTGGGGTTGGAGCTTTCTTCACTCTCCTGGCATCGAGCGAATTCTTCTCTGGATCCCCAGCCAGATCATCCTGGAACAGCATTAAGATCGCTGCAAACTTCTCCGGGTGTTCCACGGCTGCCAGTGGATGGTGGATGGTGTCAAATGCTTTGGAATTCAGTGTAGACACGTGGATGTTCACTTCCATATTCCAAAGGATCAGGCCTGCTGGCCACATGGTGTCCTACCTAAAGCTGCATTGTGTTGTTGGATGGGCCACATGGCTCAGTGGCAAGAAGAGCATGGGCTTTGGAGTCAGAGGTCATGGGTTCAAATCTCTGCTCCACTAGCTGTGTGACTTTGGGCAAGTCACTTAACTTCTCTGGGCCTCAGTTACCTCATCTGGAAAATGGGGATTAAGACTGTGAGCCCCCCCCGTGGGACAACTTGATCACCTTGTAGCCTCTCCAGCGCTTAGAACAGTGCTTGGCACATAGCGCTTAATAAATGCCATCATTATGATTATTATTAGTATTTTTTAATTATAGTTATTATTACTAGCAACAACTAAGTGTTTACAATGTGCATAACAGTATACTAAGCACTGGGGTAACTGCATGAAAAGCCATTTGGATTTAGTTCATGACTCAAATGGAGTTTACAGTCTAAATTGGAGATTGCAGACCCAAGCTCTGCAATCAATCAATCAATCAATCGTATTTATTGAGCGCTTACTGTGTGCAGAGCACTGTACTAAGTGCTTGGGAAGTACAAGTCAGCAACACATAGAGACAGTCCCTACCCAACAGTGGGCTCACAGTCTAGAAGCTCAATAAATAATAAATTGTTATGGTCTTTGTTAAGGCTTACTATGTGTCAAGCACTGTTCTGAGCACTGGTGCAGATACAAGATAATGAATAACTATAGCAATCAATCTCTAAACTATAAACTTATTGTTGGCAGGGAACATTCTCTACCAACTCTGTTGTACTCTCCCAAGTGCTTAGCACAGTTCTCTGCATCCAGTAAGCATTCAATAAATATCCCAGACTGATATTAAATATCACTGATGGATTGATTGTTACCTGCCTCCTGGCTATTTCTCCTGGGCTTCCCTCAGTTGTTTAAAGAGGCTTTTCTGTAGGCTTCATGCTGCATTTCATGGTCCTAAACTAGCTCCGATGAAACTTATCAAAACTCTTCTTTTAGGTAAAGGACAATCTCCAAATACACCATCTCTCTCTCTCTCTCTCTCTCTCTCTCTCTCTCTCTCTCTCTCTCTCTCTCTCTCTCTCTCCCACTCCTCCACCCCCTTCCTCACACACACCACATGCGCAAATACACACACAAACCCACCCACACCAGCCCTTCCTCTGTCAGGACAGTCTACAAATAAGAGTCATTCTTCGCTTTTTGGAAGTGTCAAAGGAGTTACAGAGGTAGTATAATGCTGGATGGGGGAACTCACTGACTTCTGAAGGTGTTGCCCATTAGTTCATCCTGGTCTTTTTTTTTTAATGGAATTTAAGCACTTCCTATGCTCCCAGCTCTGTTCAAGGGGCTGGGGTAGATACAAGATAATCACTTTGGACACAGGCCGTGTCCCACATGGGACTCACAGCCTTAATCCCCACTTTACAGATGAGCTAATTGAGGCACAGAGAAATGTAGTGACTTGCCTAAGGTCACATAGCAGACAAGTGTCAGAATCGGGATTAGAACCCGGGACCGTTTGATTCTCAGGCCCATGCTGTAAACACTAGACCACACTGCTTCTCTGGCTTCATATTTAACCAATACATTCATAATTGCCTCTGGAAAGGCTGGCATTGCAATCCCATGACAGAGTAGCATTTGGACATTTATCCAGCTTTGGGAGAAGGGATGTTGGGAAGACAGGGGCTGTTGTGGGGCCAAAAATGTGGTAAGTAATGTGAGAGCATTTTGGAATAGTAAAAGTGCTCTACAAATGCAAGGCATTATGATGACTAACTCTTTCTTAATAAAATTAAGCTAAGGTAACCTAGTATCATAGGTCAGACTCAAAGTACAGTAATTCAGCATGCATTTTCCTTAAACATTTTGATTGATTGATTATGGTACGAGTTAAGCATCTATTGAGTGCTGACCACTGTGCTAAGCCCTGGGTAAAATGCAAATGAACCAGTTCAGACACAGAAACTATCCCACAACAGGCTCACAATCTGAACGAAGGAGGACAGACAAACAGTAAAAGGGAAGGCAGAAAAAAAGAGCACACCCCCCCCCTCCCCTTCCCACCATGGCTAGAGGGATTCTCCTCCCTCTGGAGCTAGACAGGCAGAAGTTGAAGCAGCCACATTTAGAACGGTGGGAAAGTTCCCACTGTTGGACTTGGGATGGCCCTGCTGGGAGTGGTGAGGAGCCTGGAAACTTCCTTTCAGCTGTAATGGATGAAGCTTTCATTGTTATTGCTGTTCTTGATTTATTATTTCTGCTGTATGAACCATGTTCTGTCATTCCTTGTGTGTCTGTCACCAGCTCTCCCACCCCTAGATTGTGAACCCCCTTAGGGCCAGAGGCTACTTCTGAATGATCTCTGTGCTTTTCCCTGGGGCTTAGTACAGTGCTCTGCATAAGGTAAGCACTTCATGAATAAATCATTTATGCTCATAATATTAGAACCAACACTGATTTGAGGGAAAGCTGTGTTTTACCCAAACTCGTTTTCGCTAAGACATTTTCGTCAGCATTTACTGAGCATCTACTTCTACCGGAGAGGGCAGGTTGGTGCAGTGGAAAGAGCATGGGCCTGAGGGGCTGGGGACCAGAGATCTAATCTCCATTCCACCACTTGCCTGCTGTGTGGCTTTGGGCCAGTCCCTTCATGTTTCTTTGCCCCAGTTTCCTCACCTGGAAAATAGAGGTCCAATGCCTGTCCTTCCTCCTTTCTAGAGTGTGTGCCTCATGTGGGACAGGGCCTGTTACAGACCTAATCATCCTGTATCAGCCCCAGTGCTTAGATACATAGCATCTTGGCACATAGTAAACACTAACAGCTACTACAGTCATTATTACTTCACTCAATGCAATGCAGTAGAGCTGATCTGTTTCTACTAAAGTTCAGGATGAGTAGAGAAGCAGCGTGGCTCAGTGTAAACGAGCACTTGGGAGTCAGAGGTCGTGGGTTCTAATCCCAGCTCCACCACTTATCAGCTGGGTGACTTTGGACAAGTCACTTAACTTCTCTGTGCCTCAGTTACCTCATCTGTAAAATCTGTAAAATGGGGATTAAAACTGTGAGCCCCACATGGGAGCCCCAAGTGGGACAATCTGATTACCCTGTATCTATCCCAGCGCTTAGAATAGTGCTTGGCACATAATAAGTGATCAACAAATACCGTCATTATTATGATTATTATTATTATTACAAACCTGCAAAAACAGGAAGCCTTGGGAACTCCTTCCAAGATAAGGATAGTTATACTCCTTTCTGTTTTATACTTGTTCTTCCTTTTGTAACCACTTCTCGTAAATCATTTCTGTCTATCTCCCCTATTAAATTGTGAGTTCCTTGAGGACTAAGGAGGTAGCTTTTGCTCTGATTGTTAGTTCTGAACTTTGCCCTCAGGAGATGCTCAATAAATATCATTAATTGTTTGTTGATTGTTTGACTGATGTAGGTCTTTGATGACCACCCTAAATGCTTGGTTCTCTGCAATGATGGAAAACATAGCACTTATATACATGTGTATAATTTGTTTACTTATATTAATGTCTGTCTCCCCCTCTAGACTGTAAACTCATTGCGGACAGGGAATGTGTCTTCCAATTCTGTTACATTGTACTCTCCCAAGTGCTCTGCACATAGTGTTTCATAAATATGACCGATTGATTGAAAACAGGAACTGAGAGGGAACTAAAATCAACAAATAATCCTTCATTCTCATTTCACCAAATTGTTTCAATCCCCTCAACACCAAACCTCTTGACAGACCCATTAGTAAGTATTCCAATGGAGTTGATAAATGTTTCCAGTTCTACCTCATGTACCTATTCTTTTCCAGGGTGAAATTTGTTTTTTTCTGCATTTTCTGCATGCTATATGCCAGCTGTTTGATATGAATCAGTTTCAAGTTAAAAAATACTATGCAAATAGGTGACAAGTATGAATTGGTTCATGTAAATTCTGGAATTCAGTCCAAACTTGTCTCAGCCCAAGTTTCTTTTCACCCTCTCACTCCAGGTCATCTCTGGCATGTAGCATTATTGCAATGCAGCAGAAATCCAGATACAGTATAGGGTCATTGTTCTGTTTAGTCAAACCCATGCTTAGTCATAGTAAAAGTCCTTACCAAGTGCTTCCTATGTGTAAAGCACTGTACGGAGCACTGGGGAAAAATACCCAGATGAAAATTACATGCGATCCCTGGTGCCTAAGGGATCAGTCTAGATTTTTGGTAACTTGCATAAGCGGACATGTTTGTTTCCTAAAATGTGTTGTATTTTTAAGATTCTGATTAAAAGATTCAAATCTTTTAGAACAAAAATTGGGCAGAGGTAATTAATTTATGCCCATGCTCACAGTGTCTGGGAATTAGACTTTGTCTTGAGGTGCTTATTGAATGACACTGTATGATATTGTTCTTGCTTGTAAAATTCTTCCTACTGTCTCCAGTCTTCAGTCTTTCTCTCTGGCCATGCCTGTTTTCTGTTCCTCAGCCTTCAGTATGCTATCCCCCATTCTGTATCAAATAATGATTCAATATACCTTGAAAATAGACATGACTCTCCAGAAAAAGGATTGCCCAACAAATTGCAGAATTTGGGTCCTAAAGTCTGAGGTTACTGGTTGTTGTCAATATGTCGGAACCTTGACCTCAGATAGGACCTCAATCCAAGAACTGATTATTGATTCCAAAATCTATGGAATACATTCATTCTATCATTAAACTTGAATAACAGATACTATAGATACCACAGTCCACAATCTGACAAGGGAGGAGATGGTGGTGAGAGAGGGAAGAGGAGGGAGGAAAGCGGGGCTGCTGAGGGGAAGAATGAAAGGGAAAAGTAAGAGAGGGGAGGAGTCCTGCCCTCCCATAATTGCTGTGGCTCCCATTGAAATGATCAACAAAGGGCTCTTGGGCTTTATGAGTCATTGTTTCCCCAGCTATTAGCAGTTGGATACAGTTTTGATAAAAGACAGTCAAAGTTTTCACAGCTAGCTCACTTAACCCTTGAAGTGTAGGGCTCCAAGGTAACAACTAAGGTGATGGATTCACCCTGTCAAACCAGGCTACTAATATGCCTTGCAGAGAGTGAGGATGGAGTCCTGCTAATCAATCAATCGGTGGAATTTATTGACGTTTACTGAGTGCAGAGCGCTGCGGTAAGTGATAGTAATAATGATTGTGGTATTCGTTAAGTGCTTACTATGTGCTAGGTACTGTATTAAGTGATGGGGTGGATTCAAGCAAATTTGGTTGGACACAGTCCTTGTCCCACATGGGGCTCAAAGTCTAAATCCCCATTTTACAGATGAGGTAACTGAGGCACAGAGAACTGAAGTGACTTGCCCAAGGTCCCACAGCAGATAAACGGGAGAGCCAGAATTAGAACCCAGGTCCTTCTTACTCCCAGCCTGTACTCTATCCATTAGGCCACACTGCTTCTCAGTGCCTGGGAGACTACAATATAGCAGAGTTGGTGGACACAGTCCCTGCCCACAAAGAGCTCACAGTCTAGAGGAGGAAACAGAGAATCCCTTTCCCACAACCATTCCATTCACAGCATTTACGTCTGCACCCCACATAAAGCTTTGCAGGCTTTCTATTCCCTCTTGACAGAAATAGGAAGAGAGGTGGGGGGAGGAAAGTGTGAGGTTAAAGTTCCCCTGCAATCTTAGGTATTCACAGTACACATCCCAGAACGCTATGGGACCTGAAATGAGTCTGAGAATGCCCCAACCCAGATTTGGAAGTTCCATCATGTAAAAGGAACAAGAGCAATTGAAAGTTGGTGTCAGGTAGGTTGATCAGTTTAGCGGGGCCAGTCCCAGTTCTGGGGCATTCGTACTGTTTTCTAGAATTGTCCAAGATGGCCAACAAAAATCAGTCAATCAATCAAGGGTACTTATCGAGTGCTTACTTTGCACAGAGCACTGTACTGAGTGCTTGGGAGAATACAATATAACAGAGTTGGCAGACACCAAATACAATTGATTGATTGATTGAATGGATTTGGTAGACACATTCCCTGCCCACAGAGAGCAGGACTATACTACTATAGTCAAATGAATGGTCACTTTTCACAAAGGGAAAATGAAATAGTATCATCGCACCATAGGATATGAGGAGACCTTGAGAAATTGTCGTCTTGTCTTGAGGAATATGGCCAATCAGTCAATCAATGGTATGCATAGAGTGCTTACTACAGGCAGAGCACTGTACAAAGCCCTTGGGAGAGTATGCTACAACAGAATTAGCAGATATATCCCCTGCCCAGAACAAGCTTTCAGTCTAGAGGGGAAGACAGACATTAATATAAATAGATAACAATATACAATTTAAGTAGAGAGCGCTCTGATTTTAAGCAACAATTAGGGAAGAGCAGAAGCCCCACCACCACAGGAGCAGGAGTAGCTGGAGTCAGGAAGTAAGCCCAAGACCTTCTTCACATTTTAGTATTGAGATTTCCTATGACTTGCCTGTCTTTTACCTTAGATTGCAAGCTCCTGGAGGGCAGGCACTGGGTCTAATTCTTGCCACACTCCTTGCATTGTACTTTGCACAAAGTACTGCTCCATAAAGATGGATGGACTAGCTGGGCACAACTCATCATCAATCAATCAATTGCATTTAATGAGCACTTACTGTGTGCAGAGCACTTTACTAAGTGTTCGGGAGAGTACGACATAACAATGTAACAGAGTTGGTAGGCACATTCCCTACCCACAACAAGCTTATGGTCTAGGGGGGCTCACAGTCTAGGCTCTTAAAAAAGTCTCTTGCCTGAGGTTTTGGGGTTTCAACCAGCCTCTAGCACTACTCTAGAGTGCCATGAGAAGCAGCCTGGCTCAGTGGAAAGAGCACAGGCATTGGAGTCAGAGGTCATGGGTTCAAATCCCACTCCGCCAATTGTCAGCTGTGTGACTTTGGGGAAGTCACTTAACTTCTCTGTGCCTCAGTTCCCTGATCTGTAAAATGGGGATTAAGACTGTGAGCCCCCCGTGGGACAACATGATCACCTTGTAACCTCCCCAGCGCTTAGAACAGTGCTTTGCACATAGTAGGCACTTAATACATGATATTATTATTATTATTACTCTGTTTTGTAGTTCTGGACAAGTCTCTTCGCTTTTCTATACCAGAGCTGAATTACTGCCTAATTATTTTACACATGCTCCTACCTCAGGCACATAACATTTAAAGCAACAGAATGCTGTCCATGGAGTGTTTCTGGTCTTCAGAAAGCAGCACATAAATACAGGATAATGGGTTATTAATACTCTGCATCAGAGAAGCCAAAGAGCCTCTTGCCAAAAGGCTCCTCAAATTTTTACACCAATGAGTATTTTAAGAGAAATGTTTATCATATGCTTTTGCTTATTTTATACTTAGCTCATCACAATTCTTTTCTGTTGGGGACAGATATTCACAAAACCTCGTGTAGTTCAAGACCTTATTTGTCTTGCAATAGAGCTTACGTAAGGCCGGGTCTCCCAGGATCGCGATCACCAGTACAATACTCTTTATTGTGCAGTTTATGGGCTGCAGAGAGAAAAGATTAGAAATGCATCTTGGTGAGTTTGGCCCTTAAGGTTTGTTACACAGACCTGAGTCATAAAGAAGGAACTCTGCCTTGTTTTCTTCTTGCAACTTTCCATGATGCCTTTTTTTAATGGTATTTGTTAAGCGCTTGCTATGTGCTAAGCACTGTTCTAAGCTCTGGGGGGGATACAAGGTAATCAGGTTGTCCCACGTGGGGCTCCCAGTCTTAATCCCCATTTTACAGATGAGATAACTGAGGCACAGAGAAGTTAAGTGATTTGCCCAAAGTCACACAGCTGACAAGTGGCAGAGCCGGGATTAGAACCCATGACCTCCGACTCCCAAGCCCGGGCTCTTTCCACTGAGCCACGCTGGTGGACATCTATGCAGAGGATCTGTCGAGTGGAGATATACATTTTCGATCCCTTTTTTTGATACATTTTTGATACATTTTGATACATTTTTAGACTTTTGATACATTTTTGTATATATTTATATATATTTTTATATTTTTGCATATATTTTTATATTAATTATATATAATTTTTGTATATTTACATTTTTGTATATTTTTGTATATTTTGATACATTTAGACTTTTGATACATTTTTAGACTGTGAGCCCACTGATGGGTAGGGACTGTCTCTATATGTTGCCAACTTGTACTTCCCAAGCACTTAGTACAGTGCTCTGCACACAGTAAGCGCTCAATAAATACGATTGATTGATTGATTGATTGATCCCAAATCTGCACACAGCAGAACAAATGCCAGGTGCCAAGTACACACCTTCAGCGTTAGTGCCTGGCTGACAAGAGACATGGTTTGATTTTCTAGCCCCATCCCCAAACCCTCCCCACAACTTTGAGGTCATTATGTAGTTTGAGGTTAAATCCCCTCTCTTTGCAGTGTATCCTAACTTCACACTTAGAGAAGCAGCATGGCTCAGTGGAAAGAGCATGGGATTGGGAGTCAGAGGTCATGGGTTCAAATCCCGGCTCTGCCAACTGTCAGCTGTGTGACTTTGGGCAAGTCACTTAACTTCTCTGTGCCTCAGTTACCTCATCTGTAAAATGGGGATTAAAACTTTGAACCCCCTGTGGGACAACATGATCACCTTGTAACTTCCGCTGCGTTTAGAACAATGCTTTGCACATAGAAAGTGCTTAACAAATGCCATCATCATTATTATTACTTTTATTCAAAACCAACTCTGTGTTATGTTCTCTCCCAAGTGTTCATCACAGTGCTCTGCACACAGTAAATGCTCAATAAATACTATTGTTGTTGATGATGATGTTATTGATGATATTGATGTCTCTGCTTATTTGGGCAGGGGCTTGGTAAAAAGGTGCCAGGGAAGGAAGAAAGCTGTGGCAGGGAAGGAGATGAAACGGGATTCCCCCCCTCATTACTTACTCCTTTGGACTCCAGTTGTGATGCCCTCCTCCTCCTTTTTCCCCTAATACTAAGTGCTTAGTACAGTGCTCTGCACACAGTAAGCGCTCAATAAATACGATTGATTGATTGATTGATTGACAGATTTTAGGGAGTCACACTCTTGTTTGAGTGACAGGCTGGAGCTTCCTATCCTGTCTTTGCAGCTCACCTTTGAGCTCATTCAAGAAATCAGTGAATCAGTCAATCGTATTTTTTGACTGCCTACGGGGTGGAGAAGAACACCGTTCTAAGCTCTTGGGAGAAGCTCAGTCCTGAAAAGAAAGGCTGGATGAACTCCTCTCCTTGGATCATTTCTGACCTTTCCCATCAGGCTGACCTGCTGTTGTAGCCCGGGGCTGGCCAGAGATCGGTGGGATGAGTTCAAGGGGAAGAGAGGGTGGAATGAGGAAGGTAGGGAGAACACAAAACCCAGTAAATACCATTGATTGATTGATTGGAGGGAAAGGGATGCATAACTCTCTCAAGATGGTGGAATTGTGACACTCTACAGGAAAGAGAACCTGTTCCCAAAGTACATATTAAAAACCCAAAATGAAACATATTAATCAATTTTTCTAATTCAAAAGGATGCTGTCATCCCTTCTCCCAGTAAGCTTACCTCTTTTCCCGGTATCTTGCCCACAGCTGAACACTGGTGGCCTCGGAACTGATCTTTGATCATGGAAATTTTTGCGTTCTGCCTGTAGAAAGAACAAAATGAGCACATTTCCAGTGTTGCAACATTTTCTTTTTTAAAGAAGGAAGGGGACAGCTGCCAATCAGACAGAACCTATTCAATTATGTAATCAACCAGGATAAAAAAAATCCTGTCTGTCCAAACTCAAACAAATGACTTTTAGCTAATCCAGGTAAACTGCCATTGTAAATAGGCTTTATTAGGTTATTAGGGCAATGAAAAATAAGACCAGAAATGCTTCTGCTGCTACAAAACAAATGGATTTGAGTATGGCTCTTTTTTCTTCTTGCAAATGGACATTTGCTTTGCTCGTTACTCAATTAACCAGTGGATAGTAGTAGCAGTAGTAGGAGTAGTCATAGTAGTAGTAGTGGTATTTATTGAGCACCCTCTGGGTGCAATACACTGTACTAAATGTTTGGGAAAGTACAACATAAGCACAGGACATGCTCCCTGTTCACAAGGAGTTTATATACTAATGGGGGAGACAAAAATATTTACAAACAATGGAATGAGAAAAAATAATTGAATATACAATGAATATACATATATACCCAAGTGTTAAGGATGGGTTTCAATAAGTAGGTAAATTCTAGAGGAGGCTTTTGGGTTGATGTGATTTGAGGAGTTGGAAATTTATTTGGGGAAGACTTGTTGGAAGAGATGGGATTTTAAGAGAGAGGTTAGTCAATATTTGTGGTATGGTGGACTGAGAGTAATAATAATAATGGCATTTATTAAGCACTTATTATGTGCAAAGCACTGTTCTAAACGCTGGGGAGGTTACAAGGTGATCAGGTTGTCCCACAGGGGGTTCACAGTAGTAATCCCCATTTTACAGATGAGGTATCTGAGGCCCAGAGAGGTTAAGTGACTTGCCCAAAGTCACACAGCTGACAATTGGCAGAGCCGGGATTTGAACCCATGAACTCTGACTCCAAAGCCCGGGCTCTTTCCACTGACCCATGCTGCTTCTTTAGTCACGCTGCTTCTTTGAGTGAGAGTGAGTTATGGATATTTAAAACTTGTACTAACAGTAACTGAGATAAAGGCAGGTTCTGTAGAGCACAGGTGAATTAATCTATTAGTGGTATTCATTGAACACTTACTGTTTACAGAGCATTGTATTAAGTGTTAGGGAGAGTACAATACAACAGAGTTAGTAGACACATTCCCTGCCCACAAAAGCATACAGCCTAGAGGGATGGCAGGATGGAGCGATTATTGGGTAAATATCCAACTGTTTGGATCCATAGCAATTACTTGAGCTGCCTCAAGGAAGCAAATCTTCCCTGACCAAGCCCCCATTTCTTCTTCTCCCACTCTCTTTGTGTCACCTGGATTTGCTCCCTTTATGCCTCCCTCCCTCGGCCCCACAGCATTTACAAGTAGGTCTGTAATTCATTTATTTATATTAGTGTCTGCCTCCCCGCCGGACGGTAAGCTCGTTGTGGGCAGGAAATGTGTCTCCCAACTCTGTTAAATTGTACTCTCCCAAGCGCTTAATACGACTGCACACAGTAAGTACTCAATAAATTCAACTGCTTGATGAATTGATTAGGGAACTTCTCAGTCCCTAGGTCCTCTTGGACCATGCAGGACCAGACTCCCATCCAGCTGTTTGGTTTTAATTACATACAACTAGTAACTCTTCCTCTCAAAGTCACACATGTCTCTCTCATGCCACATTCAAGTTACCCAATAGGGTGCAGATTTCTGCCCAACAGATGGAACTTGGACAACTTGCACAAACTTTTCTCTCCAGAATACTCACATGGCTTAGTGCCGCTCTGTTTGCCAAATAAGACGGCCATCAAACGCAGCAAAATTAGGAGTATTTTGGATTTTAAGAGAAATATATATTTAGTTTTTCTTTATTTAAAAAGTGCCCACACACAAACGTCTGACAAACATCTGCAGCCGAAAGGCCCAAATGCTTAACTGAATTTGGACTTACACCTCACACCCACCAAGCCCCTGTCAGCTCACAATAAACACCTTTCTTGCATCTGTCCCAGAGGAAGTTCCGCCACAATACCCAAAGGTCAATGTCAACGGATGTCACTTTATACCTGACCCTAACTGGTCTTCAGGGGACCACCAGGGGAAGTAGACTTGATCTAGAGAGGACCCTATACACTACTATATACTCTTTACTAATTCAAGCTTAAGGATGGGCCTCCTGTTCACTCCTATTTGCCGTGAGGTTTTAATTCTAGCAATTGCCTAATGGCTCCTTCTACTGATGTAGTAGCGATGTGGTCTAGTGGAAAGAGCAAAGGCCTTGGAGTCAGAAGGACTTGGGTTCTAATTCTGGCTCCTCCACTTGCCTGCTTTGTGACCTTGGGCAAGTCACTTAACTTCTCTGGACCTCAGTTACCTCATCTGAAAAACGGGAATGAAGACTATGAGCGCCATGTGGAACCTGGACTGTGTCCAGTCTAATTAGCTGCTATCTAACCCTGTGCTTAGTACAGTGTCTGGCACTTAGAGTTTAACAAACATTATTAAAAAATGGAATTTGGAGAATATGGAGGTTTTCCTAATAGTAGAGTTTCATCTTCATCTTGCCGAATTGTACTTTCCAGGTACTTAGTACAGTGCTATGCACACAGTAAGTGCTCAATAAATACAATTGAATGAATGATTAATCTTGGTGATTTTTCGTATCTCTTGCTCTGACCACACCTGAGTTTTCAGTGCCTGGGCCTGGTCATTTACCAATCAATTATAATAACATAATAATGGTATTTGTTAAGCACTTACTATGTGCCAGGCACTATACTAAGTGCTAGGGTGGATACAAGCAAATCAAGTTGGACACCGTTCCTGTCCCAGTTGGGTCTCACAGTCTCAATTTTCATTTTACAGTTGAGGTAACTGAGACACAGAGAAGTGAAGTGACTTGCCCAGGGTCACACAGCCGACAAGTGGCGGAGCTGGGATTAGAACCCAAGTCCTTCTGACTCCAAGGCCTTTGCTCTTTCCACTAGACCACACCGCTTCTCCATCAGTAGAAGGAGCCATTAGGCAATTGCTAGAATTAAAACCTCACGGCAAATAGGAGTGAACAGGAGGCCCAGGATGTACCGCAATATTGAAGAAACAGATCGTGTACATACGAGTGGTGTCAGAATGGGTGAGTGCTACAGCATGGGTTTTCCTTAACACATGGAGTTCTGCAAGAAGGAAGCTCTCATGCTGAAGGAGAATTGAGGGAACTGTATTATCGGGAAAAGCAATTACAGGAAGAAGTATTTATTTAAAACTTTACTGTCAAGAGTGCCTGCGGTTTAGGATTGACAGCAAAGAGCCGGAGAAAATTCAGAAAAGGGAAACCAAAATCATTAAGAGGGTACACTGCTATGTGCGAACTGAGTGATAGGATTAGGAATTTTCAGAGTGATAGCATGGTCTGGTGGAAAGCACATGGTGTGGGGCATCAGGAGACATGAGTTCTTGTCTCAGCTCTGGCACTCACCTGCTGTGTGACCTTGGGCTAGTAACTTAACTCTTCTGTGCCTCAGCTTCCTCTTCTGTAAAATGGAGAAGACGCTTTCTCCGTTACTTCTTAGATTATGACTCCATGTGGGACACTGACTGTGTCAGACCTGGTATTCTTCTACTTAGCCCAGAGCTCAGTACAGTGCTTGATACGTAGTAAGTGCTTAACAATTATTATTATTACCCTGCATCTCTCCCAACCACTTAGCCCTATGCTTTGCACAAACTAAGTCAATCACTGGGATCAGTTGAGCACTTACTGTGTGCAGAGCCCTGTATTAAGCATTTGAAGTAAGTTCTTAGTACATACTTTAAGTATTATTTTGGGAAAATGGAGGCTGAGAAGGAGCCTGACTAAAGTTTACAAAATCATTACGCGGGTAGTGAACAACAGATGTTTGTTCGGCAAATTCTGTAACAAAAAGATGATGAGGCACCTATTGAAGTTTGAGATTTTGTAGGTTCAAAACAAACAAAAGGAAACACTTCTTCACAGAGAGTGGTAAGTGTATGGAATTCATTACTCCGGTTAGTTATGCAGGCCAAAAATAGCAGTAGGTTCAAGAGGGATTTGGTTAAATTCATGGATTAAGGGCCAGTAATTGGTTACTAGGGGGAAGATAAAGGATATGGGGAAAAAGTTAGGGGGTAATAGGTGGTCTATCCCTAGTCGTTAGGATGGAATCACCCCCACCCCTTTCCTTGGAGTCTAATTTGTTGCCACTGATGGAGACAGAATCCTGAGTTGGGTAAACTATTGGTTTATGTTCTAGTAATGGCGTTCCTTATGTTCTTATTTTGCAGCTCAGTAGGCTATTTCTAAACTAATTGGAACAGTCAGTGCCTTCTGCCTGAAATGTTTAGCCTGTGCACTAGCCCTTGTGTTTTCGGCCGAATGCTATTTGCCATCATTTACCCAAGTGTCCACACTCAGTGTCCCCATTTACAACTTCTGCTGAAACTGTATTTATTAAGAGTTGTGTTTTAGGGTCTGATTTTCATGCTCTGGGGTAATTTATGCTATCATCATCATCATCAACAACAAGTATTTATGACAACCCGCAGATGCCCACCCTGGTGTCATTGTCCGTTACTGAGTGTTAATCAAGAGTCGATGGCTTATATTTCTCCTTTGTGTTTGCACAGCTAAATCAAGATGCTCTGATGCAACTTTTGGAGGAAGAAAACAATACTTCACTTTCAACTCAAATATGAAGAAAGAGCTCTTCCAAAGCTGTGGCTATATTAATGGAATGAAGTAATAAGCTTCACTTTAAAGGTCAAACCTGTGGCTGGTAGTAGAGTTAAAGTCCAGATTCCTATTTATTCTGAACCCAAACAGGCATTTTCTCACTTTGGAGTTAGAAAATACAAACAGACCTCATAGCATACCAAGGAAAACAGTAATCCTTCATTACTGTTTTTTTTTTAAACTTTTTAAAATCTTCCGCATAAACCGGATGTTGATCTTTATCGATCTCTGCATGAATATTTTTTATCTATTTGCCCCTATTTCTTTCTCTAGTGATTTTTTTTTCTTGGGACCAGAAGCAATGGACCCTGAACTTGACCAGTCTCCCTGGGAAATGCTGTCTAGTTGATAATTTCACTCCCAGAGCTGTTTTGCTGGGAGTGCTGGCCCACTTCTCTACGTGCCTTTTCTGAAAAGGAAGGGTTTGTTAGATCTGGGGCTAATGGCAAACACATGGAGTTAGTGCTGGCGTGTGCTGTGCTGTGCTGTCAAAGGCAGAAAGCATTCGGAGGTATTATAGGTCCCGGCAACGTGAGATCAGTGCGGGAAACGGCAAACCCCCAATGGCAGGAATCATTTTTCCTACCTTTCCTACCTTACTTCATTATTATTATTATTATTATTATTATTATTATTATTATTATTATTATTATTATTGCATTTGTATTTCTTTAAGGAAATTCACAAATTGACAATGCAGACCAAACGAGCAGGATAAACTAATTCCCAACTGAGAGCCAGGGGTTAAGAGAAGGTATTTCTACTTGTTTAAACTGGAAACTATTTTCATTTCAGCCTGGGTCACTTGATTCTCTAATACGCAAAACCTTTGACTCTCCTGAGGACACAGGAGACAAATTGAATAATGTGATGTCATTGCCTTGTGGAATTCTCATAACACTAAGTATATTAGGCACTTGTGCTGCCAGTACCAGGGAGATATAAAAAGTAATAGTACTGAACTTTTCAGATGAACCAAAATATCCATTCCTTCTCACACACATTATTTAAATGTCTATTTATTTTAGTTTTCATTGATGTTAAAAATAATTGAATGATACTGCTTTTCTAAAAGCTTGATGGTATTTTCTCTCACTCTGTCTCTTTCTCAGTTTTACCAAATACTTAAAGCATTTATATATATAAACTCACACATTTTTATATATTTGGTACTGTCTGTGCAATCCAACATTGAATCACAATAAGTGTCCTTTAGGGTTAATCTATGAGGTAATATGGTATATTAAGTGAGGTTATATGGTACATGTCACCACGGAATAGTGAAAAATGTGTCATGGGTCCATTTAAAAAAGAATCAACGCTTGATCCTATAGTTGAGAAATAAAATCTTTTCATCCAGCAGCAGAATCATTATTTTGTCACGTGCAGGGAAAAATGTGGGTTTCTCCCAAGTAATGGACTACAAATGTCAAAGTCTTATTTAGTGAGATGACATTCTGGAGGGTACACAGGCTCTGTTCAGTTCATGCTGAACATATATTAGCTGAGTAATGATAGCACATTCTCACTGGGAATGGTAATAAATAATATCTATAATTTTCTCTTCCTAAACTTCCACAACTGCTGAGGAGGAAGCAAAATAATTTTCTTAGAGGACTCAAAAACCTCAAACAGCTTCTTGAATTCCATCTGCTGCTGCAGCCACTGGTGGCATTGTTTTGACTTTTACATCATCCAATCCTGATCAAAGAGACTACCCAAATTTGGGCCTTGAAAATGCAGAGCATGCTGAGTAGAACACATAAAGCAAACCTTCTCCCACCATGTTCTTCTTAGATCAGGGATCATTAAAGCTAAAACTGGGAAGAGTAGTTATCTTTTTGATAATTATAAAATCCTTTTATTTTAATGTGCACAAATGATGTCAGGCTCCTGACAGGTTAAAATGCTCTCTCATTCAGAGCATGGACCCTTCCAGACCAAATCCCAAGAAGCATCATGGCTAGTGGGTTGAGCATGGGCCTGGGAATCAGAAGGACTTAGTCTAATCCCTGCTTTGCCACTTGTCTTCTGTGTGTGACCTTGGGCTAGTCACTTCACTTCTCTGGGCCTCAGTTACCTCATCTGTAAAATGGGGATTGAGACCGTGAGCCCCACATGGGACAAGCTGAATTCCTTGTATCTACCCCAGCACTTAGAACAGTGCCTGGCACATAGTAAGCACTTAACAAATACCAGAATTATTACTTAACTTCTCTATGCCTCAGTTATATCATCTGTAAAATGGGAATTATGACTATGAGTCCTACGCAGGACAGGGACTGTGTCTAACCTGATTGTCTTGTGTCTACCTCACTGCCTAGTACAGTATCTTGCAACAGAAAGTATTTAACAAATACCATAACAAAAACAAAAACTATGCCATAGGCAACTGTGACCTACAGCTCTATCTGTGGTTCATTACTTCTTGGTGAAGTTAAAGTTCCCTTCCATGTAACTGGATTAAATCCAGTTGTAATTTAGAACAATCAGTGATTTGATATGGGTTTAGGAATTATCTCATTTTATTATCACTTCTGTTGTTAGGCTGGAAAATGCTGGATAAACTCTGGCCTCATTATAGAGGATCAAGCACTACTCGTTTCGTGAGCTCTAACCCTGTGTTTCTCTCGGTGTCTCCATGGAGACAGAGAGGTGCTGGAAGTGCTACATCTTTCCCCCCCTGAAAAAAAATGTTCAACTCACCAATACACATTGTACCTCCAAATGTTTTGTTTGGACAAGGGAGGTTAGAGAATGCCCTGGCTTTCTCCTAGGCAGCCTGGCTTCTTCTGTTTCTGAGCAGGACGAGGTAAGAGTCAGGGTGGTGTCTCCTCCCTACACATCGTAGCTTGACACGGGGTCGGGGGCTGTGGCCTGGGGGGTGGCCTCTGACACAAGCAGATGACCATCGGGAATTTCCTCCTGGCTCAGTCCTAGAAGAGGGAAGGCTCCCAACAGCAGACCTGCAGGCAGCGGGAAATGCTGAGGATGGAACATTCACCACAAAGGACTGGGGAGCGTCTGGAACCTAAACAGGCACCTTATTGAAGAAATCCGGGCAACAGATGTTGGGACAAGAGAAACCCAATCAAAAAAATCTAGTTTTAGGCCCTGATTTATTTCTTCGCATTCCCCTTAAAGGGAAACATGGTCTGCTTCTTTCCCCTCCGTCGAAGCCTCTCCTTGCCCCCTCTCCCACAGCTCCACTCTGCTCCTCTAGAATGTAAGCTCGCTGTGGGCAGGGAATGTATCTGTTTATTGTTGTATTCTCCCAAGCACTTGGTAAAGTGCTCTGCACATAGTTAGTGCTCAGTAAATACGATTGAAGGAACTGAATGAATGATCCAATGGGTGGATGTGGGAGATGCAGCTGCCTGCTGTAGTATAACAGCCACTGCCATGGAGACTGGGGAGAGCAGAGGCTGGAAGTGAGTGCCTTCTCCTCCTCCTCCTCCTCCTCTGTGCTTCTGGGGAAGGCATCACATCAGTCTGCAGGTCCAGTCCATCCCACCTTACCTACAATCATCTTAGATCAGGCTCCGGAGGGAGGGTAGTCTCCCCTCTCGCTATTGCAGGCCCTGCATGGCTTGTGAGGGACCGGCTAGAGGCTATCAATGATGTTGGGCTGCCCACTGATCAATTAGCCCACCTCCTCCAGGAGTCATTCTCTGATTAACGTTCCCGCTCCCTCGGCATACTTATGCATTTTGCTCTTCATTTTTGATGTACCTATCAGCCTCTCTTTGTTACTTTTAATTCTTCCCCTGCTCTTTAAACCCTACCAATTTACCAATTTATGCCTACCTGTATGCCCCATTTCTGGAAGATCTTTATGGGCAGGGGTCACAAGAGAAGCAGCATGGTCTAGTGGATAGAGCATGGGCCTGGGACTCATAAGGACCTGGGTTCTAATTCTGGCTCTACCACTTGCCTGCTGTGTGACATCAGGCAAAGCATTTCACTTCTCTGGGCTTCAGTTCCCTCATCTGTAAAATGGGGATTAGGACTGTGAGTCCCACACAGCATGGCTCAGTGGAAAGAGCGTGGGCTTGGGAGTCAGAAGTCCTGGGTTCAAATCCCAGCTCCGCCACTTGTCAGCTGGGTGACCTTGGGCAGGCCACTTAACTTCCCTGTGCCTCAGTTACCTCATCTGTAAAATGGAAATTAAGACTGTGAGCCCCACGAGGGAAAACCTGATCAGCTTGTATCCCCCCAGTGCTTAGAACAGTGCTTCGCACACAGTACGTGCTTAACAAATACCATCATTATTATTATTGTATCTACCCCAGTGCTTAGAACAGTACTTGGCATTTAGTAAGCACTTAATAAATACCATCATTATTATTATTATTCAGGGACTGCAAGTCACAGTGGTGACTTCATGAGAGCCAACCAGGAATCCCATTCTAACCACTATTGTTGTCATAGTTATCCTTTTCCTTCTCCTCCTCCTTCCCCCCATCCCGTAAGCAACATTCTCATCAACAACACTATCATCATCACCATCATTATCAGTGTTTAAAGAGTGCCTACTGAGAGGGTAGCATTGTACTAAGTTTTATGCTTACAGCAGAAGCAAGACCTGGCCTCTAGGAGCTGACACTCTAACAAAATTGATTTATAAATAGTGGGAGCAGGGAGAAGAACAACAGGTATGGCAGGAACTCATCCCAGGCCTCTGACAAGACTGGAGTGTTTTCAATCAGGGCCAAAAAAGACCCCCAAATGGTATTTTTCTGGTCTTTAGGTCTTTGAAACCCATCCCATCAGTGTGCCCCCCAGTCCTGAAATCCTCACCCCACCTTACAGTCCCACACCCAAAATAAATCCGGTACATAGGCTGCGTTTGGAGGAAGAGTAACCACTTCCATGGCTGGCCCTGTGGCTCTCCTGGTTGAGTCTGGCCCCCTCGGCCAGTCTCTTGGAAGCCCATGCTCCAGTCTCTCCTTCCAACAATGCTCCCACTGTTTCTCTTGAAGGAATGCCAGTGGGTGAGCCATCGGGACCTGGCCTGCGCCTGGAGCCGGGTGAAAGGTTTTGCACGTTCAAAAGCCAAACTGGAGAATCCAGGCTTTTTGACAGCTTTGTGGAGTGTGAAAAAAAAAAATCATATTTCTCTGGCTCGCTTTTATGACTTTTTGTCATGAGCGAGGGGAAAGCTCTGCCTGTGAGGATGGAAAAAGGTCGCAAAAATGACCTCAGAATTGGCAACTTCACGAGGGATTCGGCAAATTCGAAAAAGTTCGAAAATTTCCACAAAGATTCTCATTTTCCTGAAAATGGCATGGAGCTCAGTTCCGAAGTTCTTGCCATAACACCACCTCCTCTGCGCCCTCCTCTATCCAGCTGACTCAGGCTCCAGGAGAGAAATGCTGCTGCTTAGCAGTGAATCCAACCGTGACAAGGAGCTCATTGTGGGCAGGGAATGTGTCCGTTCATTGTTATATGGTCCTCTCCCAAGCGTTTAGTACAGTGCTCTGCACACAGTAAGCCCTCAGTCAATACAATTGACTGATTGACTGACTTACTTCTGCCCCTGAAGTCTCTCTGCTAGAAAGCCCCTGTCAACTGCCAGCACCACATAGGCAGCCCATTAAGAGAAAGAGTACAGAGGGTCAAAAATGGGTAACTGCATCTCTAAATTTGCTAATCCTAAACGGGGAAGAAAGGCTAAGGAATACTTTATTCCAGTCATGCCAGATATGAAGATCCTTGAGGACAGGGATTGTCTTCCAAATTTATTTTTCTTTCCCAAGCTTTCAGTACAGTGTTCTGCACCAAGTAGGTGCTCCTTAAATAATGATTGCCTGTAAATGGCAATCAACTCGATTGAACTGAACTCTCCCAAGTGCTAAGTAAACTCAGGACACAGTAGGTGCTCAATAAATACCACTGATTGATTGATTGCCAGACAATTATCTTTGCCAATTTCTGCCTGTGGTCTCCACCACAAGATTGTAAGCTCCTTGAGGACATGTTTACTATCTCTACTGTATTATACTTTCTTTATAACAGTACTCTGCACACATAAGCAATGAATAAATACCACTAATTGATTGATAATGAATGGGTCAAGCCCTCAAGGATCTTACAACCTAGTGGAACAATATAAGCTCATTAAAACACAACAAATATTATTTCAAATAGAAATGCAAATATATTCCAATTATATGTGTATTTTGTGTATACTTATGTAAATACACTGCTAATTATCAGTGATATCTTTTAATCCTTATTCAGCAAAAAGGCACCTGGTCCCAACAAATGTGCCATTATCTATACTAAACAGATATCATTATCTCATGCTAAATGTAACTGGCCTTTAATCCCTCTATCAAGAGAGTAAAAATACTTCAAAAAGGAGGAACAGAAATGCTTAAGCCAAGTTAGACTTAGTAATGTTGTCTAATAATAATAATAATAATAATAATGATGGTATTCATTAAGCGCTTACTATGTGCAAAGCACTGTTCTAAGCACTGGGGGCAAGGTGATCAGGTTGTCCCACGTGGGGCTCACAGTCTTAACCCCCATTTTACAGATGAGGGAACTGAGGCACAGAGAAGTTAAGTGACTTGCCCAAAGTCACATAGCTGACAATTGGTGGAGTCAGGATTTGAACCCATGACCTCTGACTCCAAAGCCCGTGCTGTTTCCACTGAGCCACGCTGCTTCTCTAGGCTTTAGAGCTGGTTGTAAGCAGAGTATTAAAACAAGACCATGAAAGAGGGATGGCTGAATAACCTTTCCATACTCCCAGAATATTGTTAAGATTAACTCATTGCCTCCTGCTGGCCACTTAGGTTAGCAGTGGAACCTAGGAGTCAAAGGGCCTGGGTTCTAATTCCAGACGCTCCACCTGTCTGCTGTGTGACCTTGGGTAAGTCACTTAACTTCTCTGTGCCTCAGTTCCCTCATCTGTAAAATGGGGGATCAGTATCTGTTCACCCTCCTTCTTAGACAGTGAGCCCCACTGGTGTGTCCCACCTGATTATCTTGTACCTATCCCAGCGCCTTAGTACAATGCTTGGCTCATAGCAAGGGCTTAACGATTACTGTTATTATTATGACTGAATGAAAGACTTTCAGACTGATGAGCTTTCTTGGAGATAAATGCCCTCTGGAAATGCTAATGATGATTGCAGCCACTAAAGTAGGCTGACAAAGAATGAACAGAATATCCAAAAACATGTGAGCCAAAAACACGCAGGCCTACATGGACTTAATAAGTCAATCAAAGGTATTTACTGAGCACTTATCGAGGGCACTGTACTAAGTGCTTGGGAGCGTCTCACCCACTATAATTGCTATCGCTAGGTTGTTTAAAGGTCTTTCCTTAGGGAATGTATTTCTATATTCTTAAAAGCAAGGCCACAGCAATCTAAGGAGTCAATACCCGCCTCCATGAAGGCTTCAGTCCATGAAAAGATTAGTGTCTTTAGTGGAAACACCAAACAAGCAACCCTGCCATTCTCAGCACTTACAGTTCATTCACTTTAATCCTTTACCCAGTCCCTCTTTGCTCTTGATCTTGTCTGTCAAGAGACTGTAAGCCTGGGTACTCGGGGCTCATATATTCTGACCCCAAACTCCATGCTCTGGAGCTGGGATTTTTCTCTGAGCCGAAGATTTAACAGGAAGAGGTGGGACTCCAGGGCAGTTGGCAGTTAAAGCAGAATTGCACTCTTGCATAGTTCAACCAAGCATTTGAAGTTTACACAATTATATTTTCCTTCAAGATTTAATTGGCCCAGTTTATGACCTCTAACACCCGTCCCCAAAGGGCTGATTTCACAAGCGAGGTCATTACTTAGTCCCCAGCCCAAACCAGCAGGAAGCTTTCACATGCCCCGTTGGTGTTTATCAGAGGCCCTCCGATTGCCTCCCCTGCCCTGAGGCTTCAGCGTGTTTATCCAGTTTTTCTCCCACCTCCAACAGCGCTGGCTTTAACCACCTGATGTTGCAGACACCAATCATCCTGCAAGGTCAAGGGAACTGAAAGGGGCCAACTTTCGAACAATTAAAGCTGAATATAATTAGCATGCCTTGAATTGGCCGAACTGGACAGTTGAGGGGGACTAGAGCCCTGCCCCCATCCACATCCCCATCCATCTTAAACTTAAAACTCCTTAAAACTCCTCTCTCTTCCCCACTGCTTGCCTCTCTTCCACACCCTGAGATTCCTTCTCCCATCAGTGTGGTCCAACATTTCCTTCCTCCCATGAAGTCCTTTAAAATTCCATCTTCCCCAGGAGGTTTTCTCTGACTAAACTCCCCACCTTCCTGGGTGCACCATCCCCTTAGCCTCCTTAGCATCCACATAGAGATCTTTTTGCTTTTGATTGATTCATTCATGAGAGGTTATCAGTTATATGAATATGGACGAGAAGCAATGTGGCCAAATGGGTAGATCTTGGGCCTGGGGATCAGAAGGACCTAGCTCTGCCACTTGTCTGCTGTGTGACCTTGGAAAAATCACTAACCTCCTCTGTGCCTCAGGTACCTCATCTGTAAAATGTATAAATGTAAAAATCTGTAAAATGTATAAATCTGTAAAAATCTGTAAGATTGTGGGACATGGACTGTGTCAAACCTGATTGCCGCAGTGCTTAGTACGGTGCTTGGCACATAGTAAGCACTTGACAAACACCATAAAATAAAAATAAATAAATAATAAGTATCTATCCCCCACGAGACTGTGAGTTTCTCAGGGCAGAATTGAGTTTTATGCTTCTTCTTTATGTCTCCAGAATGCCTAGGAAAGTGTTTTCCACAGTGTGAGAACTTAGGAAATATCACTGGTGATGAAAATGATACTAATGAGAAGTGGTGTGGCCTAGTAGAAACAGCATGGGATTGTAAATTCCATGTGGGCAGGAATCACGTCTACCAACTCTACTGTACTCTCCCAAATGCTCAGTACACTGCTCTGCTCCCAATAAATAATCAATAAATTCCAGTGATGGGTGGATTCACTGGAGCCTGGAGACCTGTGTTCAATCATTCAATCGTATTTATTGAGCCCTAACTGTATACAGAGCGCTATACTAAACACTTGGGAGAGTACAAATCGGCAACATATAGAGACGGTCCTTACCCAACAGTGGGCTCTCAGTCTAGAAGGGGGAGTCATAATGGATGGCCATCCTACACCTATTTACTACTTTCTGCTTGTTGTCACTCAAGAAAAACTGAGTATGGACAAGCAGATATTTTTCTTCACTGGGACACTTAGAGGAGTTTTGCCTCATTGCATTCCAAACTGTAGAGGGGGAGAGAGATAAAACATTTATTGTTCAACTCTGATGACACTTGAGGATTTTCTGAGCCAACAAGACGCCCCCTCAAAGGACAGCTCGGGGGTGACTCCGCTGAGTCCTGGAGGACAAACTGAAGAATTCTTATTTGTGGTGGGATGTTCAATATTTCCATTCTAGACTTGGTCCCTGGGGAGGGTCTTGGCCTTAGATAGCGATATGAGACTTTGGAGTTTTTTCCTTCCTTTCTTTGTTCTCCTGTTTCATCTGAGGGTCTGTTTGATGGCCACAAATGCTTAGCTAGAGCCTGTCTGGAATCTCTTTTCAAGGAACCGTTACATTGGGTAAGGAGGGTCATTTTTTCACTGACAAAAGAGGTTAAACACCACCAAATCATGATCCTTCCCTGTTTTCTTATTTCTTTTTTAATGAAGGACCATAGGCATTCTGGGAGAAAAAAGATTGCTCATTCCTTTGGTTGAATAGGAAGTTACTTTGTTTCTAATAATAATACTAATAATGGTATTTGGAAAGCATTTACTATGTGCCAGGCACTGTACTAAGCACTGGGATAGATAGAAGCAAATAGGAGTAGACACTGTCCCTGTCCCACATGGGGCACACGGTCTAAATCCATATTTTACAGATGAGGTAACTGAGGTGCAGAGAAATCAAGTGACTTGTCCGAGGTCACACAGCAGACAAGTGGCGGATCTGGGATTAGAACCCATGACATTATGAGGATTAGAACCCATGACATTATGACTCTCAGGACTGTGCTCTATCACTACACCATGCTGCTTTCCACGAGTCACACTGCTTCTCATACTTGCCTTTCATTCATTGTTTGTCCTTCCTACTTCCCAAGGATTATGAGCCCCTGTGCCCCACCTGGTTATTTTGTGCATCTTGCGCTTAACAAATACTTCTATTACAATAATTATAATCACTATTATTTTTAACCCCTTCCCTCTTCTTACCCTACACCCACCTTGTTGTCCTTCCAGGCCTTTCATTGCATTGAGGCTCTCTCCAGGACTAGGACCCAGCTCTGAGATCCAAACCCCTGCATCCTCGTCGAACTCTGGAAATGAATTTGACCGTCCCAACCTCCAGGGCAGACCTTCCTTTGGAGAGGAGGAAACCCACAATTTTCTCAGTACCATTCACTCACTCCAGGCAGCACAAAGAGATTTAAAAGCAACCCCGATTCTACTAAATGGCACTGCTTGATGTGGAGTGAAAAAGAAGTCGGTGATTTAATTCTGCTCTGGGTTTAGTCTCAATCTGAGTTGTTGCAGCATCTTCAGAGCTTGAGGGCCCAAAACAGAGAGATAAAGGTTTTTAAACCTGATCGAGGCTCTCACCTTTGGATTTGTGGCATGGCCTATGTAATTATATTCCCCGAAGTGCTACAGAAAAGTCCCGGTGACTGTAATACATGCTAACTTAATCTCGGCCACAGTCAAATGTGTTTCTAATTTACAAATTCGGCAATTTTTCAATAAAAGTTGTTGCACTTTGTCTGATCTATTCTCAAAATACGGAAGTGCTTGAAGCATAGCCACCTGCAATAACAGATTACTGTTCTCTAAAATATTGCCATCTACCTACAATGTGGAGGCGTAAAGCTTCGCTAAAAAAGATCTTTGTTGTTCTTTCTCAAAGAAAGAAGAGATCCCCAAGTAAAGCTGGTTTTCAGCAGCCTCTCCGCTCCCAAATGCGACTGGGGCATCAAAGTCTAATGAAAACCTGTTTGCGGACACTGGATCGGCTCCAAGGTACACTATGGCCCTATTCTCGCCCCCCTGGGACATGAGTCATATAAAAAACACAAGGCTGTCATCAGATGGCTGGTGGCTCAAATAAATCAAATTTACTTTGAAAATTGAGGCATACCAAAATTTTATTAGGTGAAACTTTGGCATTTCTTATAGCCAACTTGCACAAATATATTTTATTGCTCACAGCAGTTTAGAGGTATGCTACTCATCAGATGCAAACCTAGAAAAGATTGCAGGGTTCATTTTTTTACTGGGTGGCAAGGGGATGCCCTTGTCTCTTTAGGTCTCAGAAGGGAACCCTGAGCCAAAATGTCTGCTACTCGCAGTGGGTCTCAGAAACCTGGAAGCAGCGGTGGAAAATTCTAGGGGGAACCCGCCATTTAGAAGACTTGGTCGCTGATCTTAAACAAAGACTTCTCCCCCCACAAAGTGATTTCCTGCTCAATCCGACGATTAACTGTGCCGCGCTTTCCGTGCTGATGACCGATCGTGTTTATAATCCACATTTATGAGAAACAGACACGAACCAACTACGGTTCCCGATGATCTAAAATGGATTCGGCGTTAAGCTTCAAAGGTCTATTAGTGCTTATGCATTAACTCATGCTCTGAGTTGATTGCAAACGCCAGCCTAACAAAAGTTCAGCCGCCTCTTAACTAACGGCTGAATATTAAAAATTCTTTACTTTCGTTTGAAGTCCCCGGCCGCTCGTTGGGCATCGGAGGCAAGCTGAAAGTTCGACTTTTTCCAAGGGAAAAATTCTTCGTGGGAGTTAAGTTCCTTTTTGACAGCAGCATTTTCTCTAGATATGCTGTGGGTCCCGCTTTGGACGATGGGATGGCCAATTTGCTCTGAGATGGAGTCTGCCTTGGGAGTTCCTGGATGAAAGTGTATTCCTCGGCTTCTGTGAGTCTCCCTCATGCCCTCCCAGATTCTTCCCTGACTGACCTCACCCCCAGAAAATGAAAGCTTTTTTTTAAGGTTTCTGTTGCGGGCTTCTGATGTGCCAAGTACTGTGCTAAACACTAGGGTTGATATGAGATGATCACCCCCTGTTTTGACATTAACCCGTGTCAGGCCCCCTGTGCCCTGGGGCCTCAATCCCATCGTGCCTTTCAATGCTATGGTAAAAAGAAGCATTCGTGTGTGGCTGCCACAAAATGCAGAATGTTCAGAGGGCCATTGAAAGTTGCTGGAGCTGCAGTGGTCACTGGAGTTGCAAATCTGACTCCTGGTCCCTGAGCCACAAGGAACCCAAATTTCTACTCCTCTAGCCACAGTACCCCATTGTTTTTTGATTAGTCTTTTTATATCTGTTCATGTCTTATGTTGTTTTACTATTTTTATCACTTCATCTTTCCTCAGGTACCTGTTGCCAGTCCCCTCTCTCTCTCTTGAGGGCCAGGGACTGTGTCTAATTCCCACCTCTGTACTCTCCTAGAGCTTAAAACAGTGCATCACACATAGTAAGTACTTAATAAATACTATTATGATTAACACTGCCCCACTCGGGGCTTACAAGCCAAGAGGTCAAGTCTCTGGTCTCTATTTCACGGATTCGGAAACCGAAGCCCAGAGAGATGAAATGACTTCCCTGAAGTCACACGGCAGACCAGAAGCAGAGCTGGGATTAGAATCTTGGTCTCTCGACTTCCAGGACAAAATTACCCCAAGCCCCTCATTTACCCTTCTGGCAAACACTGCTTGCTGCCCACAGGAGGCCCCTGAAGGGTGCCCTGACCCAGAAGTTTTGTATACAGGGAGCCAGAGACTGTCCTTTCCAGGTCAACCTGCTTCTCATATGGAAGCCCAGAGTGCCGAAGCTGGCCCAGGCACCTATTATTTCTCACAGATTCTTCTCCTATTATTTTGCTAGAGCAACACAAATTAAAAAAGAATTCCTAACAGCCTTCTTCAAAAACAGCAGCACAATGTTCTCTCCCTCCGTTCAACACTGGTCTGTTCCGGTCCAATCTCCTCATGGGACCTCACAGCATTTCAGATAGGATGGTAGTGGGAGGAATCTTTCTCCTCATTTCACAGACAAGCAGGTTGACCACACACCCCAGGGAAGGCAAGACAGTCCCAGATTCCTGTCGGCTGTCGTGGGCAATTTTGAAAAAAAATGTGCCGATGTCCCAAAATTGAGAAAGTCCCAGGTAAACTTGCATCAGCCTCCAGCACAGGCTGGGGCATGCACAGTCCGTATTCTATTTAGGGTTCCCAGCATACTGAGATAGTAGTTAGGACAATCCAAACTGCTGGGGAAATTTAACCCCACACCCTTCTAGTCTTCCCACTCTGATTTCCCTGATTATCTCCTCAAATCCAAGTCCCATCAACCCATTAGCCAGTCACCTGTAACACTGACAGATTTAGTGTCTGCTAATTCTGTTGTACTGTACTCTCCCAAGTGCTTAGAACAATGTTCTGCACATGGTAAGGGTTCAGTAAATACTACTGATTGATTGATTGATTTAGCTATTTATACTCTCCTTCTGGACATATATGTATGTATATGTATAATATAGATGTGAAATAGATTGTACAGCCCATTTATTCATTCTGATTACCCAAGTGGTAAATATTTTTAAAACTGTCTCTCAGGTTAGAGTGTAAGTACTTTGTGTGCTGGGAATTTATTTTATTCCCTTTTATTATTTCCCAAGCACTTAGCAGAGTGCACCACACCCAGGAGGTGTTTATAAATACCTTTTTTTATTACTACTACCATAACTACTACTACTACTACTACTACTACTACTACTACTAGGGAAGGGAGAAGCACAACAGCTTATGATGGTGTCCAGATGTCCCAGATTTTAACAAAAATTATATTGTAGGCTTACAGATGGGGGAATCAAGGGCAGA
Organism: Tachyglossus aculeatus; assembly: GCF_015852505.1. Lineage (NCBI taxonomy): Eukaryota > Metazoa > Chordata > Mammalia > Monotremata > Tachyglossidae > Tachyglossus > Tachyglossus aculeatus. The sequence goes on from NC_052084.1 coordinate 31,034,588, forward strand.
GAGATGAACTGAAAGGCTATCTGAACACAATGGCAGAAGCAAATCTTGAATCCAAGACATACAGTTTGCTTTTTAAACCACTTCAAGCAGTTAAAAAGTCAACAGCATCATTCTCCTTCATCAAATTGCTACTCATACCACCTAGTGTTCCTCTGAACAGTAAACTATTCCTGCATGTCACTGTTCTTTTCAATGTTACTTAGTGTCTTAGGTCGGTCTGCCAAACGGAGGACAATCCTGAGTGGGCAAAGGGAAACTGAGGTACCATTCTTAGGTGGGATAGAAGGACCCTTGGGGTGGATTCCTCCCAAAATGGGAATTGCAGGAATCAATCAATCAATCAACGGTATTTATTGGGCACTTACTATGTGCAGAGCACTGTACTAACAGCTGGGGAGGGTACAATAGACTGGTAAACCTGTTTCCTACCCTTAAGGAGTTTACAATCCATTGGGCGAGACAGATAATAAAATAAAATAGAGAGTTTAAGGACATGTACATAGGTGTTCTGGTTGTGGGGGAAGATTGAATATTCAAGTGCTCAAGGGGTAAAACAGAAGTGCATAAGCAACAAAGAAGGGAGGTAATCTAGGATGGTGAGATTAGAGGCTAGTCAAGGAAGGCTTTCTGGAGTAGATGTACTTTTAGAAAGGGGTGAAGATTTGGAGCATACTGGTCTGTCGACTATGAAGGGGGAGGGAGCACAAATCAATCAGTGATATTTATTGAGCGCTTACAGTGTGCAGACCACTGGACTAAGCCCCTGGGAGAGTTCAGTACAACAGAGTTAGCAGACCTGTTCCCAGCCGACAAGGAGCTCACAGACTAGAGGGGCAGATGGACATTAATATAAATAAGTCAATTATGAATATGTACTTAAGTGCTGTGGGGCTGAGGGTGGGGTGAATAAAGGTACCAAACCAAGTGCAAGGGTGATGGAAGAAGGAGTAGGGGAAATGAGGACTTAGTCAGGGAAGGCTTCTTGGAGGAGATGTGAATTTAATAAGGCTTTGAAGGTGGGGAGAGTGGTGGTCTGTGGTAAATGAGGGAGGAAAGAGTCTGGGCAGGCAGAAAGGGGTTCACGGCAAAAGAGGTGAGATCAAGGCAGAGTAAATAGGTTGGTGTTAGGTTAGCGAAGTGAGGGTTGGATTGTAATGTGAGAGGAGCAAGGTTGTGTAGGAGGGGGAGAGATGATTGAGTACCTTAAAGGTGATGGTGAGAACTTTCTGCTTGATGTGGAGGTGGACAGGCAACCATTGAAGGGTTTTGAGGAGTAGGGAGGCAAGCACAAAATGACTTTTTATAAAAATGATGTGGGCAGCAAAGAAAAGTACGGACTGAGTTATTTCTGGAGAAGGAGCACAATTGTCCACACTGCCTCCCCACCTTACTTGTATGTACTCTCTCTCTCTGTCTCTCTGTCTCTCTCTGTCTCTCTGTCTCTCTCTCTCTGTCTGTCTTCAGAACTCACAGCATTGCAGGAAATGATCAGGCCCAATCCATTTTCTACCCAAACTGGGGTGGAACTGCAAAGGGACAAGCTCTGTGAAGGCAAATCTTGATGGTGACAAAATGAAGATTTCTTTGTTTAATTGACTTTCCTTGTATGGAAAAAGAAAACCCCTAGCTTAGGTTTTCATTACCGATATTAGCTCATGAACAATGTTTCCACTTAAAATTATTTCAATCAATCATTGGTACTGACTGAGTGCTTACTGTGGTGCAGAGCACTGTAGGAAGCTCAATTTGGAGGGCCTTCCAAAAGGGGATGTTTTGTGAAAATGTCGGCCATTTCCGAGCCTGTGGTTTAGGAAATACCGTCGTAGTCTCTAGTGAAAGAAGAGCTGCAGTTAACATCTCCTCTAGGAAGCCTTCCTTGACCAATCTCTCACCTCCTCATCCTACTTTCCTTCTCTACTATATTGCCTAGGCACCTGAGTCCTTACCCCTAAGTACTAAGGTAGTCACCCGCTCCTACACTTCCATAGCATTTAGGTACGGATCTTTTCACTCCATTGCTTCCTCTAATTCTAACTTATTTTAGTGTCTGTCACCCCCATTAGCCTGTAAAGCTCGAGGGCAGGGATAATGTCTACTTATGCTATGGTACTCTCCCAAGTGCCGAGCGCAGTGTTCTGCATGCAGGAAGTTATAAATAAATACTACCAATTGATTTATTGATTCCACCCATGAGCACGGCCCAGCCGAGACTGAAACCCGAACCAAGCCCAGAGAGAGGGTGGTGCCCCGGGATGTCTCGGAGATTCGGAATTCTAATCCTGCTTCTGTCACCAACTGTGGAGTTCAACTTGTAAGATATTAGTCCCACGTCTTGGGAGTCAGAACTACCAGGCTGGTCAGAAATGAAGAACGAACCCTGTAAGCAGGATGGCTAACATAACTCATAGCTAAAGATTAAATGCTATCGGATTTCACAAATTCTCATTTCACTAATCCACAAGCCAGATAATTCTTGCCCACCTGCCCTCTCCCAAATCAAGATTTAATAGCAGAAAGCTGAAGAGCAGTCTCACATTGCCTTGGCTGTATTCTTTTTCTAAAATTTACTTCCCGGAATGTTATGGACTATTACAAATAAATCTAACTTGTAATTGCCAAAAGAAATGAACAAAACATTGTGGCATGTTGGATTTTCGAAATGGCATTTATTTGCCTTCTTTGTGATTCATAGCACTTCAGAGTATGCTTCCAGTCAATGACCCAGTGATTAATGTACTCCTTCTCCCCACAACCTTATTTATGGAAATACTATCTTGAGGTACTGCACCTAACTTGCAGACCAGCATATTATGATGTGATTTGACTCTATTTCATCCCTCTAGAAAGCCTGCATTGCAGAAACTATATTGCCAACATATATCCTGAGACAGTTCCTCGTCAGCACTGCAAGAGAAGGAGGGAAACTGGTTTCCATTGTTTGTTCAATCTTTCCCTCCCCTTTCGAGGTCTCACTTACGGAGAGCAGAATCGCGAAACAACAGTCTTCAGCCGAAACACTAAATTGAGCCACGAAGTTAATATAAGTAGGTCAATTGGAAAAAAGAAACCATAAATAAAATTACATTGAATGTCACTTCTACAAAGTAATGCAAACCTCACGTCTCACCCCATCTGCTCTCCTCTCTTCAGCCTGGCAGAAAAAGCAGTATGATTATATAGGGCACGGAGAGCCAGTTGTGCGAACACAAAGCATGATTTCTGAGCCGAGCTGAAGGTTGAAATAATTTCATTACAGTTTAATGCTTTGTCAGAGTTGGAACTCCTCCCCTCTTTATTTGTCTTCATTTTTCCCTTATCTCTCCCGGGCCCTCTGAAAGTGTTGAGGATTTTCATCATCAGGGGAATAAATCTCTGATCACCAACAACCCCACATGTGGGAGCTGCAAATAGCCTGCTTTGCCGTGTCTGCTCTGAGAAGGGGTAGGATTGGTCTGGGTGACAACAGCTCTCCCTTTCTGACTCACGTATTGCAGGCAGAAGTGGGGAGCACACTCAATCTTTCCTTTGGAGAAGAAAAATACCCCATCTCCCTTCCATACTTCAGGGATATAGTTATTAAACCTTTATGGAGTTGCAGTCACTGAGACCTCCCTGAAAGCCGACCCTTTCTCCCCTGTGGAACTAATAAGGGCTGGCCGAGGTGGAAAACTTCAGATGCTTACACGAATCTACCACCTGCAAAGCAGGCTCAAAGTCCCTGGGAATAACGATGGTCAGGTTATGTCCTAACTAGGCATTTGCATGCATGGGGAAAGAAAGAAAACTTGCTTCCTCCCTCTTATTTTTATTAATTATATGAACTTTATGTCATTTTTCACAGTCACCCACAGCAATTATGTACCTAGCAATTTACCATCTCTACTATTTATTCATTTACCCATCTTTCCATTCTTTTTTCCATAAACAATTTTGGTTCTATCTCTTCTGTTATATTGTAAGCTCCTAGAGGGCAGGGCTTGTCCTTTTTACTTCTACTGCACTCTCCTACAAGCAGCATAGCACAGGCTTGGGAGTCAGAGGTTGTGAGTTCTAATCCCAACTCCGTCACGTGTCCGCTGTGTGACTTTGGGCAATTTAATTAACTTCTCTGTGCCTCAGTTACCTCATCTGTAAAATGGGGATTAAGACTGAGTCCCACTTGGGCCAACCTGATTACCTTGTATCTCTCCCAGTGCTTAGAACAGTGATTGGCACATAGTAAGCGTTTTACAGATACCATCCTTACTATTATTATTATTAGCTAGTGTCAACCAATCACTGGTATTTATCAAGAGCTAACTGAGAGCTGAGCACTGTACTAATTACTTGTGAGAGTACAATAGTGTTTTGCACACAATAGGAGCTCAGTAAATACAGACTGAGGAGCAGAGAAATTAAGTCACACAGCAGACAGGTGGTGAGCTGGGATTAGAATGATGTCCAGACTCATGTTCTATCCTCTGGGCCATGCTTCTTCTTACCACCCAAAGGGCCAAAGGGATGGATTACATGGGGCGAGGTTGTTCACCTTGGGCTGGTTCACCAGGACCAGGAGTAACCAGCCAGCAGAGCCAGGAGGGCAAGTGGATGGCAGAGGCGCTAGCCCAGCTCATTCAGGTCAACAAGCTTGCTTTGGAGGGGAACCGAGAGGGAGTTTTGCCCTGAATGACCCAGATCATTGGTCCTGGCTCATTCCCCTGCTTTATTTAACTTGGATAGGTTCAGAAGCCAGATTTCATTCAAATTTGATTTCTCAGAGACGAGAAGAAGAAACAAAGGCACAAAAAACTGGAGCATGGCCCTGGGATGCAGTCCAGGACAAACCGCCCTAGGAAACAGAAGCCACCTATACAGTCTGTCAGCAAGTCCATCAATAATCGACCAGTCGATCAATCAACTTCTTTTAACCACAGTGACTTCCAGAGCTCCTTACCTGGTGACAAGCCAGTCATCAGCTCGGGTATGGAGGAGTGGAATAAACTAGTCTGGATTTTTTCATCAAGGTCAAAAACTGAGATGGAGGTCCAGATCCTGTCAGAAGGTACCCACCCTCTTCAGCAGACCACCTGGGAGCTTTGACTCAGAAAAAGAAAAGTTCCCTAGAACCTAGAGCTGGCCAAGTGGCTCAAAGAAGCTGGAAGACAAAATCCAGCAGGGCTGGAAAATATAAACACCAAAGCAATTCCATGGATGAGGAATAACTATTTCATGGCACAAACACTAATACCCTTCTCCTCTCTCCCTCGCAACCTTCCTAGTCTCTCTCCCAGAGAGCTGCAAAATAACTTTCAGGTGTATAAAACTCTGATAAAAACGAAAACTGTTTTAAAAACAAACAAGAAAAAACAGCATCACTTTTGTAGGAGTTTCCTCAAGGTTATTAAACAGTGGGGAGTGTTATCAAGCAAGGTGGCAGGATCCCGGAACCAGAATCTTCAGACAGACAACAATCTCTGTGGTTATTCCATAAATCCTCTCCAGCGGATCAGATAGATGATTGATTCCTGCTCGAAGATCCTATGAAATGCAAAATAAAAATGCGAATTGAGAGCCGGTTGGATGGATCACAGATATACCAAGAGAGTGACAACCCTAGCAAGTTACTGAGAAAGGAGGGCAGAAAATGGGGGATCTGGCTGGGAAAGAAACACAGCTGAAACTTTCTGACTGTATCTCGAGAGGCTGTGCCCTTAAGAAGTTGAAAGTCTAAGAAGTCTACTATCGCGGGTGACTATAAAGTTAGAAAGATATTCCGGCTGGAGCTGGTGCCCTTTGAAACCCTCTAAATCCAACTGCCCTCACATTCAGGATGAAACTCTGCTATAAACATACATTCCAGTTTCCATTGCAGACTGAACACGGTATGCCTGCAGTTCTTATCAGTGGCAGAATATTATGCTGCCTGCAAAGGTTTGGAAATGTAGCGGAGCAGCTCAACATTTGCATTTTCTTGGAGAGTGAATGTGAATGGAAAAGACCTATAATTGACTCTTAAAGTAGCAGACTCCAATAGATCCACACAGAGTGATTTGCTCAATGGACAGATGATGCATATCAGATTTTTTGCCACTGAAGAAAAAAAGAGTCTTTCAAAAATCACCCGTTTTTGAACCCTGGGGAGAAAGTACAAGCTGGTTGTACATTAAAATAGAGGTATATTCTGGTTAGTGCTGTTGGAATTCTTAAGATTATTTATCTCATCATCTATTGGAAGATTTTCCAGGTGTAAACTTTCCTGCTTCAGATAAAGCTGTATGATACCATACTTCAGAGGGGTTTTTTACATACATATATAAAATGAAATGATTCCGTTCCAATCAAAAATGGTATTTCCTATTTGACAATAAACTCCAAAAGAAAAATTGAGAAGGCTGAAATAAAGGTACTGAAGTATTTATAGAGCCTAAAAATGATTATTTTTCAAAAAAAATTTCCAAGAAAAAACCTTCCAAAACTACCCTTAAAAGCATATGCGATTAATCCCAAGATATTTAAAAATAGTAGTCAAATCCCATGTAGAATAATAAGGCCCAAAATAATTCATGAGTTGCAGAAGGCATGAGAATAACTTGTAAAAATGTCTGCAAAGCCCTTTGCAAAATATAAATCGCCAAGGGCACGCTAAATAATAACAACAGGACTCCTGCAGGGGCTGTTAGCAATCAGAAACTGTGCGATACGAAAAGTGAGAGACTCAAATCAGGAAGAGAGAAATCTAAATCAAGGAAAAGGAAGAAGCTGAGGCTTTCCAAAGAAAGAGGTTCTCTCTGACTCGACATCTCATTTGGTACTAGTTCGGGAATGCTCTGTGAACAGAAGAGGGCTAAGAGATAAGGCTCTTGGCCCTGCTGTTGCAATTTGTCCGAGAAAGCTGGCTCGGATGCCACTGTCATAGAGGCGTTTCCAGGAGAAGGAATCACTTTTAGAGGGCTGTAAACGGAAGCTGTAAATTTCTTCAGTGCTGCAGAATACTGTTATGTGGAAACTAAGGAAAAAGCTCCCATCTCAGAAGAAATCAACACCTTGTGCCTAAAGCAAGCCTGTTGCAAAGCAGAGGGCCAATCAGGATAATGAAAGATAAAGACAGCTCTCCTCACCCCATTACTGCACAATTCCTCTGAATTTCTCCTCAGGATTTTCCACCTACATCGACCTGAGATTATAACCCAAGGTGAGTGCCGGGTTTTTTAGTCTCATGCAAGACAAGCAGTAGACATAGCAAGGAAGGAAAAACAAGGAAGTAGGCCCCAATCAGACACGGACTCGATTGAAACGATGGGTCTGGCTGAGCCCCCGTAGCCACTTCTGCCGCCGCGATAAAGCATTCTTTCACTTCTGGGCCTAGTGAGGCTCTTGCATGTTCTCAATTATTTCCTGATCATGTGGAAGTGGGACCACTTGGGTAATCCCATGCTGAGATGAAAAACATCCATCTTGCAGTTCAAAAGATGCAAATGTTTGAACAGGAGGTCACTAACCTGTGGTACTTGTGCTCTTCTAACACCAGAGCTTAAAGAACACTCCAGAAAATGAGACAGGTTGGGTACCTTTCCCGTTGCATTATGTCCTGGGATATAATCGGTAAGACTGAGAAAAGTATAACATGAAGGAGAATGGAATAATCTTTGCCTGAGTCCTAGAATTTTGGGGGGAGAAAGAACGAGAAGTAAGACCTTGTTTCTCCAGTTAAAACAGAAAACCAATGGTTCATCACAGAAATTACACTTGAAAATGAACTGAATTTTAATTCACATGAGAGACGGCTTTTGTAATACGTTGATCCTCCTCTCCAAACTGCCTCTGCTTTGGATTAGATATGCAAAAGGAGCAAGCTTCTATTTCAAGAATTCTATAGGAGCACTCAAAATCGAAACTAGAGGTTAGTCATTTTGCATCTGTTGGGTGGAGATCTGTGTATACTGTAATGATCCTAATTAAATACTTTTCATCCTTTATTTTCTTATTTTCTTCCAAACGAAGCCATGTAAGAGAAAACCAGGCCTGACCATTTTAGCTGATGGCTCGGCAGAATACAATTTTAATATTTTATCACTGAATTATATTTTAACTTGAAAATAGGGTGCACAAAACTTTTGAATCTTTAAAAAGCTTACCAGTTAGGGAAATGTTAGTAGAAACAGGAAACATCTAATTCGATTTACATGTGTAATTTTCCAGATGAATAGAATTTTGGACTGAAAAGATGAAAGACAAGAATAAACAGCCAGAGTGAGAAGCTGAGAAAGAAGAGAGAGACACCTTTTTACCCAATTTACTGTTGAAGAAACATCTGTTTGAAAGTTTTTAAGCCGCTAATTTAATCCAAATTTTTTATAGTGTCGGGGGGAATCCAGAACAGTGCCTTTTTAACACACAAACTCTGCTAGAGAAAAAGTGGTGAAAAATATAACGATTCTGTTCCATGCGAGTACAGAATGAGAGGGCATTTCAAAACCAGAGATAACATTTCTTGGTATTTTTGAGGATAGTCAGATCTATCCTGAGCAAGCCTTATTTCTTCAAAGACATTTTTCCAGTAAAAAAATTCAACTGTTGACTCAAATCTGAATGGATGAATTAGGACTGACATTCTCTGAGCCCTGTCTCTCTCAACCGATTCCAGTTCTGGCTCCAGGAATCTCTGTATGAGCACGTTCCCTGGACTGACCGAGACCCATTCAGCACTCACTCAGGTCCTCTCCGGAGATGGGCAGGCTGGCAGTGGCTGAGAGATTGGCATGGAGCCACTGGAATCCCTGGGACAGCCACTCTCAATTGAGTGGGCCTTGAGTCAATCAGAAGTCATGCATTAATTTGCAATCTTGCAGGAAAATAAATCCTGTTTACAGGGTGTGTTTCTCTGCAGGTCTTCTGAAGCGAACTGCCCCAACAGCTCCTAGGCAAATTCCCCTACTTTTAGCTGCCTAACAAGACATGTTTTGTTTTGGCTGCTATGAAATATGGACTGTACAAAATATTTTTAAACTGACACGGGGTCTGCTCTCTGCAACTTTGACCTTGAGCAACAATCTAATGATGCGTAAAGATAATACTAATAATTGTGGTATTTGTTAAGCACTTATGATGTGCCAAGCAGTGGGGTAGAAACAAGGTAATCAGATAGGTTACAGTCTCTGTCCCTCATGGGACTCACAGTCTAATGGGGAGGGAGAGCAGGTATCTTATTACCACATTTACAGATGTGGAAACTGAGGCCCAGAGGAGTTAAATGGCTTGCCTAAGATCACATAACAGGCAAATGGTAGGGCTCAGATTAAAACTAATGTCTCTGGATAACCGTGCCTTGTTCTCTTTCCACTAGACCATATTGCGTCTGCTCAAATTAACTGTGGGCTCTAAATCATACTTCCAATAGTTTCACTTAAATCTCTCAGCTCTACTTCATGGAATGAAGCAGCCAGCAGAGACATCAACAGTCAGAAAGATCAGCTGATGATACATCAAACAATACTCCAACAAATAGCTCAAGATGGAAGGATGTAGATCCTAGTTTTAAAGATGAGGAAATGCTCCTGATATTGTCTAACTCCGCATCAGAAGACCCATGTTCTAATTCCAGCTTTGTCACTGAGCTGCTATGTGACTTTAGAAAAGTCACTTAACATCTATGTGCTTCAGTTTCCTCATGTATAAAATGGGAATAAGATCCCTGCCCCTTATATGATAAAGCCTGCATGCATCAGGGACTCTGCAATCTATGTATCTATCTATCTATCTGCTTAGCACATAGTAAGTGCTTAATAAACACCAAATAATTATTAGAAGTTTAACAATATTTATTCTTTCCTGTTGACAGTTATTTTTCAGAAAGGCTACTTGGGAGGAAAAGCTGACTGTGGTATCATTCATTTCTAGCGAACGTGTCTTTTTCAACCAGAATATTTTGGATGGAAACCAGCTGGACAGAAAAGATGTTCAATTTTTTTTCCAAGAGGTGATCCATTAACTCCCATATGATCTTGCCTGTTTTCTGCTTAAAATGGATACTGAGTAAATTGTTAGGTAATGAACCATATACCACCAATTTAAGACTAAGATCTGCATTCTCTTTGGCTGAGAGTGATTTCAATGGGAGCCTCAAGCCTTTGTGAATTTTATTTGTAATTAAGGAAGATGCTGAAAGCTGGAAAGAGAAATAGACTCAGTAGGATCAAAGAACACTCTGAACCTCTTGCAGCATCAGTTCTGAGTGGAGAAAAAAGAAAGCAGGGGATTGAGAGGGAATACCGGCAGAAGGAGCTGCTTCTGGGAGCCTCAGAAAAGTGAATGGACTCAGCGTGGTCTAGTGGAAAGAGCATAGGCCTGGAAGTTAGAAGGACCTGGGTTCTACTCTTGGCTCTGCCACTTGTTTACTTTGTGATCTTGGGCAAGTCACTTAAATTCTCTGTGCCTCACTTTACCTCATCTGTGAAATGGAGATGAAGGCTGTGAATCCCATGTGGGACATGGACTGTGTCCAACCTGGTTATCTTGTATCTACCCCAATGCCTAGTCCAGTGTCTGACACATAATAAGTGCTTAACAAAAATCATAAAATCAAAAGAAAACAAAACTAAAACTCTGAACAGATGGCAGGGTGTTTCCAGATGAGTCCCAAATTAGCATTCAGTGGCATCCAAACAGGATCCTTTAGGTAGTGCCTCATATCTGTAGAAGCAGGCAGACAGGAGAGCTGAAACTTGTATTTCCTAAAAGACTAGAGTGGCCAATGGCAGCACTCTGAAATACTGGAACGGGGGATACACATGACATCACATATATCAGGCGCCAGAAATTATGATGTCATAAACTCCATTTTACAGATGTTCGCCAAGTTCACCTGAACCTAGAGCATTTTTCTGCAGGGACCCCAGACCTCCCCATTTGCTCCCAAGCCATAGGTTCTCCTCCCAGTTCCTGTGAACTCAGGTGCCTCTTGGGAGCCACGGAACTCGGAAGCGGGAGCTAAGGAGGCTGGGGACTAAAAATTAAAATTCCTGGATGTAAAGCCATCTGGTATCGTACTCTTGACAGTAGAGGCAACAGAACAGTTGGAAACAGTTGGAAACAGTTGGAACATACCAGATAAGAAAGGGACTGAACCGGTTGGCAATAATGAATTGTTCTGAGGGTAAAAATAATGCACACAAAGTGAGTTCCCCGGGGGGACAGAGAATAGAACCTGAAGTTTATATAACCATAAAATCACGGGACTAGCTGTGGCTTGTCCAAAGTCCCCAGCAGAAAAGTGGAGGAGCTGGGATTAGAACACAGTTCCTTCTGACTCCTAGGCCTGTATTCTACCCACTAGGCAATGCTGCTTTTCTGCTTCAAGTTTCCATCTCTGGTCTAATATAATTTGGTTTCCAAGGTGATGAAAAACAGCTGGACTATCAAGCCCTTATAACAGTCTCTCCATTTAAGGCTGTCATTCAGTCAGATGTGATTCCAGGGCAAATACTCTCCTTTTATTCTTTAGTGATAGGTTAGGATTTACAGACTGCTAGGCATTTTCAGGTTCTTGGGTGTCCTTCGGCTTTCTCTATATGTTCCTTGGAAAGGAGAGCCCTACACTGCCCATGACTCTGTGCTATGGGCTTCCTAATTCTGAGCCAAGGGATGACGTTACTTCCTGGTCCATGCATTAAAAATACCATCTGGTGGGACTTCAAAAATGGTTTTGAGGAAGGTTATCCACAAGTCGGTTTAATTGCAAACTGACAGGATCATACTCTTAATTGGAATGTGAGCACATATGGCTGGAAAAGACAAAGGAGGTGGCATCGTGAATCATATACTTTGTAATGCAAGCACAACAACATTTGACAGGAAGGAATGCAGTGGTGAAATGCTTTGGATTAAAATTCAAGGAATGAAAAACAAAGGAGAAACTGCAGTGGACATCCTACTTCAGACCACTAGGACTATGTGAGAATGGAAAATATTTTTCTACAGCAAGACACATTAAATCACATATCATACTCCAGTGGGACCTTGACTATCCAGATCTCTGAGGGGTTTACTAACAATGCCAGACCAACCGATATAGTAACACAAGAATGCTTCATAAATATAGGCCAACTTCCACGAGTCATAAAATAGAAAATCCAATGGAAAAAGAAGCTTTATTAAGCCTTAGACTTACTAACAAGAAGGGACTGACTCAGATTATGAAAATCATAGGAAACTTTGGTGACCAGACTGGTGAAAAATATAAAAACAGAACGTGAAACTACGAAGCTAAGAAACTTGAAGAATTTGAACTTGAGGGATATCGACCAAGTCAGGGTCACAAAATAACAATGAAAATCTAAGGAATACAGTGAGACTACACAACAAAAGCAGAGCAGATAAGTTCCTTTTAAAATTACCAACAGTTTTAAATATCAAATGAGGTAGGAAAATGATGGGTAATAAGTGGGTACCGATCCACTTCCTTTTCTTCCTCCTCTCTGTAAATTTTTTTCAATGTCTATTTCCTCTAATAGATTGAAAGCTCCTGAAGGGTGAGAATCATGCCCATTAATTATATTGTAATCACCCAAATGTTTTAACACAAAGTACACAATAAATACTATTGGTTGGTTGATTGATTGACTGATTGTATGAAGGAAGAGAACCAGGCAAAAAATATACAGATGAGGTAACTGAGGAACAGGGATTGACTTGCCCAAGGTTACACAGGAAGCAAGCTGAGATTAGAACCCAGCACTTAGTACAGTGCTTGACACATCGTAAGTGCTTAACAAAAAAATAAAAATAAAAAGGTCCTCTGACTCCCAGGCCTGTGTTCTTCATATTAGGCCACTCTGCTTATTATTATTTGTGGCTAGAATCTACAAATTCAATAAAATGATATCTTTCAAATGATATCTGCATTTCCTGCATCATTAATGAACAAATTAGAATAAAATTGACTTGGACCGGAGCACAATCCATTTAGATGTTCCCTCTAAGGCATGTCAACATTATGACATATTTCTCTGTTTATTTCCTGTAAATTTGTGTTGGTTTTTTTTTTGTCATTATTTATATTTCTCCTTACACTCCTTTAACTATGGCTCATTTGTCGATTATTTCTCTTGATCTCCCCTATTAGCATGAAAGTTGTGGGGAGCGGAGATCACATTTTTCACTTCCAAACGTTCAAGTCTTAGTAGACTATTTGGCTTGGCATTCTGGGAATCATCATCAATCGTATTTATTGAGCGCTTACTATGTGCAGAGCACTGTACTAAGCGCTTGGGAAATACAAATTGGCAACAATTTACCCAGGAGTTATAGGAGGTGGTCTGTAGCCTAGAGAAAAGGCAAAGTGTAAGGGGTAGAGGCTGTGGTAGGGAAAGTCTGGGTGTCAGCAGAAGCAACAGAAGCAGAGCTGAAAGGAAGAGTAGAGGAAACTGAATGATTAGCCAGCAGATGGTAACCCCTCCAGCAGTGTGCCTCAGGCCTGCTCCTTGGTTGTCACTCCCTCATCCTGGCCCTGACTGGAATACTCTGCTTCAGAGCCAGATAATCCTAGGAAGAGCAATAAAAACAAGATGCAATTATGTGCTAGAGAAATCAAGGGGAGGTCGGGTGGTGTAGGGGTGTGTGTGTGTTGTGCGTGTGTAAAACTTGGCCAATAAATGAATTAGTGGAAATGTCCTTACTTAACCTGGAAAGGCAGAGGCTCTAGAAAAAATAGGGAAACCTAATAGAAGCGGATGATGAAGGATAAATGAGAAGAAAAAAATCCAAACCAACACTAATAAAACTTTCACAAAAATGAGGTCTTCCCAAATTAGGAGGATTTGCTTCCAAATCTGGGGAGTCATGAAACTTGTTTGGGGCAGAACATGGTAAAGAGGATTTTAGGAAGCCACTCTGATCTCATTGGATTCACTTGCAAAATTATAATTGTGTTTCCTTTCAATAAAAACGGGAAATCAATCAACCAATCGTATTTATTGAGTGCTTGCTAAGTGCAGAGCACTGCACTAAGCACTTGAGAAAGCACAATACAACAGAATTAGCAAACATGTTCCCTGACCATAACAAGCTACTACAGAGCACTCTCCCAAGCTCGTAGTACAGTGTACCGCACCCAATAAGTACTCAATAAACACCACTGACTGATTTATTTTCAGATCATAGATAGGCTACACTATGCCTAGTTGGCCACACCATTGAGTGATTCATTTACCTATTATTTCGTGTTCATGGAATACTTTGAATAAGGATCTAAATTTTAAAAAGAGAAAGAAGCTCATAGTGACACTTGTCCCATTAATTCTACGTTGTATTTGTATAGCATTTAATGAAAATCCCACAGTACTTTACTACCAATTATTTCATTTTCATCCTTACCACACCCCTCGAGGTAACTGTGTATCTCAATTTTGCAGATGAGGAAACTGAGAGACAGAGAGGTGGAGTGACTTCTTTAAATACGCACAGCAAACAAGGGGCAGAATGCAAGGCGTCTGACTCTGAGACCCAGGCTCTTTCCATTAGACTGCCCTGCCTTCTGTGCACCCAGCCTCCTTTGTGGCCTCTGAGAACAAGGAGTTCTAGATCATGAAACTACCAGAATGTAGACACTAGCCTAATCCATGAGCACCCCAAAAACAAGACTGTCTCTGTTGTGGGAAATGGCCATCTTCCCAGTTTCTTCTCTCATATAAATCACTTGTATTATCAGTCGGTCTCCTATGCGTGGAGGTTTTATTTCGTGCTTTTAAAGATGCTCTGTTGGTAGAACCCAAAACACGGTACACATAAACGATACTACATTGAGGTTGCAAATGCTATTGCAATTTTCTAAATGCAGAAACAAGATGAAAGTTCAATAGGTGGCTAACTAACCCCTCCACCCTCCTGTTAAATCAGCAACCTGCAGGATGAACTTTTTAAATTGCCCTGGCTTGAATAAACAGGATAAAGACTTGCAAATAATTCAGGGGAGGAAAACAATTTGAAACAGAGACTTATTGATGGACCTGCAGATGGCACATCCCAGAACTGAAACTGGAACTCTAGCAAAATATTTACTTCAAGAATTTCCTTTCCTTCTCAACTCCAGCCTCTCATACTAAACCGAAGAATGGAGGTTCATTTCTTTTCCAAAGCAAAAGACTAAATAATAATCCAGTTTCTCTCATATTTTCAAACCAACATTAAAAAGTTTCTAAGTTTCTTTTGTGCTGCAGGATTTCATGTGCTAATTCAAGATACCCACAGAGCTCATTACAATGGAATTCTCATTTCCTTCAGTATAGAGAGTCTACCAAATCAATTAATCACATTTATTGAGAGCTTACTATGTGCAGAGCACCATACTAAGTGCTTGGGAGAGTAAAATACAACAGAGTTGGAAGACATGTTTCCTGCCCATAATGATCTTAGAGCCTGGGGGGGGGATACAGACATCAATATAAATAAATTACAAGTGTGTACCTAAGTGCTTTGGTGCTGAGGAAGATGTGAATAAAGGTTGCAAATTCAAGTGCAAGGGTGACACAGAAGGCAGTGGGGGAAAATAAACAGGTACCCAGTAAGTGTCAACGGACACAACAGGAAAGCAAAATCCTGAGCTGGAAAAAGGTCCTTGGATAGACCATGATTTTGTTACAGCTCTCCTACCTTGCTACTATCAGCAGCCATTTCACCCCTCCCAGGGTGAATCTTCAGGATCAATACTTTGGGGGAATTGTTTTCACCCTCTCCGAGATCATGCCCTAGATTCGGATGCAGAAATCCATATTTTAGAGACTGTTCTTGAGAAAAATAAAAAAAGAAGCCCCTCTAATACTAGCTTTTAAATTAAAACACCTTTTTAATTTACCGGAAAGAATAATCAAGGATCTGGATCAATCAATCAATGGCATTTGTTAAGTACTTACTGTGTGCAGAGCACTGTGCTAAGTGCTCGAGAAAGTACAATATAACAGAGTTATTAGACATGTTCCCTGCCCACAAGGAGCTAATAGTCTAGAGGGGGAGATAGATATTGATATAAATAAATCAATTATGGTTCTGTATGTAAGTGCTGCAAGGCTGAGGGTGGGTTGAATAAGGAGAACAAATCTAGGTGTAAGGGAAACACAGAAGGGAGTAGAGGGATTGAGGACTTAGTCAGGGAAGCACTCTTGGAGGAGATGTGACTTTAAGAATCTGGAGGAATAAATAGTGGTAGAAACTTTACATCTGCTAATTCTGTTGTACTGTACTCTCCCAAGTACTCAGTACAGTGCTCAGTACCACTGATTGATTAATTTCAGTGCAGGAGAAAGAGTCTAATGTTATTAAAATGATTCAGTTTTGAGAGTTGGGGTATTCAAAATGAATTTACCCTGGTGTTTCCACGCAGTAAAAGGTTCTGAATATTTGCTCAAGTTGAGAAGCAGCGTGACCAAGTAGACTGGGTGTCAAAAGGACTTGGTTTCTGAATGCAGCTCTACCATTTGTCTGCTGCGTGACCTTGGGTAAGTCACTTAATTTTTATGTGCCTCAGTTACCTCACCTGTAAAATGGAGATTAAAACTGTGAGCCCCATTTGGGACATGGACTGTGTCCAACCCAATTACCTTGTATCTATTCTAGCGCTTAGGACAGTGCCTGCCACATAGTAAGCGGTTAACAAATACCAATAAAAAATATAATCGGATGCCTGCATTCTGTAGCTGCAGAAATACAGTGTATTGCTATCTAGAAAATACACTCTTCTTCCTATCTTCAGTCAACTCACCTGCATCTCTTTTGCTTACAAAATTTAGAAGATGCAGTTTGATTTTCCCAGTATCCAGATGGTCTAAGGGTATCGCCACCTTAGAGTTTCAATAATGCAAATTTCCTGGATCCTACTGACACAGTTTGAGTCTTTCATCCTAAAACAATGCAGTGTATATATTCATAGGCATAAATGGTGTGTGTGTGCCTGAGTGTCTGCCTTAATCACCAGATTGTGTACATTGTGTTATTAGAGCCTGCCCCCAACATGGCAGGTTTATGAAAGTCACAATATAGTTAGTCTTAGAAAGTGGCTGAGGAGGCTGCCTGGGATATTTGGTAATTTGGTAATTTCCTCCATTGCTATTGCATCTAGTAGCATTACGGGTGGATGTGCTTCTGTGTAGGATTCTATCAACACTGGCCATCAGCTAGAAGCAAAAATAGATTCACGAGGTCTACCCTACTAAATACAGTTTTGCAGTCTTCAGCCGAATCAGGACATGCAGTGTAAACAGGATGGCATATAAAGTGTGATACAATATACAGAGGGCAAAGTATGTATGAAGGTTAACATTAATAAAACATAGCTGGCCTTGATTTAGTTTATAAGAAACTTAAGACATTTATCAACATCTGTCTGAGCCCAGGCCCAGTTTCTTGGACTCTGTTGTGGATAAGCTGATTAATAAAAGATGGGGCCTTAGGAAGGAAGCTTAGATCTTTGTAAGCAATGACAAAAGAAAATGCACTGTTCCATCTCCATATGAAAGGCAACTGGAAAATAAACTAGTTTACCACTCTCTGCCTGGCTGCCAGTTTCCTATAACATTTCATCTGACTCAGTTTTGGCTGGAGCCTGGAAAAATAAGAAAGAATTCCAAAAATTAAGTGTGGAATTAATTTACAAGAAAGATCATGGTGCTTTCTTTTTTTAAAAGAAACTCTGAAACCTACTCTAGTTCCCTTGTGGCTTCCTCCCTTCAGTGTTCTTAACTTTACAGCTTTCTGTGTTTGTTTGTCATTTGTCTCCTTGATCCTCATGCCTTTCCTTTCCTTTAGGCTAGTATAAAGTGTGATTCTTAGACAAGTGCCCCACATTACCAAAGGATAGACAGTCGCTCACTGACTATTGCCCTCCAAGACCAATCAATGGAATGTGATCTCCATGACATGCCATAATTGGTTTAGTAGTGAAGTAAAACCCTCTCCAGATGATAACTTCCAAACTGTCTTTTCACTTCTAATGCAACCACTTCCCATATTCCAAAGATATATCTGGGGACTATGGGATAAAGCAAGCACTAAAGTAGGTGAATGGATCAGAGCTGGAGTAAAGCATCCCAGCTCCACCACTTGCCTATTATGTGACCTTGGGCAAGTCACTTAACTTCTCTGTGCCTCGGTTTCTTTAGCTACAAAACGGAGATTCAAATCCTGTTCTCCCTCCTACTTAGACTGTGAGCCCATGTGGAACAGAGACTCTATCTGACCTGTTTAATTTGTATCTACCCCAGCTCTAAGGAATAGTGCTTGACACATAGTAAGTGCTTGACAGATAACATAAAATAAAAATAAAATGAATAAAAAACCATTCCACCAGAGAGTGGGATACCTGGGAGGCAATACCCAGGGTGCTCACCTTTCCCGTTTGCACCTCTAGACTTAAAAGAAGTGTGGCATAATAAGAGTAGTAATAGAAATAATGGTATTCATTATGGGCTTGGTCTGCCAAGCACTGTGCTAAGTGCTGGGGAAGATAAAAGATAAAATTAGACACAGTCTCTGACATTCACGGGACTCACTAACTAAGAGGAAAGGAGAGCATGGATCTTTTTCCATTTCACAGATGAGAAACTGAGGTACAGATTGGCTAAATGACTTGCTCAAAGTCACACAGCAGGCAAGTGGGTAGAACTGAAATTAGAACTCAGACCCCCTGACTGTGTTCAATCCTCTGGGGAGTGCTGCCTCCCTTTAGTCATATGGCAATATGACTTGTTTAACCAATTCTTTTAGGGATCTAATAAAAGTAGATGGTTAGGGCTTCTTTCAAAAGAATTCTTAGGACTGGGGTGGCCATTTGTTTAGTTTCTATACAATGCAGTTTGTTTTTCAGCTTGTCTGTCCCCTGTCTGGTTCTGATGTGGCACTGGATGTTTTTGTGCCTGGTATTTCTATTTTACACACCGAGCTTCCCTTGGACTTGGCTTCTGCCATTGAGCCCCAGGGTTTGGAAGCAGCACTCGAGTTCGTAGGTGACCTGTGGGCAGGGGGTGTGGGGAGGGAAGGAGGAAAGCAATGGCTCTGGACCAAGGGAGGGGTCAGATGTCCTTTCTGCAACCCAGTGCAGAACCTTTTGGTATGTCTTTATGACATCTTTATGTCACGCTATGAAACAAAAAAAAAAATGCACTTAATGTAGGCCTGTTGCTCCTGGCTCAGAAAAGTAGTATCCAGTATTCTCAGGTGCTATCAGTTGCTACCTTACCGAGGCCCACGCCACAAAGCATGAGATCCCAGCTTTACTTCCAAGTTAAGAATACTAATTTTGGTATTTGCTAAGCACTTACTTTCTGCCAAGCACTATGTGCCAAGCACTGTACCAAGTGCTAAGGTAGATACAAGATAATCAGGACAGATGATTTCTGTCCCACATGGGGCTCACAGTCAAAGGGGGCAGGACTACAGATTTTGAATCCTCATTTTACAGATGAGGAAACTAAGGCCCAGAGAAACCTAGTGACTTGCCCAAGGTCACACATCAGGTAAGTAAAGGAGCTGGGATTAGGACTCAGGTCCCCTGAATTGCAGGCCCCTGCTGTTTTCCACTTTCCACTCAGCCACACTGCTCATGCCTGAAACCCTAAATAGAGTTGCCCAGGCTCCCGGAAGAGTATCTAGGGAGAAATAACCAGAAACATTACCAGAGAATTGACAAAACTGGGACTAATTGAAAAATACTACTTCTGTGCAGTGTGTTAGACATAAAGATTTAACTTCCTTTCAGGCAGTGAGTGAGAGGATTGGTTTGGGAAGCCATTCTCTTGCTGGACACTGGGTTCGAGAAAGATTTTTCTGCTGCTCAGAAATCCCCTGAAGCCTAGTTAAAAAGAGTAATAAAAGGATTATCCAGTCTTCTATTAGCACTTCAGAGCTGAGAATGTTTCCTTTATCATGTTTTAAGGCCACAGAAACCAAAAAGTCACAAAGAAAATGTCTGGTGCAATCTGCATCATTGTCCCCAAATGAATTCATTAGTCATATCTCAGGAGTCAGACAATCCCCAAACCCTTAGCTGTCAATCATCAGGATGCTAACATGCTTCTGCTATTTTTAACATCCTTACTCCTAATGGATTCTGTTTTTATCCCCATATTTCTGTAATCCAAAACAATCTTTCTCCCAAATATAGAAATTCATGTTGCGTGTCTCTCTGTGAAATGAAACTAAAACTGGACCCTCCAGATCAGGAATTTAATAGTCTAAACAAGCAGAAAAATACCACTTTTGCATAGGCTGCAAGGAGCCCCGAAGCCTTTCTGGCCAATTGGGATTGCCTGCTGTCCCCGGGAGGGTGTACATATTTGTTGTACATATTTACTATTCAATTAATTTTGTTAATGCTGAGCATCTAGCTTTATTTCTATTTATTCTGATGACCTGACACCTGTCCACATGTTTTATTTTGCTGTCTGTCTCCCCCTTTTAGACTGTGAGCCCGCTGTTGGATAGGGACTGTCTCTATATGTTGCCAACTTGGATTTCCCAAGTGCTAAGTACAGTGCTCCGCACACAATAAGTGCTCAATAAATATGATTGAATGAATGAATGAATAATAATAATAATAATAATGGTGATCAGGTTGTCCCACGATGGGCTCCCAGTTTTAATCACCATTTTACAGATGAGGTAACTGAGGCACAGAGAAGTTAAGTGACTTGCCCAAAATCACACAGCCGACAGTTGGCTGAGCCGGGATTTGAGCCCATGACCTCTGACTCCAAAGCCCATGCTCTTTCCACTGAGCACACTGAATGAATGAGGGAATAGTGACCGTAATGATCTATTATATTGTTTATAATAGAATTGTGGTTTTGTGGTTTGACAACAGTGAATGATAGGCATGGCCACGCAATTATGTCCATGCCTTTTGTTAACATCCAAGTCTTGTGTTGCAATGAGAATTGCTTCAGTGCTGGTGAACTGGCTGGGTTCCAGGACCTCCTTGTTAAGAACAGAAGATATAAGCAATGCCATACTGGTTCAGAAAATGACCCGTTAGGCTTGCTCTTTTGTCTCTGACAGGGGCATCAAAGGATGCTGGAGGAACAGTGTGATGTAGGCTCCTCAAGGGCAGGGACTGTGACTTCCAAATCTATTATTCTTCTAAATTCCTAAGTACAGTAAGCATTAGATGCAAAATAAATACTTTTGATTGATTTGATGGGTTGCTTCCCTTTCATCCATTGAGTTGGCTATGGATGTACCATCTAACATCCCTATCTTTTCACTTCGAGAGACCCTAGAGACCCATTCATAATAATAATGATGATGGCATTTGTTAAGCACTTACTATGTGCCAAGCACTGTTCTAAGCGCTGGGGAGGATACAATGTAATCAGGTTGTCCCACACGGAGCTCACAGTCTTAATCCCATTTTACAAATGAGGAAACAGAGGCACAGAGAAGTTAAGTGACTTGCCCAAAGCCACACAGTAGACAAGTGGCGGAGTCGGGAGTAGAACCCATGACCCCTGACTCCCAAGCCTGTGCTCTTTCCACTGAGCCACGCTGCTTCTCATTCATCTATTTAGCCCTTCCTGATCCTTCAAAAATCTCTAACTTTTCTAACACCTGCTGCATTCCCTCTAATAACTCCAGTAGGACCTTCTCATCCACAGATTTGCCTAAATCCTTCTTGAACCTACTAAGTCTTTTTGTCTGCTCAACCTTTTGTTGTAAGGAATATTACCTGCTGTGTGCTTATTGTGGGCAGGGAATTTGTCTACTATATTGTTATATCGTGCTTTTCACACAGTAAGTGCTCAATAAATATGAATGCATTGAATTGAATTACTCTCCCAAGCACTGAGCACAGTGCTCTGCACCCAGTAAATGCTCAATAAATATGATTGACTGATTTACTGACTGAAAAAGTTTTGGCTTTTTTTAAACTACCATCTTCAGTCCTCAAACTGTCCTGCTCTAGTCAGCTCCTTGGGAGCAGGGGTATTGTCTACCTATTCTATCATACTGGAGGCAGAGATCTTGTACTGTATTCAACCAAACGCTTAGTACAGTGCTCTGAACACAGTAAACACTCAATAAATACCATTGGTGACCTGACTGATAATTGCTCCCTGGTCCCAGTCCTGAGGGATCTGGTGAACAGCAGTTCTGTGTATGTCCCCCCACATCATGACTTTGTAGAATTCAATTATTTCACCTCTCAGCGTTTTTTTTCTCAAAACCAAGTTGGAAAAACTGTAGTTGGCACAGCATCAATTAAACACTGACAAGACGTTAGGTACCGTGATAAGCACCAGGGTAGATGCAAGATAGAGTGGGCAAAGTCCCTTTCTCATTCAGGAATCACAATCTAAAACTATACCTCTCCCCAAGTTTATTCATTTAATCGTATTTATTGAGTGCTTACTATGTGCAGAGCACTATACTAAGCACTTGGAAAGTCACAATTCAGCAACAGATAGAGAAATTATCATCATCAAGAGTTGGTAGCTGTAAAATGGTGGGGGGGGGGGATCTAATTTCAGTAATTGGGATGAAGTAATTAGTAATGTTTACATCATAAAAATCCATGCTTGGCTCATTAAACCTGTGAGGCTAATGAGTGAAAAGCACTATCTTCTGCTTTTTTCCGCGTAGAGTATCAGTTTTTTAATGCGCTTTTGAGTGGAATCTGGTCAAAGGATTTTAGAAAACTTTAAGTAACTGGCACAGCTACTTAGAGGAGCAACATGGTCTAGTGGATTGAGCACAGGCCTAGGAGTCAGAAGGTCATAGACTCTAATCTCTGCTCCACCGCTTGCCTGCTATGTGACCTTGGGCAAATCACTTCACTTTTCTGTGCCTCAATTCCCTCACCTGTAAAATGGGGAGTAAGACTGTGAGCCCTATGTAGGACAGGGACTGTGTCCAACCCGAATATCTTGTATCTACTCCAGCGCTTAGAACAGTACCTGGCATGTAGCAAGCACTTAACAAATACTATAATTATTATTACTATTATTATTATTATTATAGTAGCAGAAATTGGACAATTTTTCCCACACTAATAGATTTTCTTCCAACCTGAGGCCTAAATTTCTTTAAGCCTATCCTGATATTTTTTTTGTGGGGGAGGGAGAGTGGAGGGGGATGGTAATTAGCCCAGATGCTTGTGCAACAGTAAAAGTTTTGCTAGAGGACTTTGTTTGTCTGACAGTAATGCAGGACTTTATGATATTTTGTTTTCCTGGGGGCTGGATGTATTTACCCCGAGTGTGGTCCTCTACTCTAGCTCTGCCCCCCAGCCCATCACCCTCCTGACATGAGGCCAGTCGATTAACCCTTTGCATTCCAGCTCACCCACCTCTGAGGAATGCAATGATTAGGTCCTTGGGGGACATTGTGCACACAGGGCAAAGTAAAGCTACTATCATTATTGTGATTTCACTCAAAAGCAATTTAGCCCACCAAGATAGGTAAAATTATAGTCACCAGGATAAGAGTCTATTGAATATCTATTGAATGTAGAATGAAGAGATGTCCCAATCAGATTAAAGAGAATGAGATGTCTTGTTTTTTAGAGGGAAAGGCAGCAGTGAAATCAGAGGGCCTAGTCTAGGGGACATGATCAGAGCAGGATAGCCAGTGATGGCTCTTTTGGATATCAGATATCCAGGTGGGTCTCAAGGGCAGGAATTGATGTCTGCCTACTCTATTGTACTCTCCGAAGTGCTTAGTAGAGTACTCTGCACACAGTAGGTGCTCATTAAATACCATTGATTGACTGATTAACTGATGTGTCATCAAATGCTTGATGGAGATCATACTGCATAAATCATCAATGATATTTATTGAGCATTTATTGTGTGCAGACCACTGTACTAAGGCTTGGGAAAGTACAAAACAAAGGAATAGACATAAACATTCCCTGGGCAAAAGGAGCTTAGCAAGTAGATGGGGAAACAGACATTCAGATGAAGTACAGCTACATATGTACACAAGTGCTCTGAGGCTAGGGAAGGGGAAAATATCAAAGTGTTTAAGGGAAACAGACCCGAGTCATAGGTGAGCAGAAGGGAGGGCTTAGATTGGGAAGGGAGGGCTTGGCCTCTTGGAGGAGATATGATTTTAGTAGGGTTTTGAAGATGGGGAAAGAGGGGATCTCTCGCACATTAAGGGTGGAAGGGCTCATAGGGTCAGCGATGAAAAAGATGATACTGAGGCACAGCAAGTAGGTTGGCATTAGAGGAATGAAGTGTGCATGGGTTGTAGTAGGAGATCAGCGAGGTAAGGTAGGAGGGGGAGAGCCGGCTGTGTGCTTTAAAGCCGCTGGTAATGTGATGACATCATATGTACCACTTTGCAGAAGTCCAATTAAGGCCACCTGAAACCTAGAGTTTTCTCCAGGGGGACCTCTGGCATTCCACATTGTGCTCCAGAGTCCTTCGGGTCCCACAGAACATAGGCGCTGCCTCAGGCTTACTAAAAATTGGACAAATGACCAACCTAGGTGAGAGGCAGGGAGAAAACATAGTGGTCTAGAAATAAAGAGAGAACTCTTCTCGCACTGAGAAGCAGCATAGCCTAGAGCATGGGCCTGGGAATCAGAAGGACCTGGGTTCTAAACCCTGGTTCTGCCACTTGTTTGTTGTGTGACCTTGGACAAGTCACTTGACTTCTCTGGGCCTCATTTACCTCATCTGTAAAATGGGGATTAAGACTGTGAACCTTATGTGGGACAGAGGCCATCCAATCCAATTACCTTGTATCTATCCCAGTGCTTAGTACAGTGCCTTGCACATAGTAAGCACTTAACTAATACCATTAAAAAAAACTGGCTGCTTTCTTTAAGGTCTTCAGTTTTGAACTATTACTTGAAAAGAACAGATCTTGAATCCAAAGGTTATTTTTCTTTTTACATTATAAGGCCAGGTATCCACTGTTAAATGAAAGGAACAGATTTTCCTTGTGCTACTGGAGGACGGCTTCAGTATAAAGAAGCACTCTTTCCTCGGAGGGGACGTGATTATATTTTTTTTATATCTTGCAAAAAACTATATATAAACATTATAAAAGAACATTGGATATTTGTTTTCCCTCCTCTAGTAATAGTTTTAAATAAACGTAATTGCTCTTGGACAATAATGTGTTTCAATGTCGTGTACCGAAAACCAATAAAAAAAGCCATTCACCTTGGAAGGAATCTGGCTTCAAGGCTAAGATGGAAGCCACACAATGATGTCAGAGGGTGAAAGGTCAAAAGGTTAAAACAGTTTTAGGCAGAATTCAGGGATTGGATTTTGGTTTTTTGAAAGCCACACATTACCTAGAGTAATTAATTTAATAATACTAACAGCTTCTTGCATTCGAATCAATTACACTGCACTGTGTTTTCAAAAAAGGGACTCTGCATTTATAGATATTATACTCCCTGGTTAAAATCTTGCACAAGAAACAATAAAACACTGAATAATAGGGGACCACAAGGTTAGTGTTGATGTAATAAAGACGTTTTCAATATTTTGGCACTTACCCTCTGATGTAAAGTGTGTGCTATTCTCATTTAGCTGGTGATTGCCAACTAGAATAAAAGAAAAGTGTGTTAATCCACTGCTGCTCTAAAGTGACAGTAAAAGCATTTGCTGCATTTCCTTTCTGGATTCCAGATCCCCTTTGATTCACATCTATTATTTCCAGATTAGATCGCTGCAGTATTATTTATATAGCACTATTATATTCAATTCACACATTACAGCTGCTGTTAAATGTAGCCCCTCATCCCTAGAGATGGAAGCAACAATGTTAGATTTTTTATTTTATATTTTAGGATAATCCAATGACTTTTTCAACCTGCCGAAATATTTGAAGGGGGGAATGCTTAATTCCTGGCTTGACTTGTATCAACCCTTTCAACTTCAACTCTTGGTAGCATTCACTCTTCCGATTACCAACCTCTATATCTTCCCACTTCCCGAAGATGGTGTGATGAGCCCTTAGTCCAAGCACAGCCATGTTTGGGTAAGAAGACCCCACAGTCTACAAGTTTTGATTGTGGTCTTATAGAAAGAACTGATGTCTTCCTTTGCTGTAAGCCAACTAAGGTTGGCCACTTCTCCCCTTGTGGTTATCATCCAAGGAGTTGCACATGAGGTCTCACACAGCATCAACATTTTAAAGAATTCTATCTGACACCATCCGAATTTAAGGTGGATTCCTGGGTACATGCCTGACCCTGCCATTTGGTCTAGAGTCTTTGCATTCCCTTCCCAGTCCCTCTGAACATGGGCAATGCTTCCACATCATGGAATTCCATGGTAGAAGCTGAGGAGGCCAGAGGCTTGCCATGATTTGCTCCCTGTATTCACCACCCCTCTCAGCCCCACAGCATTTATGTACATGTATGTAATTTATTTATTTATATTACGTCTGCCTTCCCCTCGAGACTGTAATCTCCTTGTGGGAAGGGAATGTGCCTACCTACTGGATTAGATTATACTTGCCCAAGCACTTAGTACAGTGCTCTGCACATGGTACATTCTCAATAAATATGATTGGTTGATTGATTGATTAAAGGCATCCAGTGCCAAGCCAGACAAGGTACCAGATAGGGTGTACCAGATAGGGTACAAATTATCTGAAAATCAGACAGATGGCCTCACCAAATCCAACAAAGTCTGTGTCTGGAACAGCACGGATTTCTTGTTTGGCATTGGTTGAAAGATCTAGTTAAGAGGAATTGGTAGTTGAGTTGTGAATTAGGTCACGGCTTCATTAGAAGGAAGAAAACTACAGTAAGTTCCTTTACTCCAGCCTCAACCAACTATTATATATATATCAACATATGTCTCCGTAGTAGAGCAGGCCAAGTTTTCACAAGGAAGTAAATTAGCTTTCCATTTTTCCTGATGAGCTCATTGAAGGGTCCAGGAACATGAAGCTATGGAAAATATTCACACTGTCTCATAGATGTTCTGGAGTGCAAAATGTGCAGAATGGAATTGCAATTATGATGTTTGGCTTAAAATAAAAGGGATTTCAGAAAACTCCCAATATATTTCTGTGACTCTATGTTTCATCCCATCATGTCAGCTGACAAGGTGTTGGTCAGATTTTGTTTCTCAATCGATCAGTCCATCAGTCTCTCAGTGGTATTTATTGAGTAGTTACTGTGGGCAGAGGACTATACCAAGCACTTGGGAAAGTAGAATACAACAGAGTTGGTAGTTCTCTCTACCCAAAGTGATTTGACAGTCTAGGGGGGGAAGACAGACATTAATATAAATAAATAAATTACAGCAGAAAAAGTATTTCAGGAGACACTGTCTGGATACCTGTAGTCTAAATGAGGAGATCATATTTGCCAGAATATCTCTGACCAGCCTTAGTGCTCTACCAACGGCTTCTTAGCCTCTTCTGATGATACCAATTCTATTCAGAATTCTGTTTTCTTTGGCCCTGGGCACCATATGTCTTGACTCAATAAAATGTAGCAATTTCACTTCATTTCATTTTCACTTCACTTCACTTCACCTTCTGCAGCAGCTAGTTTCCTTTGCTTCCAAGCTGAAGGATTTTCCATTTCTAGTCATCAATATTTTTATACTTCTCCTCCTACTAAAGCGTAAGCTCTTCGTGGGCTGGGATTGTGTCATTTCTTTATTCTGTTCCTCCCAAGTGCTTAATAGAGTGCACCGCGCCAAGTGTGCGCTCAATAAATGATATTACTGGAGCTACTTCTTTGCGAATGGTCAGAAGCATTACTTGGCAGAATAATAATAATAATTATGGGATTTGTTAAGCGCTTACTATGTGCTGAGCACTGTTCTAAGCACTGGAGTAGATACAAGGTCATCAGGTTGTCCCATGTGGGGCTCACAGTCTTAATCCCCACTTGACAGATGAGGTAACTGAGGCACAGAGAAGTGAAGTGGCTTGCCCAAGGTCAAACAGCAGGCAAATGGTGGAGCCGGAATTAGAACCCATGTCCTCTGACTCCCAAGCCCGGGCTCTTTCCACTGAGCCACACTGCTTCTCTGGCAGTGTCAAGGGGTAAGGGTGACATGCCCTAAATGCTGGAGCAGACACAGAGACAACCCCTGTTCCACATAGAACTCATAGTCTTAATCCCCATTTTACAGATGAGGTAATTGGGGCCAGAGAAGTGAAGTGACTTGCCCAAGGTCACACAGCAGACAAGTGGTGAAGCCGGGATTAGAACCCCGGTCCTCTGATTCCCAAGCCCATGCTATTTCCACTAGACCACACTGTTTCCTTAAGAGCTTATTCCGTCCAAACTGTGAAGCTCTCTCTGTGACCCCATGTAGCTCTTCACAAGCGCTTAGTACAGTGCTCTGCACACAGTAAGCACTCAATAAATACGATTGAATGAATGACCCCTGTTTAGCTCCCCCTTGAGTTCAATGTTCTATCTTAATCAAGTAGAAAGTGTTTTTATTTTGCTAGCTCACGTATTCATTTGTCAAGACTGCCTACCCTACTGGATTGAAAACTCCTTGGGGGTGGGGGTGTGTGTGTTCCTGCTTATAATAATAATAATAATGGCATTTATTAAGTGCTTACTATTTGCAGAGCACTGTTCTAAGCGCTGAAGAGGTTACAAGGCAATCCGGTTGTCCCATGGGGGGCTCACAGTCTTAATCCCCATTTTACAGATGAGGAAACTGAGGCCCAGAGAAGTTAAGTGACCTGTCCAAAGTCACACAGCTGACAATTGGCGGAGTCAGGATTTGAACCCATGACCTCTGACTCCAAAACCTGGGCTCTTTCCACTGAGCCACGCTGCTTCTCTTATTAATTAGATCATACTCTACCAAATGCTTAGTAGTGTTCTGCACACAGTAGATGCTTAATAAATATTATTTATTGATTGAAGAACAAGATCTCTTCATTATAATCAATCAATCAATAGTGCTTATTGAATGCCTACTGGATGCTGATTATGGAATTAAGCCCTTGGGAATGTTCAAGACAATTAAAGGACATGGTCCCTGCCCTCAAGAGAGACAAATATTTCAATAAATTTTAGATAAGGGGAATAAAAGGCCATAACTTGGCCACAATTTTTCCCCAACCCAGACTGAGTTTAGCCTGACATTATACAGACTGGCGAGGGTGATTTTCTAAATGAAAAGTCAGGTTTGACCAAATTCTGCAATTCTAGACTCTAAAAATAAAAGAAACTCCCTGGGCTTTGGAAGGCTCCACACTGAGAACTCTTTATGTGTCACCAGAGCAAAGGTCAGACGAGAGAGAGAGAGAGAGAGAGAGAGAGAAAGAGAGAGAGAGAGAGATTGTGTGTGTGTGTGTGTGTGTGTGTGTGTGTGTGTGTGTGTGTGTGTGTGTGTGTGAACATTCACTCTTAGAGGTAAAAGCACAGCCATTCTCAGGCCTCAGAGTCCCTCCAGGTGTTGTCTGCTAAGCCTGGATCTGGAGTGGTATTTTCTAGGAAAGGCTGAGACAGAGCTAGCAAGAACTAAACTGACAGGGACTGTGTCCAACCTGATTATCTTGTATCTACCCCAGCGCTTAGTAGAGTACTTGGCACACAGTAAGTGCTTAACAAATACCATTAAAAAACAAAACAAAACAAAAACCACTAGCCCAAGAAGCTTGAGAACTGACTGGGTTCAGAGACCGCTTCATTACAACAGGCAAAATGTGACCGGCCCAGAGCAATGAATAAACCATGTGGGTTTCCGTGGCGCTCTCATTACCTCAGCCCCAAAGAAAGAGAAATGCCAGTGGAAAGAGCCAAAAAAACCTTTCTGATATTTGAAGCAGAACCTGTACTCTATCATCAGCCTGTGTTATTGTCTGTGGGACAAAAGAGGACTTAAACACAAATGGGTAGCACTTTTCTTTCATTGACCACAATAACAAAATCTGTCTTAAATGAAACAGTAAACAAAATGTGAAGTGATGTTCGGTCAGGCCAATGTTGCGAGGTTCTATCTGCCATTGTTCTCACCAAGGTTTTCTATAAAGAAGCTGTTGTGGGCCTTTGGGAAATGGCCAGGGATCCTTCCTCCCAGAAATCGCAAAAGCACATGTCTTTCCCTCACGTCTCTGACTTCAAAGCCAAAATAGGTGGGCTGGTTGGTGATGTTCAGTAGAGAGTAGGGTGTTGGGTGTGCTTAGGATGGTCACTGATAGCTCTCATTAACTCAAGACACTGAGTCATACAAGATGACGTGTATACGCTGGATGTGAAGTGTGCTTTGTCTCTCTCTCTCTCTCTCTGTCACATTTCCTCTCTCATCTGTTTCCTTTCTGTTCTTTTTCTCCAGTTATGCTCCGTATTTCTTCTTTTGGCCCATTATCCATTTATCTCCACTATCCACTAAACTGTAGTCTCCTTGAGGGCAGGGCTTGTGACTACCAATTATATTGTATTGTACTCTCCTAAAGGCTTAGAATAGTGCTCTGCACACAGTAAGCATTCAATAGATACTATTGATTGATTGATCGTTTCTCTTCTTCATCCCTATTCCAATTTCATTCCTCTTTTTTCCCATCTTTGCAATTCATATCCTCATTCTTCCTATCCTTCCTTTCCCATTCCCGCTCTCCAAAGGTTTTCCCTTTTCTCCACCCCTCCAGCTTCTTTCCCCTTTCCCATCCCTCCTTGGCTTATCATTCCTCTCTTCCTCCTTTCTCTCAGTTCCATCCGGCTCCTTTCCTTCCCATCCATGTCTCCCCCAGCCCCTCAAAGCTGTGGCTCACTGGCACCAAGGACAGTTAAGGGGGTGCCCTCTCCTTGCTCTTATCTCAGGAAAAAGCCAGAAACCTCCTTTCTTGAGCCCTTTTAATGAATATGAGTGCACATGTGTTTCATATATAAAACTATCCTGCCTCTATATCATACGTGTGAAATGTTTCAATTATTCCTAAAATATTTTTAACATTTTCCAGAACTATTGGGCAAATGGTGAGGAAGTAGTGGGGGTGGGAGGGGTGTTTGCATTCTGTTTTTCATTTTCATATGTTTCAAACAAATGCCTCTTAAAAACTGACTTGGATCTCACTAAAATATTGATCAATTTTACATATTCATTCATTCAATCGGATTTATTGAGTGCTTACTGTGTGCAGAGCACTGTACTAAGCGCTTGGGAAGCACAAGTTCCCTACCCACGTATGGGGCTACCATGCAGCTGCCAAAGTAGCATTAGATATTTGCACTTACCAGCTTACGGATGAGAAACGTGGCATTTCTAGAATAGGATGAGTGTTTTTTTGTTGTTCACGTACACGCTGAGTTACCCATTCCTCAAGTAGGCTCTTGTCCTTCTTGCTTTAGGCCGTAATTTCTCTGAAGTGAAACCAACTTTAATACAGATGATGAAACTGAGGCACAGAGAAGTTAAGCAATTTGCCCAAGGTCACACAGCATGCTAGTAGCGGAGCTGGGTTTAGAACTCAGGTCCTCTGACTCCTAGTCCCATGCTCCTTCCACTAGGCTATGCTGTTTTTCATTTCCTGGAGGGAATGTTTTCTCTTGGTCTTTCTGTTTGTCAACCCTTAGTGGCAAGCTGGCCTCCTGCTCAACATCTGCTCTGAAGAAATGTTTTCAGGCTCAATAATTAAAATATGATGATCTAATAACTGTTCAAATATTCATGATTTATTCTTCTTTATTATGCATTGAGTGTTGGCCCCACAGCCAACTGGAAGAGCAGTGAAATGCAATTCCATCGAGTCTGGGAAGGCTGTCATGTGACTTCATCCCTTCAGAAATGACCAATCCCACCAGACAAAGATTCAGACCCAGATGGATGGATTCACTCTGTGGGAGCTAGAGAAGGGTCCTGGGTCCTGGAAAAAATCTATGGAATGATGAAGGAGGGGAGAAGTGAGTGGGTTTCTACCTGGAGAAAAGGGATCAGGTGTCCAGAATGGCATGCAAATGCTTAAAAAGCAATCTTTAAGAAGACCAAGAAGAACAGAATAAATAGCTTGTAAATTAGTCCTCATTGGACATATGCTATTCTCTCTCTTCTCCATCCCCCACACCCACCATACTCACCCACAAACAAGAGAAGTAACATTTACAATGAAATGTAAAAAGAGAAGAACTCTGGGTTCAGTGCAAGAAGATACCATTCCTTCATCCATTTCCTTCTTTGTTACTGGGTCCTTCTCTCTTACCTCTCCCCATCTTACATATTAGCTGTCTTCTCCTGCTACTCTCTGGCTCACCTCCTACCTGTACCTCCCTCTCAACTTTCCTGCCTCTCACCCCTTACTCACATCATTAGCCCCAGCACTGTCCCCCAAATCCACTAGATTCCAACTCTACTCATATTCAAAACCTTCATAAAATCTCACCTTCTCCAGGAAGTCTTCCCCAATTACTCACAACATCCCAGTTAAATCATTTCAATCCCCACCCCTCCTCAGCATTCATGAACAACAGCTTACTTTATTATATATACACACAATACACACATGTATATATACATATATGTATATATATATATGTATGTAAAAACATTCAGTTATTTATTCAATTGTTTCACCCTCATTGGACTATTCTGCTTCCTCCTTTATCTCTGCTCTTTCTCCTGCTTTCACGATCTGTAAATAATTTATATCTGACTTTCCCATTAAATTGTAAGCTCTCTGAGGTTCAGGAACATGGCTTGCTACTGGTGTAGTGTCAAACACTCAGTAAGTACTCCATAAACACCACTGATTGACTGATTGATTACTAGAGCCAGTTGCTCGTATTTTGAAATCATTAAGGACAACTATTTTCTCAGTGCAAATTCAGGTACAATGAACCAGATTCTCCCATCATTATCCTTTCCTCTGGAGAATAACCTGTCAGACTAGTCTGAAAACAAGAGTTCCCAAAATGTACTCTTTTCTCTCAGCCCCGATGGGCACTTGCCCTTTGTTGAGACACAGTGAGCTTGTTCCTTCCCTCCACTCTGGAGCACTCATTGTTCTGAAGAAAGGGAAGAGATTCCATCATCTCAATCCCAGAGTGTCCTATAGGACTTCTGAACCTTCCCGGTCTCTGGCAATGTGGCTTCTTTACAAATCCCAAACAAGGGAAATTGTTGGTGAGGAGGCACTCTCACTTGAGCTGGAAATATTCAATTCCCTCAGCAAACAGCTGCTCTGAAGTGGCAAGCTTGAGGGCCATCTCTCTCCTTTGAAGTCTGGTAATTGGTAGACTTTTTGGTGAGCTTCAGGGATCCTGAGTCTCTAAATCCCAATTAAGTGAGCTTGATGCTTTCCTTGATGAGGAGAACATGCCTTCTCTTCGGGAATGGAAAAAAGATTCCGGGTCACGTGTAGATGGAACTTTCAGGGATACCTGCAAAACCCTTGAATTTGTCTTGGAGGTCAAACGTACAAACTTCTGTAGGCTTCTCTTCTTTCCTTACCAATTTCTTGAAGACACCGATTCCTTTTGAGTAAAATGAAAAATAAGGCATTATGTTTTGGAAATTTGTAGGGTAGGCAGAGAGTGTGGTCATTCCTGGTGAAAAGTCCCAAACTGTTTTAATCCAGGAACGCTTCAAAAGATCCTCATGTGGGATTTAGGAGGGATTGAAGATGGAGTTGGGGTCTGGTGGATTTGGGGTACAGGGCTGGGGGAACATTGTGAATAGGGGCTCAGAGGCGGGAGGGTTGAGAGCAAGGTACATTTAGGAGGAGAGCTTGGGAGGAGAGAAGAGTATGAGCTGGAGAACAGCAGGGGGAAGAGACCCCCACTGGGTGTAAGGAACAGCATGGCCTAGTGTAAAATTTCTCACCTGGTCCCTTGTAAACAGGGTGTAAACATGGCCACCTGAGTGAGGCTGTGCAGGGTTTAAATTTTCTCAGGCCCCACAGAGGTTTCTCTCCAAATCTTCAGCATCCAGGCATCAACTGGATAAGTTACCCGATGAAAACCTGTTGCTTGAAAACCAGAGAAGCAGAGTGACCTAGTGGAAAAAGCACAGGACTGGGAGTCAGGAAAGGTAGGTTCTAATTCTGGTTTCATCACTTGCCTGGACAAGTCACTAGCCCTCAGTTTCTTCATTTATAAAATGAGGATAAAATGCCTGTATTCCCTCCCCTTTAGGCTAAGGGCCTCTCTTGGGAAAGGGACTGCACTGTATCTACCCCAGCATTTAATACAGTACTTCACACATAGTAAATGCTTAACAAATACCACTCTTTTTTCTTTTTTTTTAATGAAGCTGCTTGAGTAGTGACCTAACAGCCGCTCCATATCTTGGGACACACTTCTTCCAGTTTTCCAGCAAGTGGGAGACAAGAGTGCTGGTCAGGATTCAACGCCCACACTCATCCTCCTTGTTCTGCTGCGTGGGGGTGGAGGACAAAAGGAAGAGATACAGGTATGAGGAACAGAGTGGTATCAGTAGACACTACATTAATCAAATCAAGAGCTGGGTTATTTATTATGAGGAGTTGAAACTTCAGCTCCTCTCAGCATTGGTGCTGGAAGAGGCCACAGGCTTCCCAGGGAGAACAAATCTAAAATGCTCATGTTTTTGATGCAAATATTAACATTGCACTCTCTGCTATACAGCATTGAATCCAATTCCAAACCTAATCCAGACGTTTCTGAATTTAACCTTTCCCTGCTGTTGTCTCTCAACAATTACTGATATTTCAGAAACAGAAAGCATTTCCTCAATTATCATTTTCATTAAAAGCATGTCATAGCAAAACTTTTGTCCTTTTTGTATTATTCTTTTAATCTTCTTTTTCCATGGAAATATTTAACTTTTTTTTAATACTCCAATGGGATCCCGCTATTGGCAATTGGAAACAATTCCTTTTTATTTGTTTCTGGTGCTGGTCTTTCCTCCATCTGCTCCTCCCCAGGATAGCCTTACCTCTTTTTAGGCCTGCATTAGAGTCTATGAGTAGCAGTAACCGAAGTGGATAACGTACTGACCTAAGTCAGACCTACTCCCTGCCCCTCATCAGTAGGAGGGAGAACAGGTATTGAATCCCCATTTTAAAGAGGAGGAAATTGAGGCACAGAGAAATTAAATGACTTGCTCAAGGCCACACAGGAAGCATGTGGCAGAGCCTGGATTAGAATGGAATTTGCTTGTTTTCCCCATTTTGATTGTGAGCTACATGAAGGCAGGGATTGACTGAGCCATAATCTTCTTGTGTACATTTCCCAGGTGCAGAGTTCCGTGCTCATCTCCAGTGGGTTTTCCAGCAACACTTTATTGATTGAAATTCTCACACAATCCTGGGAGGCTTCACACCTCCAAACTTTGAGTCACCCCCAAACAACTGGGCTTGGAGAGGGAGATAAAGGAAGTAGAATGATTTAGACACTAACATGCTTGAGCCCTTGACTAGTAGGAGGCAGTCTCCAGGGCTTCCACCTCCTTCTCCCCCCTCACTTCAAACTCTGCTTATAGATCATCCGTAGGATTTGAGGCCTGAGATTTCGGCAAATCTGCCATAAGATCCACAAGACACTGCACTAAGACCACGCATTTGCACATCACTATTCCTGTGTCCAGGACCTAGAAGCCTTGGATAGAAAGTTCTTGGTGGGATCAACTGCTCTATCATCCTGCCCCATGCAGAAGCACCCTGAAACCACCCCAGGCTACTGAAAGTCTCCCCTGAGAATATTTTTCTTTTTACCTTGAATTGATACACCACTCTGTTTTCCCAGTCACTTTCATGTAACTCATGGTTGTCCTCCTAGCACCTGTGAGAAGCAACAGAAGGAAATTTTGCAACCTCCCTTGGTGTTCCACTCCGATTCCTAGCTCCCTCTGAGGTCAGAAAAGTCAGTTTGCCTGTGGCAAAGTTCCTGACAGCTTGAAACAATGTCCTCAAAACCCCCAGTTCTTAACAGATAGACAATTACTCTTCCTCCACTTCTAAGACTTATTGAAGGCACATCTCCTCCAAGAGGCCTTCCTGACTAAGCTCTCCTTTCCTCTTCTCCCACTTCTTTCTGCATCACCCTTACTTGCTTCCTTTATTCATCCTCCGCTCAGCCCCACAGCACTTACGTACATATCTCTAATTTATTTATATTAATGTCTGTCTCCTCCTCTAGACTGTAAGCTTGTTGTGGGCGGGGAATATGTCTGTTATATTGTTCTATTGTGCTCTCCCAAGCACTTAGAACAGTGCTATGCATACAGTAAACACTAGTAAGTGCTTAATATCATTATTATTATTATTATTAAATAAATAGGATTGACTGATTGACTGATTAACTGCCTTGTTAAATCAGCTAATAAGCAGACTGGCTGCTGTTATTTCTTGTCCAAATTCAGCATGGGAGGACCAGACAAAATCAGTCTGAAGTCGTGCAGACATGGTTTTGTTCCATGAGAGTATGTTCTCGTTGAAGATTGGCCCAAGTGTTGGCCTGATTAGCCATTCTTTCCTGGGGAGGCTATGGGCTCTGCGCTCCTCCCCTTCCCACCTGCCATTGTCTGGTCTCCGAGGACAGTCCTGTTGCCCTCCAAGGTTGGAGCAGAGAGAGGGGCAGAAAACCCGGAATTGGACTATGTCATTTGGGGATGCACTCATGTTAGAGTTCCAGGGCTGAGCTCAGAGATCTGGCCTAAAAGGGAAGTTTTCACTAGAAAATTCCTCTCCAAAAAAAACCTGGGTCCTGTGCAGACATGAATTATATTTAACCTAAATTCCTCTCCCTGTAGCTCAGACTAATTTCCTCTTGTTCTGAACTCAGTAGTAGAAGAGAATAGCCCTTCAGTTCCTGGAAGGTGGTTGTTATATTGCCCTCATCCTTCTCTTCTCCAAGCTGAATAATACCTGACCTGGTAAGAAGCAGCATGGCCTAGGGAAGGAAGTACAGATATTGAATCCCCATTTTATAGATGAGGAAACTGAGGAACACAGAAATACTAACCCCAACCTTCCCACACCTCGAAGGCACATCTTTCCATCCTAGACTGTCTCTTCCTTCTTTTAATTTTGTTTTGTTGGGAAATTTTTAGGTTAGAAAGGGACAGTCAGGTCTAGTGGAAAGAATACAGGTCTGAGAGTCAGAGGACCTAGGTTTTAATCTCGGTTCTGCCACTTGACTGCTCTCTGGCCTTGAGCAAGTCATTTAACTTCCTTGTGCCTCAGTTCCCTCATTTGTAAAATTTGTGAGCCCTGTGTGGGACAGGAATCATAACCAACTGCTTAATATTGTTTCTACTTCAGCTCTTAGCTCTTAATACATGCCATAATTAATCTGAGCTTTCTTTCTTTGGGCTTTACCTTGAATGCAATTACATCCTTATTCTTCTTATTTCTTTGATGGGATGATTGACACCCACTTTTTTGTTTTCTTTCTTTCAGGTTTCCTCTAATTTCTGGGTCAGGGAGTGAGTTAAATTACCACGGTCCCTAAGTTTATTTTGATAATTTGAAAAGGAACTGTTCAGAGAGAGAAGCAGCATCAGGGAGAGCAAAAACCAGAAAGCAGATCTTGAATATATCTCAAACTTCCCAACCCTCCCTGTACTTTGACAATTTCAAATTTTGGATGAATCAATGTCTGCAATCCTCATGGGGTATTAAGATAATTTGTAAAAGGCCTGTTTGTGATTTGTATGCCATGTTTATTAAAGCTGATATAAAAGGTAATACTAGGGACTTAATCCCTAGGGTTTGGGGAAATAACCACTATCATTTAATGGGAAATGGGTGGCCATGTCAGTTGTCAACTCTAATTTTTTCTCTAGTCAGAGAACCTTTTCCATATTTTTCTTATTATAGGTCTAAAATTCACAAGATGGCTTCCCCTAAGAGGGAAGGCGAAATAGTAATCTTCAATTAGATTCAGAGATAATGACCAACTTCACTGAGAATTTAAACTACAAATTGGAGACTCAGCCTGGGAGAAAGAGTGCAGAACTAGGACCCAAGAGTTCTTGGTTCTATTCCCAGTTCCACCGATGGCCTACCCTGAAACCTTGGCAAGCCACTTAACCTTTTCTGAGCTTCAATTTCCTCACCTTTAAAATGGAGAGAGGATACTTGCTCTCCCTCCCCTTTAGACTGTGAGTTCCATGTGGGAGAGGGACCGTGCCCAATTTGATTGCTTTGTCCCTACCCCAGCTCTTAGTGTAGTGCTTGGCACATAGTAAGTGCTTAATAAATACTATAATTAAGAATTAATAGGAACATAAACAGCTCCTTATATCTGTGGCTGACTTTTAGTAGATGGGAAGGAGGAGGCCTCTAGAACAGAGATCGAGACTCAGAAGTAGTATGGCCTAGTGACAAGAGCATGGGCTTGGGAGTCAGAGGATGTGGGTGCTAATCCTGACTCTGCCACTTGTCTGCTGTGTGCCCTTGGGCAAGTCACTTAACTTCTCTGAGCCTCAGTTTCCTCATATGTAAAATGGGGTGAGCCCCATGTGGGACAGGGACTGTGTCCAACCTGATTACCTTGTATCTACCCCAGAACTTAGAATAATGCGTTGCACACAGTAAGCACTTAACAAATACCATGATAATAATAATAATAATATCATTATTAAGCAGGCCTTCTACAGATGATTCAGCAGCAGCTTCCAACAAAGTGTATAGTGCACAAAATATTAAATGTTTGGTCCCCCCCAAACAGATGGCTCTCTCCTGGGAGGAAGACATAGATAGATGCCTGATTATCTGAGGCCACAGACTAGAGCTGGGGCTTCATTTACCTTAAAGGGTTAGAGGTATTCAGTTGGTTGTTCTGCTCCAAGGGTGCCCCACCCAACAATCAGTCAATCAGTAGCATTTACTGGACACTGACACTCTGTGCCAAACACTCTACTAAGTCCTCAGGAGACTACAATAAAGTTAGTAGGTGCAATCCCCTCCCTTGAGAAGCTTCCAATCTAGTGGACACATTCACCAACGTTCAAGCCCGTGGTTCAATCAATCAATCAATCAAACAATCAACAGTACCTACGGAGTGCTTATTTTGTGCAGAGAACTGAACTAAGCTCTTGGGAGAGTACAATAAATAGACTTGATCTGGTCTTTGCTAAATTTTAAAAATAAAAGTGAGTGAAGAACGTTTGTGTGATGTGATTTGAATGATCCAAAGCAGATCCAGTTGTCCATGAGCAAAAAGGCTGGTCTTTCACTGACACCTTAGGGTTGTACGCTCCATTTCTGTAGGCTGCCCCGCCGGGGAGGAGGCTGTCTTGGGGGACTCGTGCCCACAAAGAAAGCCGATACTTGCGGGGAGCCAGCGTTTGCTTGGGCAGTGGCCCAGGAAGACTTTGGAGAGATTCAGGATTTGAGAGGTTCAATCATTCTTTCTCAAGACAACAGGGGTTGTAAATCTAGGTTGGTGGGGTGGGGGTTCTTAGAGGTCTAAAAATACATCCTTACATTTTTTTTCAGTCACGAGTTTTCGTATTTATCCACCCAATTTGTTATAATGATGAACAGCTTTAGACCAAACACAGAATGCATCTTCTTACTTTATATATAGGCTAAATGGTAGGCAGCTGTGATCTTCAAGCCTATCTAGGGCACTGGGTTGACATCATAAACCACCAGGCCAAACAACTGGGCCTGAGTGTCTGATAATCATTACAAATTTCCCCCAAGAATATCAATTCCATTAAGTAGATGTGTGCTATTTTAAGGGTAGTCGAGAGTCACCCTCCACCACTAAAAAACAGATCATTGTTTTTAAAAATTTGCTGAATACAATAACGTGATTAGGTCATATTCACAGCAATTAGCTAGGTAATTTAAATGACCCTAATACCTGAATTACAATGTCCAGGTTCATAATGATAGTTTCTGGAGTCTGAACAATACGACATAATCTGATGATTCCAATATTTTGAAGTGATTAGTAAGTAATTAGAGCTCAAGCCAAGTTGACTCTCTTAAATTCCCAACCCTGATGGTTGAAAAGCAGTAATCTGATTACCTAATCATGAGCACTCAAGATAATGGGCTAGCCCTTCCATGAAGAGTTACAGAGAGTTAATCTTTATTGCCATTTGAATCTCAGGAACCATTCCCAACCTTTGCCTTCACCTCTCTTTGACACATCCCTGAATTGGCTCTTCCAAGTGCTCCTATTTGTAAAGTTTTCCTAGGCTCAAGTTTAACCTCAAAGTTCCAACTGAGAGTTCACCTATCACGCTATCCTCTCTCCAGACAAGTCCAGTTTCTGAAAAACAATATGAAGCTTCATTCAATATCATCCATGCAGCTGGCTTTGGCATTACATGATAAAGTTTTTCTGCCAGCGAGCTGATTTACATGTGTGTGTTGACCAAACAGAAGGTTGCAGTCCTTTCTGCCTGTGCTCTTTGTTAGACAGCTGAACGGCACCACCTTCAAGCCATATTTCAGGCCAGGTGGTGGGGCCAGTCATGAACATCAGTGTCTCAGAATGTGGTCAAAGTGAAGCTACAAGGATCGGGGTTGCTCTTCTCAAGCCCACCGAGTACAATCAGAGAATCCCGAGGATACAGTGCACCCCAGCCCTGAAGGGTAAAAATGGGACTTTGGGATTATCTGGGAGTTTCAATTATCCAGGGTCTCCCCAGAACCAGCCCAGGCAGATTTGAGCTCTGCCTAGAGATAAAACAGAATGAACTTGAACCGATGTCCTGCCCCAAGTCCCCAGTTCCTAATTAGAAAAGGCTGGACACCACTGCTAGGAGAGATGGATTAAACAGGCTTCACTCCAGAGCACCACATCATTCCTTCCAACCTCTGATTAAAGGTCTCTGATTAAAGGACTGACCTACAGTCACAAATATGGATGAGAATATGCCTGTTCAGCTGCAGAATAATGATAGTAATAATAACAATAATAATAATTGTGGTTTTCTTAAGCACTTACTATGTGCCAAGCCTGGGGGTAAAAATAATACAATCCATTCAGACACGATCCCTGTCCCAAGTGGGTCTCCCTGTCTAAAAGGGAGGAAGATCAGATATTTGATCTCCATTTTACAAATGATGAAAAAGAGGCACAGAAAAATTAAAGTGGTAGAGCCAGGATTAGAACCCAGGTCTTCTGACTCTCAGTCCTGCACTCCTTCCTCTAGGTCATGCCGCTTCTCTTTTGTACAGAAAGTTATGCAGAATGCCAAAACTTTACAAACTATATATCAGTCAGTCAGAGGTATTTGTTGAGCTCCTACTGGGTACGAAACATGGACTAAATGCTTGGAAGAGTAGACCGTAAGCAAATACATGTTCCCTGTCCTCACGAAACTTACAATCTAATGGGAAGCCAGATAAAAATGATTTTTAAATAGTGAAAGCAGGAGGAAGGGCGTTGATACTTTGGGAAGTAGGTCAACTCGGTCAGGATGAAATAGCTAAATAAATATTGGAATATACAAGTAAAAATACACATATGTACATAAGTGCTGAGGCTAGGAGTAAAAAGTGCTGAGAGTGGCTATTGGACTGACAAGACTGGGGCGTTATGAATTACTGGGGAAGGCACCCTGAAGGGGGTGGGATTTTAAAAGTGCTTTGAAGATGGGGAGAACTGTATATCTGTCACGGTTTTATTATGTTCAAATTTATCAGTGGGAATTTTCTCCCCCTGAACTGATATTTTTAGATGCCCCAGCCTGATGATTTAGGCTAAGGCTTACCTCCCACTGCTCCTACTGAGGCCAAAGACTTTCATAGCTTTGGGAAGAAAATTTCCCTTATTTTAACCCACTGGGCTCAGGGAACAGTGGGCCCTGGATAATGGGACCCAGTGGTGATGGGGTACAGGGATGGTAAAAAAGGACATCCTGATAAAATCTGTAACTAGGGACTCCACAAGAAGAGGGAAGTAGAATTAACTGGGGTTAGCAGGGTGTTATGGTTGCATAACCTGCTGCTGTTACTTGCCTCACTCACAGCTTGAGGCTCAATTCTGGGTCCCCTTCTCTTTTGTATTGAACTCCGTCTAGTGCTTAGTACAGGGCCCTGCACACAGTAAACATTCAATAAATACCACTAATTGATTGATTGAACACAGGATTACATTAAAATCTCACCCATTCACCTTGGTTTCAATTTTGAAGAAAACTTGAATTTTCTGAGTCCTCCTCTAAATCACCAATCCCCAGACTGCCAAAATAGCTTCCTCCTACCTTGTTCATTCTCCATGGGATCTGAAATACATTTAAATTCCTTTTCAGAGTGCTTTTTCTCTTTCAAAAAGGCAGCATTTATGTGCAACGGTCCTTAAACTGCAGAGAAAATAGGGGGCAGAGCAAATGTAAACAAAAACTATTTTAAGTGTTAAAAACTCAGGCAGATAATAAAAACACGTTTTTAAGCTACTTAAAATCATGAGCATCTGCATTTATTTGTTTTCAAATTTTGTAGGTTCTGTGGGTGGCAGCTGGAGAGAAAAACACACTCAGCCTTTTCCTTCGGGCTGCACGGGGTAAGTAGTATTACCATTCCAGATAGGAATGTGAAAGTGAAAAATTGACATTCAGTCAGAATACAATTCACAGGCAGCAGAATCCACATTCATAACCACTGATTTCCCAATACAAATTCCTCCTGTTGGAAGCACTCCTTTGAAAGGTGCAACAGATCTTTACTAATAATTTAAACTAACTCACAGTCTATATCCTGGCTACTAATGGTCCTTACTGTCAAGACACTGTTTGGGTAACAGTTAATAATCAGCTGTCTGGACTACCTCACCAAAAACATTACAGTGTTTCATCACTCATGTTTTATTTAATTTCACTTGTCATCAAGGTCTATTATTGGAGCTTTGTGATTTTGTTCGGGAGAGGTGATATTTTACTACTGTTGAAAGCCGCTTGCAAACATTCTGCACTTCTGCCTGAAGTGGAGCTCCATCCTCTCAGTTCCAGGAGGGCTAAGAGACCTTGGTCTTCGTGTGGGTTTGAGATGCAGTACTTGACCATCCTGCTGTCCATGAGTATTCGGCAATGGGAATAGATCAAAAGGAATCCCTGTCGGGGCTGAAATCTGGCTGAGCTAATATTGGCAATTCCACCATAATCTCCTAACAGGAATGTAGGTCAGATTCATTCATTCATTCATTCAATCATATTTATTGAGCGCTTACTGTGTGCAGAGCACTGTACTAAGCGCTTGGGAAGTACAAGTTGGCAACATAGAGAGATGGTCCCTACCCAACAATGGGCTCACAGTCTAGAAGGGGGAGACAGACAACAAGACAAAACATGTGGACAGGTGTCATCAGAATAAATAGAAATAAAG
This sequence comes from Tachyglossus aculeatus, assembly GCF_015852505.1. NCBI lineage: Eukaryota > Metazoa > Chordata > Mammalia > Monotremata > Tachyglossidae > Tachyglossus > Tachyglossus aculeatus. Next base: position 31,077,761 of record NC_052084.1, read on the forward strand.
CTAGATGCACATCATTAACACAATAAATAGAATAGCAAATATGTACAAGTAAAATAAGTAGAGTCATAAATCTGTACAAACATATATACAGGTGCTGTGGGGAGGGGAAGGAGGTAGGGCTGGGGGGATGGGGAGGAGGAGAGGAAATAGTGACATCAGATGATGTCACTTAACTGGGTATTTTACCACCCCAATCGATTAATAAATAGTATTTATTGAGTACTCACTGTGCACAGAGCACTGTTCTAAGCGCACGGGGTGATCTAATGGAGCTGGTACACCAAAACACGATCTCACTAGGAGAACAATGCCCATGGTTTCCACGATACCTGACTGAAATCAGGAAGAAATGTCTCTGAGTGCCTGTTCAATGCCCCAGTGCAACATGGATGTTTTTCAGCTTCTGCCCCAGGAGTAGGCAGAAGGCAGTGGAAGCCAAAGGCAAACTTTCTGCATTGCACTGAAAATACAGCCTTGCACTGGGGCTCCTGTTAGTTTTCATATCCAGCCAGCTCCTTTGGCATCAGCAACCTACACTTTTGGGGGCTGGTTTCAATACTCCAGGCATATTTGATTCTTCTGAGCAAGGAAGCTCCAGATGTTCCCTAGACAGATATAGGTGCAAATGTCCAATGTACAAAGAGTCAAAGTCAACCTATCCTCATGCACATACTTGATTATGGACAATTGTTATGTAATAATAATAATAATGATGGCATTTGTTAAGCACTTACGATGTGCACAGCACTGTTCTAAGTGCTGGAGAGGATACAAGGTAATCAGGTTGCCCCACATGGGGCTCACGGTCTTAATCCCCATTTTACAGATCAGGTCACTGAGGCACAGAGAAGTTAAGGGACTCGCCCAAGGACACACAGCTGACAATTGATGGAGCCGGAATTTGAACCCATGACCTCTGACTCCAGCCTGTGCTCTTTCCATTAAGCCACACTTCTATTCTGCCACAGCACAGATTTTCACTCACTGTTCTAACTAGGATGCTGTTAAGAAATTAGGGAATTTTTTAATGGTATTTTGTAAGCACTTACTATGTGCCAGGCACCGTACCAACTGCTGGGGTAGATACAAGCTAATCAGGTTAGATACTATCCATGTCTCACAGGGGGTTCACGATCTTAATCCTCATTTTACAGATGAGGTAACTGAGGCACAGAGAAGTTAAGTGACTGTCCCAAGGTCACAAAGCAGATAGATGACGGAGCTGGGATTAGAACCCAGATCCTTCTGAGTCCCAGGCTCATGCTCTATCCACTAGGCCACACTGCTTCTTGTTTGCCCAACAGTGCCAGTCTGTTGAGATAGTGTGCCAAGGTAGCAGAGATAACAAGCTGGGTGCAGCTGCATTTTCTCATGCCCAAACGGTCAACATGGGTAAATGACAGAGCATAAGGATATGTCCATAAGTGCTCTGTGCCTTGGGAATGGATGAATATCAAACTATTTAAGTTATATAGACTCAGGTATATAGGCAATGATGAAATAGGGGAAAAGAGAGGTGAGTCAGGGAAGGCATCTTGGAGGGGCTATCAATCAATCATATTTATCAATTAATCGTATTTCTTGAGCACTTACTGTGTGCAGAGCCCCGTACTAAGCACTTGGGAGAGTACAATATAGTATTTGACACATAGTAAGTGCTTAACAAATACCACTAAACAAAAAAGCACTGTTCTAAGGGCTGAGGGAGTACAGGTTAATCAGGTTGGACACAGTCCCTGTCCCATAAGGGGTTCCCAGTCTAAGTAGGAAGGAGAGCAGGTATTGAGTCACTAGAATGATGTCATTTTTCAGAGGAGTTAGTCTCCTGTTCTCCTCTCAACAACGAAAACTGAACTCGTCTCCAGTGTCGGGAAAGGACCGTCAAGTACTGATATTGAAGTGAAGAGACAAGAAAACGAACGAGTTCCCTGATCTGAACTAGTGTTTCTCATGCTCTTCAGATTACCCAAGGGTTATCCGCCTGGCGTTTACTCTCCAGAGATTAACATCTGTGTAAATGCAGTGATATGAAAAGGCCTGGTGGATGAATTCATGAATTGTTCTCACTGACATTAGCTGATACTTTGCCTTGGACCAGTCTCCTTTGCAGGTGTACTGACCACACACTAATTGAAAGGATTATTTTCATAACATTCTGTGTAGTCTGCTAAGCTTTTTGTGAAAAGCATAATTGTTTCAACCAGCTGCTCGGAACTGTTTTTATTAATTTCTTCAATCAAACAATGTTGCCAAGGGGAGTGGGGAGGAGCGGGGGAAATGCTGCAAGACATTTTTCTAAAATAATTTTTGGGGAGGAAAACAAAGGGAAGTTCTGAGAGGGAAACAGCTTCCCAGATACCAACTTGGGTTCAGCAAGATGAAAAATCTGGTGCAAATGTGTTGTTTTTTTCTTGCTCCGTCTCTTGATGTCTTCCCTCACCCCCTCTGCTGCCTCTTTTCCATCCAGTTTGTCTGTGTGACACCTGCTGAGATTAGTGGGGGCCCACACCAGACCCGCAGAGAACGCATCCATTCGCCTTGCCTGTTACAGTTAATCCCGACTTTCCACAGGCTGTTCCTTTAAACTGGAGACCATTCCTCGGTTGCATTATTTCCTTCCTTTGGATGCCTGCCAGCCCCATCTCCGAGGAACCGACCTTAATATCTGAAAAAAGCCTCCTTATGGAGTCAGATCTCTAATTTATAACAATTTCTCAAGTTTCCCAAACTCGTCTGCAAATCACTCAGAGATCTTGGGTCCTGAAGCTTTGACTCTCTGTGGACAGTCCCTTCCCCACTTCCCTAGTGAAACTCATTCTAACTGCACTGAAGTTCAGCAGCTTTGAAAACCAAAACAAAAACATTTTGAAAAACATGAGAGGAAAGGTAAGGGAGGCGTGAGGCGTATTTTCACTTTAATTGCCCAATCAAGGCCACATTTTGACCTTCATGGTAATGTGGCCTGAAGGTAAAAATGAAAAAAATCACTCTCTTGGAATGGAAATGGTGAGACAATGAGTCTGTCTCCAGGAAGCCAACGGCCTGGTTCTTGAAGAAAAAATTAGTCTCATTTTCAGCCTAATGAAAGGGAACTCGGTAACTATTATTTTAGCTGCAGTTCAGCCAAGAATGATGGACCGGTGTTAAGTTGAGCTCATGCAGTCTGGGAAATTTAACTCCAAGAGGGCTTCCTTGTTCATGCTCTCTGATTGGCCTGAGGAATCTGTCTGATTGACAGCTACCATCTGGAGTAATGTTGGTCCTGCAACCTCCGCTCCGAACCTCACTCTTTTAATGGTGTGTCCCAGGCCAGCAGAAGGGTGGTGGGAGAGAAGTAGGAAAGGAGAAAAGCCTAAAAAAACTCTCCATTAGTCAAGGTGACTGAGATGAACTAGGAGGTGGCACCAATCATTCAGTCAGTCAGTCAATCATATTTATTGAGCACTTACTGTGTGCACAGCACTGCACTAAATGCTTGGAAGAGCATCATTCAACAATAAACAGACATATTTCCTGCTCACAATGACAGTCTTTGTGTTCTTGGCTCCAGATCAGCTTCTGCTTATTGCGGTATTTGTATGGTGCTTACTCTGTGCAAGGCACTGTACTAAGCACTGGGGTAGATACAAGATAGATGGCTAGACTGGTATTTAACATGAGATTTAGCCCTGGAATAAATATGAATACCATTATCTTTCCAGAAAGAGGTATGGACACATTCAATGTGTTTCAAACTCTAATAATAATAATAATAATAATGATGGTGGTGGTATTTGTTGAGCACTTACTATGAGCCCAGCACTGTTCTAAGCACTGGGGTAGACACAAAGTAATCAGGTTGTCCCATGTGGGGCTCATAGTCTTAATCCCCATTTTGCAGATGAGGTAAAAGAGGCCCACAGAAGTTAAGTGACTTGTCCAAAGTCACATAGTGACAAGTGGCTGATCCGAGACTAGAACCCACAACCGCTGACTCCCAAGCCCTGGCTCTTGCCACTAAGCCACGCTGATAATAATTACGGTACTTGTTAAGTGCTTACTATGTGTGCCAAGCACTGTTCTAAGTGCTGGGTAGCTACAACTTAATCAGGTTAGACACGGTCCCTGACCCACATGGGGCTCACACTCTTAATCCCCATTTTACAGATGAGGTAACTGAGGCAGAAAGAAATGACTTGCCCTAGGTCACACAACAATGTGGTAGAGCCAGGATTAGAATCCAAGTCCTTCTGACTCTTAGGTCCTTGCTGTATCCACTAAGCCACGCTGCTTCCCACTAAGCCATGCTTCTTCCCATGCTACTCTGAAATTTGTAAGGGGGACAGAAATGGTCACTGTACCTATAATAGCAACTATGATTTTTAAATAATAATAATAATGGCATTTATTAAACCCTTACTATGTGCAAAGCACTGTTCTAAGCACTGGGGAGGTTACAAGGTGATCAGGTTGTCCCACCTAGGGCTCACAGTCTTAATCTCCATTTTATAGATGAGGTAACTGAGGCACAGAGAAGTAAAGTGACTTGCCCAAAGTCACACAGCTGACAATTGGTGGAGCCGGTATTTGAACTCATGGCCTCTGACTCCAAAGCCCATGCTCTTTCCACTGAGCCATGCTGCTTCTAGGTTAAAGGATCTTCTATTGTTGTCACCCACTGTATAGGGAGAAGTCAATCTCTAGTCTTCCACTGGGAGTTTTCATAATCTTTTAATATGGGATCGTTGGCCTTGGGGAGGGAATTTCCAGGGTGATTGTTAAGGGTTGTTGGGGGAGCTGGAAGAGGACAGAGGGGAAGGGAAGACTTTTGGGGTGAACAGTCCATGGGGACCCCTCCCTGACCGGAACAATTATCATAAAGTCAGGGTTCTCACCCCACCCCCACTAGACAGCTGAGGCTGATGCTCTGCAGATCCACCTCCATGGGGCAATTTGTCAACGGATCTTTGATGAATTCCAAACCCTTGGAACAATTCTTCTTTGGGATTGAAGTCTAAATGATCTAAACAGAGTAACATGCTATGGGATTAGAGCTCTTACGAGGAACCACTTGGACTATCCCATACCACAGTCCTTCAGCGGCAGTCCTTTACTATTTAAGCATGACTTCTTGCCATTTCCAATGTTTCTTCTTTCATCACATTAAAATCAGCAGCACATTAAATGCAAGTGTTTGGAGAAAAGAAACACTTGGGTAAAAGTTCACACACACACATACTTGGTATTGATTGAATTCCTACTGTGTGCAGAGCACTGTACTATACATTTAGGGAATATTCTGAAGTGTTCATTCCCTGATTCCTAGGAGCCAAGAGTTGACCCTGAGGAGGGCATAAGGAGATCCACTGGAATTTCACCTTTAGAAAAGATTATGATGAATACTTCCATCTAGTGAGAGATGAGAATACTTGCCCAGTGAGTGGATCATTAGGGATCCTTGAAACCATACAAGATACGAAGCAACCCCTGCCCCCCAGAGGAGTTTACATTCTAACAGGGGAAACGGACATGAAGCACTTACAAATAAAGTTCCAGTTGAACATTGCTTCCACTTAGGATGCAGTTTTCAGAAACCAATCAGGTCATAAGTGGGAGGACTTCCCGAACAAGCAAACCCAGAACGACCATCAACCGATTTCTGTGTCTGCAATCAGCCCACCTTGAATGTGGAAAGGGCAGATCCAACTGAATTTCCAACATTTCATTTTAGGCTCCTAGTTTCACCCACTGCCTTCTTTAATGACAGTTCTTCCTAAGTGAGGAAAAGATGAACTGAACCAGTGGATACCAGTCCCCTTGGGAATAAGAGCAAGGAAAATAGGTGTTAGCTTGAAACTCCCCATTGCAAATAGATTTCTTCTGGGAATGTTGTCATACAGAATTGGGGGCCCAAGAGGAGGATCCAGAGCCTCTGAGTGCTATCAAGAGAGAGGATGCACGCCTCAGCTTCATCATGATTGGAATTTTCTTCCTTCTAAAGCATTACTTTGTTGAAAACCTAAAATTGTGAAGAGACTGAAAGCTCGCTGTAGGTAGAGAGCGTGTCTACCAACTCTGTTATTCTGTACTCTCCCAAACTCTTAGTACAGTTGCTCTGCACACAGTAAGCACTCAGTAAATACAACAATAATAATGATAATAATGTTGGTATTTTTTAAGTGCTTACTATGTGCCAAGCACTATTCAAAGTGCTGGGGTAGATACAGGGTAATCAGGTTGTCCCACATAACTTACAGTTTTAATCCCCATGTTACAGATGAAGGAACTGAGGCACAGAGAAGTCAAGTGACTTGCCCAAAGTCACACAGCAGAAAAGTGGCAGAGCCGGGATTAAAACCCATGACCTCTGACTCCCAAGCCTGGGCTCTTTCCACTGAGCCACACTATCGATTGATTGATTGAAGGCCGGTTCCTCCGTCAGCCCAAGATACTCATCCTCAACTGCATCTATTGTTCTGGGGTAAAGGGTTGGGTGTTAACAGGGATTCTAGTTCCTTCATAAAAATCTGGAGCAGAAACTTAGCTGTATAGGAGGAGCTGTTTAGGGGTAGAAAACAAGATGATGAGAATTACCGTTTGGCCCTAACCCTACAGAATGTTTTCAATCAGCCGCTCCAACTCGAACTGCTCTGAAATCGAAGAACCCCCCGACATGTCATACAGACCGCAAGCTGCAGTTGTGCCAAATTGTGGGGCCTGTTGCAGGTGAGCCAGCAGTGCATATCTTCCGTCTTTGTCTTCTCGGGCTCGTGGGGCTGCAGTTCATTATACGCAGCAGCCAGCAGAGCATGGAAGCAAGGGAACAGATACAGCATCAGTTGGAGTAATTTTTGGAGTTGTCAGGATGCTCCTCCAAATCCCCCAGCTCAACAGGGCTTTTGGACATGGTCCCTGTTCTACATGGAGGAGGGAGGACAGGTATCTTACCCCCATTTTACAGATAAGAAAACTGAGGCACAGAGACATTAAGTGTCTTGGCTAAGATCACACAGGAGGTAAGTGGCAAAGCCTGCACTAGAACCCAGGTCTCCTGACTTCCGGAGCCGAGTTCTTTCCACTATGCCGTGCTGCTTCCCTGCTTCCCATGCTGTATCTTATTTGTTCCACATGAACTTAAAATTATGAGCCTCCTGTCAAGAAAGAGACCGGTTCTTAAGGTTTTATTTTGTATCTACACCAGTGCTTGTCACAAAAATACAATTCCCGCAATAGTGACAATTCTAACAACCACCACAACAGCCCTCCACATATCCTGGTGCCATTATCAGAGACACAATCCTAGACTACCTGGGCCATTGCTCTGATCCAGTATGGCACTGATTACGGTTCTATATTGTTATGAGATGAATGTGGTTCTAGATTTGGTTGTGACAGTGCCTCCTAAGAAACTCTCCAGAGCTCAAAATCAGCAGGTTCCAACACGGGAAGCGGTGCTCACATAGTATCCTGAGAAACCGCATGGATCAGGCTGTGATATTCAGAAGCATGAGTAATAGTTCAGTTAAAACTGAGCTGGACTTTTCAGTTTCCCATGAATGCTGGTGGCTTACCCTCACTGGAAGCAGGCCTGTGACTGAAACCAGTCTAAATCTGCCCTGCACCAGAACTGCACAGCTGGCCATGGGCCTCCCCTTTCTCCCTCCTTCCCATCCCTGCCCAACTGAGCAACCAGCTTTTTAAGCTGATCACCTCCTCCCGGCTTATCCCCCCACATTGACCCCCCTCCCTTCCTCCTCTTCTTTATATCCTCCTCTCCTCCTACTCTCCTTCTTCTCCCTTTCCTCCTACTCCTTCCTCATCTCTCTCCTCTCCCCCCTCATCCTATCCCACCTGCTCTTTTCCCTCTTCTTCACTTGACACTCAAACTGAGGCTGACAAGGATTCCAAAAAGAGGAAAAGGGAACAAGCAGCTTTCTGCCCCCAGGTTTCTGGGAATTCCCAGGGATCCGGCAACCTGACTCAAGGCTGACTCGAGGAGCCATGGGTGGGATCTGGCCTGCTTAGGCCTCTCCCTATTCACTGGCATTAGCCCCATCATTTATACTGTTCCGTGCAAAGAGGCGCTGCCTTCCGTGTGGTGTTTCCCACCACGAAACTTCCAAGTTCCAGCCTTTCCTGTGGAGAAAACACTTCAGTCCCTGGGTGTGGAGGGGTCCTTAGGAGACTCACCGGTCTCTGCGTTCTCTTCTCTGGGAATGTATTTTCCCCACACAGGGCTCGCTCACTGAAGCCCAGCTGTCAGGAACAAGTGTCCAGGGGCCCTTTCCCCTCTTTCTCAGGATGAAGGGCGGAGCCTGCATGGGCTGCTTCCTTAGGACACTTTCGCTGGGTCCTTTGACCCAGGAATGGTGCAAAGCCCTCCGGCATGAGGGGAGACAGGTCCATGTGCCAAAACTGCAATTATCGCTGGAGGAGAAAAGCAAGAAGGCCCAAGCCTTGATTCAGTTCAGCTGTTAAGTCTTAGAGCAAAGAAATCACGTTCCATGGACCTGAAATGGACACCAAAGTCTAATCTCCTCCACTATTAGCTTTGTAAATCCTTATCATGGCGCCTGCTGGCTGCTGCCCAGGACCAAGGAAACTCGGCTTAATAGATTTAACCTGAGCCCTCGCTGTTTCCTCTCTTTCAGCCGTGCAAAATGTCCGATTAAACTTTGAGAATCCCTGATAACATACGGTGGGGTGAATTTGCCTTCAAATACAATAGAAACATTCCTGGAATATGACATAATAGAGCCATGGGGCCAGAAAACCTTGCAGAACATTTTTTCAAATGACAAAACATATTGTTGTAGGATTCCATGCAGCAGTGCGCAAGTATCACTGACCAGATATTAGCGTCCAAGGGACTTATGGTGTGGGTGGGGGATAGGCTCAGTTCCTGCTAATGGCTGGTGAAAACTTAATCATTTTCTCAGTGTTTATATATAAACATTTGGACTGCTTGGGGATGGTTTCAATTCAAACTGAAAGGCTGTACATTTAAATGTGCATATGGCATCAAAAATCAATATTGGGGCTATGGACATAGGGGTAAATTGCCCCAGGCAAAATCATCATCATCATCATCAATGGTATTTATTGAGTGTTTACTATGTGCAGGGCACTGTACCAAGAGCTTGGGAGAGTACAGTTCGACAGAGTTGCCAGACATGTTTCCTTCCCACAACAAGCTTATCGTCTAGAGGGGAGACAGACATTAATGTAAATAAATAAATTATAATATACAATTTAAAGATATGTACATAAGTGTTGTGGGGTTGAGGTTGGGATGAATATTAAATGCCCAATGGTTACAGATCCAAGTACATAAATGATGCAGGAAGGAGAGGGAGCTGGGGAAAAGAAAGCTTAATTGGGGTAGGCTTCTTGGAGGAGATGTGACTTTAATGTGAATGCTGCATCACCATGACTTGACCCCTTTGTTCTTCCCCACTCCCAGCCCCACAGCACTTAATGTACATATCTATAATTTATTTATTTATATTAATGTCTCTCACCCCACCTCTACACTGTAAGCTCGTTGTGGGCAGGGGATGTGTCTGTTTATTGTTGCATTGTATCAATCAATCGTATTTATTGAGCACTTACTGTACTCTCCCAAGTGCTTAGTGCAGTGCTATGCACACAGTAATCGCTCAATAAATGCAATTGAATGAATGAGTGAATGAAAGTTGTGAATGAATCAGTGGATGGGTTGACTTGAATTAAAGACTTGTGTAGGAGTTTCAATTTATTTAGAGGCTGGAAGGTGGTTAAATAGTATTTGCTGGTGAAACTGCAATTTCTCATAATGGGAAAGCCAGTCCTATCACTGGCAATATTCAGAGGAAATACACTGCAATTGTTTCAGGAATACCAGATACCAGAATCTGATTCCAGAAGTTACGAACTTTCTGACTCTGCTAGACACTTAACCGATGGAGCTGGATCTCAGCTCTTTCTGACTGCCTCAGCTTATCCACTGTTAAACCTTCCTACTACCCACACTGATCAGGGTTCCAGAGACCTAACAGGAGCTCTAGCAGGAGAAAAGGATTTTTTAAACCACTTCATCAGTCGTGGAGATAAGAAAAAGGGAGATTCAGCTAGACGCACCAGGCTCTGCCAAGGTCAAAGTAATTTCCCTCAACTCCTAATCCAAGAGCCAGAATCTTGGATGGCATATTTTTTATTTGATTATCGGAGAGCTCCACAAGGTGAGGCCTTTGATTGAACATGGAGAAAAGATGAGCGGGAAGACAGACTGCAAGAGGAGGAACACAAGAAGGAAAAGTTGCTGAATTTCTTAAAGAGAAAGGAGGTTTTTCTGGAAGTCTCACTGCTGTCAGAGGGTGAATGACAGAGCTCTGATCGAGGCAAAGGGAGGGCAGTAGATGTTAATGGATGATTCCCACCCCACCTGACAGGAAACAAGAACCAGTGATGATTAGGTTCCTATGTAAAATGGACTCATACCCACCATGAAAATTCTTTGATTACGACATACTGAAAAGTTCATTTTGTGGAAAAATGTACTTCCCAACAAAGAACTAGGATTTAAATGGATCCAAATCATCTAATATGTGGCCCAAATGTGAACTCAAAAACGCAATGGCCATCATAGTGCCACACCAAATATCTTGTAGACTCCATCATGCGTGGCTTATCATTGTTATTAATCATTCGTGGTACTTCTTGAGTGCTTACAACAAATAGTAGGATTGACTGGATGCTTTGGGGTAAAATAAAAGCCAACTACCAGGGCATGAAAATATGAACTTATCTGACTCCAACCCTTCTGGAGTCCAAAAAGATGGAATGGAAAGAATTCAGAAATTACCCAGAAAATGAGGAACTTTCTGGTCTCCATCAATATCAGAAAGCAAATGTCATTTTTATGGGTGAGATTTACAAGGCAGAGAGATTTCACTGACCTTCTGGTAATCATCCAAAACCTTTGAAATTCAAGTGATATTCATGAACTGGGTTTTTTATGGTATTTGTTAAGCATTAAATATGTGCCAGGCACTATACTAAACGAGGGGTTAGGTACCAGTTAATTAGGTTGGACACAGTCCCTCTCCAACCCCTCTCCAACATAAGCCTTACAGTCTTAGTCCTAATTTTACAGATGAGACAACTGAGGCACAGAGAAATTAAGTGACTGGCCCAAGGTCACACAGCAGACAAGTGGTGGAGCTGAGATTAGAACCCAGGTCCTTCTGACTCCCAGGGCCGTATTCTATTCACTAGGCAATGCTGCTTCTCGCTGGCCATGCTGCTTCTCAGGGTTGGTATAAATGTAGAAGGAATTATCATTTTACTTAATTAAGAAACCTCAAAGCCCTGAGTCCTGAACAGAGAGTCAGTCTTGTAATTGTTGGTTGTCCCTGATCCACTCTGGCTGCACTGTCTGTAGCAGTGTGCCAACTCCATCAGGGGTGATGAGGGCCTGCATTCCCATTAATGTTGCCCCAACCTCTGCCCCCAAACCTTAGCCTTTGGGCTTTCGGTCTCGTCCCTGACACCAAGATGGGGACTGGCTGAGGAGCAACATGGCCCAGTGGGAAAAGCCCAGACCCGGGAATCAGAGGACCTAAATTCTAATCTCACCACTACCACTTCTGTGTGACCTTGGGCAAGTGACTTTACTTCTCTGTGCCTCAGTTTTCTCAACTGTAAAACGGGGATTCCGGGGCCGGGGGGGTGTTATAATTGTTGTTGCTGTTTTGGGGGGTTTTATGGTATTTGTTAAGTGCTTACTGTGTGTCAAACACTATTCTAAGCCTGGGGCAGATACAAACCAACTAGGTTGGACACAGTCCCAGTCCCACATTGGGCTCACAATCTAAGAAGGAGGGAGAAGAGGAAAACTGAGGCACAGAGACGTGAAGTGACTTGCCCAAGGTCACATAGCAAGCATTTGGCAGAGCTGGGACTAGGTCCTCTAACTTCCAGGCCCATGCTCTTTCCACTAGGCCGTTCTGTACTCCCTCCTACTTAGACTGTGAGTCCACTGTGGAATAGGGACTGTGTCCGACCTGATTAACTTGTATCCGCTCCAGTGCTTAGAATCAATCGTATTTACTGAGCGCTTACTATGTGCAGAGCACTGTACTAAGCTCTTGGGAAGCACAAATTGGCAACATATAGAGACAGTCCCTACCCAACAGTGGGCTCACAGTCTAAAAGAACAGTGTTTGACACACTATGTTTAGAAAAGGAGCATTTCTTTACTAACAGAAGATTTGTAAGCATAGTGAGACAGAGAAGACAATGTGAAGCACTTAACAAATACAACAGAAGCAGCAGCAGAACAAAACAAATAGAAGCGGCGTGGCTCAGTGGAAAGAGCATGGGCTTTGGAGTCAGAGGTCATGGGTATAATTCCCAACTCTGCCACTCGTCAGCTGTGCGACTTTGGGCAAGTCACTTCACTTCTCTGGGCCTCAGTTACCTCATCTGTAAAATGGGGGTTAAGACTGTGAGCTCCCCGTGGGACAACCTGATCACCTTGTAACCTCCCCAGCGCTTAGAACAGGGTTTTGCACATAGTAAGCGCTTAATAAATGCCGTCATTATTATTATTACATAAAATAATAAATTAATTAATTAATTAACAAGCTAGCATCATGGCAGTGCTCCAGGCAGTTGCTGTCTCCAGTCTTTGGCCCTAGCTGAGAGGGGGCTACCCAGATTTTACCCAGCTTTGGCCTCAACCGGCAACAAAATCCGAGATGGAGTCCCAGCTACTATCCCTGTGCTCCCAGAGCTTTGTGTGGGGGGGTTTCCTCCCCTATAAACCTGTGTGTGTGAGTGCACACAAACACTGCTTCTCCTTCACCCTGTACGTCTTTGTCTTTTTTTAGTGCAGCCCCACCCCTAAAGTATCCCACCCTTTTGCCCCCATGCTCAAAATTGTACAATTAGACACTAATTGCAGGTTGCAGCACTTTCATGAATTTCAACTGGATCATGGGGATCTGAAGGCTATCCCTCTGATTCTGATTTCCTAACGGTTACTTTTCACAAGATTTTGTGTTTGTGGTTGTCTTTCTTGCTAGACAATGTGGGAAGCAGCTTGTTCTTGGTGGTGCCGTCATGTTTCATGGTTATTGCTCCTGTTTCTTTCCTCACATTTACTTTCCTGTCTCATTATGCTTAAAACACTTCTGTTCGAAAAAAACTACTTCTTTTCTGATTACAGTGTATATTGTCTTTCCCAGCTCTTAGACTACAAGCCCTGAGAAGCATAGGGATCGTGTCTGACCTGGTTATCGTGAAATGTATCCCAGCTCTTGGCATATAGTAAATGTTGAAAAAATACCAACATTATTATGATTATAAGCCCAATACACTGTTAGCCCAATTTAAAATAAACACTTCTTTCTAAAACTAAACACAGAAGAGTCTGCACCCTGAGAATACAGCATTGCGGAAGAGTCATAAGGTTTTTGCCTATGCAGATTCCGTATTTTTAATGGTATTTATTAAGCGCTTACTATGTGCCGGGCACTATACCACATGCTGGGGTAGATACAAATTAATCAGGTTGGACACAGTCATGTCCAGCATGAGAAGTCAAAATCCAGAGTGCCTCCCAGGTTTTCAGCATTAAGCAGGTTCATTCATTCATTCATTCATTCATTCATTCAATTGCAATTATTGAGCACTTACTTTGTGCAGAGCACTGTAGTAAGCACTTGGGAAGTACAACTCAGCAACAAATAGAGACAATCCCTGCCCATAACAAGCTCACCATAAGGCCCTGGGTTCCAATCCTGCTAAACCACTTGTCTGCTGTGTGACCTGGGGCATGTGACTTAACTTCTCTGTGCCTCAGATCCCTCATCTGTAAAATAGGGATAAAGATTGTGAGCCCCACATGGGACAACTTAATTACCTTGTATCTACCCCAGTGCTTAGAACAGTGCATATAGTAGGCAATTAACAAATACCATTATTATTATTATCCATAAACAATGTCATCCTGGGTTAAACTGATGGTCCAATTAGAATTTGGTCTCTGACACTGGCAAAAGGATGCCTGGAAGTACAGTGCACTGGCTATCTTCCTTGACAACCACTGCCATGGATATAGACTTCTGACATCCTTAAATTTCCTTCCTACCTCCCTAACTTTCCCTTCTACATCCCTAAGTTTCTAGTAGCCCACTACAGACCCTCATCCCTGAATTTATGTAAACCCTCCTTGGGCCCCCTACCGATATTTTTGGCCCACATAACTTCCTGTGCTAATGAATTCCATCTGCTTAGCACCCGCTGTGTGAAAAAGTGCTTCTTTCTATTTATTTTGACCCTACCACCTTCAAGCTCCAATAGGTGTCTCTTTGTCCTGGGGTGGGGAATTTAGAGATTTTGTAACTTTCAATCAGGACCCTTGTCAATGTCGATCTTTCCAGGCTGAAGTCTTCATCTTTTCAGTCTAGCCTCACTCAGAAGCTGCTCTAGACTCAAGATCATATTGGTTGTCTGTCTAAGTGTGGATGACCGTGGTTTTGCAGTGGCCAAAATTGGCCCTTTGTTTCATTTCTTTAACCCATTCCTGGTGATACCATTCCCTTTTTTGGCCATCCATCCCTCAGTAGTCCCTTTCCTCATCAAAAAATCCCTCTTGAGAAACTAGCCATACCAAGAATGTTAGACCGTGTGAATGCCAATGGCAATAGTTGTCATAAAGGGCAGCTATCATTCTCTGCCCCTACCCATCTTGGGTGCCACTGTCAGAGGTGGAATACAAATTTGAATGGGCCTTTAGTTTGACCTGGTAATGGTCCTGCTGATCAGTCAATCAGTCAATCATTGGTATTTATTGAATGGAATGTTTTCTATACGCAGAGAACTGTCTTAAGTCCTTGGGAGGGTACAATACAACAGATTTAGCAGACACTTTCCCTGCCCATAATGAGCATAATGAGCCTAGAGTCTAGAGATGATATCTGTTAAGCACTTACTACGTGCTGGGCAATGTATCAGAAGCTGGGGTAGATACGAGCTAATCAGGTTGGACGCAGTTCGTGTTCCAACATGGGGCTTAAAGTATCAATTCCCATTTTACAGATGAGGGAACTGAGGCACAGAGTAGTTAAGTGACTTGCCCACGGTCACACAGCAGACAAGTGGCAGAGTCAGTATTGGAACCCATGGCCTTACGGCCCCTCTTCTCATTCTACGGGCTCCAACTCTCCATGAGAACTCCCCTATCGCTTCCCTGTACAATCGAGATGCTTACATGGAAACAACAACAAAATCAACCTCCCGTTCCTTATTCAGCTTAAGCTCTATTTGTCTTTAATGTTGCCTTCTGAAGCTATGTAACATTACTTATCCTGACACTTGTTCCAGCTTGCTGATTTTAATGGAGGAGTGTAACACTTGGGAATGTGGAAACACAGTGGGTAATATTTATATGAAATCTCTAAGAAGCATGGTATTTTTGCTCATGTGCAATATTATGGCATTTTGCCTGGATCAAGTAACCAGCAGATTAGCACATTAACACTTTCAAGAAACATGCATATAATCGGCTCTGAAAGTGCTCTTTGACTCCTACCAGAATACCTAATGATTTTCAAATTGACACATGACTTTATTACGTCTTCCAGATAAACAGGCAGTAGCTCAGAAAGTCTCAAAATCCCCAGGACATCTTGAGGATTGATTTCAAACCCTAAAATGGACCCACGAGTGACATCTCAGAAAACCTGCTTCAACTTGAATGGGAGGCTGGTGTTCTTCAAAATAGCTCTCAGTCATTAAAGCCTTTAATATAAACCATTTTTGCAACCTCCCTGAGTGCAGGAATCAGGTTTATCCTCTGTATGGTACTCTCCCAAGCGCTCAGTACAGTGACCAGCACACAGTAAGCCCTCAATAAATCCCACTGATTGCTTGACTGGCTATTACAATGCTGCCGAAATTTCCACTTCCTTGAACAGTGCCATCATCCACCTGACATTTTGCATTACTTCCATTATTATTACCATCAAATAATAATAATAATGGCATTTATTAAGCACTTATTTATTAAGTGCTTATTAGAACTATGTGCAAAGCACTGTTCTAAGCACTGGGGAGTTACAAGGTGATCAGGTTGTCCCACGTGGGGCTCACAGTCTTAATTCCCGTTTTACAGATGAGGTAACTGAGGCCAAGAGAAGTTAAGTGACTTGCCCAAAGTCACGCAGCTGACAAGTGGCGGAGCCGGGGTCCTCATTCCTTACTGCTGGGCTCTAAAATGGAGAATCTACTTAAAGAGGAGACATAGCCTAATGGAAAGGGCAAAGGGCTGGTAATCAGGATGCTGGGGTTCTCATCCCAGTTCTGCCACTGGACTGCTGAGTGACCTCGGGCAAATCACAACCTCTCTAGGCCTCCAACAACGGGCTCACAGGCTCTATGTTATTCTCGGGCATTTAAAATCCATTAGAAAAGCAGAGATGTTTGTAAGAATGTTGGGGTGTGGCCTGGTGGGAAGAATGTGGATCTTGGGGCCAGAAGACCCAGGTTCTGATTCCAGACCTGCCACTGGCCTGTTGTGTGTCCTCAGATCAGATCCTACATAGGGCTCATCACAGTTTAAGGGGGAGGGAGGACATGTATTAAATCCCCATTTTCTAGGTGAGGCAACTGAGGTCTAGAAAATTTACCTGTCTTGCTCAGGGACCCACAGCAGGCAAGTGGCAGAGCCAGGATGAGAACCCAGGTCTCCTAACCCCCAAGCCCGTGTTCTTTCCACTAGGCCATGCTGCTTCTCTAGTATTCTCAGTAGGATTTACTGAGCTCCTACTGTGTGCAGAGAACCGTGCTAAGAGTTTGGGGGAGTGCAATCAAGGTAGGAATTACAACCTCTGCTCACAAAGGGCAACATCCTGTGGCTGGACAGGGACCCCAGGACTTGCCTAAGGTCTCAGAGCAGACTAGGTGCAGAGCTGAGACTAAAACCCAGTTTCCTGTCTCTCAGTTTAGGGCTCTTTCTCCTTGTCCACTTTGGGCAAGCCAAAATTGCTCTGAGGCAACAGTAGGGATAGTAACCTAAGTGATGATAGAAAGAAACTGCCGTATACGCCTAGCAGTACCACGGAGTCCTAACAGTTGTGTCCAGTGCTGTCTCAAATGGCTTGGGTCTGGCAAATCCCAAAACCCTTTTGCCAAGGACCTTTTCCCCTTGATTTTTTTAAAACCATGTGAATTTCAAAGGAAATTTAGTCCGTATGTTTCTGATTCATTTACACTTAACTCATCACAATGTTGTTATGCAATACCCATTTGATGTCCAAGAAGCCTTCAGAAGCCTTTTTCTCAGCTTTTTTTTTCTCCTTGCCAATATTAAATAGGTCTCTGATCCCAAAGCACTCCAAGAGGAGACCAAAGCTGAGTGACCAGAACTGGGCACTTTCACCCCTGCAAGTCGGTGGCTTAAACTCATCAAAATGGGATTCCGTCTGCTTTCATAACTTCCTCTCCCTTCCTAAACCATAGTCTGGATCACAGCAAAAATGTTTCAAGACAGGATCAAAATGGGACATGGCCCATGTCTGGCTAACAGCAGGAAGCCTTAAAAGCAGGAGGCCCACCCAAAAAGCCATTTTCACAAAATTTCCAGGCGCATGTTGCAGACTGCAGACTTTAGAGAATTCAGCAAGGGTTTGGCTTAAATAGACGGCTTGGCTTACAATAGACGGCCCGAGCCATCCATCTTCCCATGTTTTTTTCTCTTTGCAGCCCAGAGAGATTGAAGAGAAATCACCTGCTCTAGAAGGCAAGTAATGCCACTAAAGTCCAATCCCCTGCCTCCATCCAAAAGTGATGAGGAGAAATGAATTTAAGACAAGTCAAGAAGAGAAGTTTGAGAGTTGCTTATGAAGGATTGATATGCCCAGTGGGAAAAAAAAACAAAACCAGAAATCTCTGTGTTGTTATACAGGGTAGTGATTGGGTGGAAAACACCCAAGGAGGGGAGGAAGGGACATTCAGGGAATCGGCCTGATGAATGAAGGACAAGATGACAGACACAAGGAAGAATGATCGGCTGCCGTAGGGTCAATTCAGCTTGCTCCTCTAAGAGTTCTCTAGGGGTATTTAATCCCACTCATGTGCTATTTCAGCAATTTCTTCTCCCCTCCAGAACGTTCCATCTGCACAAAGGCTCTTCAGATCAAACAAGACCAAAACTGGGTCAGAGGAGGAAAGGGGAATGACTTCCAAGCTCCACCACCACCTACAAATATTTTCCCTCATTTGCCCTTGCCTGAGCATCTTCCCTGCCATATTTACTGTTGATGATACCTCATTAGCATTTAATTAACTAAGCATATGTTCCTTAGAGCAGCCTCAGAGCACATACAAATGGCCCGCCATGAATCTAAACTGCACTTGAACCATTTTGGATGATTCCCTCATGGGTCTCTTGCCAAGCCATGTCATCCACCCCCTTTCCCCATTTTTTGAGCCCCACCCCCCTCGATTTTAAATTGTGCAAGCAATTAGATGCTTTGAAAGCAGTGTACATCAAGCAAAGCAAGTCAGGTTTTAATTACTTCAAACCGTTTATAATCCGCGCTTTTGGGACCGGCCGTGTCCCTTTGGGAACTTAACATACTTGTAGTGTGGCGATATCTTTGAGAGCTGACCCAAATATCTATTTACTCAACTGAGGCCTTCCAAAGAGAGGGCCGGAACAGTAACAAAAGAGAGATCCCCATAGCTTATTGCTAAGTACCTGTTGGAATATGACAGGGGGAAAAGAAACCTTGACCCAAACTGCATCTTTGGAGGTTTATAACCAAATCCACATTTACATTTAAATACCAAATAATCTCATGATGATTATGCATAGTTTTCAGTCATTGTAACAGAAACATGATGTTGCAGCCACGCTGTGAGCTCTGTAGCTAGGTTTCTTTGTTTATGTTAGCAGCTGTAAACACAGCCAAACCCAGGCTTACTTTGAAAGCACATTTCCTATTGTTTCCTGCATTCACCATACGGGGAAAGCTAGCGCAGCACCGTTTTTCTCACATCCTAACTGCTTCTGCAATAAGGTGGTAGTGTCAAGCCTCTTCACCCATACTGGCCATTAGCAATGGTCACCAGAGCCCACCTAACTGGCATTGGGCTGCATTGACAAGGGCCATTTTGGCAGGTGAAGCAGGGCCAGAGTATCCTGAGCTCAGGAGGGAGGAGGGGAACTCTGCCAGAGTCCTTTAAACAGAGGTTGGAAGGAAGGCAGTGGAATACTGGGCAATTAAGTTTTGGAAGAGATCATTTCTCCATTGAAAATGGTGGTTGGGCCTAAGAGCAGTTTCCTCATGTGTAAAATGGGGATTGAATTGTATTCCCTGTACTTAGACTGTGAGCCCCAAGTGGGACAGGAACTGTCTAACTTGAATCTCCCAGTGTTTAATACAGTGCTTAGTTCACAGTAAGGCCTTAACAAATACTATGATTATTAGTAGTAATTATTATGAGGGACAGAAAGGACTAGATGTGAGCCCCCTATCATTATTTGGACTGTAAGCTCGTTGTGGGCAGGGAATGTGTCTGTTGATTCTACTGTACTCTCCCAAGTGCTTGGTATGGTGCTTGGCACACAGTAAGTGCTCAATAAATACAGCTGAATGAATGATCTGGCTCTCAAGTCTGGTGGAACTCTGTGGGGGCCGAAGTTGTGGCACCCAACCGGGCCCTGATCCTCCCCTCCCCAACTCTCCTCCCAAGAGAGGACCCTCTCTCAGACCACCCAACACCCAGTGCTCTTCTGGCTGGCACCTCGCAGTCTTCTTGAGATGACTTCTGCAAACCTTGTTGCCTCAAGTCATTCCAGGGGCATTCAGACTCCTCTATGTGCCCAAGTGGATGCTTGATTACCTGGCTGGGCCTCAGACCCAGTGCTTGCTGGCTCCTCAGGTCCCCACCCCTCTGCCTGGCTCCTAATCAAGCCCCCAGGGGCCTGACACAGGATGGGGGGCCCCATTTATATCCATCTGCCTAGTAGGGCCAAGTCAGGAGCGACCTGAGCCAATGCCGACACTAGCTTAGCCTCAGGACAGCTCTAGATCAGGTTAAGACCAAGGTAAATTCCAGGAACTTTTTTCCATGGGCTTTTAAGGGTGTCTAGGTAGAGGGGTGCCACTGAAAGCAGAAAGGCAAGGAGCAAAGAGAGAGGGGAGGGGTGAGTAGGAAAGGATGGAGAAAGACTGCTGGGTAAAATTTTAGAATGGGGAAAAGGTGGCCAAGGGCAGGAAGATAGGAAAGGGGTGACTGGAAGGAAAGACTCCCCACCAAACAACAGAACAATAAAGAGGGCTGAAATGGAACTGGAGTGGAGGAAAACAACCAACTGAGCCATATTAAACAGAAACAGAAAACAAAGGGAGAATAAAGCACATATGGAGAGTAAGGCAGAGGAGTCACACTGTGGCTGTGTATGTGCAGAAACGAATTCAGAAGTGGTGGCTAAATTAATGCACATATTTTGTTCTGAGGAGATTTCTGCTTCACATTATGGCATTGTAAAAAGAAATAATCACCCAACCTGCTCCCCAACTACTTAAAACCAGATGGTGTCCCCGATTTGGGTGTGCCCGTGGGTGTGGAGACTTTGCCCAGGAATAACGTAGCCCTTTCTGCCGCAGCATTGGCTAGAGCTGTGGAGAACTGTCCATGATCTCCCTGGATTCTGGACTTGCTCTCTGCCCTGGCTCCGCATGAACTATTCCTGGTTTCTCTGACGTCCACAAGTTCTTCCATGAGAGCAAGATGCCCTTTGGTTCATTGCTGGAAGGATATTTGGTCCTTTCAGTGTGGCCTAGAGTCGTGCTACCCAGACTTGATGTGGGAATCTCCCATGAGCTCATGGAATTCTCGGGTGTCGTTGTGTTGGATTTTAGGACTCATGTTCCACAACTTGAATCCAAGATGGGCATGGATCTTCTCTTCTGACTATTCTACTCTGATACGACTCTCCGGAGAGGGGAGTGAGGGAGACTGTTTTACGTAGGTTGGGCATGGCTTCAGACCATTCAGTTCTCATTCGCCTGGGGTCTCTCTGAGAGGCAGCAGCTACCTTTCATGTCTGAAGCTATATTTACATGAGCTTAATTGGATTTGAATCTTAGATCCACCCACAGTTCACTCTGCCACTTTTCTGCTGTGGCCTTGGACAAATCACTTCATTTCTCTGTACCTCAGTTACCTCATCTGTGAGCCCTCTGTGGGACAAGGATTGTGTCCAACCTGATTATCTTGTATCTACTACAGCGCTTAGAACAGTGCCTGACACAAAGTAAGCACTTAACAAATGCCATTAAAAAAATTACAGTGAGAACAGTGAACTGTGTCCATACACACCTTTAAGAAAGGTGTTTGCCATTCTGAACACAAGTTTCAGTCCAGAACAGTGGAGTGGCCTGCTTCTCTGGACACGTAGTTCTAGGGCCTGAAGACTTGGAAGAAGGTAGGAGATTTCAATCATAGCATCTGCTGATCAAGTGTCATCAGCCATTAAGATTAGACCTGCAATAATACATCCTTCTTGCCTTTCAATGGGGAAAACTATTGAGGTCCTTAGAAATAGCTGCTACTGGATAACCCTGCTATTAATTCAGTGGAAAGAGCATGGCTTCCCATCTCTGTCCCATGTCTGATGGCTAACATGGGCTAACCTGATGTCTAACCTGAACACAAAACTACACCATGCATCCTTGCCTGCCTCCTCACTTATGGCGCTCTGGGCTCCCTCAAGAACACATCAGGCAAGGACAAGAGAGTGCAAGTGACGGCACACACGAGAATCAATTCCTCTGTGTGAGTTCTTGCTTCTGAAGTCTCAGGACTAAGTCTCATCCACCAAACTTAATGAGAGACTCCATGACCAGCTGAGTGCCTACTTTGTGCACCATGCTAAACTAAGGAGGATGGGGATTCAGCCAAGGATAAGACAGGGTTCCCTGGTGTCGGCTCTCTAAAGGGGGAAGACAATAAGAAACATGAACTTGTTAATGTCTGCTGGAGAATCTGAAGAGCTGATGTGAACAGGCAGGGAGTTAATAATAATAATGTTAGGTGTTTCCTATGTGCCAATCACCGTACTAAGTGCTGGATACATACAAGTTAATCAGGTTAAACACAGCCCCAGTCCCACATGGGGCTCAGGGTTTAAGTAGAAGAGAGGATAGGTAGTCAGGAAAGGCTTTCTGACAGGATTTGAACTGGATTTGAAAAAGGAGACAGATGTGGTTTGGAGAAGCAAAGTAGGGAGGGCATTCTAGGCAGGAGGAGGGAGAGGGAACCACGGCTGACATTAGCTAAGTCAGAGCAGAGGGCATGGCATGAGCTGGGAGAGAAGGAGGAGCACAAAAAAACAGATGGTTGGAATTTAAGTCGATTGTGGATGCTGACTGGGAGCCAAAGGAGCCTTTTGGCGGAATGGGGGAATGCATTTCAGGAAGAAGAAGTGTGTTGAGTGGACTGGAGGCTGAGGACTCCAGAGGTGGGGAGTCCAGATGATGTTTCTGAAGACCTTCAGAGTACTCAGGCCTTTCAGTCCAGCTTCCCCTGCGCTGTGGCTGCCTCTGTAAACCTTGTTTACAATTCTGTGCTTTGTTCTCTGAAATTCCATGCCTCTGGCTCTTGGACATTTTATCTAATTGCATGCCCATGTTTTTGTGTTTTGTCTGGTCTCCCCAAATAGATTGTAAACTTCTCCAGGGCAAGAACAGTGGCTTATTCCTTCAGAGTTCTCTCGGTGACTAGAATGGGTTGGCTGGGCAAAGTTGGAGCTCTCAAATTACTGTTAATTATGATGCTCAATCTATCTATCTATCAGTGGTAATTATTGACTGCTCACCATGTGCAGGGCACTGTACTTAGGGTTTGGGAGAGTACAATATGACAGAGTTGATAGACACCATCCCTGCCCCCAAGGAGCTTACAGTCTGCAGGGAGAAGCTTTCAGCCTACAGGACCCCAAGAGTTTTGGCTGATGCTCCCTACTGTGGACAGAACAATCTTCTTGGTGCTTGGGAATATATAAATGAAAAAAAAGTTGATTTCCCTGCCTCTTGAGGATCTTACACTACAATGGGGGAGACAGTAGATGTAAACTGTGAACTCTATCAACATTAAGAGGGAGAGAATAGGCATCCGTAGTAGACACAAATGAGTAAGCCAATGGCAAATGAATAGATAAATACAAGAGTATTGAATGATACTTGTTAAGTACTTATTATGTACGAAGCACTGTTTTAAACACTGGAATATTTACAAGTTAATTGGGTTGAACACATTCCCTATCCCACTTGGGCTCATAAACTAAATAGGAGGGAGTAGGATTTAATCCATATTTTACAGATGAGGAAACTGAGGCACAGATGGAGAGAGGTGATGTGAGTTCTCTCAGCTGATAGGGTGGCATGACTGGAAATGTGCTGCCACCCAATCCATCGGACAGCTGAGAGAACACGGGAGCCCCTGTCTTCACCCGGGACAGAACACAGAGTGGGTTGAGTCCCGCAGCCCTAGGCCACTTTTTTCCTCAAGCATCTTCTAGACTGTAAGTTCACTGTGGGCAGGAAGCATGGCTTCCAACTCTGTTGTACTGTACTCTTTCAATCGCTCAATACAGTGCTCTGCACATAGTAAGCACTCAATAAATACTATTGAATGAAATTGTGCTCAATCAATCCCACTGGTTGGTTGATTGATTGATTCCTGGGGAGGGGTCCCAGGAGTTCAGATGTGCTGGCGGTGGCCTCAAGTCGACCTCCATAATAATAACAGCATTTGCTAAGTGCTTACTGTGTACTTAGCACTGAGCTAAGCACTGGGATAGACACAGAATAATCAGATGGACCCAATCCTTGTCTCACAGTCTAAGAGGGAAGGAGATGAAGAAACTGAGGTCCAGAGTGGTAAAGTGACTTGTCCAAGGTCATACCCACACCAGGAAGAACAGGTCTGGCTTCCCAAGAAGAATCTTCGGGATGGCAGTGGCCACGTTGAGCTTGCGAGGAATTCTCTGCCCGGCCAAAAGCACATCCGTACATCCACATCCACGTACATACACATCACACAGACAGTGAATCCTCCTGAAGGAACCTGGACTTGCCCACTAGTGGCACTGGGCAGGGGACCACTTTGGGTCCAGATGCAGGTTCTGAGGCCCAACTCAGTGCAATCAGACTGAACGAAGGGTGGTAGGGTCAAAATGAGCTCATCTTTCCCCGAGGGACAAGTAGAGGGAGTGGCCAAATGGGAAGAGCACAGGCCTGGGAGACAGAGGAGCTGGATTCTAATCTCAGTTCTGCCACTTATCTGCTGTGTGACCTTGGGTAAGTCACTTAACTTCTCTGGGCCTCAGTCTCTACCTCTGTAAAATGTGGATCAAAATGTGGATTAAATACTCGTTCTCCATGCTACATAGAATGTGAGCTCCATGTGGGTCAGGGACTGAGTCTGACCTGATTATCCTGTACTCATCCCAGGGCTTACTACAGTACTTGGCACAAAATTAATGCTTAACAAATATTACTATCATTATTATTATTTTGCAGGCTCACTTCTTCTGCTCTGAATCCAAGCCCCAGGATATCAGTACCCTTTCATACTGGAGCATCCCGCCTACCCCTCTAGGTTGTGGATGATCTGCAGGATGTGGGGTGAGGGGATTTTGCAGACACAAGTCCCCCTACCACACTTTGGAGCCAGGATTCCCCAAAACCTTGGGCGTCAGATTCCCCTCCTTCCATCCTCTCTCCCTCTTTCTCCATTCCTCCCTCAAGATAGTGGTTCATTGCCTGTAAATGTGAAAATGCTTTGGTGGGTTTGTTTCTGGAAATTTAGTAGAGCATTGCTAATCCTGGCATGCTGCTCAGTGTAATGCAGAACTGGATAACAGGAGTAATTAGAAAACCTTGTGACAATTTTTGTTCATGGCACAACGACAGCAAACCTGGAATTAAATTAAAACCCCTTTCCTGGGGGCTGGGTGGTTCCCAGTCCTCCAAGCACATACCCGATGCATACCCCTACTTGTGAATACAATGTCCCAGGGCTGTGGCACAAACATGCTTCCGCTTCATCGTGAAATTCACTTCTCAAGCCAAAAGCTGGCTAGTTCGGGGTGGTTTCCAGCCCCTCACACCAACAACACATTTCCACACAGGCAAGGAGGACATTTTGGTTTCTGGAGGACAGTTCTGACTCTGGGAGAGAGAGAGAGAGAGGGAGGGAGAGAAGGAGAGGGAGAGAAGGAGGAGAAAAGGAGAGGGAGAGAGAAAGTTCTGACAGGGACAATAAAGCCCCTGGAAATGAAAGTGTGACCGAAATTAAACGCAGGGCCTGAAATGCCTAGGAAAGAATTCAAACCAAGGATCATTCTTGAATGCTGGTAATGGAGCAGCAGTCAGGGAGGAAGATGATTGGAGAGATGGCTAGAAACAAAATCAGTGAGAAAGGAGAGAGACTGAAAACCCTTAGAGAAGCAAATCAAACCAAGACTCCCATCAGCTCCCCCTTAATAATAATCACTGTGGTAATTGCTAAGCACCTACTATGTACCAAGATCTGTACTAAACAGTGGGGTAGACACAAGATAAGACTGACACAGTCCCTGATCCTCCCTGAGGCTCACAGTCTAAGTGGGAAGAAGAACAGGTATTGAATCCCCATTTTACAGAGGAAGAGACTGAGGCACGGATTAGTTAAATGACTTGCCCATGGTCCTACAGATGGAAGGTGGTGGAACCAGTTTAGAACCCAGGTCCTCCGACTCCTGGGCCTGTGCTTTTTCCACTAGGGCTTGAGGGCTTGATTCTGGTGCTTAGAGGAGCCTCTTAATCATCTACTAGTATTGAACACCCACCAGTGTGGGGAAGTTTTAGAGTATTTCATGTGGATAAACTCCATGTGCTACGATTAGTCAATGAAAGGAAGATGTTTCAGATGAATTCTAGTGACAATGTGACTTCACTACTGTATATTTATCAAATATAAAACTTTTGTTCATTTACTCATTTGCAAAATACTACAACAGCAACAACATCCCCGGAACAACATCAAAGGTAGGACAGTCAGAAACTTTCAACAGTTGAGAGCAGTGAAAGAAACATGCTACATGGTGGAGACGGACGTAAGCAGAGAGGGCTTCCTGGATGAGTTGTGCTTTGAGAAATCTGAGGAAAGCAGCCCACCAGATAGAGAAGGGGAGTTCTTTTAGCCAAAGACCCAGCAGGGTGGAAGGGTAGAGGATGGGTTCTGGGGAGCAGAAGGCTATATGGGCCCTATTTTTGTTCTCTCCAGACCTCAGAGCAGTGTTTCCTATCCAGAATCCCCTCTATAGTCCGTGGGAGCTGCGTGCACACCGAGGAGATTTTCTGGGCTGCAGAGGGAACCAGGAATCTGGCGAACAAAGGCACTTGGAACATCTGAAGTCAAATTAGTACCAAAGGTTATTTTGCTTAATTGAGGGTTGATCCGTCTCAGATTACCCCGAGGCTGATCCTGCACCCCGTTCAGCAACATCACCAACCCCTTCATGTTTACTTTTGGGTTGTCTTCCTGTGACCGTTCCTTCCCTCACGGTCTAAATGCGACCATCATTTCGCATTTGTTTGATGCTTATAACTCAATAATTTCATGCAGTAATAAAAATAATTTGTTTTTAACTGCTCTCAAAGGGTTTCTGGCCCAAGTGTGGTAATTCCTAGGTTTGGCCCTGAGCCCATACTACATTTCCCTGCAAACGGTACCCCACGGGTTACATCTGGGCTGTTTGATTCTCTGGACAATCTGTATCTACTTTGTGAGGGGCCAGTCCACTCTCCAGCTCTGCGGCGCCAGAACGGGGCCATGGAACGCGATCTAACTGGGGACATTAGTTTGCTCACTCCCCACCCTCCAGGCGAAGGGGCTGCCCTCCTCCCCGCCCCTCCCAACCCCGCTCCCCCTCCCCACCGCATCCCTCTCCTGTTGTCTTCTTTGACGGCTCAGCCCCCTCTGAACTCGCTCAAATGGGGGCAGAATCATCCCTCGTAGGGTAACGGTGAGCGTGGCATGGCTTCCTCTGAGAAGCTCTCCTCCTGGCTCCAGCACGGCCTGCTTGCTCTCATTTGCTGTGTGTTTCCATTTCTGTTTTCCAGTGGGGTTTATGGTGAGTTTCTAAAGCCTTTGTTTGTGTTCTTCGCGTTTTATAAGCGCTCTGAGGATTGTAATGTTGCTTCTAGAGTGCTGGAGTGTGACTATGCTGTACAACACAAACTAGGCGTAAATAGCACGAATTCTGTCATGGCACCTCAAATGCAGACTTTGCTAAGGGGAAGAGGAGGAGTGTCAAGGCCTGTTTAGCGATGGCAGACTTATGTGAGTGCCTTTTCCCTAGCTTCCCACACATCCTCCTCTTCCCAACACTTACAGCTTGCTTGACAGGCCTCGTGCAAAACAGTGCTTGGGGAGGAGCGACAGAGAGGGATCGAAAAGAAGTTGACCCTCTCTCCCCTGGGCCCCAAAAGGAGCCTGTTCACATGAGCCGTTGGGTGCTGTCTGATAGGAGCTGACCCTGCTGGTGGGGAGTCATGTTAGTTACCCAAAATGGTGGACAGGCACAACGGTTACTGGGTATATTTGCCAAGTAGCAGAACCAGAAAACAGTCCTGTCAGTAGCGCAGGACTATCTGAACTCCCTGCTGCTTTATGGAACCCATATTGGGCATTTCTACAGACTTGGAGGAAACAGTCACAGACCTGAGAGTCAGAAAGACCTGGGTTCTAATAGTGGCTCCACCACATGTCTGTTGTGTGACCTTGGACAAGTCACCTAACTTCTCTATAGCTCAGTTACCTCACCTGTAAAACGGAGATTAAGCCACTGGGGATCCATGTGGGAAACGGACTGTGTCCAACCTGATTAGCTTGTATCTACCTCAGTGCTTAGTACAATGCCTGGCACGCAGTAAGCACTTAACAGATACCACAAGAAATGGCACCATGCTTAAGTTTCTATATGGATTTTTGGTGTCTCTGCTTGCTTTCTCCTCCCAGCTTAACAGCTTTCTCTGTCAGCCACCATTCAGTGGGGTGGTCTTTTCTTCATTCCCTGCCAAGGCTCTGCTCCTATGGCATGGTTTGCTTTCTTCAATTTCAGGCAATGTTCCTCCTCTGAAGCTTCTCCCACCCTAAGGTTCAACCTCCCTCTGGCCCTCCTTCCCATTCAAGATGTCTAACTTCTCTGATCACCCTTTACTTTCAAAGCAGAGGCTTTGGAGTCAGGGGTCATGGGTTCGAATCCCAGCTCTGCCACTTGTCAGTTCTGTGACTTTGAGCAAGTCACTTAACTTCTCTGTGCCTCAGTTCCCTCATCTGTAAAATGGGGATTAAGACTGTGAGCCCCCCTTGGGACAACCTGATCTCCTTGTAACCTCCCCAGTGCTTAGAACAGTGCTTTGCACATAGTAAACACTTAATAAACGCCATCATTATTATTATTATTATTTCATGCGGGCATCATCATCTCCAGTTTCGAGTGAATGCCTGAAATACGCAGTCATAGTTTCTGCCCAGAGAAGCTCACATTCAATGGGGTGGAGAGGCCAACATGGATTCTCCCCCTTTCAGACTGTGAGCCCACTGTTGGGTAGGGACTGTCTCTATATGTTGTCAACTTGTACTTCCCAAGTGCTTAGTACAGTGCTCTGCACACAGTAAGTGCTCAATAAATACAATTGATGATGATGATGATTCAGTGAACCATCATCAACATCATCATATATGGATAAATAAATCAAAAATATAAAGATAAGCAGGTAAATACATACATGGAAAGACCTTAGCAAGAAGGGATGACATAGGAGCTCTTCTGGAAGAAGGGGTTTCCAGGAGGGCTTTTATCATTATACTGGTCCTTCCCAAATGCTTAATACAGTGTTCTGCACCACAGTAAGAGCTCAAAAAATACAACTGATTGCTGGAATGACTGATTTTGAAGGAGGGGCAGTGTGGTCTGACAAATGTAGGGGAGGTGGAAAAAAGAGCA
The DNA here is from genome assembly GCF_015852505.1 of Tachyglossus aculeatus. NCBI lineage: Eukaryota > Metazoa > Chordata > Mammalia > Monotremata > Tachyglossidae > Tachyglossus > Tachyglossus aculeatus. Next base: position 31,106,793 of record NC_052084.1, read on the forward strand.
TGAGCAGTGGATTCGAGGCAGGAGTTGAAAATGAGAGTTAGTTAAAAAGGTTTTGAGGAGGCTTGAAGGCACCTGCTGGGTTGTAGTGGGGGAGGAATAAAAATAGGTGAAGAGTCTAACTTGAAAATGTCAACCCAACCAGTTCTTGCTCCTCTCATACTTCACCCTTCTCCCCCTTCATCCACTCCACTACAACCATCTGGCTTTGGGTGTCTAGATATTGGTTAACTGTCTGTTCATCCAGCCGTTCTCCCACTCTTGTGAACTCAAGCATCGGGATGGCATCCAAGCTAAACTCCAAATTCTCAAAAAGTAAATCCCTCTCCTGTGCCAATTCATTGCCTGCATTTGACAGCCCCAGGATTCTCCGATGTTGGAGGAAAGAAGGCATTCTTGGGCCCCAGGTGGGCCTCAGCCTAATTTATCCTGGGCTGGGTTCAGGTTCATCTTTAACAATGAAGTAACTAGATTTCTGACTCATTCTGTCCAAGGAATGTCTGTTTATTGTTATATTGTACTCTCCCAAACACTTAGTACAGTGCACTGTACACTCAATAAGTACAACTGAATATTAATAATATCAATCAGTGGTATTTATCAAATGCTGACTATGTGCAGAGCACTGTACTAAGCACGTGGGAGAGAACAATACAAAAGAGTTGGTAGACACATTCCCTGCCCGCAACAACTGACAGCCTAGAGTGGAAGACAGGCATATAAATATATGAATTATGGATATGTAATAATAATAATTATGGTATTTGCTGAGCAATTACTATGTGCCAGGCACTGTACTAAGCGCAGGGGTGAGCACAAGCAAATCAGTTTGGACACAGTCCCTGTACCACATGGGGCTCATAGTCTCAATTCCTACTTTACAGATGAGGTAACTGAGGCACAGAGAAGTGAAGTGACTTGCCCAAGGTCACACAGCAGACAAGTGGCAGAGCCAGTATTAGAACCCATGACCTCTTGACACCCAGGCCCATACTATGTACAAAAGTGCTGTGGGGCTGAGGGTGGAGTGAATTATTTAACTTTTCTGAACCTCTGCTTCTTCATTTGCAAAATTAGCACAGTGCTTGGTACTTCTAAGGCACCCAACAAATACCACAATTATTAATACTATTATTATTATTGTCCATGATATAATGTAAAGTCAATCTACTTTTTTTCCCACAAACAGATATTTTGGGGGATTCTCAACTGTACTGCAAATGGATTGCAAATGGAAAAAAGCCCATAATCACAATAATAAAAATAATATGTGTTAAGCGCTATGTGCCAAGCACTGTACTAAGCACTGGGTAGAAACAAGCTAATCACATTGTTAATATCAACAACAAAGGCATTTGTTAAGTGTATATTATGTATGTGCCAAACACCGTGGTAGATAGAGGATAATCTGACTGGCCAACCCCTACACAACATGGGGCTCACGATCTAAGCGAGAGGGAGAACAGACCTTTAATCTTCATTTTACAGATGAGGAAACTGAGGCCCAGAGACTGAAGTGACTTTCCCCAGGTCAGACAGCAGGCAAATGGTGGATCTGAGATTGGAAGCCGGGTCTCCTAACTCCCCACACATGCCAAAGCCCAGCTGGGATATAGGGCTGGAAGTGGAGAGGGAAAACTCATTTTTCCTTCCCGGGAACAACACTTTGCAGATGCTGCTAATGAGGGAGTGAGGAGTGAATTTGGGTATTCCCATCATGCCCTTGGGGTGAGCCACCTTTCCCTTCATGTGCAAAGCTAAAGGATTTAGGCCCAAAATGATCCTCCCTGTCTTTGCAACAGCATTTCAGAGAAACCTGTCGAAGAGATCACTGCTTCAAGGACGAATGGGGAATGAGAAGCATCGTGGCCTAGTGGATAGAGTACAGACTTGGAAGTCAGAAGGAACTGGGTTCTAATCCTGGCTCTGCCATTTGTCTGCTGTGTGGCCACACTTCTCCGTGCCTCAGTTACCTGACCAGTAAAATGGGGATTAAAACTTAATTAAAAAAAATTAATACAAGCCTGATTGCCTTGTATTTACCCCAGCGCTTAGTACAGTGCCTGGTACCTAGTATACATTTAACAAATACCATTAAGAAGCAGCGTGGCTCAGTGGAAAGAGTCCGGGCTTTGGAGTCAGAGGTCATGGGTTCAAATCCTGGCTCCGCCACTTGTCAGCTGTGTGACTTTGGGCAAGTCACTTCACTTCTCTGGGCCTCAGTTACCTCATCTGGAAAATGAGGATTAAGACCGTGAGCCCCCTGTGGGACAACCTGATCACCTTGTAACCTCCCCAGCGCTTAGAACAGTGCTTTGCACACAGTAAGCGCTTAATAACAAATGCCATTAAGAAAAAAGTCCAAACTTCTCACCCTCTATTGTACCGTATCTTCCCCAGCATTCAGTACAGTGCTCTGCACACTATAAGCAGTCAATAAACATCGCTGATTGAATGATTAGATGGAACAGGGCTGGGTTTTCAAAGGAAGCATCTTTAATTTCGGTGTAGGTTATACTGAGCTGTGAGCTAGGGAGCTGTCCGGGGATCCCCTGGGCCTCCATCTAGTGGAAAACTCCTGTAACACCCCAGACTGGGAATGGCTGGGAAAGGAATGCCTCATACTGGACATTGAAAAGAAAAGAAAAGAAAAAACAATAGCTAGAAATGGTCTCTCCAGCCCTCGCAGGACCTCAGCAGCAGTCAGTGTCCTGGCAGCTGCGGACGCATTCCTTGGGAGTCCACTCGGCGAGCCAAGGAGGCCAAGAAACACTCGGCATGCTGGGCTCTGGAGAAACAGGGGAGGCTGTGGTGGAGTATTTGCAGGTGCATGCCTGACCCCTCGGCTGTAGGGGCTTTGCTGTGGTTTCGGTCCTGGCAGCGGTATCTTCCCGCTGCTGAATCTGGCCTTTGTTTCTCAGGGGTCGAGGGGGCCCAGCCGGCCAGCGCCGGTTGGAGCTCTGAGATGGAACATTCAGGGGTCACCTAAGGGGCCAAACTAACTCTGGACACCCCTTCTGGAGAGAGATTTCACGGTCAGCGAGACGTCCACCCGCCGTCTCGCCCTCACCTCTCTCCACCCCCAGCCTCCTGGAGCTGACTCTGATAGCTTGTTCACACACAAGAAGGTCCTGGAGAAAATCAAGACAGGGTCTCATCACCTAAATGGAGCAAGGAGCAGATTCCAACTCACGTCAGAGCCTTCTGCTTGGGTTGAAGGTGCCACTGGATTTCAGCTCTAGAAATCCAGAGCTCAAAAGTCAGTTTATGGACTCTCCAGGCCCCTTTTCCTTCTCTCCCTCTCCTCCTCTTTTTCTTCTTCCACTTCTCCCTCCTCCTTTTCATCTTTGATTAATCAGTATTTACGGAACACCTGCTGTGTTCAGAGCACTGTTCTAAGCACTTGGGAGAGTACAACAGACATAGAAAATACAATCTTCAAATATCTTCCCCCTTCCTATGGCCTCTTTTTTACTCATTGCCCACTTTTTAGTCCCTCCTAGAGGGTAGGAAAGGGGAGGGGATGAAGACTGAAATTCCTGTTTAAAATGATGTTTGGGGATCTTATATGGATTTCAACTTCCCAAGCTAGCCCTATAATAGGAGGTGGGGGAAAAGAGGGATTTTAGTTAGTCGAGAGTTCAAGCAGTTCGAGCCCCCGTGAGAGGTGTGGTAATAATTATAATATTAATGAAAATAATAATAATGTATTTGTTAAGGGCTTATCATGTACCAAGCACTTTACAAAAGTGCTGTGATAGATTTAACATGAGCCGATGGGATACAATCCCTCCCTCACATGGGGCTCACAGTGTAAGAACAAGTATTGTCTTCCCATTTTATAGATGAAGAAACTAAGAAGTTGAAGTGTCCATGGTCCAAGGTCACATGGCAGGCAAGTGGCTGAGAGGAGACTAGAACCCAGGGCTCCTAACTCAGAGCCCTGTGTTTTTTCCACTGGGCCATCCTGCTTCTGGTAAGAATTTGATTAGGTCATTTTCATGACATTCATACTGTCATATAACCCAATGCCTAGCTGTACTGCATTGTTTCAGGAAATAATAGACTTTTAAAAACACAAAGTCCATATGATTTATAAATCAAAATCATCTCCCCCCTGGGAACAATCAAAACAGAAAGAGAAAGAAACATGAAAAGGACCCAACATTCAAAAGGTCCACTGACTTGAAAGCATTTAGCCAAGAAAACAACTCCCGGGTTATCGAAACGGCCAGGTAGCATTTTGAGTTAACCAGAGGCAGGATGCCCCCGAGTATCAAGTGTTATTAGCAGCTCTGGGTGTCTGTTCACCCCTTTCCCTTTCCTTCTAGGCAAGTGTCTGCCCCGCTCCCTTGTGTTTTCATTTCAGAACGTGTTTTTCGGACATCTGCTTTATGTCTCTCAGAGACACCATGGAATGCTGCTTAGGGCTGACTATCACACTTTCAGGGAGAGGTCCGAGGGATTCCAGACACCCAGAAAGACCATAAAAGAAGTTTCAAAATCTGGAAGACCCCAGATTCCTTTGAAATAGCATGCAGCTTGGGTTGCAGGGAGCCAAGAGAGAAAAGACAACCTCCCCTCCCCAAACCCTGCTTTGGGCACCATTCTGGCAGCCCACCTCACAGTTGGCCCAGAGTTTGTAGGTGTTGGGTCTCTCACATGGCCAGGAGGGTAGATGAGAGAGCCCCAAGGGTTCTGCCGTGCAATGGAGTGAGCAGAGAAGCACCATGGCTGCTTTTGGAGGGGTGTGGGTGAGTCTTGAAACCCTTTCCTCAAGCTCTCCCCTCACAGTGGATTCTCAAGAGTACCTGGTCCTGATCAGTCATTCGATCAGTTCTGCTCTAATACCTAGAACATGATTTAAGAATGATTAATGATAATAATAATAATTGTGCTATATGTTTAGCACTTACTATGTGTCAAGCATTGTTCTAAGCATTGGGGAAGATGCAAGGTAATCACATCAGACACAGTCCCCACACACAGGGCTCACAATCTAACTAGGAGGGAGAACAGGTATTGAATTCCCATTTTGCCGTGGAGGGAACTGAGGCACACAGAAGTGAGGTGACATATACAAGGTCACACAGCGGACACATGGCAGATCTGGGATTAGAACATAGATCCTCTGTCTCCCAGGCCTGTGCTGCTTCCTCTAGACCACACTGCTCCTGAGGAACTCAATAGAGAAGAGGAGTCTCTGTGCTGCTTTTAATAGCACTCAATCGATCAATCAATCAATGTATTTATTGAGTGTTTACTGTGTACTAGGCACTTGGGAGAGTACAATTTAACAGTCAGTAGATATGTTCCCTGCCCATTATGACCTGCCATTGCTCAACTATGTCAACAGTCAACTTGGTCGGTGCTCTTTCAGTACCAGCCAGGAGACAAACTACAATGACCCAAATGAAATCAGGCCACAGGCCATCCTACATGAGAGGGAGGAGAAAGGATTCACTTCACAAGCAGAGGAGAATGAGGAAACATGGCTCTCCTTTCAAATTAGGCTCCTTGTGTATGTCCTGGCTGGTTTTCCTGAGCCAGCTTCTGGCCCTCCACCAAAGGAAAGACATCCCATGGGCCCCTCCTCCAGGAAGCAAAAATTTAGGACAGGAACTCAGACACCTGCAGGTGTAGGTGAGTTCCAGGTTGAAGCCATGCTGGAAAACCTGGTCGATTGCTCTCCAGTCTTGTTACATCCCAAGACACCCAAAGAAAGAGGAGAGCATTCGCAGATGAATCCCCAGATGAATCAAGAGCCTGTGTGCAGGACTCTACAGGGACCATGCGTGGGAGTTGTAGTGGGGGAGGAGTAAAGGGAAGACGAAACAGCGAAGAGGGAAGTTGACTTTTCACAAGAAATTATATTGCCACTGAGACTTGGAAAACAACCAGAGCCATTATAACTTGGACCTGGGGGATCAGATAGGATGCAGTAGAGACAGCCCTCAGGTAACTGTGGCCAAACCAGTTGGCCAACAGAGGACTCTTGAAACAGTGCCAGCCTTCCAAGGCCTACGGAGAGGTCTGGACAGAGACGTTGGTTCTGGAGACACTTATTGCTCTTCTGGACTCCCGGGACCAGATGACTCTTTTAAAGAGCTTTAAAAAGAAGAAAGAGATCATATGGGAAGGCGCAGGGCTCCCATTGTTTCCGGGCTTAAGTCCTATAACCGAGGGCCAAAGGGAAGAATTAACTGTGGTGGAAAAATACACACACAAACCTTCTTGCATATAAAATGGGTCTGTGTTGCGTTTCCCTCCTTTGCCAAATTACAGATTGTCTGCAGTGTGAAAGCATATATCTCCCCAGGAGAATAGGGCTGGTCCTTAATTTCCAGGAACAATCTTGAAGGGTATAAAGGTGGAGAGAGAGTGAGAGAAAGGAGCATGGAGAAACAAAAAGAGCCAAAACCTTCCCCCTCAAGGGAGAGTGGTGGAGATCTGAATTTGTGGAGACAGAGATCTGAATTAGCAAGGACTGAGATCTGAATTTGCCCAGAGACCTGAATTCACATAGATGGAGATCTGAATTAGCACAGGAAAAGACGTAAATTCTTAGGCAACCTGAATTGGCACGGGTCCCTGAATTCTTACAGACACCTGAATTTACACAGATAGAGACCTGTACTTTCTCACCTGTTGTTTAGATGGAGCCTCTGAGCTGGGGGGATTCACTGCCATCTCTGATTTTTCTTTTCTTTCATAGCTTTTGGATAGAAAATATAACCAATGGCCAAAGAGATGACCGCTCCCTCATGCTCCTGCGCTTACGCGTGTTGCTCTGTCCACATTTGTAAGGCCTAGAGTTACAAGAGGATGAATTCACCGAAAAATACTGCCAGGGTGAACGGAGAGAATACCATTGATCGTTCCAAAGGGATTTAAAGCTGGCTTACCTGCTGCCTCCCATCTGTGTATTCTCTCTCACTTAGCATTTAGTACAGTGCTCTGCACCCAGTGAGTGCTTAATAAAAACTACTACTACTATTATTCCCCAAAGCATGCTTTTACTTACGGGGTGAAACAATGCAACTACTGAGTCATGTCTGCGAATGTTTTGCTACACTTTGGCCTAGGAGGCAAAGAATGATTGGAAGCTCCTTGTGGGCAGGGTTTGCTTCTACCACTCCATTACATTGTACTTCCTGATGGGCTTAGTACAGTGCTCTGCATATAGTAAGTGCTCAATAGACACCACTGATTGATTGATTGATTATCTCCCCCTATAGACTGCAAGTGCCTTGTGGGCAGGGTTCATGTCTACCAACTCTATTGTATCATACTTTCCCAAGGACTTAGTACAGCGCCCTGCATACAGTAAATGCTCAATCAATCAATCAGTCCTATTTATTGAGCACTCACTGTGTGCAGAACACTTTACTAAGGGCTTGGGAGAGTACAACATGATATAACAGACATATTCCCTGCCCTCAGTGAGTTTACAGTCAATAGGGGGAGACAGGCATTAATATGAATAAATAAATTACAAATATGTACATGAGTGCTGTGGGGCTTGGGGGAAGGTGAATAAAGGGTGCTGCAAGTCAGAGCAATGCAGAAGGGAGTGGGAGAAAAGGAAATGAGAGCATAGTTAGGGAAGGCCTGTTGGAGGAGATGTGGCTTTAATGGGGCTTTGAAGGTGGGGAGAATAATCGTCTGTCGGGTATGAAGAGGAAGGGTGTACCAAGACTGAGGCAAAATGGGGGGCGGAGATCAACAGCGAGATAGATGAGCTCGAGGTTCAGTGAGTAAGTTGGCATTAGAAAAGCAGAGAGCAGGGCCTGAGTCATAGTAGAAGGTGAGGTAGGAGGAGGCAAGGTGATTGAGTGCTTTAAAACCGACGAGAAGGAGTTTTTGTTTGATGTGGAAGTGGACGGGCAACCTCTGGAGGTCTTGAGGAGTGGGGAGACAGGGACTGAATGTTTTTGTAGAAAAGTGATCTGAGCAGCAGAGTGAAGTATGGACCGGAGTGGGGAGAGACAGGAGGCAGGGAGGTCAGTAAGGAGGCTGATACATCAATCAAGGTGGGATAGGTAAATATCAGTGATTGATTGATTGGCTCTCACTCAACCCACAAGGCCAATTCCAAAAGATGAAATAGGACCAACCAAGACAGGCCAGGTCCTCCAACTTCACTATCTTCTGAGACTTACTGAAAAACCGGCAGTTTTATGCCTTATAAGTCCATGGGATGAAATGTGTTCCTAAAGTCCTGCATCCTCTTTTCAGCAGTAGGCTTAAGAAGTTCATCATTTTTCCCTCTGGTCTGACCCAGTTACTAAGCCTGGCTACCATCAGAGCCACCTTGATTCCACAAATGAGAAGAAACCAGCACTGGAGAAATCTGCTGGGAAAACCGAGAGCGAGGCAGCAATGGTTGTGAGCCTGAGTTCAATGGGTAAATGGTATGAATGTGACTGTTTCATTATCCAGACTAGCCGAGGCTGGAAAAATCAGCCTTTCCTAGAGTCTAGATGGATCCTACTGGAAATTCCAGTAGCTGAAATTCCTGAGTTCTCCGTGCCATGTAAGATCTAACACAGACCTACAATAGGTGAGACACCCTTAAATGAGGCGCAGGGAGGAGAAAGTGAGAAACTTTTCCTGTTTCCAGAATGGACCTGCAGTCGGGGAGGAAACTGAATTGGAGATGCTGGGGCTAGGGACCACAGGGCAGAAGAGCAGATTTAAGAGATGATAATAATAGTAATAATAATAATTAATACTGATTATGGTATTTATTAAGCACCTACTATGTGCCTGGCACTGTTCTAAGCGCTGGGGTGGATACAAGTTAATCAGGTTGGACACAGTCCCTGTCCCACATAGTGCTCACAGTCTCAATACTCATTTTATAGTTGAGGTCACTGAGGCACAGAGAAGTGAAATGACTTGACCAAGGTCACACAGCTGGCAAGTGGCAAAGCAGATTTAAAACCCATGATTTTCTGACTCCCAAACCAGTGTTCTACCCATTTATACCATGCTGCTTCTAATGATCATCAATCCATCAATCAGTGGGACTAACTGAATGCTTAACTGTGGGCAGAACTCTGTCCTGAGTGCAAAGGGAATAAGGGAGCAGAGCAAATCTAGGAGTAGCTGGAGTTGGGGACAGGGCAGGGATGTAGAAAAATTGAAGAAGGAGTTGCCAACTTGTGGGAAGAGAGAACTGAGTCTGAAAGGAGCCCAGGTTGTTATCAGTAATAATATCACTAATAATATCACTTTATAATCGGTTGCTTTCCCTATCTGTAATATAAATTAATGTGTTCCCCTTGCTAGAAGCAGCCTGATCTAGTGGAGGAAAGCAACATGGCCTAATGGAAAGAGCACAGGACTGGGTAGCGGGGAGCCTGAGTTCTAATTCTGGCTCTGCCACTAGCCTGCTGTGTGACCTTGGGTAAATCACTTAATTTCTATAAATTTCTATAAATTAATTTCTCTGTGCTTCACTTTCCTCATCTGTAAAATGGAAATTAAATACCCATTTTCCCTTCCCCTTACACTATTAGCTTCATGTCAGGGGCTTTGTCCAACTTTATCTTGCTTCTACTTCAGTGCTTAGTATAGTGTTTGGCACATAGTAAGCACCCCATAAGTACCACAGTTATTATTATTATTATTGTTAAAAGATTGTAGGCTCCTTGAAAGCAGATATCCTATCTACTATAGTGAACTCTTTCAAGAACTTAGTTCGGTGCTCTGCACAGGGTAAGCATCCAATAAATACTATTGATTGACTGATATTGCTGGATTCAAGGTGGAAACAAGAACAGAAAGACTTTATGAGGCTTATTTCAGAAATTTAAAATTAAAATTGTTTCACAGTTTGATTCTAAACTGACAAGGATGCGGGTGGGGGAGTAACTATGGTTACAATTTGCCCATCTTACACTGACTGTGCTCTGACCAAACAATTTTACTTTTTAGTGGCTGAGGGAGAAAGAAGACAGACAAAGACCAATGAATGTTTACCAGCCGAATTCTGCTTTCCTCCTAAAATAAATTGGAGTTTTACAAGTTTACCTTAGGGCACAACTTTTCCCTGAATATATCTACCAATAAGAATTGATCTCAGTGTTACATCTCTGGTTGGTTGTTTTTTTTTTGACAGCTCCACACATTACTGCTCTTTTAGGCATGCTATTCTGGGTTCCGTTAGTATCCTTAATTGGTGGATATATATTTCCCACACATCAAAAGGAGTATTCCATGCCCTGTCATATAAAATCATGAGCAGTAACATACCTTCCAAAGTCCCATTGAAATAGGAGGGTATCTGAGGGATTCGCTTAGAGCTGCTCAGTATATGCGCACATATACATTTACATTTATATAAAGAAAATTAGACAATTATAAAGACAAACTAAAAATAGTAATAGCAATAATATGATAGTAATATAGGAACCATTCTCTAATTTTCTTCAGCCAAGAAGATAAACTATTCAGGAGATTTCCAAGTAATAATGAGGCTATGTGGTGACCCCCACCTCCAGCCCCCCCCGGGGTGACCAGATGCAGGTACAAAATAAATAAATAAATTAAGATGGCCACGCTAAATAAAGTTGTCCTGCCACCTTAGGTTTCCATCTGTTTCTAGTTTTACTCAACAGTTTTTTTCTCTGGCCCATTTTGTCAACTACGTATAACTCCAGCTGGCAGGTCTTTCAGCCAAACACGGAGAGGCTCCCAAATGCCAAAGCTTCCCAGTCCCATGATCCCAAGATTTGGATGTTACCTCAGGAGAAGAAAAAGACGCAGTTCAACTCATCCTGCAGTCTTTTCATCTCGCTTGCCCACAACTTCCCCGCAATGCTTTCCCCCATTTGCGGGGCGATTAAGGCCAGAGGAGTGCTCCAATTGGCAATAAATTAATGTCCAGATGAAGGGAAAACAATTACAAATTTGAAACAGATTTATTCACACAGTGCATTAATGAAAACTTGAAAAAACGAAACTGTGTGTTCTGCATGGAAAAAAAAATGGCTCAGCAGGTCCACTTTTTATTAACAACTCATCAGTAAGCAGGTTGTAATTCATAACAAAGAATTTACCCCAAGGAACGCCACATGACTGCAAGCTTTTTAGTTTCCTAAGAAAATACATATGTTGTTCCACTTGGTTTCCTTTCAATAAAACCCACCAGTTAGCACTTCATTTTCGAGCTGTTCTGACAAATCAGGTGAGTTAGCTTTGTAGAAAAAACAGAAGCCAACTTCTCAGCTGAGAATTTTAGGGAATTTTTTAATAACTTAAATAAATTTCCCAAATGGCCAGGAAGCCATGATAAAGGCGGCAAAATGAGTTCATTTGGAACTGCTTAAAAGAAGTTCTGGTTTAATTCGCTTCATTAATTTTTCCTGAGGAAATGTTTAAGGATCCGTCTCTTTCTGTTAAGGAATGAGTTTGAGACAAAAATAATTTTTATGATTTTGATATTTTTATAGTGTCTTGAAGCCTGATTAAAGATATAAGAAAAGACCACTCAGTCTTCCTGGTATGAAGGAGACTAAAGGAGAAGCAGGCTGGGGTTTCCAAGTAGGACTCTTTGAGAGATGGAAGTGGCAGATCGAATTATGTAGAGGACCTAAGGCAGTCTTAGGGTTTCCTTAGTTCCCTCTGAAGACCTTCCTTCTGAAAACCAATTCTGAAATCCCAAATATTTAGTGTTGGTATAGAAAAATGTAACAAGGAGCCCCGAAGGGAAAAGGAAGAAGAGGGGTGGGGGTGAGGCAGATTGAAAGAGAAGTTGGAATGGAGATATAATCAACTTAAAAGAACTGTACATGATTTAGTGTAAGTAATCGTGCCAAGATCTTCTCCAGATATTCCAAACTCATTTTGACCTTGACTTGTAAAACTTGTACTCTAGTGCAAGAAAATAAAAGAATGAACAGCGTTGTTGGCTCCCCTCCATATCAAAGGAGAGGCATGAAACAATGGCTATTGTTTTGGTTCAGTTGATGAATGGAAAATGGATGCTGTAAGAATGGAAGTTTACACTCCTTCATTACACTGAAAAGGGAGGCTGTAAAAAATCCCAGAGTGGAGAAAAAAAAACTACTGCTAAATGGTAATTATGCTGTCATCAAGTTATCTGCTAAAGTGTAAGAAAAACTCACTTAATGACCTTCTCCCCCAAAAGCCTCCCCTACAACTATGGCAACAGAATAATTCAGAAAGATTCCAAGTAGTATCTGAATTTGTCCTTTCCCTGATATACCCAGAGTTACCCATGATGCTGCTGGGAACCATTTTTATGGATGCCCTTTGCCTTTGCTGTCATTCCCATCCCCCTTCAGCTGCTCAGAATCACATCCCTCTCCTCCTTCAAAGTCGCCTTGACTAATCCTCTTCCTTCCTGTCCATCCCATCTCCTAAGATACCTCAGCACTCCAGCAGGTATCTGTTTTTTATTTATAATGGATTTACTTATCCACCTTGTCCATTGTTTATCTCTATTCTCCCTCTCCTTCATTCAAGTCTATTTTTCCGTTTCTGTCCACACTCTCGCTCCCTTCAGATTGTAAGTTCCTTGATGGCAGGGATCACACCATTGTATCTTTTGTATGTTCCCCGAGGGCCTATTACAGTGCTTAACATCCATTAGGCCCTTGGACAGCACTACTGATCGTGACATTGGCACTCTGTGTTCAAATAATTGGTAAGAATAATCACAGGTACCCTGATGTGAGAAGACTGAGGCCAGCGAACTTCATTCAGTCGTATTTACTGGGTGCTTACTGTGTGCAGAGCACTGCACTAAATGCTTGGGAGGGTAAAGTACAACAAAAAACTAACACATTCCCTGCCCTCGGTGAACTACCACTGTCTGAAGAGATAGATCTCCACTTCCTAACTGGAATTCCAACAGTCAGCTCTCATTCAGGAGATGGGCTCTTGAGAGGGCCCCAATCCTGTTGCTCTATTCTCCAGCTAAGAGCAAGCCTGAAATAACTGTGGTCAGCATATGGAAAGGGAAGGCACTCTTCCCCTCCTGCAAAAATAAAACACAGTTTCCACTACGATTGAATGGGCCAGGCTGACCCAACAGGATTTCTTCCCCTCTCTCAGGGACACACGTTCCCAGAGCCCACCCATCTCCCAACTTCTCCATTCACTATCTAGTACTCAGGTTGATGAGACCCACATACTTTTTGGTGGGAAAAATGCCATTTCACTTTGACAAATAGAGTAGAGACAGATGGTCTTGCAATTCACTCATCACTCTGAGCACTCAGCAATTCCAGAAAGCTCTCCATGGGTCTAGGGCGAAGGAATAAAATATGAGTCCCTTTCATTTTAAAGACCCCCTCCCCCGCTTTGCCCTACCTCACCATCCTGCCAAGTCAAATTTATGTTGATAAGAGCTCATTGGATTGTCCACTTGTCATGTAAATGGTCACCCTCCTGGGTAGCCCTTCAGCTAGGTGAGTTCTATAGACCAGTTTGATAATTGGAGACCATTAATATAATCACAACTCTAATGCTTGTCTGCTGTGTGACCTTGGGCCAGTCATTTAACTTCTCTGTGCCTCAGATACCTCATTTGTAAAATGGGGATTAAAACTGTGAGCCCTGTGTGGGACAGGGACTGTGTCCAAACTGATTAGCTTGTATCTACCACTGCTCTTAGGACAGTGCGTGGCACATAGTAAGCACTTAATAAATACCATTAAAAAAATACACCAGAGCACCCTAAATCCTAAAAACATCACTCCTCAGAGGTACACAGAAGGCAGATGACTGTTCCCAATGGGGACATCTTGGTTACCAGAATGCCACCTCTCTGGCTTATCAATGATTAACTTGTGCTTCAATTCTGAGAAGGTCTGGCTTTTATCCCTTGGTCCACATCTAACACCATCTTGGATCAAGTGATCTTGAGAGTACATTTTATGGTGATTCCTCCTTACCACCTCACTGCAACCCTTCTGAAGACCAGTGAGGAAAGGAGTCGCTTACACTTAAGATGGAAAGAGCTCAGTGAGTTTCCTGGTATGTGTGGCTGGGCAAAAAAACATATGTGTTTGATGCATTTGCCACACCCTTTATTTTATTATATGGAGGACTCAGGCTATGTTGAAATATATAAAAACCCAATATGTCCACTTAAGTCCATTGTCCATTTTCTTTCCCTAGTCCTCTGCACACAATAGGGTGTCCTGAGAGAGGAGCTACAGAAGAAAAATTAGCCCTGGGAGGGGGATACCCAGAATTACGTTCCTCCAAAAGAATTCCTGTCTCTCACTAGGACCAAGTTTTAGAAGTGACAAAAGTCAAGAAGCCCACAAGAACAGGCTATGTGCTTGGGAACAGCAGGGTGTTCATTGAAGCACTACAAGCTCTCTTCCCATGCCATGGAGAGTAGTTGCAGTGGAAGGGAATGGGAGCGGAGAAAGCGGGGACAGAGTGGCCAGGGGTTGGAATAGCTTCTCTGTGACTGGATAGAGAAAAGCCCCTGTCAAACCTTCAGTGATTCTTGTAAAGGAAGATAAAAGCGGAGGCAGGATATTATCGAATTTTAATATTGCTGCTAGAGCTTGTAAGCCAGGGCCAAATCAACAGAGTTCAGAAACAGCTGGCTTTAACGGTGAAAGCCAGATTGAGGTATCTGAAGGTGCTGACTTTAAAGTGAATAAATCCACATGTGGGTTCAACCTCGTCCAACCCTTTTTTCCCTAAGACTCATGCAACAAAGTCCCTTCTGACTTGTCTTCGAGGCCTCCCAGAGCCAAGATCACCAGAGACCAAGACAGCTTCAGCTGAAGGGGGAGCAACACAGAGCCCAGGGCCTTGCTTGGTAGGGCCAAAAGTAATGAAGCACTTTTCTTCCCTAGGAACCCTCTGAGCACTTTATTTGGGGAAAAGGGGAAAGACTGAAGAAGCTCCAGAATGTCTCCACAAATTTTAGAAGGTTAGAAAGTCTGGCTGTTGGGCAGTTGAACTCTGATCAGTCCTTTCTGAGCTGTGAGGAGTCTGAAAATAGCTCCTTCAGCCATTCTTTCAGCTTATGAATTCTCTAGCCATCCAGTGACTCCACACACCCTGCCTTTGATATCTGTGCTGTCCAAGGCCAGGGGACCAAGTCCTATTTCTCCCTTATTATATTTTCTTTCAGAC
Source organism: Tachyglossus aculeatus (assembly GCF_015852505.1). NCBI lineage: Eukaryota > Metazoa > Chordata > Mammalia > Monotremata > Tachyglossidae > Tachyglossus > Tachyglossus aculeatus. The sequence goes on from NC_052084.1 coordinate 31,121,925, forward strand.
AACTGAGTAGTAGCAGTAGTAGTAATAGCATTTATTAAGTACTTACAGGGTGCAGAACACTGAATAAAGTGCTGGGAGAGAATACACATCTAGGAATTAGAAATGGTCCCTATCCTTCAGGGGGCTTACAATCTAAGTATGGTATTTTGCTCAGAGTAGGCGCTCAATAAATACAAATGAAAGAATGAGAAGACCTAGAGCTAAACTTAGAATGCTGAAGTAAGTCTAAATGAGGCACATGTGCTGAATTACAGAACATGGTGACAGATAGTGGACTTGAGGAGTGGAATCTAGTAGGATTTCATCAAGGCTTTGAAGATGGGGAGAACTATTAAGGCTGACACTAAATTATGCTTCCTAGGCATACAACATTCAACTATGCACAGATAAATGAGAAAGCAGAAAACAAAGTTTAAAAGATCAGCATAACTTTCGGGAGATTGTCAGGCAGAATTTGGGGACAAAAGAACATCAACTTTCACTCCAAGAAGAAGATCTATAAAGCTAGAGAAGGGCCCCAACTCCTAGATGGCTGTGAAATCTGGACTTACTCAAAAGATACTTCCACCTGCTTTGTTCTGTTGATTTCATTCGTTCAGTTATTTGTTCAGTAGTATTTATTAAGCACTCATTCTTGTCCCTCCTGCTACTTACCTCTTGCTCACATCCTCCCTCCTGCCTGGATGTGTGTGTTTCCCGTCACATTTAACAGATCACTGCTCTTCCCATCTCAAAACCTTTCTGAAATTACATTTCCTCCAGGAGGCCTTCCCTGATTCATTTCTAATCTCAATCAATCAATCGTTGGTACTTATTAAGCACATCCTAAGTGCAGAGCACTATAGTAAGCACTTGGGAGAGCACAATACAACATAATTAGCAGACATATTCCCTCCCATAACGAGCTTATGGTCTAGAGTGGGAGAAACATTAAAATTAATCTCCAGCTGTTATTTCAGCCCTTCTGGACCACTTAAGCACTGAAGTATTCACAACCCCTACCACATATCATTCTATTGTACTCTCCCAAGTTAATACACTGCTCTGCTCACAGTAAGCATTCAATACAAACCACTGATGAATGGGTTAGAGTGCTTCACTGATTATCATGCCTCAGAGGTGATGCCTTCAAATTATGCCTTATTTCCTGGACATATTGCACCAGCTGCTGATTCTGTCCATCCAGCTTTTTTTTTTTTTTTGTGGCACAGAGATGGGTTCCTGTTATCACAGTGTAATGTTCCACCCCATCTGGGCCACATATACACATGTCACATGCTATCTCAGAGAAACTGCAGCTTCTGAGAAAGGTATGACCTCTTACTGGTCTCAGGATTGCACTCTTCTAGTATGGTTTGTAAATTTTCTTCACACCACGTGCTCACACAACTTTGCCATTTCAGTCAGGGGTCTCTGTTACAAATGGAAGATGGGTGCTCTCTTGGAATTCAGGTTCTTCAGAGTCACCCTGCGGAGCGATATTTACTATTTATGGCTTGATTGATGGTCTTAGTAACTGTGAGACCTAACACACGTCCACCATCCAACTTCTTGAGCAGTTACTCCAATACCTCCCACATCCAGTGGAAATTCAGCATCACAAAGAATAAGGTTTTGTAACTCAGTTCACGAGCATCTAAGCAATGTCTCACCCCAACACCCTTAATGAATACATTTTGGTATGCACTTAACAAGTACATGTTTATGCCACTTCTTTATTCTGTACTTCCCAAATGCCTGAAGGGATTTAATTATTATTACTGTTACTGGGTCCACATTTGTGAGAATTAGGGAAAATGAATGAGATGTCTGGATTGGAAATCTCAATTAATAATTTATGTAATATTACTCTGTGAGGCCTATAAACCACCCTGCAACCCTTCCCAACCCAGTTATCAAAAACAGCATTGTTTACTGAGAATGTCTATTTCGCTACAAACTTATCCACTGCCCTGTATCTCACCCTACATTACAACCCTTTTGACTCTGCTCAAGCTTCTTAGTGATGAACCACTACAAAACGAGGGGCTGATTGGGTCTAACTTTTAATATTTGTCTTCGGTCTCAGTTATGAGGCTTTGTTTTGGCCCATCTGATCCTAAGGGAGCCTCTGAGATATCGGTGTAAAACTGAACCGACTTTTTTCTATAACCTCTTTAATAGTCAAACTCAACGGATGTTGCCTGTGCTTTTCTAGAATCTTTTTCACAGGGGACACCCTCAAAGCCTGCCCCAACTCACAGAATAATGTTAAATCACTAGAAAAATGAATGTAGTTTTTCGTACAACTAGAAAACAGAGCTCGAGGCATCAAGATGAGATCCTCTCCTCCAGCTAATTTGCTAACTCTACTATTGTTTGCAAAACCTGGGAGAAAATACCGCAATTTCATGCTCTGGAACAAATATATCTCCTAACTTACTTGTACCCTCTCGAATGCTCTCCACATGGTAAGGCTAAATAAATGCTACTGATTGACTGACTGAAAAGACCCATATGAATCTGACAAATAGATCATTTGAAACTGTACTGGAAGGTGGGAATGCTGAGGCTGATGAAATGTAATGAGAAAGGCTTTGCTCCAGTGGAAGCCATCTTAGATTTTCCCCTCTACCTTGGTAATTATTATTAATTGTATTTATTGAACACTTACTGTTCAAAGCACTTGGGAGAGTACAATCTATGGGCACCTCCCTCGCTACCCAGATAAAAGATTCTGTGAAATTCTATTTACCTGGAATGGAAAGTCCGGAATGAAGAGCAATGTTCCTATGCAATGCTGAAAATTAATGCCTGATTCCAGAGCTTTTATTGAAAACAATGGGAACTCTGAAGGGAGTGAAGCTTTTGTTCCTTGCAGCAGTTCTGGTAAAGAGTTTGGAAGGGATGGCAGAGGTTGTAATTAAAATCATTTTTTCCAGATCATCTCTGAATTTGAGCCACATGTGATAATAATAATAAAGCATACCATATCTACAATACTAATTCATATATGTAACAAACATATATATGTAATATAGCAAGCATAACAAGAGTGTTATAGCACTTTTATTTTCCCAAAATCTTTTTGCTTCAAATATCTCCTTTTATCCTCACAAGATATAACATCCCCTGCTCTCTGTTACCACAGAACATCCTGTTGACTCTGAGGTTCCCTATTTCCCCTTTGTGCCTGGTTTTAAATGGAGATGAATTCCTTTTTTCCATAGTTCATCAATTCTTTCTCTGCAGTTCCTCACTGAAAACTCCTAGCATCCAAACATAATACAAACACAGTTTAGTGGGCCCTTTCCATGGACGCCTCCAAAATATCCCTTGTGGAAATCACACTGTTAAATAAGCCCCACGGCTTACCTCCTGCTCTATAGCTGTGTTCCAGAAACACAAACCTTCCCTCCTATTCTAGTACAATGGGCAAAAGCATCCTCTAAAATTAGAAATAACTAAATGGCTTAAGCGTGGAGGTCATGTAGATTCAAAACTCTAGGCAGTTGAAGTCCATGAAATCATTGTAGGCTAAATCTCTTCCTGCTTTCAGCCAAAATCCAAATTGCAAACTACTCAGAAGAAAGTGAGATCATGTATCTGCTACTCCAATTATTTTGCTATCTGCCAAAGAATGCTTCTGGGAAGAGCTGTGTTTTTTTTATTCCAGCAGCAAAAGGGGAAATTAGTTGGAAAACATTAATACATATTAATAAAAACATGTGAGGACAACAGCTGTTTGATCCTTAGATAAACTGTGGACAGTTTTTACTATTTAAGCCTTCAAGAGTGATGCCCGGAAGATTCAGGAAACAAAAATAAGGCCAGGAAAGGAAGGCCTGGATTCAGGGTTCAAGTGCAAATGTGTTTAGCCCCAAGTTCTTGTTTGCAAGGCACTGTTCAAAAGAGCTTATAGTGGCCCCATGGACCTGAGCCTGGAATTCAACAAGTCCTCCTTCTCCCAGGCCCCGACCCCTTCTGCAATATTTTTTCATTCATTCATTCAATCATATTTATTGAGTGCTTACTGCATGCAGAGCACTGTACTAAGCAATTGAGAACATAAAATACAACAAATGGACAGACACATTCCCTGCCCACAACGAGCTTACAGTCTAAAAGCAACCTGGACCATGATGAGGCAAGCCAGAATTAAAAACCTCTAGTCCGTAAGCTTCTTGTGGACAGGCAACCGGTCTACCAACTCTCTTGTACTGTACTCTCCCGAGGGCTCTGTACAGTGCTTCGAACACAAGTGCTCAATAAATATCACTTATTGATTGGTGGATTGATTGAAAAGCATGCAGTGCCCTCACTTTCAGTCCCTCACCTTCCCCCAAGGACAGATAGTTGAAATGAAGGAAGAGGAAGGTTATTCAGACTAGGGATTGGAGGGCAGGGCCTAATCACAGTGAAAAATCTCCCAGAGGCCAGATGGGGAGGAGCCAACCATTTCTGGTCAGACCTTGAATGAGACTTTGCCTGGGCTGATGGCATTCTCCGATCTTCTGAAATCCTTGATCCTGTGACCGAGGCCATCTGGCTGCTGGCGGCGGGAAACAGAAAACGGTGCAGCCACAGCCGCTCCTGCTCTTCAGATTCTCAGCAAAATTCCTCCCATGCCACATCCCTGGAAAGAGTTTTCAGGGATGGGCTAGGTCTAGGAGGTAATAGGCTCTTCAACACCCTGGAGAGTGGGAGGATTGCCACTTACCCCATAAGCCTACTGGGAAAATGCCTGCAATCTCTCTGGAGTAGTCCAGTCCTGTCTGTGTGACCCCACAGAGTTTAGCAATTTGCCCAAGGCCCCCAGGTAGATAAGTGGCAGAAATGGGATTAGAACCTAAGTCCTCTGATTCCCAAGCCCTTATTCTTTCCACTAGGCCACATTTTCTGAGGTGATAGTTCCAGATGAACTTCCTCTTTGTCCTTGACCAGCATGCTGACAAAGGGCAGTGCTGCCATCATTATGACTACCCGTCTGAAGCTAGGTGGGGGTAGAAAGCCAGCTGAATTACTTCTTTTCTCCACTTCCCCAAGGTTTTCTATTTGCAGGCAGATTTTCACCACAGAGACCATGGTTCCTCTGATTTTAGTACAATAAAAACATATTTATTAAACACTATGTCCCTAATATTCATACATTCATTCATTCAGTCATATTTATTGAGCGCTTACTGTTTGCAGAGCACTGTACTAAGTGCTTGGAAAGTACAATTCAGCAATAAAGAGAGATGACCCCTGCCCACACCAGGCTTACAGTCTAGGTGGGAGAAGACAGGCATCAAAACAAGTAAACAGGCATCAATATAAATATATAGAATTATAGATATATTCACATATATGCTGTGGGGCGAGGAGAAAGGGGGAAAAATGGAGCGAGTCAAGGTGATGTGGAAGGGAAGGAGGAGCTGAGGAAAAAGGGGGGCTTAATCTGGGAAGGCCTCTTGGTGGAGGTGAGCCTTCAGTAGGGCTTTGAAGGGGGGAAAGAGTGATTGTTTGGCAGATTGGAGGAGGGAGGGCATTCCAGGCTAGACGTAGGATGTGGGCCGGGAGTCGACAGTGAGACAGGCGAGATCGAGAAGGTTAGAATTACAGAAGTGGAGTGTGCAGTCTGAGATGTAGAAGGAGCAATGGGAAAGATACAAAATAATGAGATGAGAGGCACTGTCCCTGACCCTCACGTGGCTCAAAATCTAAGAGGTAGGATGAGCAGAAAACCGAGGCACAGGTGGGTTAAGTGGCTTGCCCCAAGTCTCACAGCAGACTAGTAGCAGGGCTAGGAGTGAAGAAACAGCATGACCTAATTGGAATGTGTGGGCCTGGCATCCAGGGGATCTGGATTCTACTCTTAGCTGCTTGCCTGCTGGATGATCTTCTCTGGGCCTCAGTTTCATCATCTGTAAAATGGGGCTAAGATACCTGTTCATTCATTCAATATTCATGGAGCCCTTACTGTATGCAGAGCACTGTACTAAGTGCTTGGGAAGTACAAGCTGGCAACATATAGAGATGGTCATCATCATCATCAATCGTATTTATTGAGCGCTTACTGTGTGCAGAGCCCTGTACTAAGCGCTTGGGAAGTACAAGTTGGCAACATATACAGTCCCTACCCAACATTGGGCTCACCAGTGGGCTCACAGTCTAGAATTCTCCCTTCCCCTTAGACTAGGGGCTGTATGTAGGAGAGAGACTGTGTCCAATCTATTTTGTATCTACCCCAGTGTTTGGTATATAGTAAACTCTTAACAAACATTATTATTGCCATCACCATAAGTATCATTATTATTGCTGGGATTAGAACTTGGACCTCCTGACATCCAGTACTGCGCTCTTCCCAGGAGGCCTAACTGCCCCCCACTGCTATCAGCTCTGTTATAGGGCCAGTGTGAAGAATGAGGGAGAGGGAAAATAAAATGTCACTCAAACTGTATTTAAAGTAACGTTCAAGGTTTTTATGGGGTTTTATAGGGTTTACAGTAAATCTTTAACTCTCTGTTTAACAACCCACAGATGACAGCGTCCATTATCCTGGATATAACTGACATGAAACATGTAGCATGGGGGACTGAGAAGCTCTTGGGATCGGCGTGGTCACGGTAATCATGCTCTTGACTTCTAGGTTGTCAATTCAAATCCAGCCCCAGCCAGGAGTGACCAAAAATCACAACCACCTGTGACCTCCATGGCCCAGCCCAGGAGGCGGGAGGCTTAATGGGGAACTGAGTGACGAAGTTTAAACTGCTGCTCTGTCCTTCTCAGCCCCCCCAGGTGGTCCCTCCCCGGACGGACCCTCCCCAGCATGGCCCTGTGCGTGGTGGTCCAGGTGGGCTGTTTTCTCGGGACAGGCTGGGAAATTTCCCCCGAAGCCCAGTGTCGAGAACTGAAATAACACTCTGTGCAAAATCTTGCGTGAGCACTGCAATTCTGGATTTAAAAAAATAAATAAAAGTTGAGGGGAGGGTGCGGGAGGAGTCTGGAGCCGCTAGTTCTAGATGCACCTGCCTTGTTAGAGTGGAAGCTCCTTGTGGGAAGGGAAAATATCATTTCTTTGTTTTGTACTTACCAAGCGCTTAGTAAATTGCATTGTGCCCAATGGGCACTTAATGCTAGTAATAATCATGGGATTGTTTAAGTACCTATTAAATGGCAAACACAATATTAAGTGCTTGGGTAGCTATAAGGTAACCAGGTTGGACACAGTCCCTGTCCCTCATGGGGCTCAGTAACTACAAAATACTTCTGTGAGGTCAGGAGACCCTGACCAGAGGGAACTGCTCTCTTTCTCTGGGATCTTCCCTGATAACAATAGGAGAGGGCACCCAGACTGGCAATCCCAGGCCAGGAACATGACATGTTACTAATGAAGGGAGTGACTGACTTTGAACCCACAGATGAACAGGAGAAGGTGTTCCTAAGTGAGATCTCCCAACAGCAGATCTTCTTCCTCTTCAGATCGAGGCCAGGCCACCTCAAAACACAGTCCCTGTCCCACATGGGGCTCACACTCTTAATCCCCATTTTACAGATGAGTGAACTGAGGCACCCCCACCTCTACGCAACAGGGTCTTTGAAAACAAAGGGCAGTGAGATGTGCCATAATGTGTCATGTAAAAATATCTTCTGACAGGCAAATACTTAACAATGCTCTTATTCACTAGGCTCTGAAAACCTGTCCAGCATCCCTAAAAACATTCCCATCAAACCTCAGTGAGTAACCCCAATGGATTTTTTTTTCCACACACATAGGCTCATAGTCAGTCTACCCCATGCCACCTGATTAGCTCAGATACAATTCCAGAGGTGTAAAGGAAATGGATTTCCCACTGGAAAGGAAGGTTGTTACATAGGTCAGGTAGCAATGTGAGAGCTAAGATGCTCAACTAATTCAGTAAACTATCATTCCTAACAGATTGCTCATTTATTTGGACCCTTGGAGCAGAAGCAGACCTCTCCCTACTCTCTCCCCGTGACCCCCCATTTCCTATTTTCATCTTCTGCTCCTCCCCAGCAGGACTTTCACTGTAAAATTAACAGAACAAGATCCTTCCCACAATTTCCACACCCCCCTACTTAAGCATATGAGCCAAGGATCTTCTCATGGTGCCTAACAGAAACACTGGATCGGAGATACTGCGAAATGCTGCCCAACTTCAGCCCTTCTTTTTCCAGATTCAGGGCTGGCCCTCCCCCAAGAGCTGACTGCCACTCATAGCTTAAGTGAAACCCATTTTATTTTCCAGATTGAAAAAATTGTCACGTTTTCACCTTTTTTATTCCCTCGGAGTGATTGAAGCAGACAGAAGTGAGGAGAGAGGATTAAGAGGTAGAGCTAGAGACAGGAGAAATAAATGGAGGGAACTAGAGATGGAGAGAGAGACAGAGAGCTATGAATAGAGCTGGAGAGAGGAGAGGGACAGTTAAGGGGAGAGGAAGGAGGAAGGCCAAGAGGAAAATGTCAGAGCTTGCCAGAGAGTGAATATCATCCTCCTATCACACTCCAGAGCAGAGATGGAACAGAGTCAGCATGAAAGACCAAGTGGGGCATCCTGATCAGAGCAGTTTAAAAAAAATGGTATTTGTTAAGTGTTTACTATGTGCCAGGCACTGTACTAAGTGCTGGGGTAGATACAAGCAAAACAGGTTGCACACAGTCCACATTTCACAAGGGGCTCCCAGTTTGAATCTCCATTTTACAGATGAGTGAAATGACTTGCCCATGATCACACAGCAGACAAGTAGAGGAGTAGCCTGGCGATGAGGGCCTGGGAGTTGGAGGACCTGGGTTCTAATCCCTGCTCTGCCTCTTACCTGCTGTACGACCTTGGTCAACTCACTTCACTTTTCTGTGCCTTAGTTACATCTGAAAATGGGAATTCAGTTCCCGTTCTCCTTCCTACTTAGACTGTGAGCCCCATGTGGGACAAGAACTGTGTCTGACCTGATTATGATGTATCTTCCCCAGCACTTAGAACAGTGCTTGACACATTGTAAGCACTTAACAAATGCTACAATTATTATTATTAAGTAGCAGAGCCAAAAGCTGTTCCCCTCCAGCTTCACAGACTGGAGGGAAGAAGGAGGCTCACAGGCCCAGGTTCCTATTCTGTCACCTTTATGTCTCCCACTTTCATCAATCAGTGAATGGTATGAGTGCTGGAGATGTCATAGAATGCATACTAAGAACTTGGGAAAGCAGCGTGGCTCAGTGGAAAGAGCATGGGCTTTGGAGTCAGAGGTCATGGGTTCAAATCCTGCCTCCACCACTTGTCAGGTGTGTGACTTTGGGGAAGTCACAACTTCTCTGGGCCTCAGTTACCTCATCTGTAAAATGGGGATTATGAGCCCCATGGGACAACCTGATCACCTTGTAACCTCCCCAGTGCTTAGAACAGTGCTTTGTACATAGTAAGCACTTAATAAATGCCAACATAATTATTATTATTATTATTATTACAATAAAATAGAGTTGGTAGACAAAATACCTGCCCTCAGGGAGTCTAAAGGGGAAGACAGAGATTCAAATAAATTGCAGATAGGGTCCATTCCTGTAGGGAGCAGAAAGGTGAAAGTAGAAAAACTGGTATATCAAGGAAGTCAAGGTGGAACTTTCATGTCAAGAAGAAACCTGATCTGCTTCCTCATCCTTTGTCTTCTCCTTCTTCCTCTCCTCAAAAATAGTAGTAATGTTGGTATTTGTTAAATGCTTACTTTGTGTCGAACACTGTTCTAAGTGCTGGGTACTGTTCTAAGCGCTGAAGTGAAGTTAAGGATCCTACAGTAGCTGGGCCTGGGAAGGGATGCTGTGGGTCTTGGATCTGGGGAAGGAGAGCAACACAACTTCTCTCCAACATGGGAGATGGAGTATTGGATGGAATGAGGAGTAAAATGTCCAGAATAGTCCCCTTTAACTCAGAACCATTCTGGAGGACCCTGAACTAGCATCCTGTCCTTTCTGGCTTGTGTGTTCCAAAACCATGCAGTTAGATTTCAGTCTACAAACAAGAAACTGTTGAAAAACAACTCCATCCCAAAGTTGGAATTTCAGGAACACCACATCAGCTGTTCCCCTGATTATTTTCTCATGACCCTGCAGTGTTTGATTTATGCTAGAATATTTCTCTTTCTAAAAATATTTTGGTATTTTAAAATCAAATTTTCATCTTTTAAAACAGATGATTCAGACAAAATACTTAATCCATCAAAATAATCCTAAACCATGTGCTTTTCCAATCACTCCCAAAAGGAGTTAGATCTGTCTACAGTTTCCAATTTGCCTGGACTGTAGATCGAGTCTTAATTTATGATCTTTGGCCTGGGCCTTGCTAACTGAGTCATCGACATATCGCTGCCATCCTTCCAAAGTCCATTTGCTCAGGGTCACGGGGATAATCACAGTTTGGAAATAAGAGTTAGCACCAGTGTGCTTCCTGAGTCTTTATGGATATAGTCATTTCTCCTATAACACATGTTTTCATTACACAATTTGAATAGAATGCAGTGCAAGAAAAGGGGAATTGGTTTGGGTTATAAAGTGGAGGGGGAAGGTGAGTAGGGATCAGTGCTTCAGTCAGATGACATGGTCATGTGGAAATCCTGTTGTCAACCCTTCATTAGAATTTCAAATGGAACTAATTGCAAGTATTTAAAATGCATGGACTTCTATAAAATGTTTTTAAGTATTGCAAATTGATTCACCTTGAGGTGATAATAACCACTTAAATGTGCCTGACAGAGAAATGTCAGACAGCCAAGTAAAATCCAATAGTTCAAGCTTTGTTAAGCTAAAACCTGAAGTGATAATCCATCAATCGGTAGTATTTACTGGGATTCCTAAGATTTCCAACAATAGAGTTGGCAGACATGATCCCTGTCCATGAAGAGCTTACAGTCTAGAGAGGGGTTACAACCTGTAAATAGCTTTTGTTCATTTTCTACAACATTCTTGAATATTACTCATGTGATAGCATCTTTACACTTAATTTTGGAACCATCTTCCCCGAAATCCCTAATTGATTACTGAAATAGTGGAGTTGCCCTTTGAGTCAAAGATGTTGCTCCTGCTGATGAGATTGGGGTTATCCCAAGGAGTCTGTCTTGCGCACTGTATCTACAAATATTCATGTACCCTTGCTACTCAGGAGAGTACTGCTCAGACACCAGCGGTTAAAAGGGAAAGTGTACGTCCAACTACCAGCAGGACATCTGTAAAATAGGGATTAAGTCCTATTAGGCTGTGAGCCCCATGTAAAACAGGAACTGTGTCCAACCTGATTACCTTGTATCTTTTTTTAAAAATAATATTTGCCGAGCACTTACTGCGTGCCAGGCACTGTACTAAGTGCTGAGGTAGATACAAGCTAATCAGGTTAGACACAGCCCATGTCCCACATGAGTCTCATAGTCTTAATCCCCATTTTACAGATGAGATAACTGAAGCACAGAGAAGTGAAGTGACTTGCCCAAGGGCACAGAGCAGACAAGTGGCATAGCTGGGGTTAGAACCCAAGTCCTTCTGATTCCCAGGCTCATGTTCTATCCACTAGGGCAAGCTGCTTCTTTCTACCCCAGTGCTTAGTACAGTGCCTAGTACATAAATTAGCACTGAACAAGTACCACTTAAAGCAAAAGACACATTACTTGGTTCTGCAGTAATGGTGATGGTTTGCATAGAGTCATCCACACTCTCTCACTCGGTTCTCCCTGCGTCCAGGCACACAAATTGCAAAAAGGCTGAGAGGAAGAGGTAGTGCAAGCCTGTGCAGTCCTCAACAGCAGCAGACACCCCTGGGCCCTTGCATATGTCATAAACCATCACTGAGTAGGATACTCAGAGTCATTTAGGAAGTCAGTGAGCCTTATCCATGTAAGATGTTTTGGTTTCTCCTTCCCATATTTCTTTAGACTGCTTTGAAGGTCCCAACATAGAGTCCCACTGTAGCCTTTAGATTCAATGGGCAATTTTTTAAAATTATCCAATTTCGCCATCTAAACAGTCTGAATCCACAGTGTAAATGTCAATGCTCCACTTCATTTGCTCCGTATAGGCCTGGGCTCTGTTTCAAGTTGTAATAGAGAAGCAACATTGTCTAGTGGATAAAGCATGGGCCTGGGCATCAGAAGGACCTAGGTTTTAATTCTGACACTGCCACTTGTTTGCCATGTTACTTTGGGCGAGGCAACTTAGAGAAGTTAACTTAGAGAAGCAGCGTGGCTCAGTGGAAAGAGCACGGGCTTGGGAGCCAGAGATCATGGGTTCCAATCCCGGCTCCGGCACTTGTCAGCTGTGTGGCTTTAGGCAAGTCACTTAACTTCTCTGTGCCTCAGTTACCTCATCTGTAAAATGGGGATTAAGACTGTGAGCCCCACATGGGACAACCTGATCACCTTGTATCTCCCCCCCCGCAGCGCTCAGAACAGTGCTTTGCACATTGTAAGTGCTTAACAAATGCCATTATTATTATTATTATTACTTAACTGCTCTGTGACTCAGTTACCTCATCTGTAAAATGGGATTAAGACTTTGAGCCCCAAGTGGGACACTGGCTGTGTCCAACTCGATTAGCTTTTATCCACCCCAGCATTTAATACAGTACCTGGCATATAGTAAGTGCTTAACAAATACCACTAAAATCTAAATCATAAACATCACCTCTGGAATGAACAAGTTCATCCCTCAGTTTAGCTAGATCACTACATCAGTAAGCACTGCATCACATTTTATTTCTATCCATAAATTTAAGAGAACTGAGCCTCACGTGAAATCAGTCTGGAATAATTAATCAACTAAAGTAAGACTTCAAATACAAGTCTCTTGGGTCAGAATCATTTCCGGAATAATTTCATTTTCAATCAGTGATTTGGCATTTGGGCTTCTCTTTCTTTCATTTGATGTTTTTATTGTTGCTGCTGTGGTTATCCCAGCCAACAATTCCCTGAGGTTTCTGGAATAATGAGAATGGTGTTGCAATGACTCCCTGAACCTCAGGTTCCCAAATGTTAATAATTTGGAGTTAATGGGCTTGAAAGGCTATTAGACCTTGAACAGCAGTGAAGTCATTGCGAGACAAAGCTTCCTAAATTAAAGGGTTGGGTTTTTTAAAAGAATTTTGCCATTTCTTTTTAATAACTTGTGAGGGAGGAAATTAGATTCAAGGTTTTGAAGCAGAGAGGTGGAAAGACAAAAAGATGGACCAGGCCGGGAGGGAGACAAAAATCCCATCAATCAATCAATCAATCGTATTTATTGAGTGCTTACTGTGTGCAGAGCACTGTACTAAGCGCTTGGGAAGTACAAGTTGGCAATCCCATCAGTAAAAAGAGTCAATACCGCATCATATGCCCAATGCTCACAGATGACTCTGGGATACGTGTCAAAGAGCCAGTCACCCAGGATCAGCTCAGACTAATTAGTCTTAACAACCACCATTTCACAGTCAAAATTTTGTCAAGAATATGATCAGCGAGCCTTTTTAGTTCCTTAGGCTTCAGATCCAAGCCAAAAAATCTCCAGAGAGCAAATTTACACCAGTGCTTACCCCACCAGAAAAAAAAAGAATTCTTCATCATTTCCGGGTCTCAGAGCAATCCCACATTTCCAATCGTCAGATCCCAAATCGGCAAGGAAACGTCACTAGCAGTGTTTAGATAATTAGCCGGGTCCGGAAGATTTTGTTGTTATTGGCTGTCTCAAATCTCAGCTCAAAGAACTTTCAGAACTGTGTCACAGGGGGAGGGAGGCCTGTTCGGATTAGGTTACTATGGTTATAAGAAGGGACCTATTAGTTGGTCATCTAATAACTTGTACAAAAAAATGATTGCTTTCCAAAGAAAGACTTAGTTTAATTTCCCCCAAATCCATCCCCTGCTCTCCTCATCACACCTTCAATAACCCCACATCAGGTGCTCATTAATCTTTCTCCTCCTACATCATAGATTTCATATTTAAAATTAGAAGCGGTTATTTGGTTACTTTGATTTATCGTTTTCCTCAGGAAAAAAATAGCCCATACCATTTCTCTACAAGCTATAAATAACAGAATGTGTTTCCAGATTGAATAACTGAGTTATAACTCAATCGTGGGGCTTTGCTGCCATTCAGAAAGCCTCCAGTTGCACCCTTGTGGTCGATGATGTCAGTAGAAGCCCTTGAATGAATTATGACCGCACAGTCAATCAAGGTGCAAGAATTAGTCATTCAGAGTATTTCTACCAATGACAAGTTATGAATACCCAATATATAAGTGGCTAAGATGCTGCTTTAATGAGGACAGTTCATTTCCTTCCCTTAGTTAGCCAGGGAGCTTTTAGATCACTTTTGCTATTTTCCGATTTCCTTTCTATTGTTGTTCTTTCAAATGTATTTCCAAGGCCCTTTTGCAGAAATGCTGCCCACATTTTTCAGGGGGAAAAGGAAGTGTCATTTGCTCTCATGTTTATTTCAAAGCTCCAGAGCTCTCATAATTCTGTGTTATAGTTTTCAGTTCCGGTCAAAGGAGTACGGAAAGAAGTTGGCCAGACATACACACACACAAACACATACACGCACACACACCCCCAAATTACAGGACTAAAATTAGTAACCTAAGTTACTAACAGGTTGGAAAGCCTCATGACACATATGAAGCTGATTTGGGAAAATGGTTTTGTTGTCCCCATGGAGATCCATCACCTTTCCCTCGCTGGGAGCAGAATTTCTACTACCGAAATGTCCGAAGGATCGGTATCAGGAGGGGGGAGCGGGTGGGGAAACCTTTGGCTGAAATACGGAGAAGAGGTTTTCTCTGGTGGAAAGAGTTCCTATTAGTGGAGCTTATCAGGAAAACTAATCGAAACAAATCCCAGTCTGAGTCTCCAGAACCAGCCGATCCCTGACCTTTCCCTTGGACTACATATCTGCCCCATAGAGAGGCCTGGGGACTGTCTTCCAAGCCTCCATTAAAGGAAGGGGTGTGCAGGATTGGCCTACCTCATTCAATAGGCCAGGAAAAGTTTCATGCCCAGGCCGCCAGGGCTTCACTGGGGAAGTATGGGGAATTATAGTTCCATAAAGAATGGAGGGGGTCATAGCTGGGCTTTCAAGCAGGTGAGGCTTCAAATGACTTATTCCATCCAATAAAATTCACTCTGCCACTTAATGACCTTTCCTGGGTAACAGGCCGGAAATTTTGAAAGCTTCTCCACCTTAACCTCCCCTTCCTCCTGAGCCTTTCCAATACCCATTCAGCCACAGGATGTAGTCAAAATCACCCTCAGAAGCAGAATAAATTTGCTACTTTAGATGAATGCAAGGTTTGTGCAATACGTCTAAACCTACGTTCAACAGTCAGCTCTAATAAGAGTGTTATGTTCCTGAAGATCCCTGTATTCACACAAACTCTCATTTAATACTCTGCACTCACACGCAATCATTTCCGCTAGCACTGCATCTTGGGTGCTACCCAAGACACAACACACATTCTAGCAGAACTGACCGTTACTAGTTGAGAGTATTGCCCAAGTGCCTTGTCTCTGAGAGCTGCAATATATGTGGACCGGAAGCAGCTTGAGGCTGGAGCTAAATTGGAGCCCCATTCCTGTGCAGACAACAGACAGCTGAGTGGCCTGGGGTCAATCATCACCTCCATCATCAACGATAAACATTGATCATTGCCATCACCATCCATTGTCATCAGGCACTGAGTAATAATAATGATGGTATTTGTTAAGCACTTACTATGTTCCAAGCACCGTTCTAAGCACTGGAACAGTACTCTGCACACCATAAGTGCTCAATAAATATGACTGATTGTTCAATGAGCGCTTACTGAGCAGCATGGCCAGGTGGAAGGAGTATGGACCTGTTTTCTTTAATCC
Organism: Tachyglossus aculeatus; assembly: GCF_015852505.1. Lineage (NCBI taxonomy): Eukaryota > Metazoa > Chordata > Mammalia > Monotremata > Tachyglossidae > Tachyglossus > Tachyglossus aculeatus. Next base: position 31,137,768 of record NC_052084.1, read on the forward strand.
CTTAGTTCTAATCCCAGCTCTGCCTCTTAACTGCTGTGGGACCTAAGCCAAGTCACTTACCTTCTCTGGGCCTCAGTTTCCTCATTTCCAAATCGGGATTAAATACCTGTTTACCCTCGCTCTTAGACTGTGAGCCCTATGAGGGTCAGAGACAGTGTCTAACCTGATTATCTTTTATCAATCAATCAATTAATGGTATTTATTAAGCACTTAGTGTGTGTAAAACACCATACTAAGTGCTTGGGAGAATGCAAAACAACAGAGTTGGGAGACACATACTCTGACCTCAACAAGCTTACAGTCTAGAGACCTCAGTACTCAGTTCAGGATCGACTACCCCAATGCTTACATCAGGTCCTGACACTTAGTAAGCGCTTAACAAATACCACGATTTTCATTATTAAGAACTTAAGAAAATACAGTAAAAGCTAACTGCATACTCCCCACCCTAAAAGAGCATGTGTTCTAATAGAGGATCTTATGTCTTACCTTTGAATTCCACTTACCTCTGGCTTCCTATTGCTCTGCCCAAGTGGAGTTCAAAACCACAAGCACTATTCAGCTAACCAGCACAGTTATTTTTTAGTGGTATTTGAAAACTACTTACTATGTTCCAGGTACTATACTAAGCACTGAGATAGATAAAAGATAATCTAGTTGGACACAGTGTACGTCCCAGATAGGGTTCGCAGCCTTTACCCCCGTTTTACATATGAGGTAACTGAGGCACAGAGAAGTGACTTGCTTAAGGTCACACAGCAGACAAGTGGCGGAGCCAGGATTAGAAGCCAGTTCCCTCTGTCTCCTAGGCCATGCTGCTTCTCAAGCATTTTGTATCCGTCAAAAGAGAGATATATGCTAACCATCACCTCCATAAGTGTCCAGTGCTGGTCTTCTTTGTCTTCCCCCTACCCTTTCTCTCTGACCCCAGGACAATGGTGACCTACTTTCCCCTAGCCCCGGAGTAGGAAACAAGGGAGATGGAGGACCCTGGCTTTCCCTGTTCCTTTCTGAATTTCAACCTAAACATGAGGAGATTGTCTTCTCCTCAAGGCTGTTTCTGCTTCCCAGTGGTAAGAAAAATCCTTGAGGAGAAATACTGTTTTTTTCCTGGGAGCCCAGGAGTTTCTGAGCAACCACCATCTACCCTGCTGCTCTCCACAAGGAGTGGCCAGAGGGTTGGGGGAGGCCAAAGAGTTGGACCCTCACCTCTCTCCCCCATAAGGCCCGTTCCTTCACTGACCCTCCTGCTTCTTCTCCCCGACATTTCCCTGGGCCGGCTCTCTCACTGCTGGCTGTCTTTCCCTCCCCCGCACTGCTGCCTCGGGCGCCTTTTGGGGCCCCAAGCCTTGTCTGAAAACCATTTAATAAGCTTTACTTCCTCCTGCTCCCTCCATTTGTTTCCCTGCTCACCTTCCCGGTTTCTCCCTTCCCATTTTCCTCCCCGCGCTCCTTGAAGTACCTCTTGTGGAAACACCGAAGCTCTCTCCATGCCCACAGCTCCTTTCGAAGAAGCTGCTTTGGAGAAGCAGCTTGGCTCAGTGGAAAGAGCCCGGGCTTTGGAGTCAGAGGTCATGGGTTCAAATCCCAGCTCTGCCAACTGTCAGCAGTGTGACTTTGGGAAATTCACTTAACTTCTCTGTGCCCCAGTTGCCTCATCTGTAAAATGGGGATTTAAACTGTGAGCCCCCAGTGGGAAAACCTGATCACCTTGTAACCTCCCCAGTGCTTAGAACAGTGCTTTGCACATAGTAAGAACTTAAATACCATTATTATTATTATTATTATTATTATTATTTCTAAGATCATTTTGTCAGGGGTTTTTATGGACATTTCTTGGATTTCACAGGGCAAGCTTTGCTAGAGCAGATGTAGGAGTTCTCCTTGCCTAGGGGCGTTAGGGAGCAGGAGACTGGGGGTGGGCCCTGGGGAAGGATGGGAAGGAGGGAGAAGGGGAAGGGGCTGAGCCAGAGCAACCTGGGGACAACTTCGAATTCAGACAACTTCGAATTCTGCTCCCTGGTTCTGTTAGGGCTCCAGTTCCCGTTGCCAGCCCCTTGGACGCTTTCCCTGGCCATGACTCACGGATGGCAGGGCCAAGCTGGCACGGCCGGGAGTCCAAGGCTCCCTGTCCCTTTTCCCCCGGCCTCTGACTCATTTCCAGTTCAGCCAGGGATGGAGGGGGTTTTAACGAGGGCTGGCCCTGCCAAGCCATCTCACATGGAGAATTGAGATTTTCATTTTTCAGTCCAAAGGGAAGTGCTTTATTGCTGCGGTAAAAACCTTCCCCATCCACTCAGTTTCACAGATAATCACGGCCACCTCAGGCAGAGGCAAAGGAGGCCTACACACTTGGCTTCATGCTGCGGAACCACGAAGACACCTCCCCACTGTAGCCAGCCTGACACCCTGGCCTCTGGGCAGCAGACCAGGTCTTCAAAGAATTCCTCCAACAGGGAATGAGATGTTTTTATATGAGAGGCAGGGACAGAGAACCACTGCTACACTGCCAGTTCTTCATGACAAACTCTAGAGATGAGACCCTTATGCCTCCTGCCAATGATGACGACGGCAACTACTACTACAGCAGAACTTAAAGTGATGTCTATATGGGAGGATGACTTTAGCTTCTTCTCAGAGTCATGTCTTTGTTCTTCCCTTGGGACCCAAGTTGAAGTTGTCATTTGCAGAATGTAAGCTCAGTGAGGACTCAGAATGGAGCTCTCTTCTATGGATAGCTCTGGGCAGCTCATGTCATGGCAGTATGACCTGATGGAGCCTTTTTTGAATTGTTGGAAAACCACCCCAAGCAAATATTGTCTATACAACACTGGTTGCCTGGGACCAGTCCTGGACTTTGGTACTACTTGTACTGATAATGGAAATTTACTGTTAAAACAAAACATCAGTTTAGCCCTCTCTCAACAAACCCATCCAAAGACCTGCCATCACGTAGCAAAACTACCTGCTCTGAGTCTCTTTCTTTGAGCTTGCTGGAAGCACAGATAAACCTTGGGTCTGGATAAGGGTGGGGAAAAGGGAGGAGGAGAAGCAAAGGGTTAGATTTTCAGTCCTTGAATAACAGAATCTTGCCTGCATCCCAGGTTCTCCCTGGGTACTGGGAGGTTCCCAGTTGGTTTCAGGAAGCACATAGGAAATTAGAAGCAGTTGGGATCCATTCAACACATTTTGGTGTCAGTAAAAGCAAGAGAGCTTTTTCATTCTTAATTTTTCCCAGAGGGAAGACTGCATCTTCACAAACTGAAGTCATTTTGGGTTGACTTCAAGAGCCCAGGGAAAACTTGGGTGATTTAGGCGTGTGCTAGATGAGACTTTAATTAGCAGCTGCATATACCATGTAATTTGTGGGCTGTGGAATTCTAATTTGCAAAAGTGCAGTAAGCCAAAGACCAACCCATATTCTCATTATTTGAGATCTATGCATTGTGGAGGTGCAGTGAAGAATAATCAGGGTTGAAATTTTATTTACCAAAGACACATGGTCTTTCCCTCACAGGCTTTCGATTCTAGGTATTAGAAGACACTAGCTCGTAGTAAAGGCTCAGGGGAGGGAAGGAATTTGGTTAAGACAATTGTAATGAATCTGTTCTAATAACTTTCTAGATGGATCAATCAGTCAAATAACAGTATTTATTGAGCACGTACTTTGTGTAGAGCACTGTACCCAGTGCTAAGAAGAACACAGTAGTAATAAAACACTGGATCCCTGCTTTCAAGGAGTTCACAATTTAATGGAGATAGCAGACAAAATAATTTACAAAAAGGAGGAAAAGAAGTAAATGGAAAGGTCATTATTACTGAACTCAATAAGAAACAGAGAATTCAGAAGCTCCCAGTTCCAAGGAGAACATTTGAGGAAGAGCCTTGGAAATATGCAGCAAAATAGAAACATTGCACTGTGGAGAGAAACAAAGATATCCACAGGCAAAAGAGGATAAGGACGGGATAAATGATTGGCTTTCATCTAGCCCATAGCATATACCAAGTGCTTTATAAATATAATAATTATACATATGATATTATTACATAAAAGTATTTAGGGCCATATCAGTATTGGATGGGGTGAGAGCAACTAAAACCTGGATGGTCTGGTATAAAACTGGACTGTCCAGTATAAAACTGGTAAGTGCCCTTCCTACTCCAGGTTGGGAGATAGCTTTTCCCAATGTGTGTGCCTCAATGAAAAGGTCTGCCAAAGTTCCTGATTCTTGGATGAGTCTCTTTTCCCTTTCTTGTTACAGTATTAAATCAAAAAATATATGTTATATCCAATAAGGCATAATTATGATTATATCATATTTTAAAAATATTTGGGGTTTCTATGTGTTTTTCTATTTGGAGTGGGACATGCTTCATCAATCAATCAATCACATTTATTGAGTGCTTACTGCATTGCAGGGCACTGTACTAAGCACTTGGGAGAGTACAACACAACAACATAACAGACACGTTCCCTGCCCACATGTTGGCTTCAGACATATAGCTGCCCCCTCTAATTCCATATGACATCATTCTTTTTCATTGCATGTGCACAGAGCATAAAGGAATGATGTCTTGCAGACCATTTTGTGGAAGTCCTCTTTTTTTTAGGGGGGAGCTAAATTCTCCCATCACTTGCTCCATGGCATTCCCTTCCCTCTAGACTGTAGGCTTGTGGTGGACAGGGAAGTTATCTACCAACTCTGTTATACTGTACTCTCCCAAGCACTTAGTACAGTGCTCTATACACAGTAAACACCAACAGCATGGCATAGTGGATAGAGCATGGGCCTGAGGGTCAGAAGGTAGTGTGTTCATTCATTCATTCATATTTATTGAGCACTTATTATTATTATTAATAATAATAATAGATATGATTAATTGACTAGGTCCCCAGTAACACAGGCACCACTTCCACCAGTGGAGGGAGTCAGAGCATTTTCACATGTTTAACCTCCATCAACCCACCATCATAAGCATGGGATAGATACAAGATAATCAGGTTGGACACTGTCCGGGTCTCAGATGGGCCTCACATTCTAAATAGGAGGGAAAGCAGGTATTGAATCCCCATATTTTAGACGAGGAAACTGACACACAGAAAAGTGAAATGATTTGCCCAAGGTCCCACAGAAGGCCAGTGTAAGAATTAGAATTATAACTCAGACCCACTGAGTTCCAAGTCTCTGTTCTTTCCCCTAGGCCACACTCCTTTTTTCCTTGTCATCTGAGGCCAGGCTCACCTCAGCTGGAGGAGTGGAACCACTGAAATAACTCTGGGCAAAGAGGAACCTCAATCTGCATCCATTCGCCAGACTCCTCATGCTCCTGTATCATCTCAAGAGGTCGTTTGCTTAAGTACAGGGTATCTAGAGCAGGACTGGGCAGGCTGTAAGCTTGGTGTGGGCAGGGAACATGTCTACCAATTCTTTCATGTTATACCCTTCACTCCCAAACTCTTAGTACGGTGCTTTGCACACAAATTGATTGATTGATCTCTTGGAGGCACAGAGCTCTAGGCTCCTTAAAGAAATGAAGAAGCAGTTGGCAAACCCACAAGCTCTTTAGAAAGCCAGACTGAAAGAGAGCTCTTGGGTCAGTAGAAGGGGTTCAGGAAGCAGAGACCCATTTGCAGCCAAACACCACCTCCTCCGGGACAAAGGTGGAGCGTCTGAACAGAAGAAAGGACCCCATCAGTCTTATTTCATGAGGAAGTGGATGCACCACTAGCACAGAGACAAACCAGGGGGCTACAGGACCGCGAGCTGCGTCTTCAGGAAACTGGAAACAAAACAACCAGCATCCATCCCTGTTTTGATTACAAACCATGAAATGTGTTATTTTTCCCATTTCAGCACCAGAAAACTTCTCCAAGATTTATAGGATCCGGAGGCCTTAGAGATCATCTGCTACTGGACCGCTTCCATTGCAAATGTGCTCTCTTCAACAGGCTGCAGGCCAGAAATGCGGCCAGCGTTCCTCTTCCCGGGATCTCGGCACCACTTTCCTTGGGGAATGATTTATTCCCCAGGATCCCCTTGCCATCCTCAGAGAAGATTTGTGGCAGCCCTATTAGCACTCAATGATTTTGGGCTGGAGCCTCAGTTCCAGCTCTGTGACTTGGAGAAAAGGTCCTTGCTGACGCTAAACCCCGGAAGGAGAGGGATTCACCCCCCCACCCCCCCAGAGATGCCAGCTCCTCTGTGACACGTGAATCAGACAGCTCCCTCTCCTTTTAGTTTCTTTCTTCTCAGGCCGCCTGGGTAGGGAAAGGATTGCCTAAGCCAACGGAGGGAAGATGCTAGTGAGACAGAGAATGTTCTCCCTAACCCAGCCCACCTAAGGAAGTCACACAAAATCCTTCCTTGGGGAAACAGAGTGCACCCTGGGGATCATCCCTGCAGCCTGGACAACAGGCAGGCTTGGACAACAACACAGGCTGCTGGAAGACTTCTGGAATACTCCTAGGAGAAGCAGAGTGGCCTAGCAATCAATCAATCATATTTATTGAGCACTCACTGTGTTCAAAGCACTGTATTGAGCGCTTGGGAGAGTACACTATAACAAACACATTCCCTGTCCACAACGAGCTTACAGTCCAGAGGAGAGAGAGCCTTGGCCTGGGATTCAGAAGGACCTGAGTTCTAATCTCTGCCACTGCACTGCCACTTCTCTGCTGTATGACCTTGGGAAAGTCACTTTAGTTCTCTATTCCTCAGTTACCTCATTTTTAAAACGGGAATTAAGACTGTGAGCCCCGTGTAGGACAGGGACTGTATTCAACCTGATTAACATGTATCTACCCCAGCGTTCAGTACAGCACCTGGCATATAGTAAGTGCTTAACCAAGACCATTAAAAAAAAAGGAAGGGCATACCTGCTCTATTCAGACAATGGAGAGGAGTGGGACAGAAGGAAGGGCTCTCCCTGTGGCAGCTCTCCAGGAGGGAGAGTCATCCCATTCTGGAGGCTCCAAGGCTTGTTATTTGGGAAGGATCAGGCAGGGAATGTTCTTTGGTTCTGTTCAACATTCTCTCCTTCAAATAAACCCAGCACAGGTTAACCGACCCCAATACAACAGTGCACAGCTGTCTGCAAGATGTGAGTGGGTGAGGAAGGAGAGTTGCGATGCTGTCTGAATGTCATCGCCTCATGGCTGGGGGGAGGTGGGAGTGACTACTCTGACCCACACAGCCACTGAGCAGCCATTGCTCCTAGGGAAATAAGAGCCATTTCAAATAAATAATAATAATGGTGAGGGCATTCATTAAGCACTATCTATGTGTTAAACCTTAGGGTAGTTAGAAAATTTTAAGATAGAACACCATCCCAGTCCCAAGAGGGTCTTACAGTCTATCTTATCCCCATTTCCAGATGAAGAAAATGAAACCCAGTGAGGTAACTGACTTGCCCAAGGTCTCACACAGTAGGTCAGTGGTGCTGGTGGGTCTCGCATCCATTTCTCCTGATTTCCAATCCTGTGTCAGTCAAGGCAGACCACTGCTCCCACCTCCTGTGGATGCCTAAAAGGGAAAGGGCCATGACCCTGCTCTCAGATGACTTGATGGCAACAAATGGATGCATGTGCCTAACACAATGTCAACCCACAGAAGAGGAGCTGGGAACAAATATTTCTCCCCCTCAGGGATGCCAAATGTGTGAAAGTGGTCCTGCCAAAACAACAGTACATCTCTACCTGGAATGTCATCTACGTTCTAGGTACTGCATCACAAGAAGGGCAGAAGATTGCTAGAGAAGGTTCAGAGACTCAATCAATCAATCAATCTGTAGTATTTATCAAACACTTACTGCGGGCAGAACACTGAACTACACACCTGGGAGAGTGCAATATAATTAGTTGATATGATCCCTGCCCTCAAGATTACGGAGAGAGTCAGACACCAAAATGAATTAGATGGGAGGAAGTTAAGAGAAGAACCAGTAGTTTCAGGGGGATGGAAAAGCTTCCAATGAGGAAAGACTGAAAAAGTTAGGGCTCTTCAATCCAGAAAGGCAAAAACTAAGAGGAGCATGACTAATTATTAAGTTATGCTGGTTATAGAAAGGGTATATAGGGAGTTTTTCATAACATCTGAATGAGAGGGCTTGAAGATGCTCCGAGAAGGAGCCATAAAAGGTTACTGGACAGAAAATTAGGAATATCAGAAATAACATCTCTAAACCTATTAAAACAAGTATTCAAGAAATTGAGTACCTGTGTGCGGAGCACTGTCCTAAGTACTTGGGAGAGAACAGAGTTATAGCACATAATAGAAAATTGTATAGAACATAATTTGTCCTAACACAAATAGCTATGTTGACACATATACCTTTGAGAGTAGAGTGCTATAGGAGTCACAGGAAGTATTTGCAGCATGCACTGGAGTTCAGAGTACAAGCAGGAAAACAGTGCTGGGAACAGGATCAATTGTTAATCAGTTAATTATGAAAATAAATATTTCCTAAAACCTAAAATATGAGTTTGCTTCTCATTGATCATCACCATCATTGTCATTTACCTTTACACTGGGAAAGTACAATACAACAGAGTTGGTAGACATATCACATCTCTTCCAAGAGGCCTTCTTTGATTAAGTCCTCTTTTCCCCAGTTCCTCTTCCTTTGTGCAATGCCTATGCGTGACTTTGGGGCATTTGATATACACCCCACCCTCAGCCTCACGGCACTTACAAACATATCTTTAAATTACATATTGTAAATTATCTATATTTGTCTCTCTCTCTAGCCTATAAGCTCATTGTGGTCAGGGAACATGTCTGCCAACTCTGTTGAATTGTACTCTCCCAGGCACTTAGTACAGTGCTCTACACACAGCAAGCACTCAAATACCATTGATAGATTTGCAGCCTACAGGTGGAGACACATAAATTACAGATAGAATCTACGGGGCCAATGCATCCAACTGTTTTCCTCTAGCCCTGCCTGGATAAAGCCAACTTCCTGCCTTTCTTTCAAGGCCCAAGCTGATCTTCCCCAGCAAGTAAACGCTAGCACCCCAGGACTGTTAACTCGAGGCTGCCCTAAATATTTTTGGGTTTTTTGTGTTATTTATTAAGCACTTAGTAAGTAACGAGCACTAGGCTAAGCACTGGGGTAGATACAAGCTGATCAGTTAAGACTCAGTCCCAGTTCCAGAGGGGTAACAATCTAAGAGGTAGGGAGAACAGTATCTTATCAATCAATCAATGGGATTTAGTGAGCACTTACTATGTGCAAAGCACTGTACTAAGTGCTTGGGAGAGTGAAATACAAGAGAGTTGGCAGAAACCTTACTTTCCTTTTCCAGAAGAGAAAAATGAGGCACAATTAAAGTTAAGTGACTTATCCAAGGTCACACAACAGGCCAGAGATTAGAACTCAGGTTTCTCGACTCCTGGTCCCATGTTCTTTTCAGCAGGTCATACTGACTTCAAGTGTACCTTTATATTCATACCCTTTATTAGTACTTGTGTATTTTCAATTCTTTATTCATCTATTCCTTTCTGACATCTTGCTGCTAACAGTTCTCTTCTTTTGCTCCCACTATTTGTTAATAATAAATGTCTGCTGCTCTCAGATTGTAAACTCCTTGAGAGCAGGGCTTGGGTTTCTAGCTTCTGGTGTCCTCTCCCAAGCATTTAGTAAAGTGGTGTACACAGAATATGTATTCAATAAATAACACTGATAGTTGGAGTGAAAAAATTAGGCCATTTGAGGTGTTGGCACCATGATGCCTGCCTTCCTGATGGGCTGTTTTCTCTGGAACCACTATAACTCAATCCATCAGGTCAAGGTCAAAAGTTAGGCCAGCCAAGAGTCGCTCATAGGGTGAGCCATGATGAGCTATCGTCATCACCATCATTGTCATTACATTTACTGTGTTCTGCACACAGTAAGTTCTCAGTAAATACCACTGATTAATTAATAGATAGATAACCAGGAAAGAGATTCCTTCATCTGGAGATACAGAAATCAAAGTCATGAGACAGAGGGGAAAGAATGGGGAAATGTCTTATCCCTGAATTTGTAGGAAATTTAATTGAGATAGTTACCCCTTTATCAAACAATCAAATTGTATTTACTGAGTGATTACTGTGTGCAAAACACTGCACTAAGCACTTGGGAGAGTACAACATAACATGTTCGCTGCTCACAGTGATCATATAGTCTTGAGGGGGAGTCTTTGCAGGAAAATCAGGAAAAACTTCCTCAAGTTCAATTCCTGATTTCAGCTCCTCCCTCAGATCAAATTTCAACAGCAACAAACTTATTGCCAGGACTGAGGGAAGACATGAAGGCGACTGACTTTTTTTAAAAAATCATAAAAACATTTCAGGACTTTTCCAAAGGGCACTGAACCCTTGCTTTCTGAGCACTGGTCCGTGAGCGCACATGAAAATTGTGAGCTGAATGCTTTTGAAGAGAAACAGAAGTTCTGTGTCCTGTGACAGAGAAGTGTCCAAGAACAAAGACAGAGGGATTTTGGCACATGATCGGTGCCCACTGGATCTTTGTCGGGATTCGTTTTTATGACCAACTTTAAAGCCGTTGACCTGTTGATCCTGTTCTGGTTTTCATTCACTACATCCTCCTCAAGGAAAGAAGAAATAGTCCCGGAGGGGAGTCAGCATTTTCCTTTTGAAAAAATGTGCTCGGCTGCCTCAAAATGCTCTTCCCTCATTTCCAGAGTAATCCCTGCTCTCATAAACCCTCTGCCTCAAATCCAGGCTGGAAGCAGGGTGGCCGGGATGGAGCCTTGAGGGTGGAAAAACCCTATCTCCAATTCAAAAATGTGCAGGATACAAAATTCTGCACAGGAGAACGGGAGGGACAACAGGTGAGGAAACTGCAGCCTAGAGAAGTTAAGTGACTGGCCCAAGGTCACCCAGCAGACAAATGGCAGAGCCAGGACTAGAATTTAGGTCCTTCTGACTCCTAGGCCCTTATTCTAACCGTCAGGCCTCGTTGCTTCTCCAGGAGAACCTCCTGAGGAGATGTGGAGAAGTTGGTGTCCTGCTCACTTTGGAATTGGAGTCAAGGCTTTCCCACCCTCACGGCTCCATCCCAGCCATCCTGCTCCCAGCCTGGATTTAAGACAGAGGAACTATGAGAGCAGGGAATGGGGGGAAGGCTGAGTAGCTGTTCTATTTGTATCTTTTGAGCACCCTGTATTAGGCTGAGGTAAACATAGGCCCATTCCTTGGCTTCTTGAACCATTGTCTAGATTGCACAGAGAAAGCAGGGGGGTGGTGGGGAAGACAGTATAATTGCTCACAGTCTGGCATGATATTTTCTCCTGTACAAACATACAATTAGGCTGTCTTAACCTTGCCATTCAGCAATAAACACCACTTCACAGGCTAATTTACAGGCGAGAGCCCCAGAAAGGCCTGCAACGGGCCCTGAGAGGCACCCACCCCTTTGCCATTCAGTTAATTCGAGTCAGCAAAAACCCCACTGCACTTCCCACAGATTGAGGTGAGACTGTGATTCAGAGAGCAAGATGGTGCATTCAAAACATCGAATGCACCCGTTAATAAACAATGCATTTGTGATGGGTCGTTAAAAAAAGAGAACACAATTGGCCATGCCCTGGCAAAAGTCTTTCACTTCCATTATTCTGCGAGACAGAGGTTTGGGGAATATTGACTTAGCTAACGCTTGGACATTTTTCGTTCCCCCACTCCAGTAATGAATGCATCTTCAGTCCATCAATAGTATTAAGTGCTTAGTCTGTGCAGCGCACTGGGGGGAGTCCAATAAGGTTAGTAGGCACAATCTCTGCCCTCAAGGAATTTACAATCTAACGGGGAAGAGAAACATTACAATAAAGTACAGGTAGAGGAAAGCAACAGAATTTAAAGGTATCAACACCTGCCTCCCAGGATCTAGGGTGGTTTGGGGTCTAAGAAGTGGGAGGATGCTTTTTTTCCCCCTTGGCAGCACTTCTTGGGCTGGGACAAGCCAGTGGGGGAGAGAAACTCCCCACTAAGCGGTGATTCGATGGATCTGGACAAAGTGCCAAATCAAAGGGGGAAATTGAAGAGATTCATCAGATTTCAAGATTAGTGAGCTGCTTCCTTGTGAGTCTGCCAGGAAGGCAGGGAAAGGCACTGCAGAGCACCTCTCCCACCCAAGGCACTACAGGAAAAAAAAAAAAACACCCCTTGTATGCAGGGCTCGTAGGGCCCAGGGGGATGGGGGAATCATTTTGGTTTGCAAAAGTACTTCAGTGTCAAAAAGATGAAAATGCATTACGTCTTGACCCTTTCCGTGAAACGGAGTGAGTACAAGCAAACTCTTTCCTTTAAAGTTTTTCCTGACCCTGTCAATGCCGAGGAATGCCTGCAACTGGCCACATCTTGGATACATCTTGGGCTCGGTAATTCAGGAGCCTCTTAAAGCATCTGACCCAGAATACATTTTCCTCTTCCCAAAAGTCCCTCTCTCTCCCTCTCCTACCCCCAGCCCTTTCCCCAACCAGGAACTAATGCCCCGAATCCACCGCCTGAAGGTGGTGTTTCACCTCTCAGTCACTTTCACCTCTCCCTCGTCATATAATCTTTCCTAATCCATTGAGGAAAATCACTTGCCCATTTTAAACATTTTTTAATTTGCCTGTGACAGCCACCCTGGGCCTCTTCCAAATAGTCCAATGAATGAAATACAAGCTTCACATTTGTCAAACTCCCTCCAATAGTTTTCCACCCAAAAGCCTCCTCTCATCAGCGGTATGAAAAACTCCTCTTTAAAAACAGGGTCACTGTGTCTTGGAAGTTTTGATGATTCATACGGGCATGTTCCCTTAAGTCTGAGGTGGACCCAGACTGATCTACTGATCTACTCCCGTGTAGGAAAAGATGATTGCTTGGTGATTACATCTTGAAGATCAAATTTTTTTTAATATGCTTAAGGGGACCCTTTAAAAAATAAGCCAGAAGCTTTCCTGATCTTTAAACTAACTCGAAATAACTGAAACAGCAGCAGAGGGAGTTCAAATTACAATTGAGCATTAGTAATTTGGAGAACACATCTGGACCAATAATTGCTAGTGTCCAAAGTCCAAGTTACTGCATATCTTTTATCTTCATGGCCACGAATCCTTACCGAACCAGCGGGGATAAACAAATGAATCCATCTGCTCCCAAAACGTGTGGGACAGGGACTGGGTCTGATCTGATTGTACTGTATCTACTCCAGCACTGAGCACAGTGCTTGGCACATACTAAGCGCCTAACAGCCCAATTATTAGGCTCTGGAAAGTTCCACAAAGCTTGAGCGCTATGCCCTGTCTCCAATTTGCCTGGTTCTTAAAGAGTGAACCATCCCACTGCTAAGGCCTTTTCAAAAGAAAAGGACTGTATTCTCCCAAGTGCTTAGCATAGTGCTCTGCACCCAGGAAGTGCTCAATAAATACAACCGATAGATGGACAGATTGATTCATGAGTTCAGAAGGAGGCACACTCACCAAGGTGGCGATGGTTACGGTACCTGACCAGTTGGTCTATGGGGGATGTATGATAAAGGGGGTACTGTACACACAACAACCCCACTCAGTGTCCTAGCAACAAGCAGAAAGATCACAGGGCATGTTTTGAAAGTGTCCAAAGGCGCCTCTTCCCTTCACCCTCCTAAGGCGGACTATGGCAATGGCTTAACAGCAGACATAAACACCGCCTCAAAGTCCCTCTGAATGATTGGAGCAGTCTTAGACTGGTCTTCCTACTAGCCCTACCTCTTGATGACTGGCAGGGCAACTGGCAGAGATGGAGGGCACAGTTGCCGTGGAGCAAGAGGCTCCCTCTCCCTGGAAGCACAGATATTTTGAATTATCCAAGTCAACCTTATGGGTGTGGGGGGGTGGGGGGGTGTTGGGGGCAATCTCACCGAGGTAAGGAGAATTTAGTAGTTTAATTATGAGTCCTTTAACGTCTTTTCATAATCAGTTAATAAATACCATAACAATAAAATTGAATTTAAGCTTTTAATAGGCCGGGCTGGCTTGAAGTTAAACAAAAGAATTAGCAGCTAAAGGTATCGTTCAATAACTGCTCTCTGCTTGGTGCCAGAAGAAACAAAGCATTTCGAGTACATTTTTTTGTACCTCCCCATAATAAACGCTTGTAATATTCCCCAATTTCTGGAGTGTAAGACGCAGATCTTATTTATCACAGTATGTGACACATCTGGCACACGGATCAGGAAACAACTGTTTTACTTTATGTCTGTCATCACCTTCCAACAGATTTCTTTCACATTCCAATTTAGACCAGAGGCTGTTGCCTTGCCCTCCATAAGTTCTCCATTAACAGTTTCACAGCGAAAAAAATGCCATCGGTCCTTTTCCTCTCACAGCTATTAATTACGACGGGCTGCGGAGTTTGACTTTAATTGCAGCGAGCATGTGAAAGGCCGGCGAGGCAGCATGGGCTCCTCTCTGAGAGCCAGGAGCGTCTCGCTCATCCGCCGGATGGGACAGAAGTCACCCCTCGCCGGCCCATGACAAGCCGGGGACCCAAATCTTCGGCTTCCCCTCCCTCCTGTCACTTTTATTAACAGGCGTTGGATTTACGGCCTGGTTTTCGGCTGTGTCACCAAGCGCGTTGTGAGGATTGGGGCAGGGGGATGGGGAGGGGAACTGTTTTTGCGTCCTGGGCCCAACTGTGTCAATCCCAGAGCCAGCTCTCCGAGGCTTGGGTTGTGCAGGCTGTAGGAACAACCATGCCCTAATAAAGCTTGAAAAGCTTGAATTACACTGTAACCCACAAAAATTTTCAAATTAAAAAGCCATGTTTGGAGACCCCCCGTGGACACTGATTTTATTTAGTTTAATCCCCTCTAGCGACCAATTAGGTAGATACCCTTCCACACAGGCACACATTGGCTTGAAAAAAACGTAAGCCGAATAAAAATATATATGTAGAAAAAAAGAGGCAGTATATCACTCCTCCAAAGAAAGAAATTATTTTCCCTGCTGTCGTCCTGTAAAGGAGTTGGCTGTGAGAAATCAATAAGGATCTCTGCGAGACGGATTTTTTTTTCTTTACCCGGTCCAGCGGCAATATCTGCCTTGTTCTGCAGCACTGAGCTCATGAAATGGGCTGAGCAGTTTCCAGAGAGAAAGGTCCAAAGCTCTCAGCCACGTCAAGTCACTAACCCTGAGGAAAAGAAAATGAGGGTCCTGCCTCCAGCCACAGTTCAACCCCAACTCCCACCCCGCCTCTCCTCCTGGTCGCCTGCTCAAACTCCAGGGGTTTTTTATTTTGTTTTGTTTTAAGAATGGAAAGATTGGAGGCCCTGTGAGCCTGGGAGATGGGGTGCTGCTGATGCCCATGTCAACACCCCCCTTTCCTGCGCTGTGAGTCCTGCAGCTGTGCAGCTCCCCACCCTGTTCTAAACGTGGCACGGTGTGAGCCAGGCCCTGGGGGAGAGAGCCAGGATCTGTTGCCCGTTCAGCCTCCTCCCCTGTGCCTCCAGTGGTCCAGTGTGATGGTGGTGGAGAAGCCACCAGGACATTGCTGCTCACCAAGGGCCCCAAGTCCCTCTCTAATCTCTCATCACCTGTCCCTATTTCATTAACTATGCCCTTTAAGCCCTCGCTCCCTTAAATAACCCACCTCTAACCCACAGTACATATCTTTAATTCTGTTGCACCCCCTGCCTGAAATTAATTTCATTATCTTTCACCCATGCTAGACTATAATAATAATAATAATGATGATGGTATTTGTTAAGCGCTTACTATGTGCAAAGCACTGTTCTAAGCGCTGGGGAGGTTACAAGGTGATCAGTTTGTCCCATGGGGGGCTCACGGTTTTAATCCCCATTTTACAGATGAGGTAACTGAAGCACAGAGAAGTTAAGTGACTTGCCCAAAGTCACACAGCTGACAGTTGGCGGAGCCAGGATTTGAACCCATGACCTCTGACTCCAAAGCCTGTGCTCTTTCCACTGAGCCACGCTGCTTCTCAAGCGTGTAAACTGTAAGCTCCTTGAGGGCCAGGATTGTGCCTATTAACTCTATTAGCATCCTCCATGGCGCTTAGCGCAGCGCTCCGCTTGAACACTTTTGACTGATTGCCCCATCGCCCATTTGGTGTAACAGATTAAGCTGACCCATTCCTCGGCCTAACAAAGTACTTTCGCTCCATCGTCTCTAGAGAAAGTGCCTCCCCTGCTCCCTCCCCCTCCAGTGCCTTAGATTGTAGAGGGAATGCAAGATTCAGAAAGAGGTTTAGTGATTTGCAGGAACTGAAATGCCTGTGTCAAGGTCGAAGGGAGCACATAAACCCAAATCAGATTCAGATCAACACGGAGGATCTATTGGCTACAAACCTGGTTCACAATGGGTCTTATTTCTCCCTGCTGCTCTTTCCATCAGAAGCGCAAACTTTGCCTCCTTCTCATCTAGTGACAGGCTCCATATGTACCATATGAAAAAGAAGTTAATAAAATGCACATTGGAGATATAAAGGAGGGTCGGGGCGACATTTTGGCTGCATGGATCCCTTTGAGGGTGGAAAAATCAGGTTGTGGTCACCACCGTAGCTGTCTACAATGGGGCTGTGTGGGAGGTATGGGGCATAATTGCTGCTACCCATTCAGACCAGCTAATATCTCTCAGTAAGCACCAAGGCCATCCCAAGGTTTCGGGGCACTCCTAAAGCATCATGAATTACCCTCCCCAGCTTCATCATCTTCATCATCAATGGTAGTTGTTGAGCGCTTATTATGTGCAGAGCACTGTAATGATAATAATAATAATAATAATGGTATTTGTTAAGCGCTTACTATGTGCAAAGCACTGTTCTAAGCGCTGGGGAGCTTACAAGGTGATCAGGTTGTCCCACGGGGGGGCTCACAGTTTTAATCCCCATTTTACAGATGAGGAAACTGAGGCACAGAGAAGTGAAGTGACTTGCCCAAAGTCACACAGCTGACAGTTGGCGGAGCCGGGATTTGAACCCATGACCTCTGACTCCAAAGCCCGGGCTCTTTCCACTGAGCCACACTGCTCTGAGTGCTTCTGAGAGGAAGGAGTCGGCAGACATAATAATAATAATAACGATGTTATTTGTTAAGTGCTTGCTATGTGCCAAACACTGTTCTAAGCACTGGGATAGATACAACGTTATCAGGTTGTCCCACACGGGGATCACAGTCTTCATCCCCATTTTACAGATGAGGGAACTGAGGCACAGAGAAGTGAAGTGACTTGCCCAAAGTCACCCAGCTGACAAGTGGCGGAGCCGGATTAGAACCCATGACCTCCGACTCCCAAGTCCATGGTCTTTCCACTAAGCCGTGCTGCTGCCCATGTTCCCTGCCCACAGTGTAGAAGGGGAGACAAGGGGAAACAGCTTGTCAGAGCGGCTGGGAAGGGGGAGATGGAGAAGCGGGGTCAGACTGTGGAAGACGGGGGGCTAAGCTCTCCAGGGTTGAATCAACCCAGTGACCACCGATAACACTTGGGTTTGTATTTATACCCAACCTCAACACTGGAGTGGGTAGTAGAAGTAGTGAGAGTGAGAAGTAGTGAGAGTAGTAGAGACGTTTTGGGGCTGCCTGCTTGGTGAGGGGTGCTATATTAGTTGCTTGGGAAATTCAGAATATTGATTTGACATATTCCCTGTCCACCAGCAGCTTACTCTTCAACTGGGGTGTCAAACATAAAAAAGATTTACAACTCGAAGGGTCAAAAAAAAAAATTGAACAGACAACTCAAGGGCTCAAAATAAATACCTGAGCAAACATGCATACCTAAGTACTAAGGAGGGGTAAATAAGTTGAGAAGTGCTAGAGTTGGTTGAAGGGATGGTATGGAGAAGCGGCGTGGCTCAGTGGAAAGAACACGGGCTTTGGAGGCAGAAGTCGTGGGTTCAAATCCCGGCTCCGCCAATTGTTAGCTGTGTGACTTTGGGCAAGTCACTTAACTTCTCTGGGCCTCAGTTAACTCATTTGTAAAATGGGGATTAAGACTGTGAGCCCCCCGTGGGACAACCTGATCACCTGGTAACCTCCCCAGCGCTTAAAACAGTGCAATGAAGCATTGGTCTGGGAGTCAGAAGGACCTAGGTTCTAATCCTGGCTCTACCACTTATCTGCTGTGTGACCTTGGGCAGGTTACTTAACATCTCTGTGCCTCAGTTACCTCATTTGCAATATGGGGATTGAGACTGGGAGCTTATGTAGACAGGGACTGTATAATAATAATAATAACGATGGCATTTATTAAGTGCTTACTAAGTGCAAAGCACTGTTCGAAGCGCTGGGGAGGTTAAAAGGTGATCAGCTTGTCCCACGGGGGGCTCATAGTCTTAATCCCCATTTTACAGATGAGGCCCAGAGAAGTGAAGTGACTTGCCCAAAGTCACACAGCTGACAATTGGTGGAGCTGGGATTTGAACCCCTGACCTCCAAAGCCTGTGCTCTTTCCACTGAGCCACGCTGCTTCCCCAAATATCTCGTATCTACTCCAGCGCTTAGTACAGTGCCTGGCACATAGGAAGAGCCTAACAAATTCCACAATTATTATTATTCTTAAAGTGGGGCAGCTGATGGTTAGGAGTTTTTGTCTGCTGAGAGCACCATTGGGTCCACTAGAGATATATGAGGAGAGGAGTGAAGTACTAACTGATTATGCTTTTTGAGATGGCCAGTGCCCATTTTAGCCTACAGCAGATGCCATCCCTCCTAGCCAAAACACCAAATCCTTTCAAGAGATCACTCCACAATGAACAGTGTGGCCTAGTGAAAAGTATTGGCCTGGAAGACAGAGGACCTGGTCTGATCTTGGCTCTGTCTCTGGCCTGCTGTGTAACCTTGGGAAGTCACTTCACTGTTAAAAGGGGAGTCAATACTTGTTCTCCCTCCTATTTAGACTGAGAGGCAGGGACTGCATCTGACCCGATTGTCTTTGCATCCACCCAAGTGCTCAGTGCACTGCATATGCTTAAATGCCACAGTTACTATTAATTGTCATGTGATGCAACAAATTGACCCATTCCATCCTAGTACTGGAAAGAGATCTGTAGGGCCTCTCCCACATTTGGCAAAAACAGCACATTTTTGACTCACAATTCAATCCACACACATTGCTCACTGAAGAGAGGGATTCAGCAGGCAGGGAGAAAGTGACTTACAAATGGCACTACTTCGCCAAACATAATGCAAAAACACTCACTTATCAGGACTTGACAAGTCAAAGACTAATTGCCAGAGAATTTTTTTCTTCCAAAAGTTCTCCCTATTGCCTCTCCAAGACTCTTTTGATTTACACATCTAACCATCTTTCTGGAGGCCCTGATGTATCGGGAAGATTTACTTTTCTAATCCTCATTAATCATGTGTTGGAGAACACTACTACACATAAAGAAATCTTATTTGGTAAGATGTAGTTGTTCTTTCAGTCTATATGCACTGGCTGATTTGATTTAAGATGCAACTTGGTCAGGATATTTCCATAATTTGATTTATGATTCAGTTATGAGACAATTTTAGATTCACCTGATGAGAACGGTGACAGATCAGTAATTCCAGAGCCAGCTCCAGAACCAGGCACCAACCACGATCCTTTTCTTTTTTCTCTACCTGACTTTTTCGGGTCCTTAGAGAACAACCATTCTGGGTAAAGAGGCTGTATGTAACTCCACTTCTGGGCTGCGGGAGGGCAGAAGGGAAAGGCATTCCCCAATTAATCCCTTCACTTTCCTGGTGAAACCATCGATCCCTCCTGTGCTCTTAGCATGCTCATCCCCTTAACTGTTTGTTTCTTTGTTATTTATTTATATGCTACAGTTTATCCTTTATACTACTCTCATGGTCATCATTTTTTAATTGATTTCTGTCTTCTTGGCTTCCCCGCTAGATTATAAACTCCTCAAGGGCAAGAATTGCAATTTATGCTTCTCTATATTCCCACAAGGGCCCTGAACAGTGTTCTGTCATGGTAGGCGCTCAGTGCCTAAACGATGATGATGATGAAGGAATGGAGAGGGGAAGACAATGCTGCAACAAGAGGTATAGATTTGGACAAATAGGAAGAAGAGGGGTTTTTGATGCCTTAAAAAAAAACCCTAGCTGGCATTAGAAAACTAGTGAGTGTGAAAAGCAGCGGCAATAGGAATTTTCCCTATCAAGCTTTGTACCTACATACCACTCAGTCCACAAAAATACCAGGGTGGGCAAGACATTTATGGACAGAGGGCCCCCTGTTTATTGATGCTGCCCCTTTTGCATTAAGTTTAGAACTCTATGGGGGCGGTACACTGACTTTGAAAAGGCAGTTTTATAATCAAATTGTTTTACTTACAATTTTATGGAACATACTTTCCTATTAAACAGTAAATAAAAAGCACTGATAAAGGGTAGGTCTCCCACAGGTAATTTGGCACATCCTTAATTATCTGGTTTATGAGCAAATTGCCACCTCAGCTTTGGTTTTCGGCTTGCACCCACTTACATACACACACGTGCACACACACTGAAACACACACTTTCTACTTGGCAGCCTACCAGCCAATGAAGACTTTAAAATTGTATTGCCAAATCACACTGAGAAAGAAGCCCCATTGTTACCCAGGAGCTGTGCGGTCTAGTGGAAAGATCAAGGATCTGAGAGTCAGAAGGACCTGGGTTCTAATCCAGACTTCATCACCTGTCTACTGGGTGACCTTAGGCAAAGTCACTTCATTTCTCAGTGCCTCATTTTCCTCATCTGAATCCTACTCTCTCGTACTTAAACTGTGAGACCCATGTGGGGCAGGGACCGTAACCAACCTGTTTATCTCATATCTATCTCACCGCTTAATACAGTGCTGGCACATAGAGCTTAGCAAGTACCATTATTAATTCTTAGGAAAGGAAATTTTTTTGTCTTTGTTCTTACTGCAGCTGTCACTCAATTCAGTTCTGAATTGAGAAGAGAAGCAGTGTTGCTCAGTGGAAAGAGCACGGGCTTTGGAGTCAGAGTCACGGGTTCAAATCCCGACTCCGCCAATTGCTAGCTGTGTGACTCTGGGCAAGTCACTTAACTTCTCTGGGCCTCAGTTCCCTCATCTGTAAAATGGGGATTAAGACTGTGAGCCCCCCGTGGGACACCTTGATCACCTTGTAACCTCCCCAGTGCTTAGAACAGTGCTTTGCACATAGTAAGCTCTTAATAAATGCCATCATTATTATTATTCTGAAAATTAGCCCAGTTCCACAGGGCAAGACAAAACGGAATTTAAGTAAAAAGCTGAAGTCCAATCTCACCCCACCAGAGCCATCCTCCCACAAGGGTTGGAAGCCTCATTGTCCTGACACCGGCTTCAGGATGGGCTGGACTGGCGACAACGAGTTGTACTTTCCAAGCGCTTAGGACAGTGTTCTGCACACAGTAAGCGCTCAATAAATACGACTGAACGAACTGAATGGATGAATGGCTGCCCAAAGGATTCATGGAAAGAGAAAGACTGCATGAAGTCCAGTCAGTTTTGCAGCCAGGATCAAAAACATCTCCAATCCCTCCCATCCCCTAGCTCCTCAACCTTTATCAAACTAGCACTCTGCAGGCTCCCTGGAGCGACCTTTCGTTTGCCTTTATTCTCTGCAGCATTTTATAATGTTCCCAAACATTTACACCTTTCAATAATCCCCGCACAGCATGTAATTTAGGCTGGATGATTTCCGTTTGCTTGATGCCTCCAGCTGCGATGGAGTCTACGGATCAAACGGACGTGCTCCGTCTAGTGGCCGACAGCTGCCCCGCCAGTGTATGCTGTGCCAAGCAGAGTTGTGGGGAAAAGGGTTATGTCAGATAATTTAGGGAAAGGCCTCCCTTAAACCACTCCAAGAGCTGGGGGAGTGGAGAAGTCAGTGGCCAGGGGTGCATTTTCAGGCCACGTTCCTGGTAGGAAACATCACGGAGTTATCTCTGTTCCTTCCTCTCCCCCTCGTCCCCCTCTTCATCCCCCCCTTCTTACCTCCTTCCCTTCCCCACAGCACCTGTATATATGTATATATATATTTATTCCTCTATTTTACTTGTACATATCTATTCTATTTATTTTATTTTGTTAGTATGTTTGGTTTTGTTCTCAGTCTCCCCCTTTTAGACTGTGAGCCCACTGTTGCGTAAGGACTGTCTCTATGTGTTGTCAACTTGTACTTCCCAAGGGCTTAGTACAGTGCTCTGCACACAGTAAGCGCTCAATAAATACGATTGATTGATTGATCTCGCCGAGTGTGACAAATCTAATCTTTTTGTCACTGCAAACACCAGGGCTGTACAGCAGTGGGCTTTTATGGCTCTGCCTTGAGGCCTTGCCCTGACATTCTTTTGATGAGACATGCAAAGTATTCAGAGTTGTGCATCCGGTATTGATTAGAGCACGTCTGGCCCTGGCAAACATTATTAAAAAATATAATGCTTCAGAGATTGATTGTCCTACTTTCATTTTCCTCCTTCCTGCCAGCACCCTTCAGGAGAAAGCGGAGCAGCTGTCCTGGAAACAGTCCCTAAGATCATACTCCAGTTCATGTGGGTATTTCACTAGCCGGCTCTCTGCTGGATACAGGGATAATCCAAAGAGCATCAAACATTTCAAATAGGAATCTCAGGAAGAAGATTTCCGGTTTGGTACCGGAAGCCCTCGACTTGTTTTACAATTGTTCGAAGCTTTCACTCTTTTCAACCCTACAACTCGTCGGTTTTGACTTTACAATCAGTCAATCGATTGCATTTATTTAGTGCTTACTGTATGTGGGGCACTGTACTGAGCACTTGGGAGAGTACAGCACAACAATATAACAGACACATATCCTGTCCACAATGAGCTTACAGTCCAGAGGGGGAGACAGATGTTAATATAAATACATAAACTGCAGATACTTATATAAGTACTGTGAAACTAGAAGCTCCTTTATCACACCCATGCCAGGGGCACAAGAATGAGGGGTAAGGGGCCATGCACTTATGTACACATCTTTAAATTATATATTATAAATTACTTATTCATTCATATTAATGTCTGTCTCCCCCTCTAGACTGCAACCTTATTATGGGAAGGGAATGTATCTGCTAATTCTGCTGGACTGTTCTCCCCCAAAGGCTTAGTACAGTTCTCTACACATAAGAAGCAGTCAGTATATACCACTGATTGATTTATGCATGTGAGCTGCAGGGAAATGGGGACATAATCAAGATGGGAGGGTGGAAGGATGGAAAAAGTGAGGGTGGCGGAGCAGGAGAGGCTGGGTGGGAGGATGGGCACATTTATTTTACTTCTGATGAAGGGAAAATTGACTGCCCAATCATGGAACCTAATACAGTGTTTGGCCCATAGTAAGTGCCTAACAAATATGACTATTTTTATTTTGTAATGGGCAGGTGGAGTAAGAATGGATGAAAACCTGAAATTCATTAAGAAGGTTCCCTCCTCTATGAATCTGGCAAAAGAGGAACAGCAGAAACAATTTTATATCCATGGGGACCCATCCAGTCATCCAAGAGGAACTTTGCCAATATGCAATTACAATTTTCTAACACAGGCTGCCTAGGCCTTGGCTTCCTGCTGCCATGTAAGTGGTTATGTGTCAAGGATTGCAGCTTTGGCCCAATGGAGGCTGTGTAGGTCCAAACTCCCAATCAGGGGAGAAGAACTGGTCCAGGGATCCAGACAAAGGAAAGGATAGGTCTGCCCAGATGCAAGAAAGGGTCACCATCATCATCCTCCTCATCATCAGTATTTATTGAGCATCTACTATGTGCAGAGGTTCTTGGGAGCATTCAGTAAAAGTACAAGACATGATGCCTGCTTACTATCTAATGCAGGTGGCAGATAGAGATACACCGAATGAATAGGAAGAGGAAAGAAACCCACAAAAGTAACTAGATTAAAATAAATAAATAAATAAATAATCAGACATACACCTAAGTACTAGTGGCGGTTGATGAGATGACAAGATCAGGAGCGGGAAAACAACCAAGGAATCCAGGAGGGGATGTTTTTTAAGGAGTGCCTTGTAGGTAGAGAGGGACGAGGTTTGGCAGATTTCAATGGAAGGGAATAGGCAAAGGGTAAGAGTTGGGACAGTCTCCCCTAGCATCCCAGGGCTCTGTGGGTTGGATGGCTTCCACTGACTTTGCCCTAAGGAAATCCCATTCTCCCAGGACAACGTTGAGCTGCTTCAATTTTCATGGGTGTGGGCTAAGACCTTTCCCCTCCCGTCCTCCCTCCACTGTTTTGGGAATGAGGTCCAATGGGTCAGTGGCTGTACCAAATGACTCCAGGGCTCTCTAGGGGGAGGCGGATACCATGGTTCCACCTATTCCAACACCAACAGCCCCATGGCTTCCAGCTCACAGCCCTGACCTTAAGACATCTGGACTTCCAGGCCTCTAGCCACTGCTGCAGCCAGAAGAAACACCACAGAGAAGCAGAGAAGCCATTTCTACATCTGTAAGCCATGAAATTGTTGACTGAGGGGTTACACGAATTCCCTTAATTCAGAACACATTACTAAACTGAAAAGTGACCTCTGCAGTATGTTCTTCTACACTGCCCTTTAGGTCTGGAGAGCCAATCAAAAGTGGATCTCATCTATTTATCTCACCCATCTATCTAGTGGCCAAAGGACTCATAAAAACTCACAATGGAAGACAAAACCTACAAAATTCAGAACTCAGACCTCACCCAGTTCTTGTGTAGATCCCAGGTTAGAGGTACAAATTCCCAGATCTTACCTGTCACTCAGCACGCATCATAGTTAAGGACTTTTTTAATTGATTTTTTTTCTGCTGGAAAACTTGAGTTTTTAATCCAAATATACAAAAAAGCAAATCTAAATCTCAGGGTCAACTAGAGTGGCCACTTGTCTGGTTTCACACGGGACAGTTGGGTTTTTCAGATCCCTAAGGATTGGGTGTCCCTGTTCACTGTGGATCCTGCTATTGCTGAGTTTCTGTGGCTCAGATGTGGCATCAAAGTTCACACCGATCTAGGAGAGGAAGGGCTAAGGCTCCAAAACAATGGAGGGATGCAGGGGAATGCCCAGAGAAAAGCTCTACAATCATGCAAAACCTGCCTACTCCCCCAAAACTGGCACAGGTGATATCATTTTACCTGCCTGGCATAACGCTTATGACATCATGTGGTGTCACATGTGAAAAATGAAAAGAGCACGGGCCCGGGAATCAGAGGACCTGGGTTCTAATCCCAGCTCTGCCACTTGTCTCCTGCATGACCGTAAGTCTCTTAACTTCTTTGTGCCTCAGTTCCTTCATCTGAAAACTGGGATTCAATACCTGTTCTGCTTCAGACTTCGAATGTGAGCCCCATGTGGGAACTCATTATCTTGTATTTACCCCATCACTTAATACAGTGCTTGACATATAGCAAGCACATAACAAATATCACAATTATTATTGTTGTTGCTGTTATTATTATTATTATCACATGCAGCTCCTTAGCTGGTATTTGTGAAAGCCGACAGTGGTGACCCAAATGCCAACACAAAATTAATCTAAACTCATTATTTGGACATGTTAGTGTTGCCCTGGCCCCCACATTCCTATGGGTGCTAGCAGCACTTCAAGCTGCCCACTCCACACCCATGGAGGGTTCTATCAGCAGGGAGAGACACAGCAGCCAAAATGCTGAGTGTCAAACCAGCAACAGCACACGGGAATTTCCCTTTCCAGCCCAAAGACCCCCTAGCACAGGTGGTGATGGGATATATTCTCTTTCTACTTCTTCCACTTCTCCCACAACTTACATCCAGGTTTAAGATGTTCAACACCCAGGAAATGCCTTTTGCCTGCTTGGAGGTACAAGAACTGAGTTGAGGAAGTGAAGCCTAATTAACCTAGCAGATGGGAGAAAGAATGGGAATCAAGGGGAATTTTCCTTGGGCCTCAACATCAATAATTCTTGAAATAATTAACACCTATAATAGCAAACCGGGAATTTTTTTTTCCCCTAATTTAGAAGGGCTGGGAAATTATTTGGGGTGGAAGCGAGCACATTTTTTCAGTACTAATGGCTTCAGGAAAGATTTGGCAAAAGCCCTGTGATTAAAATTGGTTTCTCAGCAGTTTTTAAAAGAATAAAATCCCTCTAATAGGGGATGGAGCTTGGCAGACCTCAGAGGACAATCACTGTAGAAAAAATTCAGTCAAAAAAAGGGTGAAAAGAACACTCATACAGTCAACTAGGGGTCAGAGTCACAAAAACAGACCTCAGCACTATTGTTAGATATTTCCTACCAAAACATGCCTTGGGTAAGAGCAAGGCAGAAGGGAAATGTGGGGAAAGAGAGAAGGCTATCCTCAAGCGCATGCACAGTATGGGGACATGAAGCATGAAATGAGGAAAAGTTTGCTTGTGGCTAAGCCAAAGCAAGTGGGAGAGAGATGGGAGTCACATTTGGCTGGTGAAAAGTTAAAATAGTAGTTGTAATAGTAGCAGTAATGGCATTTATTGAGCACCTACGGAGTGTGACACTATAATATGAAGTTCTTCAGAAAGAACAATAGAATCAAAACATTCTGTCTCTGCCCACAAGGAGCATCCAACTATGAGGGAGAGAGACATACAAAATAAATCACAAAATCAGAGAGTCAGACAAGGGAGTAAAACAAATATGTCACAATGATATATCAGAATAAACCGGAATAAATAATTGAACATACAACTTAGCATACACATATACATAAGAGCTGAGGGTAGATAAAAATACATACAAATACATAATTGCTAAAGACACGAATAATATGTGCAGAACCTGAGGACACTACTCAGTGGGGAGTTCACATAATTTTCCCACTTGAAAAGTCATGGGGCAGGATTTCCTATATCAGTGACCAGTTACCACTTTTACATAAGATTGGAGCGCCATCCTGGAAATTTGGCAATAATTTCCAATCGACCTGGCTATCCGAAGAACTGTTAAGCTTTTCCTGAGAGAGATGCCTACAATGCCTAGATATCAACAGCTTCTCTCAATCCCATGTGCTTTCATTCAAGTCAACTCCACTCCTGACAGTCGGCATCCAAACTGGTCTGTCTGCTTTCTGTTATCTCCCAACAGTTCACTGCTCTAACCCATTGTGGGAGATGGGGGCTTCACTACAATAATGATACTAATTTCGGTATTTGTTAAGTGCTTACTATGTGCCATGTTACTATGTACTAAGTACCAAGTACTAAGTGCTTACTATGTTCTAAGCGCTGGGGGAGATGCAAGGTGACCAGGTTGTCCCACATGGGGCTCACAGTCTTAATCCCCATTTTACAGATGAGGTAACTGAGGCCCAGAGAAGTTAAGTGACTTGCCCAAAGTCACACAGCTGACAAGTGGCAGAGCCGGATTAGAACCCATGACCTCTGAGTCCCAAGCCCGGGCTCTACAACATGGCCTAGTGGCAAGAACCTGGGCCTAGGAGTTAGAGGTCCAAGGTTCTAATCACCAGCTCCTATCGGCTGTGTGACCTTAGGCAAGTCACTTAGCTTCTTGGAGTCTCAGTTATCTCATCTGTAAAATGGGGATTAAATCCTCCTCCCTCCAGTTTAGACTGCTACCCCTATGTGGGAGAGGGACAGTGCCCGACTTGATTATCTTGTATCTAACCCCAGTACATAGAACACTGCTTGACACATAGTAAGTGCTTAACAGATACCATAAAAAAGTAAATTTTTTCTGCCCTCCCCGCTTGTTGGTGGGCATTTCAGATCACCACACGTAGCTTGGTGGTCTGTAGTCCCCCCCTCTGCAGAACTGGGTTGCACTGAATATTACTCACACCCATGATCTGATTATTTCTCAAGACCTTAATGCCCGTCCTGCCAATTGAAGGTAAACCTAACTCTCAAGTGACGCTGATCAATCAATCAATCAGTCGTATTTATTGAGCGCTTACTGTGTGCAGAGCACTGTACTAAGTGATTGGGAAGCACAAGTTGGCAACATACAGAGACAGTCCCTACTCAACAGTGGGCTCACAGTCTAAAAGGGGGAGACAGAGATGCAGATTTGAGCCTCACAACATTCAATCTAACTGGGAGTCAGGCAAACCCCAAACTCCACATCCAGAAGGCAACCGTTCTTCCCATCTTCATGGCCCTTCGGAAATCACGTCTCCTCCAGGGGGCCTTCCCTGATAACTCTCAGCGCCACACCTCAGATGCTGCTTCTGCACATCCTAACCCTAGACCTATGGGGTTGACATCCGCACTTAAACCTGCCCACCGGCAATGCTTGGTCTCAACCCAGCATCAAATATTCATTTTGCAAGCTAGATGGGAAACATTTGGCATCGCTGGAATTCTCCGAACTTGGAAGACGAAAACGAGCGTGTTCTCCAGTGGTGGATTTGAAACTGCCCGCAATCAAAAACAGCTTTTGTTTGAAAATTCCAGCCTGGGAAATGCATGCACAGTAGTCCTGAATAAGGACTATGCTCTTTGCCTTGTTTAAAAGTATTTGCTTTGGAAATTCAATTATGGGTGTTTTAAAGCAGAGCGGAGAATGCAT
This sequence comes from Tachyglossus aculeatus, assembly GCF_015852505.1. Classification (NCBI taxonomy): domain Eukaryota; kingdom Metazoa; phylum Chordata; class Mammalia; order Monotremata; family Tachyglossidae; genus Tachyglossus; species Tachyglossus aculeatus. The sequence goes on from NC_052084.1 coordinate 31,166,283, forward strand.
TCACCATACAACTCGTTGTTTCCTCCCAAACATGCATCCTTCAGGGACCTCCTGGCATTTCCCACCCTGGGGACCAGGGAAGAGGGAGACTTTGTCTCCAAGCAGGTGGATAAGGCCCAGCCAAAGGAGTTTCCACAAAGGTTGATTAGTCTAATCACCCACCATGGCTAGCTTCACTTTGCCACATCGCAAAATAGTTACCTAGTCAGTGCTTCAGAGGGAAAGGTCAACCTGAGGGGTGACAGGTCTCTTCTATCTTTTCAGCTCCCTGGCCTCTCTACTCCTCATCAATGACTTATTCTGATTCCACAGTTTGCAAATGTTTTCAGGGTCTGTCTCCCCCAGTAGAGTGTAAGCTCCTTGTGGACAGGAATGTGTTATGCATCTGTTGTACTTCCCAAGCACTTAGCACAGTGTAACCCGATGGACACTGCATCTTACCTCCTTCCCTTCCCCACAGCACCTGTATATATGTATATATGTTTGTACATATTTATTACTCTGTTTATTTATTTATTTATTTTACCTGTACATATCTATTCTATTTATTTTGTTAATATGTTTGGTTTTGTTCTCTGTCTCCCCCTTTTAGACTGTGAGCCCACTGTTGGGTAGAGACTGTCTCTATATGTTGCCAACTTATACTTCCCAAGCGCTTAGTACAGTGCTCTGCACACAGTAAGCGCTCAATAAATACGATTGATTGATTGATTGACTTGGGGAGAAGCAGCGTGGGTTAAAGGAAAGAGCATAAGCCTGGATCTAGGTTCTAATCCCAGCTCAATCACCTGCCTGCTGTGTAAACTGGGAAAAATCTCCTTTCTTCTCTGTGTTGCAGTTTCCTGATGTGCAAAATGGGGATGAAATGCCTGTTTTCCCTCCCCCCTGGGCTGTGAGCCCCATGTGGGACAGGGACTCTGTCAGACTTAATTTTTTGCATCTACCCCAGCACTTAGAACATTGCTTGGGACATGGAAAGTGTTTAACGAATATCACACATTATTATTACTCAATAAATACCAGTACTACTACTACTGCTACTCCAAAAGCTCTCTGTCAGAAAACACCTCAGGGATCCAGTCCTGGATTTTCTTCACCTGCACAAGGAGGTTGAGTTCAGGTTCCCTTTTCCACAGGGCCTGTCACTTCCACAATGCTGGGTAAGGCAGTATTCAGTCCTTTGGAATTAAAGTCCGCACCTCGCAGCCAGGCTGCTCTGGGCCCATTTTGGCATAGTATGGCCAATGTCCTCGAGGGAAAGAGGCTGCCTCTCATGAGCCCCACCTTTCCTAGCTCCCTGTAAAAGCTGTTAATATATATTTCATTATTATTATTACTATTAATAATAATTATAATAATATTGATAGAACAGTGCTTTGCACATAGTATGTGCTTAACAAATACCATTATTATTATAACTGCAGTATCTGTTATGCACTTAATACATGCCAGACACTGTTCTAAGAGTTGGGGTACATACAAGCAAATTGGGTTGGACACAGTCCCTGGCCCACATGAAGCTCTCAGTCTTAATCACCGTTTTACATATGAGGTAACTGAGGCCCAGAGAAGTGAAATTACTTGCCCAAGGTCACACAGAAGACAACATGTTTTGTTTTGTTGTCTGTCTCCCCCTTCTAGACTGTGAGCCCGTTGTTGGGTAGGGACTGTCTCTATATGTTGCCGACTTGTACTTCCCAAGTGCTTAGTATAGTGCTCTGCACACAGTAAGTGCTCAATAAATACGATTGAACGAATGAATGAAAGTGGTGAGCCAGGATTAGATCCACTAGTCCATGCTCCTTCTCTACCATTTCTGCCACGTCTGTTAGAACTCTTCTATCCTTATCGTTTTCACACTCTCTTTTCCTTGTCATTCATTCAATTGTATTTATTGAGCACTTACTGTGTGCAGAGCACTGTACTAAGCACTTGCGAAGTACAAGTCGGCAACATCTAGAGACGGTCCCTTCCCAACAACGGGCTCACAGTCTTGCTCTCACTTTGTTGTTCCTCTTAGTTTCACCCTGTCTAATCAATCATATTTATTGAGCGCTTACTGTGTGCAGAGCACTGTACTAACAGCTTGGGAAGTACAAGTTGGGAACATATAGAGACAGTCCCTACCCAACAGTGGGCTCACAATCTAAAAGGGGGAGACAGAGAATCTTTGCCTTCTTCTCTCCCTCTCTGATGCTCCTTTTTCTCCCACTTGAGACCCGACTCCACTTCCCTTTGCCCCTGGACTGTTTCTGTGGTCCAGGCCCTCACCACCTTCCATCTCTCTGCCCATATTCCCCGCCACCCTAGCCCATCCAACTCTGGTTCACCCAATCCAGCTGATGGGCTCTTCTCCCTCTCTACGCTCGAACTTCTCCTCCTCTTTCCCCTCCCAGAAAAGTCCTCGCAGGCTGAATTAAGCTGTGACAGAACCTTCCTCCTTCTTCTTCGCAAACAATTTGCTAAGCATCACTGCAAGGATTCTGCAGTGCATTAAAGTAGAGTCTGTGATATGTAAAGATCTTCTTCCAACCACAGAGCTGACCTGATTCCAGAGGTCATATTTCTTACCATGCATTCACTGGCAGTACTATCGCCGACGATCCGCTGAGAAAAGAAGCTGCATAGTGCAAAAAAATACCTCAAGGACAAGCAACAGGTGGGGTTGAAACTGGGATTGAGGAAGGAATGTGTTTCTGGCTTGCTTGGAGCCCACTCGCATTTATTCTTGAAGGGAACTCCACGCTGACCTTTTTCAGGTGGCAGTGTGGTGTAGTGGGAAGAGCAAATGTCTGGGAGGTGAAAGATCCAGGTTCAAGCCCCAGTTCTGCCCTTGGTTTGCTGTGAAACCTTGGGGAAGTCACTTAACCTCTCCATGCCTAGCTTGTTTTATCTGTAAAATGGGAATAATAATACCTGCTTTTCCCTACCTCTCAAGGATGTTGAGAGGACCAAAATGAGGTAAGTAATGTGTCGATGTTTGGAGAATAAAAATGCTATATGAAAATTCAGGTATTATATGAAGCAAAATATTTTCATGCTCTAAGAGAGAAACATTTTCTCCCCTTTTCCACCACCTGCCTCCACCTCATTGTCTGGTAAGCAAAGTCCCCTCCCTGCATTTCCACTTTCTTTCTCTTTCACTGAGATTCTCTATCTTTCTGCCTCGTTCATCTCCCTGAGGGTCCCAGATGTCTCCTCTTTCCCAAACTCCAATCTTTTTTCCTTCCCCATGAGGTTAGTAGATCTATTGTCTTTTCCCCTGGTTTGCAGCTGAAAACGTCAAAACGTGGAAGGAGTTAAGTAATGAAACAAACAGTTGGTTCAGGATAGCATTTGAAATCTAAAGCTATTATATCTGACCATTATCAGCAGAACATCTGAGAATGAAGCAAGCTTCACCCAAGTAAATGGAGTACCCAAAACAATCATATCTATGGATTAAATGATCCTAGTACATAGGCAAAGCTTTTTTTAAAAAAAGGTAAAATAAAAGGGAAATGCAAAGAGTAGTTCCAGACTTTTATCCTGCTTCTCTGAGGACACTGCAGATGATGATGTTAAAATAAAACAGGCTTATTAATGGTCAATCATTCAATCATATTTGGGTGCTTACTGTGTGCAAAGCACTCTACTAAGCACTTGGGAGAGTACGCTATAACAATATAACAGACGTATTCCTTGCCCACAATGAATTTACAGTCTGGAGGTCAGAGCCACGCAGTTATTCAAGCTTCTCAGTACTTATAATAATGATAATGATGGTATTTGTTAAGTGTTTAGTATGTGTCAAGCACTGTTCTAAGTGCTGGATCAATACTTACTAGGAGTTGTTAATTTTTTTCTTATTCTGCTGCATCTCAGCTGGTGCCTTTCACTCCTCTTAAGCCTCCTGAACAAACTTCACTCTCAACACTCCCATTTTGCTCAATCCTTCCCCTCTGCCTGGACTACCCTGCCACCTCAGCTTCACCAAACCACATCCTCCACCTCCTTCAAAGACCTTCTAAAATGTCACCTCCTCCAGGAGGCCCTCCCTGAATAATCCTTCATCTTCCCCCAGTCATTCCACCTCCTCAGGACCTCTCAGTTCTCACATTTTTTACAGTTCATGTATTTGTGACTGATGTATTTATCCAGCTTGCATATAAACGTATACCTATTCTCACATTCTTTTAACCATTGCATCTTCATCAACTGTATTTATTGCGAACGTACTGAGTGCAAAGCATTGGACTAAACACTGAAAGAAAGTATCAGAAGCAAAACACAAGATCATTGCCCTCCAGGAGCATATGATCTAATGGAACGAGTCCTTCATTTCCCCTAATCCCTTTCCCTTCTACATCACCCCTGCACTTGGATTTGCATCCTTTATTCACCCCTTCCTCAGCCCCACAGCACTTATATCCATATCCATAATTTGTATATTTATATAAATGTCTATCTCCTCCTCTAAGCTGTAAACTTGCTGTGGGCAGGGAACCCATCTATCAAATCTGTTATAATGTACTCTCCCAAGTGCTTAGTTCAGTGCTCCAAACACAGTAAGTGTTCAACATATATGATTGTTTGATTGATCAGCTTCCTCAAGCAGGCACTCCCCCTTCTAAACTGTGGGCCCACTGTTGGGTAGGGACCATTTCTATATGTTGCCAACTTGTATTTCCCAAGCAGTTAGTACAGTGCTCTGCACACAGTTAGCACTCAATAAATACGATTGAATGAAGCCCTCTCCTTCCACCCCCTCCTCCCTTTCCCAATCTCCCCCACCCTACCTCCTTCCCCTCCCCACAGCACCTGTATATATGTCTGTACAGATTTATTACTCCGTTTATTTTACTTGTACATATTTACTATTCTATTAATTTTATTTTGTTAATATGTGTTTTGTTGTCTGTCTCCCGCTTCTAGACTGTGAGCCCGCTACTGGGTAGAGACTGTCTCTATACGTTACCAACTTGTACTTCCCAAGAGCTTAGTACAGTGCTCTGCACACAGTAAGCGCTCAATAAATAAGATTGAATGAATGAATGAATGAATGAATGAATTAGACTGTACTGCATAACATTAGATAGCATGTAACTTGGGGACAGGAACTGTGTCTTTACCAACAGAAGGTGTTCACTAAATACTGTTGATAATGAGAAGGAAAACCAGACTCACTCAAAAGCCACTGGGCTATATGAAGAATTAATACTTGGGTTTTCTGTTGTCATTTTTAAACCATGATCCAGATGGAGCTTTTTCTTTTTTACACCAAGAACTGGTGGCTCTTTCCGTAATATCACAGCTCCAGAACCCAATAGCTTGCTGAGTGAAGAGTTCCCTAGGTAACCAGAGAAAGGGAAGATGAGTTGTAACATGGAGATGAGTTGTAACATGGAAATCAATCAATTGATGGTATTTATTGAGTGCTACGTGCAGAGCTTGGTACTAAGTCCTTGCGAGAGTACAATACAACAAAATTAGTGGAAATGTTCCCTGCCAATAATGACCTTACAGTCTAGACAAATGAGTAGAACGAAGATTCAGAGGAAACGAAACAAAGGAGAGGAATTATCCCTCAGATTCACAAAGGCACAGTCAATGACCTCCTCACTGCCTCAAAGAGCAGAGTCTGGCTAAGACATTTTCCAGGAGCCACATCTGGGGTCTTGGGAAAACATGAGTGATGGAAAGCAATGTGTTTCTCTACCAACAACAGAAGACAAGAAAATCTCCCCAGAAAGGGCCTGCTGTTGCCATAAACAAGAAGCAGCTAGTGCGGATAGTTTCCTTCTGATTCCAGGCCAGCAACCTCTTCTAACTCTATTGTACTCTCCCATGCATTGTAGTCTTCCCTGCATTTGGGCCCAGCACCTGTATATTGGTTGTGATTGCCATAGAAAAGCCCTCTTTTCCCTGGAAATATTGTCTAATGGAAAAGAGCTGTGGCCTGGAACTCATAGGACCTGGGTTCTAACCCCACCTCTGACACCTACCCACTGAGTGACCTTGGGTAGGTCATTTAACTTCTCTGCAAGTCATTTTCTTCATCTGTAAAATAGGGATAAAATACCTGTTCTCTATCCCACGTAGAATCTGAATCCCATGTGGGAAAAAGACTGTGTCTGATCTGACTGAATTGCATCTGCCCCAGTATCTTAGCATGCTTGGCACATAGTAAGTACTTAACAAGCACCACAATTATTATTGTTATAATTAACAACTCACAAATAATTATGAACAATTTGCATTTAACGAAGTCTGTACTCAAGAATACTGCAGGAAACTGTTTTTATTCCTGAGAACTACTGGGAAGAAACGGTTAGAACTTGGTCTGAGGCCTCCAAATGTAAACTGGCTCTCTCATATCTGGTGTTTTCCATTAAAAAAAAACAAACTTTCATTTTATTCTGCATTGGTTTGCTTGAATTTAGCGACATACAGACAAGCACTGCTGTGGCAATGTCACTTTAGGGGTCCTTCACCGTCGCCCCCAACCACCTTCCTTCCCCAATAGGTTTGTTGTGCCCAGATTTAATCAGGCGGAAACATTTTACTTTCAGACCTGCATGTCCATGCATGTCACTTTATGCACAAATTTTGAGTTTCTGAAACTCCTTAATCATTTATCTCTTGGCTGTCCATAAATAAGACCCGCCTTGTTTTCACTGTGTATTTGTGTGTCTGAATTTAAGGCAATCCCAGTATAATTCTGGTGAAAGATATCTTGAGCCTGAGTTAGGGTTGATGTCCCATATGTAGCACATGGACATTTTGAAGTTTTACCATCACTTATACTTTGTGCCCTATATTCGGTTTGCTTTCTGTGGTTTCCATTTTTTTTCTACTTTATTGGACCTAATTAAAGATTCTCTCATGAAGGTTTGGTGAAAGTAATTGAATGGGCTTCCCAGCATCCTCATGTTAGGAAGCATCATTACAAAGGATGCTAAAATGGACAGTTTTGTAATATGGTTCAACAGAATGCGAGGAAAAACAGCCTACACCTACTCCTTAACTTTTTCACAAATTCTTTTTTGGCTTGGATCAGATTTCAGGTAAAAAGTCAAATTAGAAACAGCTAATATTTGTCTAATAAGCACTTACCCAATCAATAAGTAATATTTCTTGAGCACCTAATTTCTTAGGGCTTTAACAGAACAAAAACCATGACTTCTGCCCTCCAGGAGCTTCCAATCTAACCAGTCAATCCATGGTAGTTATTAAGTTCTTACTTTGTGCACAGCACTGTACTAAGTGATTAAGAGAATATGATACAGTTGGTAGATATGATCCCTGCTCTCAATGGGAGTTTGAAATTTTTCCATTAGGAAAAAATGGATTTTCCATATACAATATCAAATTTTTCCTAATCCCTGAGGGTCTGAGGGCTGACATAGTCCCACTCTTAGACGATTTTGAAAAATAATCAAATTTGAGATGAGGTAGGACTCACATGCCTTGGGGTTACTTTTGAGGAAAGCTCTATCTCCCTGCTTTTATGAGTAATATGGACAAATTAGTGAAAAAAAAAAAACCTTTTCATCTCAGATGATTGTTTCCTAGTGTTTCCTAGGCTTAAATAGGATTTATCTACATTTGTGAAAACTTTTCTAAAAAATCCTTGGTCAACATAGGTAACTTTGTTATCTGCCATAGAATAAAAATAACTGTGAAGAATGTGCATTAGGACTTTTGCCAAATGAAAGAAAAGAAAATTGACATCAGGCTATTTGGGGAAAGAAAGATCAGAAAATATGAGGTATAAAATATTCTACCATTAAATAACCACAAATAGCAATTCTTATAGCAAATGAAAGGTTCTTAGTTCATGTCCCAGTGTGCTATGTTAATCAGATTCTGTGGTAGTTCTGTAAATTAAAAGTAGTTAGGCAAGCTTTCCAATATGATTTGACCATCAACAAACTAAATCCTTACTCTGGGACACTGCTCAATAGCGAAAGAAAAGTGAGTCCCCAAAACAACTGTATCAATTAGTTAGAAAGGGAAATATGGTTAGAATCATTCTGCCCAGGTCCTGATTTGTGCCCCAAGTTTGGCATTCGCCTACCCTTCCATCTGCCATCATCACCACATAGCTCTTATTTCTTGCCTGTTTCCTCCACAAAACATTTCTGGCTCCTCACCCCTATTCTATTCCCTCTGATCAAGACCAATTTTCATCATCTCCTTCAACCCAAGAAAGGTATTTTGACAGGGTTAGCTGAGAGCATCCAGAAGCGTTGATCATAATAATTCTACCCCAACTTCTTAGAGCATATTCATTTTTCCAAAGCATTTTCACATCAATTTATCCTCATGAGGTAGAGATAAATAACCATTCATTTGACCTATGAGGAAATGGAAGCCCAGAGATTTGAAGTGACTTGACTAAGGTTAATTAAGATACCTATGATGGCACTGAGTTGAGCTCTAGTGTTTCAACTCCCAGAACCATATTTTTTCCCCACTAGGTCATGCTGCCTTCCTACAGAACTAAAAAATCTTGGAGTTCTGTGAGGGCTTCGTAGTATTACATTTTAGGCTGTTGTTGCAGCTTTTGACTACCAAACCATAGATACATTCCATTTTATGTTTCTTCTATTTCTTCTATTCTTAAATTCAAAGCATTAGATCATTCAGGCCGGATCTGTACCCTTTAAGCACTTGATATTGACCCCACCCCTCAGCCCCACGGCAGTTTTGTACATATCCATAATTCATTTATTCCTATTAATGCCTGTCTCTCCCTCTAGACTGTCAGCTCCTTGTGTGTAGAGAACGTGTTTGCTAACTCTATCGCACTGTTCTCTCCCAAGCATTTAGTTCAGTGCTCAGCACAAGGTAAGCACTCAATAAATACCACTGATTGACAGCTGGTAAAACAGGTGGTGAAAAGTGGTTTGGGCTTATACTGTTAATCTTCTGCTACTTGCGACTGACAGTTCTGTTTTAAAGAAACACAGTTTCTCTTCTCCCTTAATGGAAACAGAACTCTAGATGTCTGTATGGATCTTGGGCCTCTTGAAGAGCTTACAGTCTATCTTACAGTTACATTCCCCTAAACCCTGAATGTATCATCACAAATCTCTTACAGGACTCAGAAAGGCAAGAGCCAGAGGGGAGAATTGGATCCTCTAGACTGTGTTTGTTGTGGGCAGGGAACCATGTCTACCAACTCTGCTCTATTGCACTCTCCCAGTGTTCAGCTTGTAGTTAACATTCAATGCATCCCATTTATTGATTGATTGATTGATCGATTGACTGTCCCAGGCAGGTGAATCTGAGAATGGGGCTGCAAGCCCAGGTAAAGGGGGTTGTTGACAGTACTTCCACAGGGATTGTAGGAAAGCTTTGAGAAGGCAGCCTGGAGAAAATAACCAAGAACATCACACCCTTAAGACTTAATCGCCTTCTCAACTGGTGGTTCAAGTGTTAGGTTTAATTGCTCGTTTGTGACTGAGTTGTTTGGTCGGTTACAAGCCTCTAGGGCAGGGAAGGTATACTCCTCAAAGCCTTGTAAATACCACGTTTGGTTTCAACAAATGACACATTATACATCACAAAACTAACAGTAATAATGGTTTTGGTTGCCTTTGAAGGAGCTTTCCACATCCTTCTTTTGAGAGGAGGCTCCTTGAAGCAGACACTTCCCAGAGGAAACTGTTCGTTCTTTCTTAGGAAACGACAGAGGAGGCTCCTGGCCCTAGAACTGGCACGGAAGAATTGTCTAAAATGATAGCGGTTTGTGCAACACCACTCATACACTCTCCTCCCTGCCGGTTGTGTTCCTGCTGGGGCAGAGTTCAACAAGCGCATGACCTAGTGGTAAGAACATGGGCTTGGGAGTCAGAGGATCTGGATTCTAATCCCGGTTCTCCCACTTATCTGCTGTGTGACCTTGGACAAGTCACTTAACTTCTCTGTGCCTCAGTTACTTCATCTGTAAAACGGAGATTAAAACTGTGAGCCCCAGGTTAGACAGGGACTGTGTCCAACCTGATTACCTTGTATTTGCCCCAGGGCTTAGTACAGTGCTTGGCCCAGGGTAAGCACTTAAATACCATAATCATTATTACTAAGTGTGACATGCACTCTAAGGATTTTCATGCACAAGAGGCATTCATGGTCAAGGTGCCTGCAAAGTAATGCCAATGCTATGGCGTAGCAGGCAGTTGCCTGGACAGATGCCTGGATGATCATTCATCTGGTTTCATAAGGGACGGTTCAGTTTTCAACAGGTCTATACCCTGTCTGGTATAGATACAGCACTGGACACTTGTCTGCTATTTTTACTTTAAGCACCAAATTTCCCTCTCCTTTGGTTTTTGCCACAGATTCTTATGGGTTGGAAATGCCCCCCATGTCCAGAGGAAACTTGGCAGGAGAAATGGAATGACTCTGGAACCAGGAGGGAGGGCAGGGATCCCCTTGGAGAAATTCTACAGGTCCAGGCACACTTAAGGCTGACGACCACAAAATGATGTGTATGCAAAAAGTCCATGCCCACAGTTTAAAGATGGAGGAATAAGGTAGTTATAGAGTCAGTCTTCTCATCATGTGTCCTTGCACTATACGTTTTGGATAGGACACTGTTGAGAAATCAGTGAGGCAATGTAAATCTAAGGTAGAAAGTGATGAGACAAGGAAAAAACTGTGCCCATTTGCCTGGCTTTGGTCAAAACATGCATTCCTCACCGTGGGGTTCTTCACCAATGTAACTCTTGCATTTCTGGAGAACTGTCTGCACTTCACTTTAGTGTATTGGCTTGGAAGGGATTTAGGGATTTCTCTGAAGCTTCAGGAAATGCCAACTGCGTTCATGTGCAGGAGTCAGGAGACCTCGGTTCTAATCCTGGCTCCATCACTTGTCTGCTGTGTGACCTTGAGCAAGTCACTTCACTTCTCTGTGCCTCAGTTTCCTCATCTGTAAAATGGAGATTAAATACCTGTTCTCCCTCCCCTGAGGCTGTAAGCCCCTTTTGGGACAGGGTCTGCTCTGAATGTATCTGCTCCAGCACATTGCACAGTGTTTGGCGCATTGGAAGTGCTTAAATATCACAGCATTGTTATTGTTGGTCTGCTCCCATGTTTCATTTGCAACCTGGGAAGAGGTAGGGACTAAAGTTGTCCAACCACTGCCAAGGGATCGCTGCCTCTCGCTTCCAGGGCACTAGTCCCACTGGTGGAGAGGCCCAAGATCAATAGAGTGCACACAGGATCCACTGATCGAAGAAAAACCAGTTATCCTCTGCCAAGTTCAGTTTCCTTCACCCACCTGTCCAGTCATGACCTCTGCACACAGTGGCCCTTCCCTCATTGTGTCATCTCAACTTGTAGCATCCTGACCATCTGAATTCCTTGGGGCCCCGGGAGAGTTTTTCTCAGTGCAAAATAGCATCAACAGGTTTCAAATTAACTTGTCATTTCAAAAGTACGGAGATTTTACAACTTGGATTCCTTTGTTTTCCCTTTTTTTCAGATTGGCTGAATGGCCTATCATTTTCTGCATGAACATTTTGGCGTCGGTGTGTGCTCCCAACTGAATAGGGCACTTCATCCACTGTTGTGCGTTCATCGCACACTGAAAGGTACCCCCTAGTTTCGACTGCCTGCGGGCTCATGTTTTATGGTGGGATGGAGTTAGAACTTCTCTCTCTAAATCAGGGAAGAGTGAATCAACATGCCTGCTGTCCCCAGTCCTGGCAACGGTTGAGCTTTATAATTCCTCTCACAATAGTTCTATTTCCTGCCGAAGCAAGCCAGGGGTTTAATTAGGAAACCGGTGTCTATGATGATTATATCCTCCACCGGAATTATATGGCCAATCATAATTGTGGGTTAGCCAAGCAGTTATTTGAGCTTGATTGATAGGATAGGTGCAACTCAGTGAAAGTGCACTATCTGTGTAATGATAGAAGGCTTTCAATCTGGACACATTCACTTTCTAGTGATAGTCCACTGATTTTCCTTCCTTAGTCTCCCCAGCAGGCCATTAAACCACATCACCCAGAATGGGCACTCCAACCTTTGACCTCATACTGACATCTTATTCAAGAATGGACCTAAACTAAATTGGTGAGTGCTTCATAACAGTAATGTATTCCCCAACACAGACACATTCTGCCATGAACTCTGCACATGCCACGCTCTGCACACAGTAAGCGCTCAATAAATACGATTGATTGATGAACTGTGGAAAAAAAAATATTCTATGGCATGCCAAAGAAGCTGTTTTAAAAATATTTCACGTGGTTTCTTGACTTCAGAATGTTTCAAGGTGTCAGACTGGGACAGACCCCAAGAAGACCAGGAGTTAGCTTAGCTGGCTTGCATGCTTTTCAGTTTGTGACATCGTTAATGAGGGTTTTTCCTTCCTTCAAAGCCTTGCCAAAAAAGACTTTCTGCTCAAAGCTGTTGTTCATCCCTGAAACAAGTTTTCAGTCATCTGTTTCTGTTTCTTCCTAGAGATGTGGAAGTCCAGGGGTGGGGATGGAGGACAGATCTTCACAGATCTTTTCTCTCCCTTCCCCTCTCCATTGGAATTCCCATTAGGTCTGGAACCTTCTTCCGGGGAAGCAGACACATGACACTGTAGTTGTGGTGAAATTGGAAAGCTGTGCTTCAGAGGAGAGGCAGCAGTGGTCTGAGTGGAAAGAGTGCAGGCCTGATAGGAGACCTGGGTTCTAATTCCATCTCTGCCACTCTTCTGCTGTGTGACCTTGGGGAAGTCACTTAACTTCTCTGTGCCTCAGTTTCTTCTTCTGGAAAATGGGGATAGTATACCTGTTCTCTTATTATTTAAACTGTGAGGCCCATGTGGGACTGGATCTGTTTCCAATCTGATTACCTGATACCTTCTCTGGTGCTTAGTACATGGTAACTACTTAATAAATACCATCAAGATGAAAAAAGGAACCTCTAAAACCCCAATATATCCCTTAGAAAATTTGTATATTTTCTCCCCGCTAGTGGCCGAGTGGTTTTCTAAGCACGGCAGAAGGGGGAGTGGGTAGGATATGGGCGTTTATTCCAGCTGAGAAAGAATGGAGTTAGGGAAAATGGTTACCATTTGTAGAACATTTGTTGGGTCTATTGAAGTTCCAATTCTGACTGATGTTAGCCTGATGTTTCTAAGGCTGACAAGGAAGTGGGCTGTTGGAATCTGGGTTAAACAATAGTAAAAGAATGCTCTCCCCGCCCCTCTTCACCCCCTCAACGTACACACACACACACACACACACACACACACACACACTTCATCTGTCTGCTACCAAGTAAACTTGAAGGCAGCTATCACCCAAGGCTCAGAAGCACTGAACCTAAATATCAGATCACAGAACTGAACGTTAGGAAACCTGGGTTCTAATACCATCTCCTCTACTCGCCTGTTATAAGACATCAGGAAAATCAATTAACTTCCCTGTGCCTCAATAACCTCCCCAGCGCTTAGAACAGTGCTTCGCACATAGTAAGCGCTTAACAAATACCATCATTAAAAAAATGGGGATTAAATACCTGTTTTCCCTCCCTGTTAGACTATTAGTCCCATACAAGAGATGGATTGGGTCTGATCTAATTATCCTCTATCTACCCCAGCCTTTAGCACAATGCTTGGCACATGGTAAGCATTTAGGAAATATCAAAATTATCACGATTTTATTATTATTGTTATTAGGATCATGGCCTGAGGGTTAGGCTGGGGGAATGGCATCCACTCTCAGGAATTCAGCTGGTAATTAAGTTGCCACCCCTCTGCTCTCCAACATCCCACACTGGAATGTATGGAGTACTGCCAGGTGGCCATTGACAGAAGCATAACTTCACCAAGCACAATCATGAGCCAGTGAGAAAAGCTGACTGCTAGGAAGGGTTAGATTGAGCAGGGAATGTTTCATCCATTCAAATCTGGAACTGAAGGGGGGGGGAAAGAGTGAATATTATCTAATATATTTTCCATCCAACATGTAAAATCTATTTTTAAAATTCAATCACTGCCTTCTTCCTCTCCCAAGAGATCTTTCGATTTTGTAGGTCACTTGGGGCTCCCCTTCTGCCCCAAATACCTTCAGGTCCCTTTCCACTTCATTCTGCAGTAAAGTTCCTCTAGCTAAAAGATTTTGGCTACTCTTGGATGAGTCCCAGGGGCAATCACTTCATCTTCTCCAGCTTAAAAGGATTTAAGTTTTGTGGGAATGGTGGTTGGAAGCTTAAATTCTTGCCTAAAGCAGGTAATCGCCTGGCCCCATCATTACTGAGAACCAGCTTGTCACCATAACAACTCCAGAGTACATCATTCTTTCAGGATTTATCCCTCAGTTTATGTCCAGGTCAGAACGCAATAGTTATCACTGACCCAGGTTGCCCTTGGGGTTCTGTTTTCTTGGGCAAAGAGGCAAATCACAATGATATTACACCAAGACGGCATCACGTGTTCCATTCTGTGGAAGTATACTGATTTTGCTTGTTCCTAGAGTGTTTCTCTGGGGAACCTTGGGCCCCATCTCTGCACACACCCCCGTTTCCCACCTCGCTCTAGAGTCTGGTGTTTCCCTGACAGGTCCATATGAACTCTGGACCTATGCCTGAGCTGCGGAACATGGAGGCTGGAGCGATAGCAAAGTCAAAGTAGAAGTAGTAGTAATAGTAGCAGCAGCACTTATTGAGCATCCATTTGGTGTGATGCACTTTACTATGTGCTTCAGAAGTACACAATAAAGAAGTGGCATATTCCACTCTAATGGAGAACAGAAAGAGATATAGCATGTAAAGAAAAGGGGGGGGAAAAGCTATAGAAGTATGATTTTGGCACTGGAAAGGAAACAGACTAGCTGAAAACCAGACTGTCCACTGTGAATCAGATTCCTGGTCACCCTGGTCACCTACCTTATGCAAACAACTCTTCTAGGCACTTGGGATTATATTTAGGTTCAACTCTCCCCTCACCAATTTTACACTCTAAAACAAGATGATGCACCTTGTAGAAAACAGAAGAGTTGAAAGAATGTGAGGGTGGATAAAATTAATCAACCCAAGTGGATGAATAAATCAATACTCATCCCGTTTCTTTATCTAACAAGTAACCTCCCTGTCTTCTTGGAAGCCTCTTCTTTGAACTTACTGCTGGCAGGAAACTCTTCCTGCATGTGCACAGCTTCTTTGAATGAGACAGAGAATATACGGTACACAGCTGGACCCTGGAGCAACCTAATATGACCTGTTTTTCTTGTGAGTGACTACCATAAGAGGATGGATTTGTCAGTTAATGTCCGTTGTCATGCACAAAGGATGAACTTAACTTTTTGTTCTGATCATTATAAACTACTCTCCCCCAGACATAAAAAACTTCTGAAATTATTACTGATATGGCCTGCCTTCACTTCCTCTCCACCTTCTCTCTTCTTGACCCATTTCAGTTAGCCTTTCGACCCCTTTGCTCACAAGCCACTTAACTTCTCTGTGCCTAGGTTACCTCATCTGTAAAATGGGAATTAAGACTGTGAGCCCCATGTGGAACATAGACTGTGTCTAACCTGATTACTGTGTATCTACCCCAGTGCTTAGAACAGTGCCTGACATGTAGTAAGTGCTTAAATGCCATAAAAAAAATACTCTCTAAGGTTACCCCTAACCTTCTTGCAGCCAAACTCAATGGGCCCTCTTCTGACCTAATCCTCCTTGTCCTCTCATCTGTCTTTGTTGAGTTAGTTAAAGGTTAGGTTTGGGACAGTGAGCAGTGTGAATTGGGGTGTAGTAGGTGAAGAGAGCAGAAAAGTAAGAGGGGAAATTACGTGGTGCAGCACCTTAAACGGAAGAGTTATGCATTTTGTGCAATGTGAAGAGGAACAGGCAAGTGAATATCTTTTCATACCACCACCCTTAGATTGGGGACTGGCACACCCCGAAGTGACCACAAGGATCGACACAAACAACTTTGAAAAATGTCATTAAAAGATATAATCTCTGGTCTTTGCATATAAATCAACGATTAAGTTTCCACTTGGCATTCTCGTGTGCCACAGTTTCGTGTTTGAGCTGAACCTATAAAATAATAGCTGTTTCCAAAGAAGATTCCAAAGAAAACTCCACTCCCTCCAACAAAAATCAGTACAGTCGGCTGAATGTTCGTTGCTCGATCATAACTGAGGCCTGAGTTTATGTTGAAATACATCGCGCCGTCACTCACTGGCATTTATTGAGCGTTTATTGTGTACAGAGCACTGAACTAGTTAGTTAACACGTTCTCATGGCCAGGTGGAAAGAGCACAGGCTTGGGAGTGGGAGAACCTGAGTTCTAAATCCCGCTCGGCCGGTTGCCTGCTGTGTGATCTTAGGCAACTTACCTTCTCTGTGCCTGTTTCCTCAGCTGTAAAATGGGGGTTCAATGTCTGTTCTCCCTCCTACTTAGGGTTCTGAGCCCCATGTGGGATAGGGACTGTGTCTGACCTGATTAGCTTTTACCTACCCTAGAGCTTAGAAAACTGCTTGATACAGTAACTGCTTAATAATAATAGTAACAATAATAGGAACAGGACTAACCTATCTGCCTGCAAACTAGCCTGATGTCCATCCTGACAGACAGCTCTGATCCTCTTCCTGAAAAGCAGGCTGAACAGGTGGCAAATGCTGTACCAGTACACTCACCTCTCGATCCTCCTCCCGCGCTGTGTGAAAGAGAAAGGTCTTTGCACAGGGCGGGACTGGGTGACACCAGAGCGGGCAGTCCCAGCCATTCACTGACATCCTGTATCAGGTTTAGTTAATGATCTGCTCCACCTCAGGCAGACCCGCATTCCTCCGGACCCGGATCAGTGTCAAGGAGATGGGCGCCTTCCATGGGGACCGTCCAGGACTCGACTGTTCATGGCCAGCTGCTCACGGCCGAGCTAAGGGAGCAGCTGAGAGCTGAGGAGCCGTGTCCATTGGGACCTGTGGGCTTTGCCCTGCAGGGCAACTGAGCACTGGCTGAGCAAGCTGAGGATGCCGGCATCTGTTCACCCCCAATTGGATGGGCTCGTAACAGACACTGGGGCCCTGGAGAGGATGGTGCCAGAAGCGGAGCAAACACAGGACGTCCAAGTGCCGGTGTGTTTCAGGAGGATTTCCCGAGAGGAGGCCAAAACCTTTCCTCACACCAAGCAAGTTGGGGCTTACCTGGTGGGGAGGATGATCAACAAGGGCTCCTTTGCCAAGGTCATGGAGGGACTTCACCTCCCCACCGGTGAAAAGGTAAATCTGTTTGAGCCTCCCTTCAACTTGCTGCTTGCTTGAGCTGCAGATCTTGAGGGTCTCTGGGTTTGGGGAGGAGATGATAAATCTCTGGCAAAATATTTAAAGATTTAAACCGTGAATGTAGTAATCCAATTAGTAAAAATTTTGCCTAGCTATCTCATCAAATTATCTAATAGCTGAGTAAAAAAAAAAAAAACCACCCCCCAAAAAACTTGTTAGAACCAGTTTCACTTTGGTTTCAAAAATTTCCTAGCTTGGCTTGTCAACATTCAAACTCCAATGAGAGTGGCAGAGATTTCTGAGACTGTGGAACTGTCCGAACCAGCAGGTGAGAAAGCCTCCTTTCGCTGTGATACCACTGACTTGTTTTCTTCATTGGCTTGTCTGAGTTTTGTTTTGTGGGGAAATCAGACCAGCTGCTGTCTTGTTCTTATCTGTTAATGTACTCTTCTCCTTAGGTGGCTATTAAGGTCATCTACAAGAGAAAAGCCCAAGAAGATGCCTACATTTTACAAAACATGAGGCGGGAGCCCTGGATCCAGCAGATGATTAAGCACCCAAATATCGTTCAGCTGTACGAGACACTGGAGACAGAGAACTCCTACTACATGGTGATGGAGCTGTGCCTTGGGGGTGATCTCATGGACCGAATCTACCACAAACAGAAACTGGACGAGGAGGAAGTCAGGAAATTCACCAGGCAGATCGTGTCTGCAGTCGAGCACTTGCATCGGCATGGAATCGTGCACAGGTAGAGGGGATTCTTTTCCCGGGGAGGTGGCTGCAACTCGAAGAGGCTTTCAATGTTAGCTCAATGTTTGGCCTCCCTGGGGTTAGGAAAAATTTGCCACCCCCTTCTGTTTCTTATGATATCACGAGAGTACACTGAGGCACGCAGTGCGATGAAATGTTGTCATATGTGCCACCTGGAAGTCCTTCTGAGGCCACCTGAATTTAGAACAATTCTCTGAAGGGACCCCTGATTCTCACACCCCCTGCGTTGCTCCACTGTCCTTGAGATTCCCTTCCAGGTATCTGTGACCACTTTTCATTGGTGGAGGGGGACGGGGAGACAGGACGCTTTCCTGCCCCTATTGCCACAACACCATAAGGCTGTCTTACTGGTTTTTCCATCCAGTCCTAGCCCCCAAGTAAAGGGAAGACCAATATGGACATTAATAAAAATAATAATACTGATAATATTCATTGCGGTATTTGAAAAGAGCTAAGTGCCAAGTAAGGGGATAATCTCATCAGCAGCAGTCCCCATTGCCCAAGGAAGAGACTCATAGTCCAAGAGGGAATAGAATATAGGTAATGAGCCCCTCCCCATTTCACAGGTGAAGAAAACTGAGGCAGAGAAAATAAGTTACTTGCCCAAGGTCACACATCAGGCAAGTGATAGAGTGGGGATTAGAATCCAGGTCTCCCAACTGCTAAAACTGTGCTCTAACCACTAGACTATGCTGCTTATCGTGTGCTCTCTTCCCCCTGCCAATCATGTAACCCCTGAAAACCTGGACCTAGGTCGTCCTCTTAACTGGCGTTAGGGGAAAAAAGAAAACTATAGTCCCAGGGCTCAGGAATCAAGTTTAACTTTGTAGATATACACCCGCTGGATAAGGTTAAGCTCTAAGCTTGGTTGAGAAGCTTTAGAAAAGGAACCACCCTGTCACTGGCAGTAATGAAAAGAAATCAGACAGGAAGATCCCGAAAATCAGTCAGGGGGCGACTTCAAAGAAACTGAAAACACCCTTCTTCTTTATGCTAAGTCCTTTAAGTCTTGTTTTCGTGCAGGCCTATGTTTGTAAAGGTTAATGGTAGCCACAATGAGGGGAACATGGCATACTGTAACAATCACCAAAGATGTTTCTGTTCTCTCTGGAGTACCTAGATATCAATGGTGCTTTTATGGGAGTAGAATGTGGGGAGCTCAGCACTGTGAGATGATGGAGAAGTGATTTTTTGCCGAGTCTGATGTCTACAAAAGTTGGGAGTGAAGTGGCAAATAAAAGCATCTTTTCAAGGTGTCCAAAGGGACTATGGTGCCAGGGGCATTGCCTAGGACCCTACTCTAATTACTGTCCCCATGCCTAACCAAACAACTTTAAGCCCTGGTACTTCCAGGCCTGGGGGCCAGAATGTACACACTTAAGTGGGTATAATGGAAACAGGAGGGGAGAGTCAGCTTATCATCTGTAAATTTCCATTTTTCCCACATTCTTCCTGCTCTCATTTCCTCAGTTAGTGGAGACTTGCTGATTAAAAAATCCTATAGCTCTGAGAATTGCTCTTCAATACCTACAGAACACTACCTGTTGTACTAGAACAGGGTATGCCAAAAGTCATCCTTTCATTTTCAGTGGGAACTCCCCATACCTTCCATCTTTTGGAGAGGACAGGGAGGTTTATCTGTTCTTGATTTGTGAAATGGGAATAGAAATACTTGGCATGAGCCTCCTTCCAGTCAGGTGGAGGTATTAATAAAGAAAGTTTAGTATAGCCACTGAGCTCTGCAAGGGACCATTTAGGATAGCCCATTCATAGGCTTCTTGGCTTGGCTCTGGTTTCACCCTGCCCAATTATAATGCTGCAGTGGCCTCAGTCTTTGAGATTGAAGATGATTAAGAAGATGGCTTATTTCTCATCTCACCCCCTAGAGTAGAGGAGGGAGTTTTCTGTTCTCTATGACCCAAGCAGGTTCTATTTTGACCCCTAAGAGAAGGTCCAAGCCTCTTTTTAGGTATAATCCATATACCAAAAACCCTCCAGAAAATCTCCTCTGAGTGAACTGCAAACTCAGCAATCCGATAGCACTCCACACCTCTGTAAGCCTCACTTTATTTCTTGGTCTATTTAGGGACTTGAAAATAGAAAATTTTCTTCTAGATGAAAACAGCAATATCAAAATTGTTGGTAAGTCTCTTCTGGTCTGTGTCTTTCCTTGTTATGACAGATTTATCGTGAACTTTCATTCCTTTCCAATAAAGGTGAAACCCAAAACCTGTGTCAATCAAACCAAAGACCTGAAAAGGAACTAAGTATTGTATCAGTATACATCCCACACCTGCAGATTGCTCACTTGTACCCACCCTGCACCTGCAGACATTCTCATGTACCTCCTCTCCCCACACCTGCAGGTACCCACCCTTCACCCCCTAGACCACCCTCCTGTACCAGGAAATTCTGGCAGTTGACAGGGACCAATCCTTTCAATCCTCACTTAATGCAGCAACCTTCCCCAAACTTGACAATTACCCACCTCCTGCTAATAATTATCTGACCTGATCCCCACTGACACCCACACAATATGCCAGTCTCTAATTCAAGCTCACTGTCACTGAGAGGAAAATTCTCTCTTTTGGAAACTTCTGGTCCAACTAAATAAAAGCATAACAATGTACACTGAAGCACTGGGACATTTCCTTTTTTTTCCAGGTCCACAAAAACTTGCAAAACATGTCTTTGGGTTGGCCAATCTTGAGTGTCAGTGAGAAAATATTCCTGATTTACCATGGGCATGGCACTAAGGCCAACATCCCAGTACTAACGGGCTTTCATCGGAACTGGGAGAACAATTTAGCAATCATCCATCAAACTGGACATCCATTTCCACCCTCTAGCCCCTCACTTAAATGGTGGAATTGCACTGACTATTTTTCAGTTCCCTTGGCTAAAATCTCAATCCACTCAAAGACTAATATGAAGTTGAATAAGAGAATATTGCTAAAGCACTTCTGACTCCCTTGGAGACAGACACCAAGTGAATGTAAAATTTAACATACGTGTATTTTAAGAGGCAGGGTAACAAGGAAAGGACATGCCACAGTTGAGAATATAAGCACTCATCATGCTTTTTGTTTCAAAGGAAGTTCTTAGCCTTTAACATTTTATGTTGTTTCTAGTTTGGGGACATTTATTTTAGGTCCCTTTTTTCTGAGCCGTGGATCAAAAAGCATGAGCAGTCTCAACAGAGATGAATCTTTGAGTTTGTTTGCAAATCTTTCAGACTTTGGATTGAGTAACGTTTTGAAGTTGGAGGGTCTTTCTCAGGAACTGTTAAACACACAGTGCGGAAGTCCTGCCTATGCTGCGCCCGAGTTGTTGGTTCATAAGAAATACGGTCCCAAGGTGGATGTCTGGTCCATGTAAGTAACTGACCCCCCGACTGGGCGCCTAGGAATGCCGGGTAATTGGAACAAGGAGCAAAGGAGACCCAGTGCTATGGGAAGTATAGGTGGGGGCTGACTTTACACGGGGTCATGAAATTATTTTTTTTTTCCTCATCCTGAGTTTAGAAAATAACCCAAAGCCCCACACACAACTCTGCCAAGATGACTTATAAGGCAGCTTGGCGGAAGTCGCAAATCTTTCTCTACTGCCTTTTGGGAAACCAGCAGCCAATCCCTTCTGATTTCATTCAGGTGGGCTGATGAGGATTCCTCCCAGGAAGCCCTGTATTTCACCCCAAATGTCCCAATAGCAAACCCACAGTTTGAATTATGAGGAGTGTCCCTGGTCTATCAATGGCCTGCCCGGTGGGAAGACCACCAGCAGCTGAGCGCTCGGCACCTGAAATCAGATGCTCCCCACCCCCAGTTACCACAGATAATCATGGATTGGCTCTGAGTGAGGGATTGAACTTAGCTTAGGCCCTCTGCCAATGGGGCTGGAATTTAAATTCTCCAGCAGAGACAGAGGGTGTTCCTCTCCCTAAAACTTGCATGAACTAATGGAAATAATAATAATAGTAATAAGCTCGGGGGTATATATCTATCTTGTATCAGAGTCCCTGTTCCACATAGGGTTCCACAGTAAGTAGGAAAGAGAACAGTTTCCCCATTTAACAGATGAGGAAACGGAGGCATAGAGAAGTTAAGCAGCTCACCCAAGGTCTCCCACAAATGGCAAGTGGAGGAGCTGAGGTATGATCTTAGGTCCCACTGCCTCCTGGGCCCATGGAAGTCAGCAGGCCCAGATTTTTATCCTGGTTTTATCCCACCATGTAGCTTTGATCAAGTCACCCGACACCTCAGTACCTCAATCCCATCTTCTGTAAAATGGGGTAAGATACCTGCTCTCCCTCCCTCTTAGGTTGTGCGGCCTGTGTTGATTTGACTATCTTGTATCTACCTAGGCGCTTAGTAAATTCAATAATTATTATTATTCCTTTGCCAAATTTTAGGAAATGTTGTAGAACACAAGGTGACTGATCATCCATTTTTATATGGGGCATCTCTGTTTTCAGCCATTCTGTCCCCAATTCAGTCTGGATAAGACACCGAATAAGGCCTTCATATCTGGTACTTTAATTTTCAGTGCTGACCTTTTCTCCTGCTGACGAGTTTCATGGCTCGGAAGCAGTGCCCGTGTTCACACAGTCCGAGGAAGGAAACACACCACTCTGGAGCAAGTAGAGGGAGAGGATCAAGGATACCCCTGCCGGAGAAACACACCCATCCTAGCCAAGGACAAATTACTGTGATTACCTTTCCCCACCCCTACACACCAAATATCATTTCTTGAGGCACAAACTTTGTCCTTAAACCCTGTTTCTGCTCAAATAAGGGAGAAAAGCACCCCAGGTGCACTGATGCCCCATTGGGTGGATTCCTATGAAATCTACTGGGGGCAGGGCATGTGTCTATTATATTGTTATATGGTATTCTCTCAGGGGCTTAGTACAGTGCTCTGCACACAGTAAGCGCTCAGATACAATTGATTGATTTCAATTCTTTTTGCTGCTGGACAAAGAAGGCCATCCTTGCATTTGGATCAAATTCCACAGCAACGTAATTGGGGTTCCACGGAGGAAACACGAGCGTTTGCTTTTCTTTGGGTGACTTTTGTGCATCCAATTTTAAGGTCCTTCGGAGGGCTGAAGCATGATTAACTTGCACTCGCTGGCTGAATTAATAAAACAGCTGCTCTCTCTGAAGCGTGCCAGAGATTTCAGTGAGATGGAAGAGTTGCATTAGGTTACAGCCAATAAATTTTCCAGCTTACGGTATCATCAGGTTCTAGCCACAATTGAATATTAAACTCATGGCTGTGGAACTAAATGTATTTTGTGCGTTACTTATTAAACCATTTCCCTGGAAACCTTCAGCTTTCTCATCCCAGTTCTGGCTGCTAGGTTTTTCACTTTCCAGTAAAATACTAGGAGCATTTCCAGGCATCCACATTTATTGGTGTGATCCAGAAACTTAACCTGAAGGGCTGAGGAAGACCTTAGGCTATAGTACTGAGCATTTTCTAATCGCAGCATCCAGTCAATCCATCAACCAATCGATCGCATTTATTAAATGCTTACTGTGTGCACAGAACTGA